>NW_021703784.1:98553711-99194953 GCF_005190385.1 Monodon monoceros | reverse complement strand
CACCGGAGC
This sequence comes from Monodon monoceros, assembly GCF_005190385.1. Lineage (NCBI taxonomy): Eukaryota > Metazoa > Chordata > Mammalia > Artiodactyla > Monodontidae > Monodon > Monodon monoceros. The sequence goes on along the minus strand of NW_021703784.1, from coordinate 99,194,944 downwards.
CGGAGCGGCGGCGGCAGGGGCGGCCCCGGGCCAGCAGCGGCCTCGGCACGGGGCCGACGGCTGCCGCCCGCCGGATCGAGCGGCGGCGCGGAGCCCGAGGAGGACGACGGCGGTAAGAGTTGGCTGGGGCCGGCGGCTCGGGCGGGGGCCCCGGCATGGGGGAGGGGAGGGCTGCGGCTCCGGGCTCCGGGCCCCTCTCCTCCGCCGAACAAAGGGGGGGACGCGGGCAGGGCGGCCGGGGGCGCCACCTGGCGGGCGCGGATGGCGACTGCAGGGCCAGCGGGGGAGCCCCCCGCCCAGCTCCCGGGGTTGGCCCGCGGGGCTCGGGCGGATCCCCTCCCCCTTAAAGGGACCCGCGGCCCCCGCCTTGGAGGCCAAGCTGGAGGGGCCCCAGAGGGCCTGGGCAGGCGCCGCGGGTCTCGCGCTCTAGGCTCTTGGACTTGCGGCCCCCGCCCCTTTCTCTTTCAGACTCCCAGGTGGTCTCCCTTATCCGGCTGTCTCTTAAAAGTCTGCCCAGACCTTGGGTCCCTTTCCGGGCTTCCCACCAGAGGAACTGTGCTGGGGACTCCGCCGCTTTAAGTTGGGCTGTCCTCTCCTCTGTGGCCTTGCCTAGAGAAAGGAACCCTTTTTCTTTTTCCCTACGTTCTCCCTGGGAAAGAGCACGGCTTGCGCCTCTTGGGGACCTACCAGTACCTTCCCCACGGCTGGCAGTCCTTAAAGGGATGGACTCATCCACAAAGGCATACACCCCCTCCAGTCCGCGCGTTACCCCCTCCCTTCTTTTCAGAAATTTTGCCACAATTTGTCAGCTACAGGGGGACCAGCCAGTCCTCTTCGTTTGCTCTCAGAGGAGACTGTTTTTCTTCATCCCTCTGCTTCATGGTCAAAGCCTTAAGACCCTGAAGACTGTCCAGGCTAGGGAGACTCAGCCCTAATCCCCGAGCTCCCCTCCCAGAAATTCCCCATCCCCTTTTGTTTTTAAAGAATCCCAGCTCCTCCCCTTTTTTCGGCTCTTAAAGCGCCAGTCCACCTTAGACTAACATCCAGCGCTGGAAGGATGCTCAGAGACCAGCTAGCTATCCACTGCCTTTGCAGACAAAGACGCTTAGGCCCAGAGAGCGGACATGACCTGTCACAGGTCACAGAGCAAGTTACCAGTGAAGCCAGGAGTCGAACCCAGGTTTCTGACTCTGAAACTAGTGTTTTCTTTTTCTTTGGATCTACTTACACCAAAACCAAACAAAAACACAGTGATGACAGGAGCCCTCTCTGATCCTGCCTTTTGTTTCCCAGACCGGGGGATTCTCCACTGGGAGAATGATCACACCTGTCTATCCAGCCTATTTGTCCAGGAGACCCTTTTCTAAATAAAATAAGGTCCAAAGTGTAGGGAAAGTGGGGGACTGCTCAGTGTCTATTTGGCAAAAGGGAACACCACTGGGTTGGTGGCCTCTCCACTGACTGCCCTCTGATTGCTGGGCAGTGGCCGGCTCCCGGCCAGAGCAAAAAATAAATCCCCAGAAAGACTTAATGGACTCCAGTGGGTGGTGGCCACTCCCTGCTGCAGAGTCTTCAGTAGCCACTCTGGTGGCCCTCCTGCCGTCATCCCCTTTCAGTCATCGGCTCTCCCAGACTCTAGGAAAGTCAGAGTCCTAAAAACTCCTTTCTCTGGAGGTGCTGACAGCTTTGTCATGGGGATCCCTCCTGTGGGTCTCTAAATTTGGGGAACTGACAATGCTTAGTGCCCCTTAAAATGGGATTCTCAGGAGGGTGTATTTGAGGCATTATTGGAAAAAGGGAGAAGATCATCTTTGGGTGGGGCCTTCCTGGCTGGGGCCTTGGGCAGTGGGTCCTGTGTGCAGCCCTGGATGCAGACAGATGCCCCCTTTGTTCTTCTCACCCCGCTGCGGCTGTAACCGCCCCGGCATGCTGCTCTCCTGGCTGTACCCCTACAGCTCTCGTCCAAAAAGGGGGCCTTGCACAGCCTGCTGCCTCCTTGGCTTTCGGCCTTCACCTTATTTTTTAAAAAGTCAGAGCTGTGCCCTGCATTCTTTTGTTCTTGAGCCTCTCTTAAAGGGGTCTTGCTCTCTGTAAAGGACCAATGTTTTGACGCCCTGCTCTCCCACTTCCCTTTTATTGCTGTTGCCATCCCTTTCCTGCCCCTGAATGACCTCTCTCCCCCCTCCCTTCTCTTGCAAAATCGAAGCCCTAGGTTCTTTCCCTGGAAATCGGGGATTGAAAAACTGTCTCCCTTTCCCCCTCTTCAGGGCAAGATCTTCAGCTGGAAGGGGGTGCCTTGGGGAGCTGGGGGAGTGCCCCCCTGCCCTCCTCCAGGGCTAGGGGACCAGCATCCTCAGGCAGGAAATACTCAGACCACTGTGAGGCCCGGGCCTCGAGGCCTGGAAAGAGCCGCATCCCTGGCCGTGACCACCGGCGCTACTACCACGACCACTGGCGGCTGGAGTACCTGATGGACTTCAACCCTGCCCGTCACGGCATGGTGTGCATGGTGTGCGGCAGCTCCCTGGCCACTCTCAAGCTCAGCACCATCAAGCGACACATCCGCCAAAAGCACCCCTACTCCCTGCATTGGAGTCCCCGGGAGAAGGAAGTCATCAGCAACAGCTGGGATGCCCACCTGGGGCTGGGGGCCTGTGGAGAGGCTGAGGGCCCAGGGGCCCAGGGGGCTGAGGAGGAGGAGGAGGAGGAGGAGGAAGAGGAGGAGGAAGGGGCTGGCCTCCAGGCTTGCCCTCCCAAGGGCCCAGGTAACGTAGGACATGGGGAAGCAAGGGCGTGGGTAGTGGACGGGGCCGGGTGGGGACAGCCTGGGCTTCTCAGCCAGGTAGCTGGTTTTCTGGAGCAAGTTTTTGCTCCTTTTTGGGTGAGGTCTGTCTATTGGACAGTAGTGCGGGAGAGACAGTGGGATTAGGGGTCTAACCACTAACCACTCTGTGGTTTTAGAAGGATCCAGGGAGTGGAGGCTGGGGAGAGAGGCCGGGGAAGGTCTGGGAGCAGAGGGCACTAGAAAGGTATGACTGACAGTGAAGTCTAGGGAAGGGGCTAGAATGTGGGTCTGGGGGAGGAGTCAGGTGGGCTGAGGGTTTGTGTTCAGGAGGATTAGGGGCTGGAGGAGTGAAGACCTGAGGGGAGAGGAAGGGCAGGGGAAAGCTTAGGCAGAGGGCTCAGAGTCAGAGTGAGGGAGAGGCTTATGGATGGAGGACCTGGCTGTGGTGGTGGGGGCTCCCCGGGAGGGCCGGCATCTCAGTTCCTTCCCTTCCTCCAACCCTTTCAGGCAAAGCCCCAGCTGGTGGGGGCGGCCGGCGCCAGCGGCGAGGGGGCCCAGGGGCACCCCGGGCTCGGCGTCGGCGCCTGTCTGCCTCCCGGAGGGCTGGGGGCAGCAGGGGGCTGGGTGCCCGGCGCCTGGAGCGGAGGCTGAAGGAGTCCCTGCAGAACTGGTTCCGGGCAGAGTGTCTCATGGACTATGACCCGCGGGGGAACCGGCTGGTGTGCATGGCCTGTGGCCGGGCACTACCCAGCTTGCACCTGGATGACATCCGTGCCCACGTGCTGGAGGTGCACCCCAGCTCCCTGGGGCTCAGCGGCCCCCAGCGCAGCGCCCTGCTGCAAGCCTGGGGTGGCCAGCCCGAGGCACTGTCTGAGCTCACCCAGTCCCCACCAGGTGCGAGGCCCATCCCAGGGCCAGGACCCCATCATATAAGGGCTGCAAAGTGAGGTCTGTGGCCAGAACCGGGAGGGACTCATCCCCCCCTACACACACACGCAAACACATGCACACACACCCGGGAGGACTCATTCCTCCCCTACACACACACACACACACACACACACACACACACACACACACACGGGAGGACTCATTCCCCCCCTACACACACACACACACACACACACACGGGAGGACTCATTCCCCCCCTACACACACACACACACACACACACACACACGGGAGGACTCATTCCCCCCCCTACACACACACACACCCACACACACACACTCGGGAGGACTTATTCCTCCCCTACACACACGCGCACACACACACACTCCCTCTCCCTCTCTCTCTGGTTGGGCCCTCTAGCTTAGGGCTGGGGTGTGGAGCAAGGGACCCCGTCTGTGTGGGTAAGGGCAACCCAGCCAGCAGGCTGAGCCCCTCTCCCTCACCCCTTCCCCAACAGACGATGACCTCGTCCCCCAGGACCTGACCAGAAAGAGCCGGGACTCGGCCCCCGCTGCTGGAGCCCCCTCCTCTCAGGATCTCAGCCCCCCAGACGTAAAGGAAGAGGCTGGCTGGGTCCCTGAGAGGCCCGGGCCGGCAGAGGAGGAGGAGCTGGAGGAGGGCGAGAGGGTGGGGATCCTGGGCCGGTCTCCGCGGGGCCGCGACCACCGCCGCCACTACCAGGAGCGCTGGCGGCTGGAGTACCTCATGGAGTTGGACGGCGGCCGGCGCGGCCTGGTGTGCATGGTGTGCGGGGGCGCGCTGGCCTCGCTCAAGATGAGCACCATCAAGCGGCACATCCGCCAGCGCCACCCGGGCTCCACGCGCCTCAGCGGGCCAGTCAGGGCCCTCATCGCCCAGGAGTGGAGCGAGAAGGCCGCCCACCTGCTGGCCTTGGGGCTGCCCTGCCCCGAGTCCCCCAGGGACCCTGCCGCCCCCAGCACAGCCGCAGCCTCCGAGGAGGGGGGAGGGGAAGAGGAGGAGGAGCCAGAGGAGGAGGAGGAGTGGTGGGGTGAGCTGGCGGAGGGCCAGAGCAGGTGGAGAGGGAGAGGGGCCAGGGCAGAAGGGGGTGGGGAGAGTGGAAGGTCGAAGGGGAGAGGGGAGGGTGGGACAGCGCAAAGTGGGGGGTTACGAAGCCCAGACGCTCCAATGCGGTCCTTTGTTCCGTCCTAGGCGACGTCCCACTTTCCCCTGGAGAACCGTCGGAGCGGCCCGCCGAGGAAGAGGAGGACGATGAGGACGGCCCAGAGCCCGGGGGACTCGCTTTCCCATCCCTGCCGCCGCCGCCTCCCCCGCCGCCGCCGCCCCGCAGCCGAGAGCAGAGGCGGAACTACCAGCCGCGCTGGCGGGGCGAGTACCTGATGGACTACGACGGCAGCCGGCGCGGCCTGGTGTGCATGGTGTGCGGGGGCGCGCTGGCCACGCTCAAGGTCAGCACCATCAAGCGGCACATTCTGCAGGTGCACCCCTTCTCCATGGACTTCACGCCGGAGGAGCGCCAGACCATCCTGGAGGCCTACGAGGAGGCGGCACTACGCTGCTATGGCCACGAGGGCTTTGGACCGCCCGCCCCGGCACCGCGCGACGGCGGCGCGGACCTCAAGGCGGGCGCCGTGTGTCGGGCGTAGAGGACTCGCACTCGAGGGGCCGTGCCCGGCTGGCTGTCCGGCTGGGAGCCCCAGCTTCCCGCGGCCCTGGCCGCTGCCGCTGCCCCCCGCTGGCCGGGCCGGGCGGAGATTCGGGATTGGGTGGGGGTCTCCGGCTTGCGCTCGGTTCCAGAGAGTTCCCCAGGCTAGTCGGGGCGCCGCAGGAATCGCGCTCTCTTCTCGGACCCGGAGCCCAGGCCCTCGCCGCTCAGGGCCTCACGTTCCTGAGAAGCCACAGCATTTGCACGGAGAGCTTCCGGGCCGCGGCCGCACCCGCGAGGCGATCCTGTGCCAGGCCGGGACGGGGGCACCGACAGTCAGTATTAGGGCCCCAAGTAGGTGGGGGAGGCAGAAAGGACGCACCGACCCCTTTTCACGGCCGGGGGTCCAGCTCTCAGAGCTGTACGTCGGCAGGCACGGCTCCCGGGTCGGGGCGGCTGCTGCCCAGTCGTTACTGGCTTTCTCGACTGCTCCGGGGCCTGGACTGCGGACGAGGGCCTTCCTCGGGAGGAGAGGCAACGAGGCTGGGGAGCCAGCCCGCGGTGAAGGCGCGTAGTACCGCGCGCGGGTGGTCGGGTGGGACGGTGGCCCGGGGCGGGGGCGGAGCTGGGCCGGGCCCCGCCTGCTGTGCCTGCCTCCGGGGCGGGCTCTCCGAGACCGCCCCACCCGCCTCCCCGGCCCCTACCACGGCCGCCCGCACCGAGATCTTGTAAAGGGATTAGCACTTTTTTCCTTTGCTCCTCTCTTGCTCCGAAGGCCTCCGTTTACCCTGAGCTCAGTCAGGCGCTCCTGCTTCAGCGCCCGTCAGTCCGAGCCCGGGGCACTGGAGGTCCCGGCAGTTGGCGTTGTGTTCCTGTCCCCTTTTGTACGCGGTGGACGCGCCACCCGTTCTCAGCCCCCAGGGCCTGGGGCCGGGCCTCGGCCTTCGTTTCTCTTCCCCGCGGCAGCGCCAGGTCCTGAGGGGCCGGGAGTGGGCCCCACGATCTCCCAGGCAGGTCCGAGAGGGATGTGTAGATTCATTCTCCTGTGGAGAACAGGTGGCCCCGAGATCAGGCCCTTTTTGCTCTTTGTATTTTATTTTGAAACTGTATTTAATGCTTTTATATGAGAGGGGGAGGGGCGGGAAGAGAGCTGTCCGTCACCCTTATGTGCAAATGTCTTATTTATTATGCGTGTATCAGAGATAAGCTGTGAGGTGGTGGAGGAAGGACCTAAAGGGAGGAGGTGCGAGGAGGCGCGGATGGGAGGACCCCAAACATCATAGACTAATGTGTGCCTCACCGGGGCCCCTCCTCGGAGTCTCTGGCACCCACTGTCTGCTCTTCACATAGGCCAGTTCCTTTGGTCTTAAAGCCTGAGAGTGGGGAGGTCAGCGGGTTGGGACTTCAGGGCTGGGTCTGGAGGGGAAGGGGCCCTGGCACCTGGGGCCAGGAGCTGCCTCTGTGGGTGGGAAAGCAGACAGCAAAGAAGCCCTTCCTCTCATCCCAGTGCCCCCAGGCCAGAGCCCAAGGTTCAAGTGCCTCAGGCCCAGTCCCCTTGCCTCTTCCTGATTGGGAATTGAATTTTATACCACGGATTTTATAGCATTTTTATATAATTCAAGATTGTCTGAGTTGGAAGGACCCTGGAGATCTAGTACCTGCCCCCACCCCTTTCACAGATAGGTAAAATGAAGCCCGGGAACTGAAATCCCACACACACACACCAGGCAGGAACAGTACGAGGACTAGCGTAGAAATCTCAACGCCCAGTTCAGTGTTCTTTGCATTACACGGCCTCCCAAGCTCTGGTGAGTTAACATGTCTTTTCCCACTAGGCCCGCCGAAGGATGACCTGTGCTGGGTGCTGCAGGCCCGCAGCGCAGTTGTGGCCCCCTGGGGATGGCAAAGAACAGCACACTTGCTTGTAACGAATGAGTATCCTATAGGGCAGCCTTGCCACCACTGGCTTCAGCTGGAGGGCACCAGCAGCAGCCTTCTGCATCAGAACTCCCGAAGCAGGGCTGACTGCCGCCCGGCCCAAGGCCTCTCTACTGGGCAAGGCTCTGGTGGTGTGTTGTTGATGCCACCAGGGGTTCAGGAAATGACTGCATGGGCTGTCAGTTGACTGAAAAGTGAATTCCTAGAGTGTCTGAACCTCCAGGTTTTTTGAGACAGTATTAAAAGCTTCAGAACAGGGATTATGGATGGCACCAGTTTGGACACTGCCATTCTTTTATTTTCCTTCATGCATGTTGTTTTCAGATCCAGGAGTGTTGTGCCACTTTTGCTACTCTGCCTGTTCAAAAACAGTAGGCAAACTGGGGCAGTTATTATAGTCATCCAAGCCCTCTGCCGAAGTTCAGGTAAGCCAGGGCGGAGAGCAGGGTGGGAATGGTTTTTCCCCTTGATAGGGAGAGGACTTAGGAGGGCAGGAGCAGATGTGTTTAGTAAGCAGCAGCCCCGAGCACTCCACTGGTTCTCAGAAGTGGCCACCAGAACAGCATCATCCCATTAGGAACTTAGTAGAAAGGCAAATCCTTGGGCCCCACCTTGTAGATCAGAAACGGGGCTGGAGCCCAGCAGTCCGTTCTGAAAAGCCCTCCAGGGATCATGAGGCATGCTGAAGTTCTGAGCACCAATGATCTAGAAAGTGCCACTGCAGTGATTACTACTTTGCAGCTATAGCCTCATGAGTTAGGAGATTAGGTGGTCCCCATCTCTAGGTGCCTCCTCCTTGCCTTGGGAGTCTGATATGAACAGGTGAAGTTTCTTCATGAATTTTTTTGTTAATGGTATGCTTGCTATTATGGCCAATATGTAAATGTTACTCTGAATACATATTTATATACCATGTTAGTGATATTATTTGAACATCTGTATGCGTATTTGTGAAGTTGTTTGCATCAGTTATTTTTTAAAAATTTCAGCCTAAGTTTTCTAAGAGGTATGTTGAATAAACTTTTCAAATCCAGCTTAAGGGTCATGGCAGCCTTAGTTTTGGGAAAGAGCTAATCCGAGACAAGTTCTTTCAGCAAAAACCTGACGGAAAAGTTTCCATTTGCCATGGTGATTGACTCTCATTTTAAGTACATTGTGACTGAGTTTATAGGCTGCTTCATGTTGCAGGTGGGGGAGCCTTCCTAGGTTGGTGTAAACTGGGACAACAGACCCCTCCGGCCCCCTTCCACTCATTGTCTTTCTCCTAAGGTCATCTCTTAGAGGGTCTCTTATTTTCTTTCAGAAACCAAGTGCACAGTTTTGCTCTACTATGGAAATTCTACAGGCTTGGAAATCATTACCAGTATCAACTATTACTCGCTTCTTAATGCCTCAAAAGTGGAGTGGGAAGGGGGCCAGGGGAAGCCTTGTTTGGTTCTTACTTTACCCAAACTGTGTATAAAGAATAAAGTTAGCAGAATGACACCACAGTCACTGTGTTCTTTTTTACTATTATTATTTTTATTAATACCACATCAATTTGCAGTTTTACAGGAACCAAGATTCAAGCTCCTTAGGCGCTACTGTACTTTTATGTTGCACGCACATACACGCACACACAGTTTCGTTAGTAATTTTTCACCTATAGATTTTTCTTAAAAAAACAAAAAATTCTTGTGTGGCACAAAGATCTGTCCAAATTAATCTAAACACAGCACTAATAAAACAAAGAGCTAGGTGTGGAGGCTTCCAGTGCAGAAAAAGGTCCTTTGGAGGGGAAGCCCCAAAAGATGATCAGTGCACTGACTTCCCGGGAGGGCGAAGGATGGGGATGGAGAATGCATTCCCTACTATGACATGAAATCAGTTAAACATTTCAAAAGGAAAGGGGGCTAAGAAAATAAGCGAGTGGAGTAAGGCAAGGGTACCTTTTACCCGTCTAAATTCCTAAGTAATTTCCTCAACAAAGTAGAAGGAAAACTTCCTTACACTACCTTCTACAGAGCCGCACTGCTCTGGGACCGTCAAAGACTGTAGCCTTTAAAGTCTCCAGTGCATATTCCCTCTGGATTATCACGACTATGAGTTACAACCTGAAGGAACTCACAGATGATTTTCTTTCAAATTTACTGAATTTTCATGTTGGAAAGGGAGGAAGACACTTATAAGTCTCAAATGGGAATCAAAGATTCCCAAACGCCCTCCATCTGATGTCAACGTGAACTGTTTTGTTGTCTTTTCATTGTGCACGGAGCCTGTCAACACAATCTGGCCCTGCCTGATCACCCGTACCTAAAGCTTCTCGGAAAACACTCTCAAAAGGTACCCTGTACCACAGTAGAGGTGCCAAGACATTTTATGTGCCTGAAAATGAAAGGAACCCTCAAACAACACACACCCAGTAAGCTAGCCTCCAAGTTAAAACTCCCTATGAATCACAAAATGCACTTCCTTACACTAATCTGTGATCTCTTAACCACAGACACAATCTCCTCTCAAGCCAGCTCAGCTTTGGTCCTTAGGGGAAAACGATGAGCACAGGTTAAAGATGTACCGTGTGCAGGAGGAAAAGAGAAAAGAGAAAAAAGGCCTTTGTGTTTCTGTAGTTCACCTCTTGAGGATGTCTCCCCGCCATGGACTGAGACAGGATTACAATAACCCAGTAACTGAGGAGCCCACATGCAGATTAATTTTTTTCTCTAACAAGTTTACAGCAGTGCACAGCAGTTACAGACATTTATTTTATAATAAGAAAAGTACAACCATATCTATTAAACTTGAGGGTAGGAAAGAGGGAGGAAAGCCCATTCAGGAATAAGCTCTCAAACTAAAGCTCAGAACTGGTGTCCGAAAGAAATGACACAGACCCCACCGTCCCACATGGCGGAGCCTTTCCTCTCCTAAGGGTGAGCGGGAGTCGCAGCAGCACCCCTGTGCACTCCTCCTCATCCTACTTTCCATCTTCATTCTTGGTTATCGGATGGCATTCTGAGAATCAGGGATTATCACTATCAACTATAAGTTATTCATAGAGTTGAAAGTTATATCGTTAAACGAAGAAGAAGGATATTAGGGGTAGCTGCTCACATTGTGGGGCAGGAAGATGGGATCACAGGGCTGCAAAAAACAAAACAAAACAACAACAACAACAAAGAGGGAAAGAATCCCATTCTTGTCCCCAGATAATTTCTTTATAAGTTAATCATTATTTCTTAACTTAAAAATAAGGGCAAAACTATGATGGAAAGCTATGTAAGACTGACTAGTCCTTGAAATTTGAATAGAAGAACCCAAGAGATGTGTTTTATTTTCCATTTTCTCCTTTACCTCCAATCTTTCCCCTCCTTTCTAGCTACAGGTAAAGCTCCACCATCATTAAGGTATTGATTTATCCTATTAATTTGATTCTTTCTTTATTCTTTTGGGTTCTAAGATATCAGTTCTTTTTTAAGTCCAACAATTCTTGTGCTTGATACTGAGGGTAAAGGGAAAGGAGGGGAGAAAACACCAAATTAAAAAAAAAAAGCTTGGAATGCAGGCTCAAGCTGACACTGAGCACGGTTCCTTCATAGTACAAGTAACAACATTATAACTATTAAATGGTGTTTTAGTAACTGTTGCATTTCTGGTTTCCATGTACTTATTCTGCCTTTTTCTTTGCAATTCCAGGGAGTTTTGCTTGAATCCTATTGAGGAAAAGGAAAAAAAAAAAAAGGGTGAAAATATAGACATTAGTTCTAGGTTTTTATTTTAACACCGATGCTAGAAGACACTCCTGGATTTACCGGAGCCATGTGAAAAACACTCCCATTTCCACAGGGCTTCCTCTGGATGAAAAGTGGCAGGGGCCGAGTCCGGCCTGGGATGAGCTGAGGAGTATGCCAGGATCCGTCCCCCTCCCTGCTGCTGTGCCTGCGGCCTGTCCTCTTTGACTGCCTGAACCTCCTGGCTCCTTCACTGGGGGTTCCAGAGAAGAATGAGATGTATCTAGGCATAATGCCTGCTGACTGTGCTCTACACGATGGCAGTGCGAGAGCCCCTTTCTCTTGGAATGCCAGGTTACCCATTAGTGTCACAGAAGGAACCAGGAGTCAAGGGTCAAGGTCACATATAAAAAAACTACAGGGGCTGGCAATAGCTCCCCGCCCCTCACAGGACACTAAAGCTGTCCTTTATTTTGTGCACTGAGGTTACCCATCGCTAAGGGTACCAAGGGACATTCACATCCCTCAGCTTATGTCAAAGCTACTCCCCACAAACGATACATCCCACCGAGTGGGCCAAATCAGCTCACACTGCTAATCAAGACTTTAGGTTTAAAGCTAGGTTATGATCATCTTTTACAATAAGGAGTAAACAGCAACCATATACAAATTTGTCCTAACTGCCCTTGTCTGGCTTGACCTCCAACGTCTACCTAAGAAAGCAAAAGAGAGTAGGTAAAGATCCTGGCATCAAGCCAGAGCTGTCTGGATATAGTCAAGATTTCCTCTTATCAAAGCTGGAAAAAGCACTAAAATTTGGGGTGTGAAAGGTGGGAGTGGGCACAAAGAGGATTTAAATGCTTGTGATGTTTTGTCTCTTAAAGAATATCTGAGGAAAACATGGAAAGTATGGAAAAATATTAACATTTTAATTCAAAGTGCTGGGTTCCATAGTGTTTGTTACAAATAATTGAAAATAAAAAAGAGAAACAGTTCTGTGATATAATAAGGAGTCATGAAAATGTCTACCAACATTTTATACTTGATTTAAATATTAAAGAAGGATTTGGTAGTCTTAGAAAAAAGAGGTAGCTTTGAACTTTAATACATTGATTTACTAAAATTTTTATTTCTGAAAAGGGAGGGAAGAGTTTAGCTTAAAATTGATATTTGTGAAAACTGGGGACTTCCCTCTTGGTCCAGTGGCTAAGACTCCACGCTTCCACTGCAGCGGGTGTGGGTTCGATCCCTGGTCGGGGAACTAATTACCTAATTTGCCACATGCCGCGTGGCATGGCCAAAAAATAAATAAAACTGATATTTGTGAAAATAAATGAAGGTGAGTAGACAACCACGAACATTTAAAAACCGGTTCAAAAAGGCAGAGTGGTCCTAACTCCATTGATCCTTTTTAGTGTAAGATACAAGGCGTGCTTTACAAAGAAGCAGATGAAATAATTTTTAGTAAAATCAAACTATTAACCAAGGTTTTCTTTTTCCCCAGGGTAAAAATTACTTTCTTTGGCATTAGCATTTTACACAGGAGACTAAAAATAATTGGGGGGAAAAAAGCACATGTCAAGATGAAATGTGGGACCTAAGCATACTCACTTTTCAACAACTGACTTGGTCTGATCGCGGACGATGCCAACATAGTGATCGATCTGGATCTTTAACGAAGAAAAGCAACTCAGTTGTGGCAACACACAGATTAACAATTTTCCTGAAGGTAATTTGTTTTTGTCTACTTTAACCATTTTTAAAAAACACTATGGAATATTCTGGAAAACGAAAATAGTGCTCAGTTTTAAAAAGTACTTGCTAGGTATTTCCTTCAGAGACACTGGAGTATATAGCATTTTCTGAATACTAGAAACTGTGTGTCTAATCTATATTCTGTAATCAGAAATGTGTTTTTACTCCTGGGTGAGACTAATTCATTTAATATCAAAAAGCCATGAATAGGGCTGCCCTGGTGGCGCAGTGGTTAAGAATCCACCTGCCAATGCAGGGGACACGGGTTTGAGCCCTGGTCCGGGAAGGTCCCACATGCTGCGGAGCAACTAAGCCCGTGCACCACAGCTACTGAGCCTGCGCTCTAGAGCCCGTGAGCCACAACTACTGAAGCTTGCGTGCCTAGAGCCCGTGCTCCACAACAAGAGAAGCCACCACAATGAGAAGACTGCCACTGCAACTAAGAGTAGCCCCCCACTTGCCGCAACTAGAGAAAGCCCGGGCGCAGCAACAAAGACCCAATGCGGCCAAAAATAAATAAAAAAGTAAAAAATTAAAAAAAAAAAGCCATGAATAAAAGTCTGCTGATGCATGACTTAATCTATCAAGAATAACCTCATAGCATCTAGTATACTCTGTATACACCACTCTACAATGCAAACATCTGTTCATACTGATGGGTTCCCACAATAGCCTTAACAGTTTAAGTTTCTTTTTAGACACCAGCTTTTACTTAAGCATTTTTTCAGCTTATTTTTTTGGAACAGATCCATGTGATAAAAACTCAAAAGGTGGGGACTTCCCTGGTGGCGCAGCGGATAAGACTCTGCGCTCCCAATGCAAAGGGCCTGGGTTCAATCCCTGGGTCCGGGAACTAGATCCCACGTGCATGCCGTAACTAAGAGTTCACATGCCACAACTAAGGAGGCCACCTGCTGCAATTAAGACCCAGCGCAACCAAATAAAAACAACAACAACAAAACCCTCAAAAGGCACACAGCAAGGTATAAGTTCCCTTCCTACCCTTATCTCTCCTAGACATTCAGCTTCTCTCCTTAAAGGAAACCACTATTACCAGTTTCTTACAGGCACCTGATCTATAAAATTAGACTGTAAAAATGGTTAGAAAAGGATTGCTCTGAACTTTCAATGCCTAAAAAATGAGCTAGAATTAGTCATACATCAACTGGCATATCTGATTAGAAACAGACAAATGCTTACCTTGTACTTCTCATAGACAACTGGAACACTGAAAATGAGCAGTTCAGCTATAAGACAGAATCATGAGACATGGCAAGTGTAAATGTGAGATGGTCGCAAAGTCTCAAGCCATGGGTAACAGGAACATTTTTCCTCATAAAATATAGGGAAACACAGATCTTCTTCAATATGAGAAATCCTGGCCAGAGCTCTCAATTAAGGACAGTTAGATACAGGTACACAGGCTTCCTTCTTTGTACTACAAATAATTTCCAAATTATGAAAATGATTTCTACAAATAAGATCCCCATATTTAAACCAAATCTAGACAACTCTCCTTTATTTCTAGCTGTCTGGATATTTCTTTTTAGGTAGGACCATTTAATAAACCTGTGGCCATAAACACAGATTCCTCTGAGGTCAAGGTCGCTATGGATGTTAAAGGCTGGGCCAATGTGGAAGGACTGGAGCGATGCTGACAACTCTCTTTGCTCTTACTCTTACCAGTTACTTCATAGAGCCTGGAGACATTTTCCTTGCCATCTTACCAAGAATCAGAAGGGTGATCCCATTGAAAACGGCACCAACGTAGGTCATCAGCCACATGAAGACAGCCAGCTGTGAAGGCCAACATCAGAGGGTTAAGCAGGAATAATCGTAATGCCGAGTTCAGGTTAATTGATGCCATTCTTCTCTAGCTAACTGAGTCTGCATAAATTTAGTGATGTATGCCATAAATAGTTTCAAAATGAAGGTTACCTCATTTGTACTGTACATTTGAGGGTGCGTAAGAGAATTCTATAGTTCTCTCAGGCCCCCAAACAGACTGTAACTGCATTTCTGTCAATTATCAATACGTTAGCCTTGTTCTGATGTTAGTTCTCCAGGCGCAGAGGTACCTCCTTTACTAACTCCTGTCCCCATTTTTACAGGTTGATTGAGAAAAGCATACATTTGCTTTTGTCTGACAAAACCCTATCAACTGCTTTTCCTCTGAATTATAACCTAGTCCCTGATTTTCCTCAGCCTCACCACCAAAAGCTGTAGAGGCAACTAACCTTCAAGGAGTCAACCAGATCTTCCACCAGAAAGAGACGAATAATGAGTTTCAGGGCCCTGTTGATGTGCACCATGGCAGCGTTCACGTAATTATGGAAAGCTTCTGAGGACAGAGTGATGTCTACATCCAGGTAGGCTCTTCCAGAAGAAGAAACAACAGTCACACATTTGACATGGCAAGAGAAGATCTCTTTCTGTTAGCACAGAAGTTCTTTAGAGTGTGAAATGCCCCAAAGGGTGTGTTTTAGCAATCTGCAAAGGCATTTTCTGCTGCCATGGGGTGGGGTGGGGGCACCACTGTCATTCAGTGGGCAGAGACAAAGCTGCCAGATGTCTGCAGTGTGGGAGTGTCATGCACAAGAAAGAACTGCCCTATACCTGCATAACGTTTACTGCCTCACAGGGTATTCATGAAGGTGAACCTATTTATAATTATCAAGAGCCCAGAACATATAAAAGCAAAGGATTTTTTCCCACAGTTTTAACATATCCTGAATTGTCTAAAACTGTGTTTTGTTTACGCTAAAACCTTACTAAGATTTTCTCCCATCATTTTAGAAAATCACACCTATAAGGGAGATTATACATGTATGTGCAAGTCTTTATTATGGGTTTTTTTTTTTTGGTGTAGTTATGTCCAAGCAATTAAATATTGACTGGAATACATATTATTTTATTGTCAATGGCTTTCTATTTATCACTCTTTATAATAATGATCAATTTTTAAAATGTTGTTATATACCATACAATGGTATATTATATAACATTATATTATATGGTATATTATATGGTATATTATCTATGAATTTCATTTCAAAATGATAAAGGAGGCATTATAAAATATTTGTTAAAAAAACAAAAAGACCTGGGTTCTGTCCCCAGACGCATTACAGAATTGAGATACAACCATCTGCTCATAATCTGTTCATTCGCTCAGTACGTGCTGAGCGCCTACTGAGCACCAGACCCTCTGCTAGGTGTAGAGATATCAGGAAAGATAAAACTGCTTTTGCCTTAAAGAGCCTATAGTCTTGTGGGAAAAACAGAAGAGTAACAGACATGTTTTTCCTATTTATTAAGAAAATATTTACCAAATACAAAAGTTATAAAAATTAGATGCTGTAATTAATACAACTTAGCAAAACACATTTTATAACTCCATAACAGTGGCACGCAAAAGGGAAAAAAGCCCTGCTAACACACTGGAACTTGTGGCAAAACAGTAAAATTTACCCACTCAACCAACCAACAACTATTGATTTGTTAAAACTAATTTACAAATAACTTTTTAAATGTCATATATAGTTTAAATTATCGCTTCTATTCTCACCAGGAGAAAATACAAGGACCAGCGCTGCAGCCAGACACCTGTTCTGTCAGAGTTCTGAGAGATCACAGAAGTGTTTCTTTTTCCATGAGAAGAGGTTTTAAAAAACTGTCATTTTGAAAGTAAATTAAAAACTAACAAACAAACAAAAAAACCCTGTCATTTGCTGATGTTAAAAGTTTTTATGGTCTAAGACCTTCAAGAGGAAAAGCGTGAGGAAAACGTTTGTTAAATGTAGGAAAGGTTAGCAACTGGATTCTAGAAATGCATGACCTACCGACTTAATCAAGACCTGCCCCTGGTATTAAGGAAACTAAAGGAGAGACAGGAAGGAAATCAGTAATAAAACCAAGAGTAAACACACTGAGTTCTGGTATCGCCAAGAATGCAGCCTCAACACCAAGATTTCAAGGCTGTTTTAAGAGTTAACTATGTGGCGGCTTAAACATGTACTTGGGACCCCCCATCTGAGTGCCGTCCTAGATGCTCTGCTTTCCCTACTGACCCTGCTCAGGAATTTAGATAGTCCTTTTTGGTGAGCCTCTAGTTTGTTAAAAAGTTCCTGGCTCCCAACTTGTTCACTTCATAAGGTGGTCTCAAGTTGATGCTTCATGCCACTGATCGGCTGCATTAGGCCCTATAATTCTTGATTTTTAATCAGGTCTCATTTAGATCTGACCAGCCTCAGTGAATCCCTTCCCTAAACTGTAGAGTGTTACTTGTGATACTTCAACTCACTTGAATGGATGGCCTTCTTCTGACTTCTGTACAGCTTGGATGACAGACTTGTAGACCCTGAAGCTGATGGTGACAGACAGAAGAGCCAGGATGAGGTAAGAAACCACACTGATGACACTGAAAGCTGCCAGGGAGAGCAGCACGATCAGTGTGGTGCCAAAGACAAACCCAGTCTTCTTCACATCTCGCCAGAAAATTAAGTCGTGCACTGCCAAAGGAAAACGGATCGTAAGTTATATGAACACCCATGAGCCACAAGGCTAGGACTGTTCTCCCTGGCTGTGTCCTGCACACTGGAGAAACATTACACTCGCATTCAATTACAGGTGCAGCCCCGCCTTAAGACAATGATAAATGAAAATCAAATTACATCAGGGATGATGATTCACACTGCCAAAGGTACCTCTGGTTTCTGGACAGGTTTACAGAAACTTAGAAACTGACTTTTTAGTCGTGGCTACTGAAGTAAGATGGGGTAAAACATCATTTACTTTAAATGTTTCAGTAGAGCAACTGTGGGAAAATCTTGCTGTTGACTAAATTAAGCAAACCATGCTTATAAAAACATACCAAGTTCTGTTAGCGTTGGTTACAATGAAACACCAGTCTCTATGTTGATCTGAAGAGAACTCAAGGAAGGATTTTGGGTAGGGGACCATATAATTACTAAACGATGATACTTTTGAAAATGAATGGGGACACTGTTAGTAACTTAGGAAATAGGTATAAACCAAGACTGTCTCAGGCAAGTGGGTCTTATGGTTGGGAAATCCAAACTGGAAAAATCTAAGTTCCTCTCCTTAAAGACACCTCAAAAACTCCGAGTGTGAGGGCTAGCAATTACCTCCAATCTAGCAATGACACAACATTTGAATTTCAATCCGTGAAGTCTAACTTCAACACTAATAGCCCTATGCAAGTTTCTTCTGTGCTACTCTTTCCTTCTAAAGAAGAGTAAGGACTTTGGAATTGGAGAGACAGGAGTTTGAGTTCTGGTCATTTTTAGCCATGTTACCTTAATTAACCCTTCTAAACCTTTGTTTTCTCATTTATAAAATGAAGAAAGTGACATCTATTTCTTAGAGTTGTTTTAAGGAACATATAAAGCTAATGTATGCAGAATGCTTATTAGCACTGTACACAACACATGGTAAAACACTCAAATTTTAACTATAATCCATATATGTATGTCACAGTTCATATGACTACAAGAACAGTTTCAACACAGAACGCTTATTAATGGAACAAACAGATACCATGTGCCTCTTGATGTAATGCACTGAGAACGGCACATCACTTCAATGGTATTCTTGCCAAACCATATTACCTGAATCTAATGAGAAAGCACCAGATAAAACCAGTTTGAGAAAAGTCTACAGAACAATTGACCAGTATTCTTCAAAAATATCAGTGGTATGAAAGACAAGAAAAAGCTGAAGAACTTTTTCAGATTAAAGGAGAGTAAAGAGGGCTTCCCTGGTGGCGCAGTGGTTGAGAGTCCGCCTGCCGATGCAGGGGACACGGGTTCATGCCCCGGTCCGGGAAGATCCCACATGCCGCGGAGCGGCTAGGCCTGTCAGCCATGGCCGCTGAGCCTGCGCGTCCGGAGCCTGTGCTCCGCAACGGGAGAGGCCACAGCAGTGAGAGGCCCACGTATCGCAAAAAAAAAAAAAAAAAAAAAAAAAAAGCTCTAACATTAAAAAAAAAAAAGGAGAGTAAAGAGACTTGACAACACATAAATGCAAACTGTGATCATAGACTGGATAAGGGGGTAAAAACAGCTATAAAGAACATCTCTGGGACAAGTGAAAAAAATTGAATGTACACTATATAATTGATAAAAGTACTGTACCAATGTTGAATTTCCTAAATTCAATAAATATACTGTGGCTACGCAAAACAATTCCAAACAATTTCTGTTTGAAGGAAACATACTCCAAAATATTTAGGGATAAAGGGGAAGGACATTTGCAAGCAGTTCTTAAATGGTTCAGGAAAAAACATGTTCTATAGAGAGAGGGAGGGAGTGAAAGCAAAAGTGGTCAAATGTTAACAACTGGTGAACTAGAGCAAAGGTTATATGGGAGTTTTTCTTACTGTGCTTACAATTCTTTAAGTTTGAAATATTTGAAAGGACAGAAAGAGAAAAGCTTAGAGGATAAGGCTGGGCCTAGAGAGAAAAAGACCTTAATGTATTAGAGAAGGAAAAAGGCATAAAAACGTTAGCCTAAATGCAAATCTACCTTTGTGCAAATTAGAAAAAGCCACCCTTCCTCGTGAACTTTACTGCCATCTGCTGGAAAACCGTGACGAAATAGTCAAACCTACAATGATAACACATGTGACTGGTGCCCCCTATAGGTGTGCAGTATACAAGCTGCATAACAGTATGGAAGGCCCTGGGCTCGGCCTTAAAAACAACGGTAGAATTGTGGTGTGGGCTAGAAGCAGGAACATCCTGATTAGAAGGGGGATAACAGAGGGAAAGCTGGGAAAAGATGGTTCAATACAACAAACCTCTGGGATGCTCTTTGACCACAACTTCCCACAATTTGCTCCTTCACCCCATTCAGGTCCTGGTGCATGGGATACAGCCTCAGAGGCTGCCCACCCTATCTCACATCCTCTCCTCCTCATTCTCTATCACTCATCTATCTCCTCATTCTGCCTTATTTTTCGTCAGAGCACTTGTCACTTTATTTATCCACAGCAGGCTCTTCCTAGCTGTTGCTTCATAGCTGTCCTTAAACGTGAGCTAAACTAAGCCAGGGACCAAGAGATGGCATAACCACAACTTTCATTTGTTTTCTGATAACCCCCTCAAACCAGTCAAGTTTCTGCACCTAACTCCTAGCAAGTACAGTGGACCAAGGGTTCTGAGAACACAATATCAAACAAAGGGAACAGGCATAGTCTGCAAACACTGAGGGAGAGTTAGGAGGATGAGACACACGCAGGAAAAGCAAGAAAGGAGACAGATGCCGAAAGTTTAAAATGTGAAGCCACTGGACTTAGGTTTAGCGTTTATTTCATAACCAGGAAACCAGCAAGAGGCTGCAATGGTTCGATTCCATGAAATGTTCTTTTTCTCTTCTACTTTTATTCAACTGCTCTTACTACGTCAGTGTAAGACTTTTTAAAACAGGAAATTCCTTATTTTTAACGTGTCTTCTTTCCTTCCTTTCCCATCCTTCTCTCTTTCAGTAAGCTTTAATTTAGTGGCTACCACGTGCCAGGCAAGTGCTAGGAACTGGGAATACAACACAACAATAAACAAAGCAAACAAGGTCCTTACTCACATTCCAGTGGGGAAGAGAAGCAATGAATAACAAACAAGATACATGTCACTTGTAACCGAGGCCGGGAAGAATATAAACCCATTGTGCTATGAGAGTAATGTGTGTGCACACATGCACTGCTGTAGGTAGAGTGGTCAGGAAAAGCGTCTCTGAGGAGTTGACACTAAAGGTGAGACACGAAGGATAAGAAGCAGGCCACGCAAAAAAGCCAGGGGAAGGGTATCCTAGGCTAGAAGATTCATGTGCACAGGCTCTTGGGGATGGTGGTGGTGGGCTTTGGCATTCCTTAGGGGAGGACAGAAGGCCAGTGTAGATGGTATGTAGTGAGTGAAGGGGAGAACGGTGTGAAATAAGGCTGGAGAGACTGGCAGGGACTAGATCATAGAGTATTTTCACAGAGCAAAGTAAGGAGCTTGGACTTTACCTCACGTGAAATGGGAAGTCACTAAAGAATGCCAAGCAGGGGAATAACATTATATATATATATATATTTTTTTTTAAATTTAATTTAATTAATTTATTTTTGGCTGCATTGGGTCTTCGTTGCTGTGCATGGACTTTCTCTAGTTGAGGCGAGCGGGAGCTACTCTTCCTTGTGGTGCGTGGGCTTCTCATTGCAGTGGCTTCTCTTTTTGTGGAGCACGGGCTCGGGCTCTAGGCGTGTGGGCTCAGCAGTTGTGGCTCGAGGGCTCTAGAGCACAGGCTCAGTAGTTGTGGCGCAGGGGCTCCACGGCATGTGGGATCTTCCCAGACCAGGGCTTGAACCCGTGTCCCCTGCATTGGCAGGCGGATTCTTAACCACTGCGCCACCAGGGAAGTCCCAACATGATATATTTTAAAAAGAGGAACACTTTTACTGCTGTATAGAAAATGGATTGGGATGGGGCAAGAGTACAGGCAGAGAGACTCCCTAGGAGGCTAACACCAGGCTTCAAATAAGAAATGATTGTCATTTAGATTAGGTCAGGATGGAGCAGAGTGGACAGGCTATATTTTGGAGGCAGAACAGACAGAACTTGGTGATGAACTGGATATGGGAGGTGATGGGGGAAAGAAACATGGATGAGACCTAGTTTTGGGGCCTGAGCAAATGGATGGATGTGGTGTCATTTACTGAGATGAGAAAGAGCGGAGTATAGGCCATGTTAGTTTGGGGATGGATGTCTAGAGACATCCATAAAGAAGGTGGTTAGATCTACCAGTGGGAAGCAAACAGGACACGTCTGAGCTGGACACACATTTGGAAATCATCAGCACACAAATAATATTAAGAGCCATGGACTGCCGACTACACACACAAAAAAAGGAAGTCACAGAAATGGAAGCGGTTACGTAGTATTGATAGGGAAGAAGGCCCAGTCTTAATTCTGAGGTACCCCGATATTTAGTAGCTGAGTAAAAGTAGAGGAACTAGAGAAAATAACCAAGGAAGCAGGGGGTAACTAGGAGAGTATGTATGGCATCACAGAAGCTGAGAAAGGAGTGCTTTGTGGAGAAGGATGTGGAAACGGGCCAATTCTGCTGAGGTTGTGTAAGGAAAAAAGCGATCCTGGACTTAGTAATGTGGAGATAGTTGGTGATCTGACCAAAGCTGTTCAGTGAACAGCTGGCGGGGGCTGAAGAGGAATCAGTGGTGAGACATGGAGGCAGTGTGAGAGAAGATGCCTAAGAAGCCTGGCTGTGAAGGGGAGTAGAGACATTCGGAGCCAAGGGATGGTTTAACATACGGGAAACACTAGAGCACGCTTCTATGCAGTCACAAGCAAGGGAGACTGAAGATAGGGAGCAGAAGCAGTGAAGTCCAGGAGAAAGGAGGGATGGAGATCCAGAGGCCAGGTGAAGGGACTGATCCTGGTTAGAGTAACACAGTGAAGAGGATGCAGAGACACAGACACAGGCCCATTCACGGATCTGAAGAATGGAAGAGGAGGGACTCCTGTCTGAATGTTTTTATTTTCTCAACAAAAGGGAGCTGAGGTCATCAGCTGGAAGAGGGCAGGGGGGTGAAGATGGTTTATGGAGAGAGAAAAAGATATGGAATGGTTGTTTCAGAAAATCGAGAAAGTGTCTTAAAACTCTTAGGAGAAAACACAGGAGCACATCTTTTTGATCTTGGATTAGGCAATGGTTCCTCAGATATGATACCAAAAGCACAAATGACAAAAGAAAAAATAGATAAATTGGATTATATCAAAATTAAAAACCTTTGTGCTATAAGTAGTACCAAGAAAATGACAAGAAACCTCATAGAATGAGAGAATATATTTGCAAATTACTTATCTGATAAGGTATTTGTGTCCAATATATATATAAGAATAAAGAATTGTAACTCAATAATAAAAAGAACAGCCTAAATGAAAAAAAGAAACATAATAAAAATGAGAAGACACAAGAGGGAGGGGATACGGGGATGTAAGTATACGTATAGCTGATGCACTTTGTTATACAGCAGAAACCAACGCAACAATGTAAAGCAATTACACTCCAGTAAAGATGTTAAAAAAAAAGAGAGAAAGGGCCCAAATAGACATTCCAAAGGTATACAAATGGCCAGTAAGCACATAAAAAGAGGCTTAACATCATTAGTCATTAGGGAGATGCAAATCAAAACCACGGTGAACCCACTAGAATGGCTATAATAAAAAGTACAATAACAAATATTAGCAAGGATGTGGAGAAATTAGAAACCTCATGCATTCCTAGTGGGAATGAAAAATGGTGCAGCCGCTTTGGAAAACAATTTAGCAGTTCCTCAAAAGTTAAACATAGAGTTATTATATGACCCAGGAGTTCCACTCTTAAGCAAATGGCCAAGAGAAATAAAAACATACAACACAAAAATCTGTGTACGCCAATGTTCACAGAAGCGTTATTCACAACCGGGAAAAAGTGGGAACAATCTAAACACCCATTAACTGATGAATGGACAAATAAAAGGTAGTATATCCATACAATGCAATAATTATTTGTCAATAAAAAGGAATAAAGTTCTGATGCTACATATTACAACACAGACAAAACATGAAAACATCAGGCCAAGTGTGAGACGCTGATTACAAAAGACCACATATTGTATGATTCCTTTTATAGAAAACATCTAGAATATGCAAATCTGTAGAGAGAAAGTAGATGAGTGGTTGTTTAGGGTTGTGGTGGTGGTGATGGGAAATGGGGAGTGATTGCTAACAGGTATTAGCAGTCACTTTTTTGTGGGGGGACTAAAATGTTCTAAAATTGGATAGTGGTGATGGCAGAAAACCATTTAGCTGTACACTTTAATGGATGAATTGTATAGTATGTGAATTATATCTCAATAAAGGTGTTAAAAAAACAAACAGGGCTTCCCTGGTGGCGCAGTGGTTGAGAGTCCGCCTGCTGATGCAGGGGACACGGGTTCGTGCCCCGGTCCAGGAAGATCCCACATGCCGCGGAGCGGCTGGGCCTGTGAGCCATGGCCGCTGAGCCTGCGCATCCGGAGCCTGTGCTCCGCAACGGGAAAGGCCACAACAGCGAGAGGCCCGCGTACCGCAAGAAAAAAAAAAAAAAGGGAGCAATGAAATTTTTGTGTGATGGAGATGTTCATCATCTTGACTGTGGTGATAGTTTCATGGGTGCATACATAGCAATTATACCTCAATAAAGTTTTTTTGGTTTTTTTTTGCTTTATCCCCAGCTTCAGAATCAGTACAGCAAAGAACAAACTCTGCTCCAGACTGCCTGGGTTTGCATCCTCTTCTATTTACTAGCTGTGTGATTCTGAGCAAGACACTTAACCTCTCTGTGCCTTGGGTTCCTCATTTGCAAAATGGAATCATACAGTATCTGGATTTTAGGGACGTTGCCTGCATTAAATGGGTTAATCTGTAGAAGCACTCAGAACACTACTGATTAGGTAGTAATACAAATGTCAGCTATTATTATTCATTTGACTGCTAATTCCTGCTACAATTAAAATGGAAAACTGAAGAACTAAAGTTAAAATCTGCTACAGAGAATTAAAGTTATTTTCTTTTCCTCTTTGTTGCTATGATACTAAGAAATTAAGATTGGGGGGCTTCCCTGGTGGCGCAGTGGTTGGGAGTCCGCCTGCTGATGCGGGGGGCGCGGGTTCGTGCCCCGGTCCGGGAGGATCCCACGTGCCACGGAGCGGCTGGGCCCGTGAGCCATGGCCGCTGGGCCTGCGCGTCCGGAGCCTGTGCTCCGCGGCGGGAGAGGCCCGCGTACCGCAAAAAAAAAAAAAAAGAAAAGAAAAAAGAAGAAATTAAGATTGAGGGATTATTAGGGACCCTTTCAACCAAATCAGCTCCTTTGATCTATTTTACATACCAAGCTTCCACATAAAATTTCCAATGAAAAAGAAGTTGCACTGTCAGCACTATGATTAAATGAAGAGAAGGGCCTGTAAAAGGTTAGAGGGAGGCAGAGGGCCAGGAGGCAAATGCAATACGACAGGTGGGCCTACAGGGCAGGCTGGACTGGCATAGATTCAGGAGATTTTGACATAGAGGTGGAAACAGAAGAGATCACTTAGAAGCACCTCATAACACCTCAAACCCCATTTATTCTACCCTCCATGCAGTAACCCAAGACAGAGTTACGGAAACAGGGCTCCCCACTCCTTCTCCCTGACCCTCCACATTCAAACACCGTGGCCTGACAAAGTCTACCTCCTTGAATCTATCCACAGGAAAAGAAGATCTTAATTGAGAGCCAGTGGGCTAACAAACCGCCACTCTAGTACACTACCTGACAGAGACAGAATTAGCTTTGGCTAGCCTCTTCCAAAGTCCTGAGTACTGACCCAAGCTAGTTCAATGGGTACTAGAAAAAAAAATGAAAGCCGAAAGTTCTCAGAAGTGCAAAGTCAGTGTTTTCCTTACTTTTCAGTTATAACTTTACCATTGTTATCACATGACCTAAAATTTATTTTCATTCGAAAGACCCTTGTTTCTAGTTATGTTTCAACATGTTTAAAGTCTTGTGCTGTACTGTTTCTTAGAATCCATTTCAATATACAATACAGCTTCTCTGCATAAATTTATGTAAGTAAAGTCAATAATTTCTCAGTTACCTTAATTATTTTGCTAATGGCAGATGAAGCATCTGACAATGAATGTATGTATTCACCAAGAGTGTTTATATTGCTGGTAGAATTATGACTGATTCCCTCCTTCCTTTTATTTTCCAAATCTTCTATAATGTGAGCATACTTTTTATTTTAAAAACTTTCAAGGATGTCTATCTCTTGCCCGTTATTATTTAAGGACGCAGTACTGTTCTTACACCAAAAGAGAGCACTAACACATCCAAAGGTAATCTCAAAGCAGAGGGAAAAAAATTGGTTCCTGCCAATTCAAAGAACAGCAGCACCATTGATTTTCATTCCTAAATTTGGGGAAATCTCTTGGTTTCATGACAACTTCAACCATTCCCAAAGCCATTCTCAAACTTCACTCTCCCAAGTATACACCTCGAAGAAAAGAAAGGCTGCTCAAATGCTTATTCTGAAAAGGAATAAATGTGCAAGAAATTTCAAGGTAAACCTTTAGTAGTCTATCATCTTTTTCATTTCCAAGAATAAATCACCAACTAAGGATCCATACAACATGTTCTATCTTCTGTGCACTAATTTTACAAAATTTGTAAATATACATCTCTAAGATTTAAATGTAACTGAAAGAGCTAAAAGAAAAAAAAAAAAGGATTTATGACCACAAAAGGGAAACTGTTCAGTAATAAAAGGGGAAATGGAAATGGGCAGTTCAGTTTTTTATATGAATAATTACTCATGTAAAGAAAAGTATGCAGACATTTTCACACTGATTAGTTCTTTTCTTTGGTTACCTTTGCATTAATAGTTCATAATAAGTGAAGCCACTTTTTGAGTTGCAAAAGACATTGTGGATAATGTGTTTATAAACTCAGATCCAAATTTTGTGGCTGCTGAAATGGGTTAATAGTCTGCTCTACTACAGATTTATGCTTACCAAAGACACTCCACTCAAAATGGCACAGAAGGATCACTGAAAAAATACAAAACTGTCACCGTCAAAGACAAACACAATGCTTTTGGCCATGGATGCACCTGGCAGCAGGCCAAAGAAATTTGTAGGAACCCCTTTCAAGCTAGCATTCTTCTCAAAGACGGTCAAGAAAAAAGTTTTTCATTCATTAAAATAACCTAACAACCCCACTTGCTTTCCATTTCAGATTTTAAAAGCACAGAAGACAAAATGGCCTTGACTACCCTTGCCCAAAAGAATAACTAGGTGGATCTGAATATGTGAACTTTTGAACTAAGTTATCAAAAGAATATATAAAGATAATAAATGCAGTGCTGAATCATGATGGAAAGGATAAAGGCACAAAACTCTGGCTTTAGTTTTCTTTTTTTTTTTTTCTAGGTACAGTTGGTTATTTGCACGTTTCACAACTACTTAATTCTCCAACTAAGAAAGTCTACACTTAAGTCTACAGAAGATAACCAGATCCAATCTAAAATTAAACAAAACACGTTAATTGCTAATAACTGTGAAAGCCCAAACTTAAAAAAGTGATTTTATGCCCTTTGCACACATTTATTTCTAATTCAATCTTCCGATGCTAGTCTTGTTATTGGTAACATGACACTTCTCCTATGGTTACAATACACTTGGACTTGTATGCTTCTTTGACAGTTTGTTAAGTAAGGCAGATAAGTGACATGGTTTCAGACTACCGTAATAAGTGATAAAACTGTTTTCTTCTAAAAAACAGCTCATAGTCTCTAAAATCTTTACCAGTAATAAGCAAAAGAAATTTTAAAAATGAAGTATTAGGTAATATACATACCCTTGACTTCTGAGATCTCATTCTATTTTCCTGGGAGCTCTACTGTTTCCCTCACGGAAAAAATGGGAATCTGGTTGGTAACTGGGAGAGCTTTTCTCCACTCTGCCTTATTCCCCCCAAGATTTAACTTCCTCCCAACATATAGCACATTAGAAATCGTTTAGAGTGAACACCCATATAATCACTACCTAGATTTTTATTCAATACCAGCAATGTCTTACTTTAATTTTTTTACTGTGGTAAATATACATAACATAAAATTTACCATCTTAACCATTTTCAAGTATATAAGTACATTCATTGTTGTGTAACCATCACCATGATCATTAATGTTTTACTATACTTACTTATGTATCTGTTCCTCTTATCCACTAGCCCAATTTTTAAAAATATATTTCAAAGTAAATAACAAATATCAGGAAACGATCTTCAGCTTGCATATCATTAACAAAGTTCAATATTTACTGTTTTTCTTTTGATATAAGATTTACATACAATGAAATATACAATACATTCGCTGAGTTTGGACACATGCACACACCTATGTAACCCTATCAAACTACAGAACATTATCATCACCCCAAAAAGTTTTCTCATGTTCTTTCCCAGACAACACGCCAAGAAGAAGCCACTGCTCTGCTCTGGTTCTTTTCCCTACATAGAATAGTTTGCTTGTTCTACGATTTCATATAAATGGAATCATGCAGTATGAATCCTTTCTGTACTGCTTCTTCCACTATTCATAATTTCTGAGATTCACCCGTATTTGCTGCAAGTATCAAAAGATAACTAGCTATACCACAGGTTATCTACTCCTTTATCGATGAATAGCTTTGAGCTGTGATGAATAAAACTGCTATGAACATATACGAGTGTTTGTATGAATGTTTTCATTTCTCTGCAGTGGAGTTGCCAGGTCATGGGACACATGCATGTTTAGTTCTCTTAAGAAACTGGCCAACCTTTCTCCAAAATATCTGTACTGTTTTGCATTCTTACCAATAGTTTGAGAGTTAGTTGTTGTCAGTCTTTAATTTTAGCCATTCAGGTGGATGTGTAGTGATAACTTATTTTGATTTTAGTTATGTGAAGACTTGTGAAGTTGAACACATTTTCACTGGATTATTGGTTATTTGCATATCTTTTGTAAGTGCCAGAATCTTTTCTGCCCAATTTCTTTTATTGTGTTGTTGGCACTTTTATTGTAGAAATGTAGTTTTAAATATTTCCTGGATACTAGTCCCTCATCAGACACATGTTTTGTAAATACTTTCTCCTAGTCAATGGCTTGCCTATTAGTGGTGTCTTTTAATGAGCAAGTTTTACTTCTGATGAAGTCTAACTCACCGATCCTTTATTTTATGGCTAGTGCATTCTGTGACTTAAGAAACCTTTGCCTATCTCCAGGTCATGAAGATATTCTCCTACGCTTTCTTCTAAAAGTTTCATGATTTTAGTTTTTAACGTTCCATTTTAAGTTCATTTCTGCATATCATATGAAGTAGGGATTGTGGTAGGCAGAATGCTAAGATGGCCCCAAGACTCTTACTCCTCGGTGTACATGCCTTATATAATACTTCCTCCTACCCCCAAATGTGAGCAGACCCTGTGAATACGATGGGATAGTCACTCTCGTGTTTAAGTTTCAGCTATATGAGATCCTGCGGCAGACTAGAGAGAAATTCTCCTGACAGCTTTGAAGAAGCAAGCTACCATGTTGTGAGAGGGCCGCAAGACCAGGATCTGAGGGCAGCCTCCTGGTGCTGAGCACGATCCCCGCCCCACCGCCAGCCAGCCAGAAAAGAGGGATCCGGTCCTTCCACCTCCAGTGAATCCTACCAACAATCAGTGAGCCTGGAAGAGAACCCTGAGCCTCAGATGAGATCCCAACCCGGGTTCACACCTGGTGATTTCAGAATCACACTTTATTTCAGCCTGGTGAGATCCTGAGCAGAGGATCCAGCTAACCTGTGCCTGGACTCCTGACCCTTGAAAACTGTGAGATCGTAAAGTTGTGCTAAGTTGCCAAATTTTTGGTAATGTGTTATTTCTGGATTCTCTGTTTCTTTGACCTACTTGTTGACTCTCTTGCAAGTTCCACAGTCTTTATTACTGGAGTTTTATAATGTCTTGGACTATTCCAAGCCCTCAATTTTGTCCTTTTTCAAGATTGCTTTGGATTTGCTAGGTCTGTGTACTTCCAGAGAAATTTTAGAATGAGCTTGTCAATTTCTATTGAAAAATTCTTCTAGGACTCTGAACTGTACTGAATCCATAGGTGAATTTGGGTAGGACTGACTTCTTTACGATATCGAGGTTTCCAATCCATGAACACAGCATGGCTCTCTTCTTAGACAATTCTTGAGCTTCTCTCTGCAGTTTTGTAATTTTCAGTATAGAGGTCTTACACATTTTTTTCTTCTGGTTAAATTTATTCCTATTTTATGCTTTGGTGCTATTGTAAATGGAACTTTAAAACTTTTTAATTTTCTGATTATTTGTTGCTAGTATGTAACAAACGAAACTGAGTTTTGTGTATTAACCTAAAATCCTGTAAACTTGCTAAATTAAATTCACTTATTAGTCTTAGTAGTTGCTTTGTATCAATAGATTCCTTAGGATTTTCTATGTACACAATCATGTAATTTGCATATTAAGACAGCTTAACAACTTCTTTTCCAATAGTCATTCCTTTTATTTCTATTTCTTGTCTTAATTTAAAGGGGAGGACCTCCAGTATAATGCTGAATACAAATGGTGAGGGTGAGCATCTTTGCCTTGTATCCAATGTTAGGGGAAAGTGTCCAATATTTTGGCATCAAGCATAATGTCAGCTATAGTTTTCAATAGATATCATTTATTAGACTGAGGAGATTACCTTCTATTCCTAGTTTGCTGAAAATTTTTGTCAGAACAGGATGTTGAACTTTTTCAAATACCTTTTCTGTATCTGACAGAGTGCTGGATTTGATTTGCTAACATTTTTTTTTGATTTGCTAATATTTTGTGAAGGATTTCTCATCTTATTATGTTCCATAGGGATACTAGTCTCTAATTTTCTTTGTAGCGTCTTTCTCCAGTTTTGGTATTACTATACATATACTAGTCTATGAGTTGGAAAGTGTTCTCTTTTTCCTTAAATGCTTGAAAAAACTCCCCAGTAAAACCACTGGGCCTCGACTGTTTTTGGTGAGATTTTTAATAATGGATTTAATAGAAATTGTGTTAGCTTTGGTAAATTGTATTTTTCAAGGAATTTGTTTCATCTAAGTTGGCATAAAGTTGTTCATAATATTCTATTGTCCTTTTAATATCTGTAGGATCTGAAATAACCCCCTTTTCATGCTTAATATTGGTAATCTGTATTTGCTTTTTTTTTTTTTGATCAGTCAAGAAATCAATTTTGTTAATCTTTTTCAGGAACCAAATTTTGGCTTTGTTAATGTTTTTTATTCCTTTAATTTCTGCTCTTATCTTTATTCTTTCTTTCTTTCTGCTTCCTTTGGATGTGCTTTGCTTTTTCCAGCTTAAGTTGAAACCTTAGATCACTGAACTTAGATATTTTTCTTTTCTAATACATGCACTTAGAACCATAAATTTCCCTTTCAGCACTACATTCTACAAGTTTGATATATTGTATTTTCACTGTCACTCAGTTTAAAACATTAAAATTTTTTTCTCATGATTTCTTCTTTGAGCTATAGATTATATAAAAAGTGACTTGCTTAATTTCCAAATATTTGGGAATTTTCCTAGATTATCTTCATTGTTTAAAGTTTTTATTTCATTATGGTCTGAGAACATATTTTGTATGGCCTTAATCTTTTAAATGTACTGAGTTGTTTTACGGCCTAGCATATTGTCTATACTGGTGAATGTATACCTTGTGTGCCTGGAAAAGAATGTGTATTATCCCGCTATAGGGCACAGTGTTCTGTAAGTATCACGTAGGCCAAAGTGGTTGATTGTGCTGTTCAGATCTTTGTGTTTCTGCGTAGTTGGTTTATCAATTGCTGAGAAAGAGGTATTAAAACCAGTAATTATGACTAAAGAACTCCCTATTCCTCCCTTTAATTCTGTCAATTTTTGCTTCATTTATTTTGAAGCTGTTATTAGGCACATATACATTTACAACTGTCAAGACGTCTTGATATCTTTTATCACGATAACATGTCACTTTTTACTTCTGGTAATACCCTTTGTCTTCTTATGCTTACTTTTGCATGGCATACATGTATATATTTCTTGGTATACCTTCTTCCATCCATTTCCTTTCAAGTTCTGTGTCTTTACTTTTTTTTTTTTTTTTTTTTTTTTTGCGGTACGCGGGCCTCTCACTGTTGTGGCCTCTCCCATTGCGGAGCACAGGCTCCGGATGTGCAGGCTCAGCGGCCACGGCTCACAGGCCCAGCCGCTCTGCGGCATGTGGGATCTTCCTGGACCGGGACACGAACCCGTGTCCCCTGCATTGGCAGGCAGACTCTCAACCTCTGCACCACCAGGGAAGCCCTGTGTCTTTACATTTAATACATATCTTTTATAGTCAGCATATAAGTAGGTCTTGAATTTTTATGCAGTCTGTCACTCTGATTGTAGTCTTCAGTCCACTAACATAGTGATGGCACCAAGTCTCCCACCTTTTAGGAGACATACACCCTTGACTTTTCAATCTACTTAAAATATTGTACCACTCCATAAAAAATGTAGGAACCCCTGCTCTAGTATAGATTCACATACTCTTGTGTTTTGTTATAAATTGTCATATGAAATAAACATTATAATCTCCGCACACATTATAATTTCTCCTTTAAACAGTCTTACATATTTTAAAGAAGAGGAAAAAAAATAAGTCTTTTATTTTTACTCAGCTATTTACCATTTTCAATGCTCTTCATTCTTTCCTGAAGGTCTAAGTTTCTATCTGGTATCAACTCCCTTCAATCTGAAGAACTTCTTTTACTGTTTCTTGTAGTACAGGTTTTCTAGTGATAGATTCTCTTAGTTTTCTTTTATCTAAAAATGTCTTTATTTTGCCTTCATTCTTGCAAGGTATTTTTGCTTAACAGAGATCCTGGTTGACTTTTTTCCCCGTATGGCACTTTAAAAGATGTTATTTCACTGTCTTCTGGCATCTGTGGTTAGTGGTAAGAAGTAAGCTCTAATTATAATTGTCATTCCTTTATATGTGTCAGTTTTCTCCTTATCTTTCATTTCAGCAATTTGCCTAAGACATACTGGGAAGGAAAGGATTAACTTGGCAGTTCTGGAATGCTCAAATGTGAACATGCCAAAGAAAGGTCTGTCTTCAGGACTGGCTTTGCCTGGCTCCTGGGAGATGAACTCTGAGCCCTTGGCATGTTCTGGCTGATAAGTGTTTTTGCATACCTGGGGCCTTGGGCCATGCTGTACCAGCATGACCACTTAAGTCTACCTGAACAATATGATTTATGGCAAACACCTGTTCTTGCTCTAGGTGGCTGGGGTCTGAGTAGCTGAGGGAAGTCATGGGGATACTGCGTGCCACCCTGAACACCCAGGACTGGGTGAGCTTCCCTAGTTGGCAGCACTTTGCACATGCTGTCACGTGTCCTTGAGGGGAGAATGAAGGACAGCTCTGTGCGACTCTACTGGACACCTGGAAGCTTGCACCTGGTTCCTCCTGGACTTTATCCCATGTGTCTTTCCCCTTCGTCAATTCTAATCTGTGTCCTTTTGCTGTATACAGTTGAGTAGAACAGCTTCTGAATCCTGTGAGTCCTTCTAGCAAATCACTGGGCCTGACAGTGGTCTTGGGAACCTCTGACACACATACCAAGGTATGGTTTTCTTCATCCTTATCCTAGTAGGTGTTTGCTAAGCTTCTTTAATCAGTAAATATGTTTTTCATAAAATTTGAAGGGTTTTTTTCTGCCGTTTTATCTTCAAATATGTTCCTCTCCAGCCTCTCACTTTCTTCTCTTCTGGGATTCCAGCTATACACGTTAGCTCTTATAATATTGTCCCAAAAGTCCCTGAAGCTTGGTAGTATTTTTTTCTTTCTATTCTTCAGGTTGGGTAGTTTTCTGTTCATCTATCATCGAGTTCACTGACTCTTCTATCATCTCTGTTTTACTGTTAAGGCTACTAAGTGAATTTCAATTTTAGCTTCTGTATTATAGAATTCCACTTTGCTCTTTTTTGTTTCTATTTCTCAGTTGAGATTTCCTTTGTTTTCATTCAGTGCAAGAATATTTTCCTTTACTTCAACTGATCAGTTATAGTAGCTGCCTTAAAACCTGTTTCTCAATTCTAACATACGAAGTTAGTTTCTGTTGGTTGTCTTTTTTCTTCAGACTAAGTTATATTTTCCTGGTTTTTAAAATGTTGTGCAGTTATAGATAATACCTTGGACATTGTGAATATTATGCTGTATAGCCTCTGGACTCTGTTATATTCCTCTGCAGAGTACCGATATTTCTGTTTTAGTATGCAGTTAAATTTGGCTTAGACCCAAACTGCAAACTCTCTGGGCAATCAATACCTCAAATCTTAGTTCAGTTCTTTTATCTTTGTGGTTCAGGGATTAAACAGAAGCTTATATAGAGAGCTTATACTCCGAATTTTAGGCTGTCACTCTCCAGATCCCTCCTTTCCAGGATTCCTCCTCCCCTCACTTTTCAGTGGTCGAATGGCTGTGGTTGACCTGAATTCTGTCCTCTGGTAAGTTTTCTATTAAGTTTTAAACCAAGCTGCCAGGTGCCAACTTCAGCCTTCCTCTGGCTAAAAGCAGTAAAAATGGAAAATTAATTTCATGCTATCTCTTCCTGAAAGTGTCAGCCCTTTTACAGAATCTGTCTGCTTTTGCTCATTTTCCAGTATTTCCAGGGCTCCCTCGCTGCCCCCACAATTCTGTCCAGAGGACAAGTTATGTGCAGAAAGATCAGGTCCAGTGAAAGCCTACTTGGCCATATTGCAAGAAAAGTCATCGTGATCTTGTTTTTAAAAACTTACTTCAGAATCACTGTGTGTAGGTATTACAGATTCACTTTTAATGATACCAAAGTAGGTATTATTCTGAAAACCTTGTTTTCTAACTTGTTTTTTTCTACTTTAAGCATTCATCATGTAATAAAAACTCTGCTATATTCAACAATATAGTTTTTATTAATTATGAACATTCTCACATAACAGAAGAAACTTCAACTTTGACAGCAAATTGACAGTAACTAGAAAAATAATGCACATACCCAGAAGTGAAACTGATAAGCAGTGGCACAACGACCCTAGAGAAATATGTGCATATGTGTAAAAACAGGCAAGTACAAGGATGTTAACTTCAGCACCGTCTATAACAGTCAAAAATGGAAAATAATCCAAATCTTAATTAAAAGGGAAATAACATAGTAATAAACTTCATTACTACACAGCTGTTAAATAGAATTATACATATTTCAACATGAAAAGAGTTAAAAAAAACCTAATGTTGAATGAAACAAGTTGCATAACAAAAATAATATTAGTAAAGCTTTAAAAGTACAAAACAGAGCTTCCCTGGTGGCGCAGTGGTTGAGAGCCTGCCTGCTGATGCAGGGGACACGGGTACATGCCCCAGTCCAGGAGGATCCCACATGCCGCGGAGCGGCTGGGCCCGTGAGCCATGGCCGCTGAGCCTGTGCTCCGCAACGGGAGAGGCCACAGCAGTGAGAGGCCCGTGTACCGCAAAAAAAAAAAAAAAGAAACACCAACCTATAACAATTCCAATGGCTATATAGTATTTGACTGTACAGATATATTAAAAGATACGAAAACAATCTCTAATTGTTAAGATACTGAGATATATGCCACTATCATAAACAGCCCTACAAAGAACATCTTTGTAGCTGTTTTTGCACATAAATGCTTTTTTTTTGCGGTACGCAGGCCTCTCACCGTTGTGGCCTCTCCCGTTGCGGAGCACAGGCTCCGGACACGCAGGCTCAATGGCCATGGCTCACGGGCCCAGCCGCTCCGCGGCACGTGGGATCTTCCCGGACCGGGTCACGAACCCGTGTCCCCTGCATCGGCAGGTGGACTCTCAACCACTGCGCCACCAGGGAAGCCTGCTTTTTAAAATTTTTTTATTTTTTAACTTAGAATTCATACCTAGAAACAAAATTGCTAGGTCATTTCTAGTTCTTTGTTATATACTGTCATATATACCAGCAAAAGAAAAATAAAATACCATTAATTTTTTCATTGTTTCTTTTGCCTATTTTCCCCAACAACTTTAGGCAGGACATAATTACAGAACTGGTTTTACTTTGGAAAGGAAGACTACTCAGATATACTACTTAGAAGTAGACTCTGGTATATTTTGCTATAGTTTATATTTTAAAAGATTTATTCATGAAGACAATTTTAAAAGTTTTCAATTCTGAAACCTTAAGGAAGACCTTTTAGCTTCTTGGTCTAATTATACTAGTCTTCTTTAATTATCATCTAAAAATATCTGCTAATCACAGAATTTGGTCAGTGACCAATCTCCTGAACTCCCATACTCCTTTTCACCTCTCACACTAGATTAAATAACTCAGTTGAGACTCGCTGATAATTAGTACACAGTACTTTGTTCACTACAACACTGTGAAACAGGGCAAAATAGCTACCAGAATATTACCAAAGGAAGATGCCAAAGCAATCCTGCCAGTTGTCTAAGGTCACACCAAAGCAGGTATCTGCCAGAACTAGACTCTGGATTGTTGCCTAATTTCTATATGCCTCATCACTCACAAGAATTACCTTTAAGAATTTTGACAACAACTAATGAAGAAAGCTAGAATATACCAGAGTCAGAGAATCATATTATTGAAATGATATTGATGACCACCTACTTCAACATCCTCACTTTACAACTGAGGCCCCAAAAGGTGATGTAATGTAATTGTTTAAAGTCACACTTCTAGACACTGTAAAGCAACAATAATTCAGCTCTCTTTAATCCAAGTTCAACAGTCTTCAATTACTAAAGTATAACAGCTATCCTTAACTGCCATTTCAAATTTCTGAGTTTATAAAAAAGCCTCTATGTTTTCACTGATAATTATTAACAATTCATTCACTAACAAATAATTATCCAGTACCTACTGTATGCCAGGTCCTGTACTTGGTGCTAAATGAATATTCACTATATACTAGGCCCTGCATTACCTGCATTTTCACATGTAATCCTCTCACTATTATTATAAAGTAAGCACCATTAGTATCTCTATTCTAGGATTAAAATTTAGTAAGATTAAATAATCTGCCCATGGTCTTCAGTAAGGAAACGTCTTTATAAAAAGTAAACAGTGCCTTTCTGCTGCAGGCACTAAGGGCAGCAGCCATGGCTCTGTAGCAGCCCATGACTATGGGCTTCAAGATGACCCAGAACGTGAGCAAGGAAGGTGACCCACAGATGCCAGCAGGGCACCTTACCAAGTAAAGCAAGTTAGTGAGGGACAAGCTCTGAGAGGCATGGGGCTTTACTCCTTACAAGGAGTGCCCCTGCAGGAGGAGCTGAGCAGTGTTCTGGATACTATGAGGAGAGGAAAGCAGCTGCTAAGGACTGAGCCCCCCTCCTTACTCTGCATAAAACCTTTACAGAAAAAAAAAAAAAAAAAAGTAAGTGGTATAATCTCACTTATAAATTTATCCTAACGAAAATATTTTTTGTTTTAAATATTATAACTCTGCATATGATTTCATTTGAAAGACGGGATCTATTGTTTAAAAAGTTTGGAAGGGCTTCCCTGGTGGCGCAGTGGCTGAGAGTCCGCCTGCTGATGCAGGGGACACGGGTTTGTGCCCCGGTCCAGGAGGATTCCGCGTGCCGCGGAGCGGCTGGGCCCATGAGCCATGGCCGCTGAGCCTGCGCGTCCGTCCGGAGCCTGTGCTCCGCAGTGGGAGGGGCCACAGCAGTGAGAGGCCCGCGTACCGCAAAAAAAGAAAAAAAAAAGTTTGGAAAACCACAGAGTCCTACATAGCACCTAACACTGACCATACGGTAAGTGCAGAACTTGGTATCAGATTAGAGGTTGGGGGTCACTTTTGAAGGGTTTTATATATCTTTTCATCGTACTTTCTAAGACACCAGAACAGAGAGCATTTGAAATAATTTAACTGAAGGCCAACCGCTAGGAAAGTAATCACTCAAATAAATAGAAGACGAGGGGAAGGGCTTCTAGTACCATATATTGGGTTTTGGCCTGAAGCATGATAAACAAGGTCCAAAGTAGAACAATGCATGAGTTCTCTTAAGTATTACTCACAAAGTTGTACTGCAATACTGGTTACCTACTTTCAGAGCATAAAATCTCTGCGGTGTAAGATCAAATTAATTAAAAGTTTCATTTACTATGTTCCCAGCAGGGATTCCTTTATCTTTGATTGCTAAATAGATTTTCCAAGGCCCATAGCAAAAAACCCAAGTGCCCAGCAGTGCTACTATTACAGAGATTTAAAAATAAGCTTTGTGGGCTTCCCTCGTGGCGCAGTGGTTGAGAGTCCGCCTGCCGATGCAGGGGACACGGGTTCGTGCTCCGGTCCGGGAAGATCCCACATGCCGCTGAGCGGCTGGGCCCATGAGCCATGGCCGCTGAGCCTGCGCAATGGGAGGGGCGACAACAGTGAGAG
Organism: Monodon monoceros; assembly: GCF_005190385.1. Taxonomy (NCBI): domain Eukaryota; kingdom Metazoa; phylum Chordata; class Mammalia; order Artiodactyla; family Monodontidae; genus Monodon; species Monodon monoceros. The sequence continues at coordinate 99,157,125 of NW_021703784.1, read as the reverse complement.
GCCCACGTACCGCAAAATAAATAAATAAATAAATAATAAAAAATAAGCTTTGTAAATAAATAAGAGCCTAGCGATATTCTTAAAAGCAGCAATCTCCCCTAGGGCCAACGTATAAGGAAAGGAGAACCTTGAAAAAACTGGACCATAAAATTTTTTCTTTAGGAGAATATTAACAGGTAGTCCACTGCTTTGGAAAATATTTATACAAGAAAACCAAATCAAGCAACCATTAAAAAAAATCTACCTTTTCCCATTTTACTGTATATTTTTATCCTAGCTGTAATTTGGGTGATATAAATCAGAAGCTAAAAAAAATAGCACTCTAAAAAATCAATCATAGCAGAATTAACCACATGCAGTACTTCTAATGTAAACAGTTACCTGAGAATTCTGTCGGAAGTCTTGCTAGGACGCCCTTGTTTACCAGTTCAGTCTTGTTAAGGCTGGAAGTGATATCTACCCTAGCAGCTTCTTTGGTAATAGTGGGCTTCCTGGAAATCCCGAGATCAGATCCAGTCTTGACATCTCTGTGTTCTAGGACATCATAGGATCTCTGTGGCCAAGATTCTGGAGCAAATGTTAAAGTCTGCTTGAGTATTTCTTCGGGAGATTCTATTTCATCCTGTACAGAAGCTGACTTCTCAAGCTTCCTTTCATTCAGTTCTTTCAGTGCTTTGATTGTGAGCTGTTCCTGGTCTAAGTCAAGAGATGCTACTGGAGTACCCTGGGTAGGGAAAACATCCAGAAGCTCCCTCCCATCTATTTCCTTGCTTTGTTCATTGTATTTGCCTTCTATGTTTTTAATTTCAGAACCACCCGACTCACTTTCATGTAAAACATCTACAGGAAGAGCTGTTTTAAAGTCCTTAGTTTTCTCTGATGTTGCTTCGAAGGTATTTCCTTCACCTTTACCTACTATTCCTTTCTCTCTGGTTTCTGTAAAGGCTGCTATCAGGTCCTCTGGGGAAGAATCATCTATATCTTTAACACATTTTTCATGCAATGACTCCAAATAGGCAGAGGTGGTCACGTTTCGTGAGAATTCTGTCTTACCATTATAAACCTTTGGAGATGCTGAAGGAAGTTTGGGGTTCTCAGCTGCAACAAGCTTTTCAGGAGCAACTACACTCATACTATCTGACTGCTTCACATCTTCTGACGTGACATTCATATTAGGTACTTGTGAACATGCTGCCTCACCAGCTGGACTCCTTCCAAGAAAATCAGGCTGAACTTGTCGTGGCCCAGAGTCACTGACGAATCCGTCAAAGTTTCCAGATGTTTTGTCTTCCCTATTACAATGAAGAATCTCTTTGATTGCTCTTTCATCTGTTTTTACAACAGCACTTGCGATGGAAACAGGTTTTTCAGCCTGAATTTTGTTGCTCTCAAATGAAGTATCTGCTGTGATGTCCTCTATCACCGTGTCATCAGACTCACCAGAACTGTCAGCCTCTGTCACTCCTCCCAACACAGAGGTCTGCCAGTTCATTTCACCCTTCAGGTGGCCATCAGGTAAAACCACTTTCACTGTGGCCACTCCAGAACCAAGAGAGACACATTTCTCAAATGTAGATCCAGGTAACTCTGAAAGTGTGCCATCTCTTTTTTGCACACTGCCTTGCACACCTTTGATATTGATTTCCTGTGTGGAGTTGAGACAGTCTGGCATAGCGTTTTCCTGTGGGAGAGATGTTTCTGCCCAATCACCTGTTGATTTAGGGATAGTAGTGCTCCCACTGATAGAACATACAGGAATTTTCTGATGAGTGTTACTTTTAAGATTTACAACTGGAATTTCTGAGATATATTCACCCATGTCGGGTCCTGTAGCTTTTGTGATGTAGTCAGATTTATCACTCTGCGGTTTTACTTGGGGAACCAAATCCCAAGTCAGTATTTCATTAGTAAAGTTATGCATATCATTTACACATCTAGATACCTCCTCCAATGCTGCAGTTGTGTGTGAAAACTGCCTAGTGAGCAACGCAGAGGCTGGGGAACGCCCTGTTTCTTTATTTCTCAGTGGAAATACTTTGTCATTAGACTCAGAAATGTCTGCAGGTGATTCTCTATCAATGTGCACTGCCCAGCTACCAAAATCATTTATGTTTTCCTTATATGCGTCTTTAAATTCTCTGTCAAATGCTGCTTTGTCAATAATTACTTCAAATGGTGATTCAGGGGAATCCTTTTCCATAATACCAACTCCTGAAACTTCAGAGGGGGACAAGGAATATGTACAAATACCTTCTGCTTTATACTGCTCGGTGGGTGGCTTCTGGGCTGTTAGCAAAGTGAATTTGTCATCTGCATCCAAGGCAGTTCTATCGTCCCTACTTGGTACCTCATTTGGGTTCTTGGACTCTTGATCTTTATTTATCTGCTCTTGCATGTGACCAACTTCCTTTGAGAGAAAAGCAGGATGATCTGGGAAACTGTCTGGAATGGAAGGACGGTTACAGTGAACTCCTTCTGCAACAGAAACTGGGGAGTCTGCTACGTCTTTACTGGTTCCCTGAGGCTTTTCCATCTTTTTCACATCTAGAAGAGCCAAGCAGTCTTTTCTTTCTTTGGCTAAAATAGGCTGGCTGCCTAACACTTTGCTTTTTTCTCCATGTAGTATTGTAAGGTCAGTGTTATATATTTCAGAAGATGAACAAAAGAAGGAAGTCATAATTTCTGAAGGTGGCTCATCAGAGCAAAGAGAGCTCAATCCCTCTATGGTCAGAATTTGAAAGAAAAAAAAATTGTTTACCAGGTACAATTACACATTAGCTAGTCAGGCCAAGCAGCATGCTTTTTATTTTAAAATGTACATATACACACACATAAATATATAACAAAACAATGAGCAACAGTTATCCTATAAGACATGCATAAAATTGTCAGCAGTGAAACAGAAAAGGCTTATCATGCTACAAATTGCAAAAGACAAAAAATTTTCACAACAAAATACTCTTCAATTACTTTTTCCCTTTAATGGTAAAGCATGGATAATAAGATGGATAATCTGGGGAAGTGTTTTTCCTTTGGTATTTGGTATAGCTATTCAACAGAAACAATGTAATCCATATAAAACAAACAACTTGATATTATGAAGTACTGATATGCTCTCATCAGTAGGGGGAACAATTCAGGGCACACACCTTCTATAAAACCACTGTTAGAGTCTGACAGTCTGATAAGGAAAAAAAGAAGTGACCAGAGTTCCCCCCCACCCCCAGAGATATAGCGGACCCCTCCTAAGCCTGAAAATCAGACTAGAAGTAGTCTATTCCATCCATAGGGAAGATGGGCCCCAGGAACAGATGGCCTCAATGTCTTAAACTAAAGGGCACTGAAAAGGTTGGTCTGTTCCAAAATCTCTTGCACCACCTTGCCAATTCAAACAAAACTGAACTGTGTAAATTGGTTTCCTTTATTAAGAAGAGTAATCTTCAGAAATCCTTTTAAAACAGAAAATATCCCCCTAAAAGTAATACATTAATTAAGTCTTAACAGTTTTTAATATCACAGTAGCCACTGATTTACCACATTGTTTTCCAACTAACCAATCTAGGAAGTTTTTACTGGGGAAAAGTTCAAAACAACTGTCCCAAGGGCAGGCACTATCTTTCTTACACACTGTTGTATCTCTGGAGTTGGAACAAAGTAGGTCTTAAATAAATAGTTCCAAATGAATGAATCAAACATTCAGCTTGGTCAGATGAGACCTAAGTAGGCTCAGGACAGCAATGCCTTCCTTGAGTGTGAATGAGTAATTGGGAAGATGTGAAAGAGAAAAAGCTTTGGGATTACTTTTACTCAGCTTATGTTCTTTTTCAGTGATAAGCTGAATACTAACCAGACAAAAGCAGAATTATGATTTATTCAAAACCATTTTATAAAGATGAAAAGGAATAATATCTTACTGCAAGAAATAAAATTCCACTATTATAAAAATGTTTCCAAATGCCAGATAAAGTTCCCCTATTTTAATACATCACTGAAATCTGATGTAATAGGATCTCTGACTTTTAGAACAGTGCAACTGTAATTGTCGGGGTGGGGGGGGGCAGGGAAAGTCTTTGTAAATTGAGGAAAAATAAAGTTTGGTGGTATAAACTGTACCAGTGAGACAGAAGTAAGCTGTAATTCATATTTAGTTCTAATGCAGTAAACATGGCTTGCATCTATCACTGTATAGTATGGATACTCAGCAAGACTGGATTAAGGATAAATGAAGCTCACCACTGTAGGTTAAAATGTTTTAAAAAACCTGAAATTTAAAGAACTATAGCCTACATTTAAATCAGAAATATTCCACAGGGCTCCCCTGGTGGCACAGGGGTTAAGAATCCGCCTGCCAATGCAGGGGACACGGGTTCGAGCCCTGGTCCAGGAAGGTCCCACATGCCTCGGAGCAACTAAGCCCGTGCACCACAACTACTGAGCCTGCGCTCTAGAGCCCGCGAGCCACAACTACTGAAGCCATGTGCCACAACTACTGAAGCCCGCGCACCTAGAGCCCGTGCTCCACAAGAAGAAGCCACCGCAATGAGACGCCTGCGCACCACAACAGAGTAGCCCCCGCTCAAGGCAACCAGAGAAAGCCCGTGCACAGCAACGAAGACCCAACGCCCAACGCAGCCAAAAATAAATAAGTTTATTTTAAAAAAAGGAAAAAAGAAAAGAAATATTCCACAATCTGAGTTATGTATTATTACTGAATTTACTGATGACTGTTCCTACCAGGAAACATTCAATGGACTAAATCTGGAATAAGGTAAAACTGGGACCGCCCCCCTCCCTTCAAACAGGAATGGAGGACTTCCCTGGTGGCACAATGATTAAGAATCTGCCTGCCAGTGCAGGGGACACGGGTTCGAGCCCTGGTCCGGGAAGATCCCACATGCCGCGGAGCAACTAAGCCCGTGCACCACAACTGCTGAGCCTGTGCTCTAGAGCCCGCGAGCCACAACTACTGAGCCTGCGTGCTACAATACTGAAGCCTGCACGCCTAGAGCCCGTGCTCCGCAACAAGAGAAGCCACCACAATGAGAAGCCTGTGGACCACAACTAAGAGTAGCCCCGGCTCACTGCAACTAGAGAAAGCCTGCGTGTAACAACAAAGACCCAACGTGGCCAAAAAAAAAAAAATTTTAAAAACAAACAAACAAACAGGAATGGAACCTTGAGGTGAACAAAACTGACTCCACCTCAGAGGGAAAGCTCAGCTTATATGTTTTATAGAGACTGAGATTTCAGAAGATTTAGACCTGTCATTTTACAGAAACAAGTGGACAAAATGAATTAGTAATAATTCATTAGTAATTACTGAGTGCCATTATCATGTGCCTGACACTGTTTTAGAAACTAGATTAAAAGCAGTGAACAACACGGAAAAAATCCTTGCCTTTGTGGCGCTTACAATACAGAGTGGGAGACAGAAAATAAGCAAAATCAGTAAGTAAAATGATGATGATGTGGAGGTGGGTTGGATGAAATGAAAAAGAAAGCAACCTACATTGACTGCTAATGAAAGAATGCACACAGTACTACGAACAAAAAAAGCACGGTAGGGAGTTCCCTGGCGGTCCAGTGGTTAGGACTTGGTGCTTTCACTGCCGTGGGCCCTGGCCAGGCAACTAAGATCCCGCAAGCCACACAGTGCGGCCAAAAAAAAAAAAAAGCATGGTAGAAATGTTTTGCTTTGTCAGGACACAAACTTTTCAGTTTTCTAAGCCTTGTTTCTTTTCTAATTTCCTTGAACTCTTTTTTCTTTTTTAAAGATTTTTTTTGATGTGGACCATTTAAAAAATCTTTATTGAATTTGCTACAATATTGCTTCTGTTTTATGTTTTGGTTTTTTGGCTGAGAGGTATGTGGGATCTTAGCTCCCAGACAAGGGATTGAACCCGCACCCCCTGCATTGAAAGGTGAAGTCTTAACCAATGGACTGCCAGGGAAGTCCCTCCTTGAACTCTTAATACTCCAAAAGTTTCGAGTTAGGTATATAATAATCTGAGGTAAAGCTAGAAGATTAGGCTAGAAATCGTATTCTCAGAATAACAACAAGTTCTGTACTGAATGCCATGACTGCTTGACAGACTTCAAGCATTTTACTGAAGATCTGTCAATATGATGTAACTATTATATATACAAAAGAACGTTAATCATGTTCCCTAACAATAATTTTGTGACCTAATACTTGGATTGGATAGTGTTTTCAGGGCACAGGTTTAGGGCGTAAACAGAGTATGATGTCGCATTCCTTCCTCAGTGATTGTGAGATGCAGATATTAGCTCTCATGATTGTCAATCAAGGTTTCCCACATGTAGCAAAATAAGTTAGCATCCTCATGTTTGTTTTAATTTTAATAATTATCTTGTTTAGAATTTCAGCAAATGGAAAGAAGTTTATTTGGCTACTTGAAACCCTCACAAACTTGAACAGAGCTGACTTGTACCAAGACAATGAAAAAACTGGTCTGGAAGTAAAGAACTTAAAATGGCATGAAAACATTAAATAAAACAAAGACCAGAATCTAATAAGCCTTTAGAAACTAAGCTCCCATAAGTAAAGACTCTTCCAATTAGTCAGTATGACACAATAGTCATTAGTGTTGTCAAAGTCTGTACCTGGCAAAAGAGCAGAAAACTCCAGGGAGTTGGAAGGGTGTTAGGTTTTAAAATTACTGTACCCTGGAAAACTGCCTGATGGAATAACTCTGGATTATCTTACATCTCAGAAAACGTCCACTACCTTTCCTTTTTCAAAAGATCCCGCCCTTCACATGCACTGCAAGATATTTTCAACATTACTCAAAACAAATGTCTGTCAAAAGTCTCCCCATTATATTTTCTAGATTAGTTATTTGCTATAATGCAATTTAACGCGCACATTCATTTTCAAAAAGTCTAGTTACTCAAAAATATAGCATTATTCTAATTATTAACAAGCAAGAGTTACACATCTAATAGACTTGTCAAAAAGGGAATCAATATATGGTAAGAGGTGAAAAATGTCATAACCCCGCAACGATCATGAGAATGTTCCCAAATGTATTCAGTACTGAGCTCCTTGCTTACTCAATTTCTTCTTAAACTCTAAATATTCAGAAGTCTCCATTTAAGTATATTATCTTAAATAAGACTAGGAATTTAAGTTGGCAGTCATATTCTAAATTTCTAGACCACTCCCAAACCAAAAATTCCTATTAAAAGATGCAAAATCCGGTCTTCTCTGGTGGCGCAGTGGTTAAGAATCCGCCTGCCAATGCAGGGGACATGGGTTCGAGCGCTGGTCCGGGAAGATCCCACATGCTGCTGAGCAACTAAGCCCGTGCACCACAACTACTGAGCCTGTGCTCTAGAGCCTGCGAGCCACAACTACTGAGCCTGCATGCCACAACTACTGAAGCCTGCACGCCTAGAGCCCATGCTCTGCAACAAGAGGAGCCACTGCAACGAGAAGCCCGTGCACCACAACAAAGAGCACCCCCCGCAACTAGAGAAAGCCCACGCGCAGCAACGAAGACGCAACGCAGCCAAAAAGAAAGCAAACAAACAAACCAAAAAGATGCGAAATCCTTTCATCACACTTACTAATCGTGTGGCTTTAATCTCAGTTCCTTAATCTTAAAGTTGCTTAATATCATCTGAAAATTGAAAACTGGGATACTAAAGCACCTAACTTGAGAACTGCTGTGAGGATTAAATGAGTTAATACATGTGAAGTGCTTAGAACAGGATCTGGCACTCAATAAATCTTCAATAAATGTCCCCAAACACCATATTCTCAAAAAAGTATCTCCTGACATAGAGACTCCAGACCATATGCCTTTTTGTTTGGGGAGAGAAGAAAGGCATAGTGCCAAATCACAACCACCTTCACGTGGTATATAATAAAGAAAATCCTCATTTAGAGTTTTAGATACTTCCCCTCCAACCAGCCATAAGTAAAAGGAATTTTTTTCTTTTTTTGCGATACGCGGGCCTCTCACTGTTGTGGCCTCTCCCACTGTGGAGCACAGGCTCCGGACACGCAGGCTCAGCGGCCATGGCTCACGGGGCCAGCCGCTCCGCGGCACGTGGGATCTTCCCGAACCAGGGCACGAACCAGTGTCCCCTGCATCAGCAAGCAGACTCTCAACCACTGTGCCACCAGGGAAGCCCTAAAAGGAAGTAATTTAAAGAGCTTTTATCTACTTCAAAATTTTGGGTGATGCAACTTGTGAATCATCTAGTACAAAACAAATGCCTATGACATTCCAAGAATTGTGCAAAGTACTATGTGGATAAAGACATTTAATACAAGCCAACATATAAAAAATTCTAAGTCAATGCTGAAAGATAAGAGAGCTTTTCCTTAACAAAATGTTTCAGCAAATGATCTTTACCATCATCAAAGTATATTTTAGTTCAATGTACAACTAGCTGAACAATTGAACAACCTAGTAAAACAACAGCCCTTGGCACTATCTCTTATAGTCCTTTTCAAACCTTAGAACAAATACTAGTACTTCATGGGCTCGCTCTCTCTGACTTACTCAGAATTTCCTAAGTACGATGGAGCTTAAGGATCTGCATTACAAGTTTGCCAGTAATGAACCCTGTTTGGGAACGACAGCTTTACAGTGTTTTACTAGTTTTTGAGGGGTAGAAAAGCCGAGCTGTCCTCCAGAACTTTAGCCCTGTAAAAATTCCACAGGCGTAGAAACTGGCGCTCCTCACTCTCACTCAGCACAGGTTCTCTTTGTCCAGGAGCACAACTGACAGGTTAGTAGGGCATGGGGCAGGGCGGATCCTTTTGTGCCTGCTTTAAATACTTCCACATACTGATTTTAAAGTACAGTAACTTGAGGGAATTCCCTGGCAGTCCAGTGGTTAAAACTTGGCGCTTTCACTGCCCTGGGCCTGGATTCCATCCCTGGCCGGAGAGCTAAAATCCCACAAGCCGAGTGGCGAGTGGTGTGGCAAAAAACAAACAAACAAAAAACGTCCTTCTCTTTGCTTTGTTTCTTATTCCCCAAACCGTCTTTTAGAAAAAGGTTTAGTACTTTTTCATTTAAGTGTTTTATAACTTAATAATGAAAACACAATGTGATCTAGAAACAAGTAAGCAATAATGAATGTTATATGAGACTTCTTCCTTAAAAGAGTGAATAACTTAGAATTATGCTATACTAGAGTTACCGTTTGGTTACTACCCCCCCTCAGGAAATTCATCACTTTTAACTCAAAGGATACCTGTTAACAAGGAAAAAGCACACACATCAGTGAAGAAAGGGTGCCAGCCTACAGTAAACCACTAAGTTACTTTTTCACATACATACTATGCATATTCATACAAGGGAGGCTTGAAATATTCAGGTATAGGTTTTTCTACACTTGAATTTTCTCATGTTCACAAAACAAGAGGGAAAGACAAATTATCGTGCAAAACAGTATCAGCAACTTTCAGCCAAAGCATCAAAATAGGAAGTTAGCCAGCAGACACTTTGCAGCCAAGCTAGATCCTAAACAAAAAGTCTCTTTTGTACAAAGAAAAATGTTTTGCTTTTGTTTAAAAAAAGGCTGTAACTGGCATATTTTTTCTCCTCAATGCTTGCCCCAAAGTTCAGTGCTTAACTTCCTATTCCAGATGCCTACCGCATTACTCAAACTGAACGCAAATATTCATTACTGCAAATGTACTTCCAATTCTACATGGTGGGTAGATCCTCTCTAATCTTATTTTCACCCAATGTTTTCTAAAGAAAATTGTAGTATTTTCCAACCTCCACTTTTTATCAAAGATTTCAAAAGCAGAAACCAAATTTCAGTCTGATTTTGTGTCTGATGGAGTACACCCCCCAGATGATACTAAATTACATCACTAATAGCAATAATATGGTTAAAATAGTAATTTCTGCCTCTTCTGCTCTCATGATTTTAACATTAACCTCAAAATGACACCTCTAAAAATACCTGTAAACCCTAAAATACAACTAATATATCATCTTTACTGTAGGTAGTGGTTATGCGCATGGACGGTGGAGTCCTAGGTGTGTCACTTACTGCGTGACCTTGAGCAAGTTATTTCACCATTTTAAACCCCAGTTTCCTCAATTAGTAAAAGAGGCAGTACCTTTCCTCCATAAAATTGGCTGTGAGGATTAAATGAGATGATTCGCATAAAGTACTGAGCACAGTAAAAGCTCGGAAAAAAAAAAATTGGCCACATACCACATCTATACCTCTGTTAATATCCTTATTTAAGAGTACAGGAAAACATCATTAAAATTTACTCCCCTACTTTGAGATGCTTGGGGATTAAGCTGAAATTAAACTCTGCTTGATGAGAAAAAAGGACTCAATAAGCAAAAGACTGCAAAGCACCTACTCAGGAGCACAACTTATTTAAGAAGGAAGTGATTATTCCATTGATATTCCCATCACAAATCTATTCGTTAGTTTTCAAAAAGCTTAATTTACTAGCTTAAGTAGCTGTATACTTCAAGGTAGTACAATTTAATAAAGATTGCATAATTTCCTTTTGACAGATTTAACTGCCCTTCCTTCTCAGTCCAAATTAATGACAACTGTGGGAATTCCCTGGCAGTCCAGTGGTTAGGACTCAGCACTTTCACTGCGGTGGGCCTGGGTTCGATCCCTGGTTGGGGAATTTAAGATTCCACAAGCCGCAAGGCGTGGCAAAAAAAAAAAAAAAAAAAAAAAAAAAGGGCAACTTTTAATACATGCATCTCCTTAAAGCCCAATAATGATAAGTATATATTTCAGGATTAAAAATGTCATTGTTAAATATGACTTATTTAATTACTGCTACATATTGCTTGATACGGTTTAGATATATAAAAGTAAGGCACAATCCTCCAAGGCTAAATGGCTAAGGGATATGGAAGCCAGAGACAGATTAGTTGGGTTACTGCCAATGATGGACTCAAGATGCCTGCTGGTGACAGTCACTCTCAAAGGCCTGCAGTTGGATGGAGCTGGTCCTAGCTATTCTCTCCAGGGGTTTTAATCCAGTTAACCAAGTACACCAACAACGTCCTTTCCCTTAGTTTTATTAAGGCAGACTAGAAGCTACTAGACTTGGCTACCCTAGAACACACCTAATCACCTGCCAAGGAGTGCCCTCAGAAAACTGAACAGGCTGATCTCTAGACCTGCCAATGAAGTAGAGCAGCAACTGGGTTGCTTTTCCATTATGTTTTTTTGCAGGAGAAAATGTAAGTAACAGAGGCTACACTGGAACACCTTCAGGGATATGACTTTTTTTTTTCTTTCTTTTTTTTTTTTTGTGGTACGTGGGCCTCTCACTGTTGTGGCCTCTCCCGTTGCGGAGCACAGGCTCAGCGGCCATGGCTCACGGGCCCAAACGCTCCGTGGCATGTGGGATCTTCCTGGACCGGGGCACGAACCCGCGTCCCCTGCATCAGCAGGCGGACTCTCAACCACTGCGCCACCAGGGAAGGCCCCAGGGATATGACATTTTTAAATGCTTCTTTACAATACAATACCCTTTTAACAAGAACCCTATGCTGAATCTGCACTGGTCAAAATAATTATAAGGAAAAGGAAGAATGACAAATCTATTTTCTTTAACAAACTCTCATACTCTCTGAAACTGAAGCCTACTTAAACATTTTTAATTACAAAAATCCTCTTTATTTACCTCCATTTTACCTGAGTGTATATGTAACTTCTCCTAACAGGGATTAAAGTAATTTTTTAAACTATGACACTTATCTTTCTCAACATTCTATACATTAGGTATGTTGTGCTTAGGTTGTATTGTTACACTATTTAGAATATTAATTATTCCCTTTCTGTATGAAAAAAGTGACTATGAAGAATGTATTTTAGAAGATCTGAAATACAACAGAGAAAATACAATTATTTGTTCTATTTACACTATGATATTTTTATTGATTTACCTTCCAGAGTAAAATAAATGTAATACCTGTTTGCCTAAATTATTGAATTTCTCATGAGGAAAAAAAAGAACTCTTAGAAATATAAATCTGGTTGGGTTCCAGATGTCAAGGATCAATTTGTATGTTTGAGTTACTTTCTAACATTCACAAAATATATTTTAATGTAAACAATTTTTTTTAATTTCAAAGGCCATGATTTGACCCAGAAGATATCCAAATTCACACAATGAGGCACATTATAAAAATGCTGGGGACTCTGAATGTTATCAGTCTGAATTAAAAGCAACAAATTACCTATCATGTTTCCTAAGAAGCAGAAACTCTGAAAAACATTTACTATGTTCATTTTATCCCATTATGGTGTTTTTTTTTTTAAATTTTATTTATTTATTTATGGCTGTGTTGGGTCTTCGTTTCTGTGCGTGGGCTTTCTCTAGTTGCGGTGAGTGGGGGCCACTCTTCATCGCGGTGCGCAGGCCTCTCACTGTCGCGGCCTCTCTTGCTGTGGAGCACAAGCTCCAGACGCGCAGGCTCAGTAGTTGTGGCTCATGGGCCTAGTTGCTCCGCAGCATGTGGGATCCTCCCAGACCAGGCCTCGAACCCGTGTCCCCTGCATTGGCAGGCAGATTCTCAACCACTGCGCCACCAGGGAAGCCCCCATTATGTTTTTATTCCTATAAGGTCAAAGTCTTCCTAACAAACCAGCACCCAGACTTCGCATTCCAGCTAGGACAATAAACTCTTTGCACAAGGCTTCTTAGACCTATCTACTGAGTTTAATTACCTTTTTCCAAATAATGCTTTTCCGTTGACCTATACTCGAGGAGGAACACAACATCACAAATGAAACAGCACTTTATTATTAGTGCAAATCAAAGAAGCACACTCTCTCTTCCAGGTTCTTGGCAGTGCTTCCCCTACAAACATATAGTTAACAACTCTGATTCCCTTCCTCACTGGTTGACATTAAAAACAAACAAACAACCCCCCCCAAACACCACAACTTAATCTCTAGGAAAATAGGCCCTGCTTGCCAAAAATTCAACCGACATGTTCAATGTTCCTAGGCAATCCGGAATTGGCCTACCCCTTGGGACGAATCTCAGGTAAGTTCACACTAAAGTATTCTAGCTAGGACACTGTTCTTAGTTCAGTGGAAGCACACTTTAAAAGTTCTTCCAAATCTACTACCTATCCAAACCACTTACATAACCGCAAATCTATAGGTCAAATGCATTCTGGAGGTGGTGTGTTTTCTGACCCACAATTCTATCTACTCCAAGTTCTGTGGGCAAGTTTTTAATTTTTAAGAAATACTCAAAACTACACCTAAAGCTTATGCTATGTTAAAGAGTCCACCTAGCCTCATTCTATTTTATTAAGCTTTACGGGAAATCTATTAGAAACTGCTAAATAGAAAGCACTGGCTTGGATTTGGTTTTTATTTTAGGGGATTTGTGGGCAAAAGAAAACCTGTGCCTCGTATCCCCAGTTACAGCCTCTTTCTCAACATTTTTCTTTTATTAATGCACACACAAAAAATGACAGACTTGCCTTGTGAGGTCGAAAATAGAGATACAGGCTGAGAGGAAGAAACAAAGGAATCTGAAAGAAAATATACAGCGTGAGAATTTGACAACCTCACACAGGAATTTGAACTTTCCTTTTTTTTTTTTTTTGGCCAAGCATCTTAATTTCACTGGGTTTAAGCAAGACGAGAAAACCCAAATCTATATTTCCAATTACTGTTTTCACTCACCTGGCAGCAAAACCTTATTTCATTTTCAAGATGCATTTCTAAAAGTTAATCAATTCAATTTTTTGGTCAAATATTCTCACCTGCAAAGGAAAAAAAGAGGAACCCCTAGCATTTTTAAACAAGTATAACCTCAAGAAAGATAATGCTCGCCTGCAACTTCATGTGGGAAAGGAAAAACAGGGATCCGAGTACTAACTGAGTTTGCTTGTAACCATTTTCAACTTCATTTTGAGGAGTCAGTCACGAATATGAGTACTAAACATTATAGTTGGCAAATATGTAAAATTGACCCTGAATACTTTTTTTTTTTTTTGCGGTACGCGGGCCTCTCACCGTTGTGGCCTCTCCTGTTGAGGAGCACAGGCTCCGGACGCGCAGGCTCAGCGGCCATGGCTCACGGGCCCAGCCGCTCCGCGGCATGTGGGATCTTCCCGGACCGGGGCACGAACCCGTGTCCCCTGCATCGGCAGGCGGACTCCCAACCACTGCCCCACCAGAAAACAGGACCAACATGAGAAATCTTCCATCTCTAAAATTATATTTCTCTAAATTTGGCAACACATATCAAAATTTTAAATGCATAAACTTTCTCCACCACCTCCTGCACATATTCCTTAACTTGGCAGATATATTTGCAAATATGTACAAAAACATGTATATAAGGATATTCATAAGAGCACTGGTTATAAATACTAGGAATAATCTAAATGACCATCAATAGACATCTACTTAAATAGTTACATCCAAATAATGGAACACTTGCTGCTATGAAAAAGAATGAGGAACAGCTATATATGTTGATATATTAAATTAAAAACCAAAGTACTGGGCTCCCCTGGTGGCGCAGTGGTTGAGAGTCTGCCTGCCGATGCAGGGGACATGGGTTCATGCCCTGGTCCGGGAGGATCCCACATGCCGCAGAGTGACTGGGCCCGTGAGCCATGACCGCTGAGCCTGCGCGTCCGGAGCCTGTGCTCCGCAATGGGAGAGGCCACAACAGTGAGAGGCCCGCGTACCGCAAAAAAAAAAAAAAAAAAAAAAACCTAAAGTACTGAAGTGCATACAGTGTGCCTCCATTTGTTAACTGGCAAAAACAGGGACTTTGAGGTCTGGGGCAGGAGGGAGATTTGCTTTTCACTACAACCTTTGGCCTTAAAAGAAAAATAATCAAACAGAATATAAATTGCCATTGGTAAAATGGAAAAAAAATTAATAAAAACAGCATGTGAAAAACAAAACCCTCCAAAAGTGCCCCTAAATATACTGATCTTTATTTAACGCCTTTTTTCTTGCAATTATAAAAATGTTTTCACAAATATTAGAAATACACTTAAAATGAGGCGATTGCTTTAAAGGACTGGGCCATCACTATATCTGTAAGTACTAATCTAAATACAACACAGGGAATATAGCCTATATTTTATAGTAACTATAAATGGAGTATAACCTGTAAAAATTGTGAATCACTGCACTGTGCATCTGTAATGTACATAATATTGAACATCAACTATACTTCAGTTAAAAAAAGCAAACTATTGGGCTTCCCTGCTGGCGCAGTGGTTGGGGGTCCGCCTGCCAATGCAGGGGACGCGGGTTCGTGCCCCGGTCCGGAGGGATCCCACGTGCCGCGGAGCGGCTGGGCCCGTGAGCCGTGGCCGCTGAGTCTGTGCGTCTTGGAGCCTGTGCTCCACGGCAGGAGAGGCCGCAGCAGTGAGAGGCCCGCGTGCCGCAAAAAACAAAAAAAACAAAACAAAACAAAAAAGCAAACTATTTAGTCAACAGACATGGAGCATGTTAACACCAAGGCAGAATTTAGTGGACAAGAGCCAGTAATTCAGTAACTCAAAACCAGAATTTTAAAATTCACTACTTTTTAATTATCTTAAAATGAAGCATCACATTTACTCCTACAAATGAAAAACAATTCACCTTTCCTTGTTAAAGCAAGCATTTCTATCTATTTCTTTAATGTTTCCAGATGGGTTCATTTCTTTTCTTTTAAATTTATTTATTTATTTATGGCTGCGTTGGGTCTTCGTTGCTGTGCACGGGCTTTCTCTAGTTGCAGCGAGAGGGAGCTACTCTTTGTTATGGTGCACTAGCTTCTCACTGCAGTGGCTTCTCTTGTTGAAGAGCACGGGCTCTAGGCGCTCGGGCTTCAGTAGTTGTGGCACATGGGCTCTAGGGCGCAGGCTCCGTAGTTGTGGAGCACGGGGCTTAGTTGCTCCGCAGCATGTGGGAATCTTCCTGGACCAGGGCTCGAACCCGTCTCCCCTGCATTGGCAGGCGGATTCTTAATCACTGCACCACCAGGAAGGCCCCCAGATGGGTTCACTTCTGCATGCAATTATCTGCAACATTAAATCTCTGCCAACTGAACAAATCTGAAAATCCAAATGCTAAATAAGCCTGATGACAAAAAAGATCCTATGAACTTTTCATCTCCACCTGACACCCCTCCTAATGGAAAATTTCGACATACAAAGTTTTATGCAGTAGCATCTATTTTGATACAGAACACAGATAACCAGTAGTAGTTTGCAACAATATTGCATGAGGTCTTCTAACTTACAAAACCATGTTGTACTCATACGCCATACTTATGCTACAGGCAACTGAACCCAAAAAAGGCAGCCTTAATGCTCAAATACTATTAATTAAATCAAACACTATCTTCAAGTAGCTAGGTCTAGGCACTGTATTAGCACAGAGATGATGGCTGTGCACAAGCAACTGAAAAAGACAAACCAGCAAAACTGTATGCATTGTGGGAACGCAGCAGAGGCAGAAGAGATGTTCGTCAGGTGAACAAGACAGGGGAAGGCATTCTGGGGAGAAGGAACAACTGATCAGATTCCAAATGGCTTTAAATGTCATGTAATGAAATTTGGATATTATGTATAATGAGGCATCACCGGAGGTAAGGGATTCACAATGTCACATGTATTTTAAAGAGAACTCTGGCAGCAGGGTAGAGTATGGACTTAAATGAAAAGCTACTACATAATCTTGGCAAGACATGAGGGCTTAACTAAGGCAGTGAGGATGGGAATAAGGGGATAAATATGACAGAACAGAATGGCCTGGACTTGGTCATTGGATGTTGGAGACTGGGGAAGCAAAAATCAAAGGACTGAAGGACTACATGAAATGTCACTTGGTTGGGGAATGAAACAGAGGAGAAGGAATTCTTTATATTAATTTCCACTAAAAAATAAGTTGTCTAAGGTATATCAAAGAGGAAACTGTTTGCCAATATGAATAAGCTCAGGAGACAGGTAAGGGTTATAGATAAACATCTGGGAGTTAACATTTGGGTGAGAACTGACACCACTGGAGTGAATGAATTTGTCCAGGGAGAATCAGAGAGCTGTTAACAATGGAATCTTGAGATACACTACCAATATTTAAAGAGGAGCAAGAAAGAACTATCAGTGAAGGAGACAGAAAGGAGTCAATGTGGGGGAAAATGGTGTCACTTGGAGAAAGCTTTAGAGAACGATTAACAGAGTCAAAAGCCAATGAGTGGGGCTTCCCTGGTGGCACAGTGGTTAAGAATCGACCTCCCAATTCAGGGGACATGGGTTCAAGCCCTGGTCCGGGAAGACCCCACATGCCGCGGAGCAACTAAGCCCATGTGCCACAACACTGAGCTTGCGCTCTAGAGCCCGTGCTCTGCAACAAGAGAAGCCACAGCAATGAGAAGCCCGCATACCACAACAGAGAAGCCCCCGCTTGCTGCAACTAGAGAAAGCTCATGCACAGCAACGAAGACCCAACGCAGCCAAAAATAAAAACAAATAAATAAATGAATATATTAAAAAAAAAAAGCCAATGAGTGGTTAAGACTTTCAGATGGGTCACTGAAATTAAGTAATCAAGTAATTTAGCATTGATGACTCTATAGTTAGAGGGGTGGGGAGCGGGCCAGGCACTGAAGACTGAATGGAAGTTTAAAGTGTGTGAAGTATGATGATAAAGGGAAGGACTAAAAACTGGGCAGCAGCTAGAGGGAGAGGCAGAGTCAAGGCAAAGATTTTTAGGAATGGAAATGACAAGCGTATTTATATAGAGAAAGGAGCAAGTAGAAGGAAAAAGACTGAACATGAAAAAGAAGCAATATTTGCAGGAACAAAGTCCAGGAAGTTGCTAGAAGGTAAGGGATAAAAAAGTACGAGTGGACCTGATGAAATCTAATTCCAATAAATAATTAGATTTATTTATAAATAAAATAATAAATCTGTGCATATGTTTTATTTGTTTATTTATTTGGCTATGTCGGGTCTTAGTTGCGGCATGCAGGCTCTTCCATTGTGGCGCATAGGTGTGGGCTTAGTTGCCCCGCGGCACGTGGGATCTTAGTTCCCCAACCAGGGTTCGAACCTGCATCCCCTACATTGGAAGGCGGATTCTTAACCCCTGGACCACAAGGGAAGTCCCATAAATCTGTGCAAATATGAAGTTATAAGATTGTTCATCACAAATATTAAGGAAATTTAATAAAAATCTATTAGGGACTGGTTAAATAGGTTTTCGTATATCCATACGATGGGATACTATTCATTAAAAACTGTATTGTAGGGCTTCCCTGGTGGCGCAGTGGTTGAGAGTCCGCCTGCCGATGCATGGGACACGGGTTCATGCCCTGGTCTGGGAAGATCCCACATGCCGCGGAGCGGCTGGGCCCGTGAGCCATGGCCGCTGAGCCTGCGCGTCCGGAGCCTGTGCTCCGCAGCGGGAGGGGCCGCAGCAGTGAGAGGCCCGCGTACGGCAAAAAAAAAAAAAAAAAAAGAAAAAAAAATTATTGTTACAAAATGAAAGGATATAGTACCCACGGATGTTTAATTTTCTTTACGTTTTTGTTTCCTAAATTTTCTATTATGAACATACATTTTTCTTATACTTCCTAACACATACCTATGCTCCCCACCTACATGGAATGGGGTAGTTACTTAAAGGGAGAAAAAGGACACCTAAAATGGGATCTCTAGCAAGTCTTTCAATAAAACCATTTAGTGAATAATCTTATTAGTCTTCACACCACTGGATTTTCAATATTGATAATACTTTAAGCTGCAACAAACTGTCAAAACTAAAACTAAAAAAAAAAAAAAAATCATACTCTTTGAAAACAGCTTCATTTCACTTAGAGTCCCAGGTATCTGTGATAGACACTGAATTAAGTATTTATATACATTATAAATCAAATCCTTACAAAAACTGAAGCTTATAAGTGTCAGAATCAAGATTTAAACTTGAACTTTTCCTGAAAGCCTGTGCTTCTTCTCTATCACTCTACCAGTCAGATCACCTGGGGAAAATACACTAAATAAATCTGACTGTTTGAATTTTCTAAACTGCAGTAAAAACAGCTTCAGTGAATTGTTTATTTTGGTGATATCTGTCCTTCAACACCAGCAGAATACAGACTATTTTTTAGAGAAGTTACTCTAGGAACAACTTTGTAGAATGACTTCTACAATTTAACGCCAAAGCTTTTTCCTTTGTGTTAGTTTCTGTAGATTACTAAAGCATTTTCTAATACATAAGGAAAAATAAAGTATTTGAAATTTTATCTAAAACTAATATAATGAAAATGAGAAATTCATCAGTTCTTTTAAACATCTTTTCTCTGTAATATTAATATTCTCTCTAGGGACTTCCCTGGTGGTCCAGTGGCTAAGACTCCGCTCTCCCAATGCAGCAGGCCCGGGTTTGATCCCTGTTCAGGGAACTAGATCCCACATGCCGCAACTAAGAGTTCGCGTGCTGCAACTAAAGATCCCACATGCTGCAACTTAAAGATCCCATGTGCCGCCAACTAAGACCCGGTGCAGCCAAATAAATGAATAAATAAAATTTTAAAATTCTCTCTAATATCAAAACAAATGATTTTTATCATTTAGTTTTCCTTTTTGCTTTATAGCTGGGCCACAAAAAAATGTCAATCTTTCCACTCTTTCTCATGACCACAATTCTTGATGGCAACTCATGATCTCAGTAAAAACTGCTAAACGGAGCCAATTACTGCCCTCTCCCCCATCAGAGCTCCAGGAATAGGCAGACTGATTTTTCTCCCAAAACTTAATGCCATTTTTTTCTTTTTCTTACCTTTTTGTGCTGGCTTGGACCTCCACTGCATCACTTGGACCTACTTGCCTCTTCCAAAATAATTTCTATTTGATGATTAAGTCTTTCTCTCTCTCTCTTTTTGAAAAAAAATTATTTTAGAATAATTTTAGATTTACAGAAAAGGCAAAAAGATTGTAGAGTGTTGCTTTATATCCAGCACTGTTTCCGCCATTAACATGTTACATTAGTATTGTGGTACATTTGTCAGAGTTAATGAACTAATATTGATATATTACTAATAACTAAAGCCCACACTTCGTTGTGATTTCATTAATTTTCCCCTAATGCCCCCTTCCTGTTCTAAGATCCCATCCAGGATACCACGTCATGTTTTGTCATCACGTCTCTTGAGCTTCCTGTGGGCTACGACAATTTCTCAGACTTTCCTTACTTTTGATGATCTGGACAATTTTGAGCAGTACTGCTCAGATATTTTACAGAATGCCCCTCAATTTGGATTTGTCTGATGTTTTTCTCATGGTTAGACTGGAGTTACGAGTTTTAGGGAGGATTACCACTGAAGTGGTAACCCTTCACTGAGATGAAGGGCCATCCTTGTCATACCATATCAAGGGTTCATACTATTAATATGACTTACCACTGATGACATTAACCTTGATCCCCTGGCTGAGGTAGAGTTTGCCAAGTTTCTCCACGGTAGTACTTCTCCCCACCCTTCTACACTGTGCCCTTTGGAAGCAAGTTACTAAGCACTTTCCAAACTTAAGGCATGGGGAGAATCTACATAAACTGGCAGGCTAATTTTTAATTTACTAGAGCTAATATAACTACGGTAAATAGACCAATTAGTAATGTTTTGGTCCTCTGGAACCAATAAACCTAGATAAGATCTAATATCTAGTTAAATAAATTCAATTTATTTGCTATTGGAAATAAATTCCAACCTGACTGGAAGCACCTTACGGCTAAGGGCCACCTTACATGTCCCTGTATCTTTCATAAGGCACAGAATATGATGGTCAGCATATAGTAGAAGGCACAGAATATGGAGGCCTGAACATTATAGAGCCTTAATAAATGTTTGGTGAAAACTAAATAGTAGGGCTTCCCTGGTGGCGCAGTGGTTGAGAGTCCGCCTGCAGATGCAGGGGACACGGGTTCGTGCCCTGGTCCGGGAAGATCCCACATGCTGCAGAGCAGCTGGGCCCGTGAGCCATGGCAGCTGAGCTTGCGCGTCTGGAGCCTGTACTCCCCAACGGGAGAGGCCACAACAATGAGAGGCCCGCATACCGCAAAAAAAAAAACAAAAAACAAAAAACTAAATAGTAAAAGTTTAAATTGTTATTTCAAAAACAGACTTTGAGTAGTTACTGGATATTAGTCCTACTAATGTAGTAATGTAGTTCCCTCTGGTATAAGTCAAGATGCTCACTCTGTTACAACACTAAAGAGTTGGAAAGCTTTCTTTGTACGTTTGTGGAGTAAATGCACATGCAATCTAAGAGGAAAAGTACGCAGAACCCTTGTCGCACAAGAAACATTAGAAAGCCTGACAGAAAGAAACAAATTGGACTGTATAAAAGTAAATTGGTTACAAATATTTTAATAACCCAACTTCTAAAGTAGTGCTACATTTACTGTTGTTAGGAATATCTTACCCTTCTCCAAATAATGTTTGAAACGTATCAGATCAAAATCTCAGATTCTGTTAGGAGTAAGATGGAAATCAAACTTATTCTAACATATTTTAAAATTCTGACACATCAGACTAGCCTACCATTGAGTCCTTATTGGAAGTGAGTCTCTTTCTAATACACAAAATGTGGCATTCAAGTGGTTATAATTTTCTGGATTAAAGCCATTAGTGGACTTAATACCTAGAGTCCAGAAGTAAGGACAGTAATGTACGATATATTTGGATATAGTTTTATGTGCTTACATGAAAATTCTCTCCTCAGCACCTAAATGAATATATCAATTTTCATATGTGTAAGTTTTTGCAACGCTTATAATTTGACTTTTAAAAACTAAATTTTCTTTACCTGAGGTTTATGAGTAGATTTCATAGTAGTTCATAAATCTGTGAAAGTTCACGCAATACTTCATTTATATGCATATTTTTCTGGGAATAGGGTTTTTCCAACTATCTATCCATTCCATAAATTTACTGAACATCTATTATGAGCCCAGGATTAGTTTTAGTTGCTGGACAAAAACAATAAGGTCTCTGCTCTCTTTCAAAAACATCTGAGGGTCTGCTTTGTGCCAGGTTCTGTTCAGGCATTAGAGATAGAGCAGTGAATAAAGCAGCAAAAATCTCCACTCTGATGGAACTTATATTCTACCGTGGCAGACAGACAATATACAAAATAAATAAGTCAAATACTGTAAGACAGATTATGACAAGTGGTAAGAAAAATAAAGCAGGAAAGGCCTATAAGGTGTTTTTGCTCTTGTGCAAGTTAGATCAGGTGGCCAGGAAAAGACCTAAAGGAGGTGAGAGAGTGAAGAGCTGCGAGAATGTATGAGGGAAGAGCATTCTAGGCACAGTGAACAGCAAATAAGACTGCGGTAGAAAGCTACTCCTGGTGTGAAGAACAGCAAGATCAGTGTGGCTAAAGCTGGCTGAGCAAGGGGGAGGCTGGGACCAGATATTATAGGGCTTCATAAGCCTTCGAAGGACTTCAGCATTTAATCTGAGTGGGATCAGAAGCTACTGGAGCATTTGCCAATGAGTGAAATAATCTGACTTACATTTTTCGCAGGCTTACACCAGCTGCTGTGCAGAGAAAAGACTGAAGAGAGCCAAGGGAGAAAGTCTGGAGACCACTTAGGAGGCAACTGCAGTGATCCAGGAGAGCTATGATAACAGTCTGGACCAGGGTGGTAGCAATGGAACCTGAGAAAACTAGTAGTCACTGAATATATTCTGAAGGTAGAATCAATAGGATTTGCTAATTGTTGTATGAAGGAAAGAGAGGAATCAAGGGCATTTAAAATGAGGAAGAGGGCTTCCCTGGTGGCGCAGTGGTTAAGAATCCGCCTGCCAATGCAGGGTACATGGGTTTGAGCCCTGGTCCAGGAAGATCCCACATGCCGCGGAGCAACTAAGCCCGTGCACCACAACTACTGAGCCTGCGAGCCACAACTACTGAGCCCGTGTGCCACAACTACTGAAGCCCACGTGCCTAGTGCCTAGAGCTCCGCAATGAGAGAACCCACTGCAATGCGAAGCCCACACACCGCAACGAAGAGTAGCCCCTGCTCGCCACAGCTAGAGAAAGCCCGCACAGAGCAAAGAAGACCCAACGCAGCCAAAAATAAATAAATAAATAAATAAATTTTAATAAAATAAAATGAGGAAGAGAAGTAACCACTGGATTTAACAATGTGGAAAATAACTGGTGAACGTGACAAGAGATATTTCTGTGGAACGGTGGAGCAAAAAGGCACCCGGCTTAGGAACCATGGGACCAGAAGTGACAGTTTCTAAGTTACTGGACTCAGTTAACCAATAACTGAATTCAAGAGGGTGACTGAACCGTCTTTATCGCATGTTGTTTCAAATTTCAAAGAGAGGCAGTGTACATATTTGAAAGAACTGAGTTGGTCCTCTATCCCTGTTTTATCCTATCTTCAACTTCACGGACACAAACCTTTGGGCATATCACTTAATTTCTCTGATTCCTCATCTGTAAAGTGAGATTTATTTCACTACCCACTTCACACATAAAAAATATAAGTCTTTCTCCTATTGAATACAGCCTCTTAGAGAGATGTTGTACGCACAGCACCTAACAAAGAGCTTTAATGTATGCTCAAACATTTGTTGAATTAAGTTAATGTATGGGCACAAATTAAACCATAAAGCAATACACAAAGGTAAGATATAAAAAATCAAATATTTCCACCTTTATGTAAAAAGAAGACAATGCTCACTGCTGAAATGCCTTCAGGTGGCTCTGTATTAGTTTTGCTAAAAATGTTTTTCAGAATACCCTTCAATAGACCCTCAAGGGCAAACTGCCAGTGAGGAACAAGTCAAACAGCTCCTTCTGCCACCCCCCCCACCCCCGCAACCCGCCTCCCCACTAGGTTATGATGATGTGCTTACAGGCAAAACTCAACCAGTAGATTGGAAAAAACAGATACGAATATTTCTTTGAAATTTAAAGAGACCATCACAAGAGGAGGCTAACTGGTAACAATTACCACCACCACCCCCCCAAAACGTAAAACAGAAATGCAAATCCTATACAGTATTTAACGGGATTCTCTCTGGGAATTCTCTGGCGGTCCAGTGGTTAGGACTCGGCGCTTTCACTGCCGTGGCCCGGGTTCAGTCCCTTGTCGGGGAACTAAGATCCCACAAGCCATGCAGTGCAGCCTCCCCTGACCCCGTCAAAAAAAAAAATAAATAAGTAAACAGATTCTCTCTGAAATTGCAGTATTACAGAGTCACATGTCATACTCTAATAACAGATGTTACTAGTCAGATATGCAGTAAAAGACTTCAGCGATGTGATCACAACAATACTGATTACAGCTAAACCTATGCAGCGTACGTACTTTTTCAAAACACCTATAACATACCCGATGATCCAAATTAATTCTAGAGTAGTTGCTATGAATAAACAGAATGAAAGCTGTCAGTCTCCTGCACAACTCCTGAATGACTTAAATGATACGAACATAGTATCGACTTGGTAGCTTTTATTTTAAAAGTTTTACTATGAAATTTATATATTTTTCACAAGTCTGTACAGTTTAGGAGGCAGTTATAAATTCATCATTAACAATAAAGTTGAACACAAACTATAAGCTAGGTACACGCAACAAATATGCATAGCTAACCATTTATTTGGAGCTTTTGTTAATTCTGCTCAGAATTACAAAAGTGGTAAATTCTAGGTTTATGGCTAGTCTAAAGAGAAGTGCCCTTCTAAAGAACAAACAACCTCTTGGCTCACACAAAACTGGAAACCTTAACTTTCCCCTGGCCCTTCAATGGCACATCACCAATTCCTTCACTACCAAGCTTTGTTTACAAATGTTTGTAACCTGCACGGGATTAAACAGCTGCCTCCTATATCAGGACCAGTATATAATTTCCTCACCACAGAATACAATAAACGCAATAATATTAGTTTTATTTTGTTTTCAGACCATCACTAAAATAATAAAAATAAAAACACTGATGCTCTTACCAGCTACTACATAAACAATTCCCAAGAGATTTCAACTTAAGGAAGGTGTGTTAAATATATGTAGACTGGTTTGTTTGATCATGGTCGTTAAACTACTTGTGAATTGACTCTAAAAGAAAACAGCATTAAAAGAAATCTTCTATTCCTGGGGAATAAAAACCACCTTAGTCAACAGGCATTTGTGAACCATATTGACATGACCATTCATTCTTGCTGTCTCCTGTACTCTTGCTTCCACTGATAGGAGTTTCACAATGTATCATGCCTTATGGTCAGAATGCTGCACAAAGTATTTAAGCATACTGATGCCAAGCGATCTATGAAACATCCTGGCTCCCCCTCAACTTCTTTAACAGATCAGGTGAGTGAAAGGAGTGGCAGCTCTTATTAATATGAGGGGTCAAAAGCTGAAACAACTGACTCGCTTTCAGAAAGCAGAAAAAGATATAAGAGCATCCTTTAACTGGGAGGAAGATTAAATGATTTCTCACTTGTAATTCAACTGTTTTTTGTATCTATGTGTTTCAAACCTGTAAATAGATGTATCAAGTACTAGGTATCGTTATTCAATCAAAGTTAGGATCTAAGGGCAGCAAAGCAAATTTGTCTAGGTCACGTTCCTGAGGCTTAGGATGTACACAAGGTCACACAATTAATGAGAGAGACAGGATTGAAATCTAGGTGTCTCTGGGGCTCAAGTCTGTGTGTTTATCACCATGTTATACTGTCACTGCTAATGGGACATGAATACAATGCAGATGTCAGCGTTGAACGGTGGTCAGAGTTCTTTTTTACGTAAGAGTTAAGACTGAAAATACAAGTTACATAATCATATGATTGACTGACGTGTTAGAACAAAGCGTAAAAATGATGCCTTAAAAAGTACACAGAACAACTTAGTTTCACGAGTGAAAAAGAAGTATTTAAAGCATTAAAATATTTTTTAGTTGTCCAAGCTGTTTTTGCTTTAAGCTAACTTCCACAAACAGACACAAGAAATGTAGCTTTATTTTGGCACCATGATTTTCAGAGCAGTAATAAAGAATAGTCTCCAAGCAAGTTATAGAATTTCAAAGGCTATAGACAACAAGCTATTAAAGCACTTTGAAACATCAGACAATAGACAGGTATCTATACTTGATGTCTAATAAGGCAACCCTCATCCTGAAAAGAGCACTAATTATTTCCGTATTTTCTACCTCAACCTCAAATTTCTGCCTTTGAAATCCTCACTTTCCTTCAAAGGCAGAAATCTGGGAAGCCAATCCCGGCCCCGACCCTCTCCAAGCGTACATCACTGCCAGCTGCACTAACACCCGACGCACTGGAAGAGAGAGTGCTATTGCTGATCACCTTTAGGTAGGAACTAAATTTCTAAAATTTGGACAGGTCAGTCAAGACACAATTGTCTCCTGCAGGCACCAAGTGACCACTTCCTCTTCTTTTTTTTATTTTTTGAAAATCTCTAAAACCAAGAGGAGCTTGGTGAATGAAAGTGAAGCTAAAGCTTGACATCAACACTTACAGATTTTTAAAACAAGGTAAATTTTTTTTTTTTTTTTTTGCGGTACGCGGGCCTCTCACTGTTGTGGCCTCTCCCGTTGCGGAGCACAGGCTCCGGACGCGCAGGCTCAGTGGCCATGGCTCACGGGCCCAGCCGCTCTGCGGCATATGGGATCTTCCCGGACCAGGGCACGAACCCGTGTCCCCTGCATCGGCAGGCGGACTCTCAACTACTGTGCCACCAGGGAAGCCCAAGAATCCATTTTAAATGAGTCAAATTTTGGAATAACAGACTTCATCTTATTTTCATGGTGCAAAAGCTTGAGACATTTCCTCAGAGATGGAGAAAGCATTCTGTAAGGAGGAAGAGCTTCTGCAATGAAATGATGACTATACACTGCAGTGTCTCAAGCTAAACTTTTCCAGTACTGACCTGACAAATGAGGATCTTGCACTGAACCCACTAAAACTGTATTAATGATTTTTACACAATATTAATACATATTTGCAATGGGTAAGACTTTAAGGTGGAGAGAGTATCTAATTTATTTTTCAACTGTATCAAAAATTTAAAACCAAGAGAAATCAAAAGGTATGCACAAAAGGGCCAACAACCAAAGAGTAACCAATGACAAGTGATTAGAGCCAAAACACCAAGTTGCTAAATATATAAGGAAGCTGCTGTTCATCTGGACCTTTGCCCAGAACACAAAAATTTGGAGGAGAAGCAGTGGTAGTTTAAAGGGGACAAGGGTTCTAAATTTGCTGCTTCATTCATTTATCTGGACATGTAATCTTGGCCTTGCAGAAGCTTCCTCTGATACTGTTTCTACTGAAATGGCCATAACCACACTGGAAAATCCAAATGAGTACCAAAGCTCTTACGTGGAAATCCACTGTTCGAAAAACACGTAGAGAATATATTTAGAGCTAAGATCAGTTTTGTTCTTTAGAACAATCAACCCAAGATTCTGGTAAAGGAGACGTTGAAGCATTTTAAAACGTCTCAAAATCCTTTAAGGTAACTAAATAAACAGCAAAATTATCTGTACTCTGCCAAGCTTATGGCCCTTCTTTTGACAAAATGCTTTTTTTTTTTCTTTTTCTTGGAAGACTGAGTTCCTTTAAGAATCACCACCTGCTCATGGTGCTTTTTTTTTCCCCCCCTCAAGAAGGCATCTGCACTGCAGATCTCTGCACGAGGGGAGCTTGCCAGCCAGCTCCCACCACCAGGCAGACGCGTTATACAATGGAAACTGAAAGCGGCCTGCAGCTTCCCTCCTAGTCTTTCACAGAGATGGGAGGAGAAGGGGGTTCAACCAGCCCCTGCTTTGTCTGACTTTTCTCCCCCTCCCCCCTGTCTGCGGGAAACACCCCCTTTTGTTATACTTCGATCAATAATAGCCGACAAAAAGCATGAAATTAAAATATGTTGATGGCTTGGCATGACTCTACCTATTATCTTCTAGAATATAAGCAGCTACCCTCGTGTCCCCACCCCCACGCCGCGCCAGTGAAGAGCAGGCTGTGTTGCAGATGCAGCCACGGATCCATCTTGGACCATCAGCAGCTCCCTCCCAAATCTTCCCTGAGCTGTTCTCATCACGCCTCCTTCTACCTCGGAGCCTCAGAAAAATCGGGCATTCGGTGTCTGGCCACAAAAAATTAACAGCAGATGAAAACAGTATAGAAAACGGCCTCAGTGTTTCCATTAAACTTCCTCATCTTTCCCACGGGCAACCAAAAAAACCCATGATTTTTGGAAGACTACGAATGGCTGATTATGTCAACACCTGTTTACAAAAACTGCAATGCAACCCAACCCTTTCACCACCATCCCCTCAAAATCGTAAGGAGTCATTTCTCCTACAACCAACCTGCCCCAGTCCGCTCAATCTCTCTAATCCTCCACTAAATCACCCTGGTTCAGAGGACGGCTCCCCCCGAACCCGTGTCTTTTCCCACCTGCCCAGTCTCGGCGTTAACGCCCACTCTCCAGAGTATCTCCCCTCCCCCAACCTGTTTTCCTCACACCCCGTTATTCCCTCACCGCCTGCAAGACCTGACGCTCCCCTCCCCCTTACCCCATTTTCCAGACGCTCCTTCCCGGGGGCTGAAGCCTCCAGTACGCAAGAGTGATCTGCAGTCCCTGACCCCGAAGGCACCCCCCCTCCCGAGGTCGGGGTCCCCCGGCGCGCCTCACCAGCACAGGAGGAGCCGCAGCTCTTCGCCCCCAGGGCGGGGCAGGCTCCCGGGCTCCCGCCGCCGCCGCCGGGCGCAGAGGACTCGGCCACGGAGGATGACGAGGAGACGGATGGGGACTGAGTGGCCGCCGACGGCTCCGCCATGGCTGCGCAAGCAAAGGCGGGAGAGGGGTGAATAGCGATGTGGGACGGGAGAGAGGGAGGGAAAAGAAAATAATCGGGCGGCTGGCTCTCCGAAGTCGCCTCGCCTCTCCTTGCTCCGAGGACAGAGTCCGACAGACAGACTGCCTTAGCCGAGCGCCGCGAGAGGGCGGAAGCGCGAGCGCGCAGGCGCACAATGGGCCCTCGGGCTGGTGGCGCGGGCGGGAGGCGGTCAAGTTGAGGCGCCCAGCGACGCAGGGCGCAGGCGCAAGAACTGTCCCTCCGCGCTCTAACAGGGAAGGAGGGGCAAAATTGGCTTCGCCCAGCGCCCGGGCCAGTGGCTGGGGTGGGCCGCGCCCCGCGGGGACCAGGCGCAAGGGGCGTGGCCAAGCATCAAGCCCCGCCCACCACTGCGGCCGAAGTGGGAGGGGGGCCTGCGGCTTACTGTTGCTTCACGGCTCGTTTTGTGAATGTTTTAGCGTAGGCTAATTATGTGTTTTAACGATAGGAGTTTCTTTTTGCTTCCATTAGTGGAGAATATCTTTCCCACAGATTCCAGAGCCGATGTCTTTTGTCTGATGCGTTCCCGCTCTTAACTCCAATGGTGAAAACCACAGTTTTCTGCAGGCCCACTCTGCAAGGTGCTTTATGAATTTTTCTGGATGTGTCGTAACAGCTCATCACCATGAGGCAGAGATGGCACGATCTCCCATTTGGTAGGTGGAGAAAGATGCTGTACAGAGTGAAAAACTATTACTTATTCCAGTCACATTGCAATGCAGCCGCAGAACCTGCTTCATGTTCTTACCTCGTTACTGCTCCGAAAGAGGCATCCACCTTGGGCCTCAAGGTTGTCCTTTCCTCTAAATAGAGAGGACACATTCTGAATGAAAAAAACGCTGAGCTAATGAAAAAGGAAGAGCCAGGAGATAACATCCTGGCTGTAGTTATGGGGGATGGTAAAATGAGGTACTAAAAATTGAGAATATGGCACAAAAGACACGTAATTGAATTTTATTCGTAGCCTAAAAGAAGTCCTTAGTGAAAACTGTATTTGAAACAAGATATCTAGCTTATACTGGATTTTGTTCACTTTTTGGCTTCTCTTTGGTCGGCTTGCAAAATTCAGAGCCTTCTCCCTACGTCTGGTCAAGTGATTTGAAATGTGCCTGATTCTTTTAAAAACGGAAATGTAGACTGGAAGTAATAAAGATGAAGACTGTAGGCTTTGTGATTGCTAAAGCAGCAATCGATGACCAGAAGGGCAATTGCAGGATCAGCAGATCCTGTAAAGATGCTACCTTATGAAGGGGGAGGTAGCCAGCCAAGCAGCCACAGAGAGGAAAAGTGATCTGACCAGAGGAAATCTTCTAGAACAGTCAGTGGACTACATCTGTCCTTGACAGTTTTTAAGGTCAGGTAAAGCCCAGACAGGAAAAAAACTCCTGGCCATTGAAACACTCTGAAAAAAGGCACAGAGAATATTTCCCAAAATAACTTTGTGGCAAATATCTAACTCTGGCACTTAACAGCATCAGATGACACTGCAGCAACCTGTCCCTTAGATGACAAAGAGAAATGCAATCCAATCTGATAACCAAGCCAGTTATCTACCCATTCTGATAAATGCATAAATTTTAAAATTTTACATTATTAGGTGCTGGATAAGGAAATGAATGAGGCTGGTCCCTAACTCTGACAGCAATTGCTAGGATCTGCAGACCCTGGCTGGAAAGGAATCCTGTTTCCATATCTAGAAAGAGAGAAAAGAAGATAAAAATCAAGACATTGATGTGGTCTTGGTGGTCTCTTCAAACCCTTCAGATTTTTTACATAAGAGGCCTTTGTGCTAGATCCAATTCTTGAAGCTGCCTTTCCTTCCTGCTCTCATTTGCTGTACCAGTAAATTTCCCTGAGACTGACTCTTGCTTGGGATGTTATTTGTATACATGGTTTGTTCCACAGATGTTTACTGGTCACTTGCTGTGTGTATGACGGTATCCTGGGAAATTTGGAGGGATCCAAAAAATATGTTTGTCCTGAGCTTACAAGCTAGTTGGGGCTTAGAACATACTCACATAAAGTTTAAAAAATACAAATTAAATAGCAACCAAAAACAACCCCCAAACAACACAAAATTATAATGCTATGATTAGATGACAAGTGAATTGTATGAATTTAAGAGTATAGGGAATGACTATGGAGTTATAGTGACTTGGGGAGGTTTTATGAAGAAGGTAACTCAGGAGTTTGGAGTGGTAAGGAGGCCATTAAAGGCAAGGGAGAATGGTGTGAAGCAAATGCATGGGCTGTTTTTAAGCAAGTATACAATAACACCTCCTTCTGGGCAGACCAATCACAAAAAAGCACCCCTTCCTCCCAGCCCAGCCCATGATGCATGTCACTGCTGGCTTGACTAGCAGAACTTGGCCTAGATTTGATCCCATCTTGCCCCTCCCCTCCACAGGCTGCATTAGTGCAACACAACACAATACAGCCTTCTGTGGTGGCTGGAGGCCTAGAAGTGTGAGATGTTTTGGGTACGGTTAGCCCAGGTTGGCTAGAGCCAAGGGCTTGAATTAGGACAAGAGGGAGATAAAATGGGGAAGATGGGTTGGGGCCAGAGTGTAGAGAAGCAGTAACAGAGCCTTAAAGAATTGAGGGTTCATCTTAAGGCTAATGGGGATTCAGCATAAGTTTTCAGGCAGGGAAGGGCTCAGGTGGGATTGTTAAAGCGCTCACTGGAGTACAGCCATTTCTCAGGAGTTCTGAGCAATTTTTACTGCTGAGGCACTGAGCTGGGAAATCTTCTTTCTTGGTCCTATCCTTATGGGACAGGTATTTACAAAGCTGATTTCCCACATCATTTTCTAGGCCATCTTATTACCCAGTTTATTTTTCTTCTTGACTTTTAGAAAAAAAATTATTTAATATAGTCACATGCCATATATGTGTTTATATTCAAAAGTATATATACTATCAAGTTTTATTCTATCACCAACCCCCCTCCACCCACTGGTCTCCCCCTCTACACTCACATAGGTAATTACTGTTAGGAGCTTTTTGTGGCAAGTGTACGGGTGAATATAGCAAATCTGTATCCTTCTTTTTTACTTTTAAATTTTTTTTAATTTTTATTTTTGGCTGTGTTGGGTCTTTGTTGCTGCGCGCGGGCTTTCTCTAGTTGTGGAGAGCGGGAGCTCCTCTTGGTTGTGGTGCGCAGGCTGCTCACCGCGGTGGCTTCTCTTGTTGCAGAGCACAGGCTCTAGGCGCGCGGGCTTCAGTAGTTGCGGCACGCGGGCTCAGTAGTTGTGGCTCATGGGCTCTAGAGCGCAGGCTCAGTAGTTGTGGTGCACGGGCTTAGTTGTTTCACGGCATGTGGGATCTTCCCGGACCAGGGATCAAACCCATGTTCCCTGCATTGGCAGGCGGATTCTTAACCATTGTGCCACCAGGGAAGCCCTATACACCATTTTATACACGAGCAAAGTAAGGTATTTAAATGACACCCAGGGACGCCAGTAGTCCAGTCTGTCTTTTCTGAGTGCCCAGACTGTTGCTTAAATGTGGATCCTGTGAGTAGGTGGTAGGAGAGGAGGCTGAGCTGTCAGCGCAGTCAGTGAGTGATAATTATTTACTTGGCTGTTTACCCCAGGAGGCTGTGAGTCTCTGGAGGACAAGAATGTGTCTTATGCATTGTTGCAGCATTACTACCTAGCACTGTGCCTGGCACGCAATAAACACCCTATTTTTGGAAAGCTGTGGATCCTGAGTCACAGTGGATATTATTGCAGAAAACAATTTTTCTATTTTTGTGCTTTGTAACATAATTCAGCATCTCGAATATTTATGACTTTGTTTTGCTTTTCCAGAATGAATATAATGATTACCAATTTTTGAGCACTGATTATGCATCAGTCATAATTGCCGAACACTTACATCTCATTTAACCTACGACTCTGTGACTTGAGTATTCAAACATTTGGTAGATGATGATAAAACGAGTTCAGAGAGGTTAGCTAACTCACCCGAGTTTGCCCAGCTAGTGAGCATCAGAGCTAGAATTCAGAGCCAGCTCAGTCTGACCACAAAGCCAATGGCCTTGACCGTTCAAACATGTCTACATGTCACCTACTCTGGAAAACCACAAGGAAAGCCCAGCCTCTGGTCATACCACATGACTCAATTCAGAGTGAGATGGTTGAAGGCTGGCTCAAATCAGTCTCATCAATTTTTAGCATTTTGAACCTCCACTGTTTTGATGACCCTAGATACTTGAGAAGGAAACAACAATAACAAAACAGGTTTCTTGTTTACAGGAGTTGTTTTCTAAGCTGTGACTAATCCTAGAGTGTACCTATAATTTGTAGTGTTGTTCTAAGTGCCCAAAACTTCTACAGTGTATGGGGAAGCTGATGTGCTGACACTGACCTTGATGTTATATTGAGAAAGATGTAATGTATTTTTTTAAACATTTATTTATTTTTGGCTGCATTGGGTCTTCGTTGCTGTGTGCGGGCTTTCTCTAGTCGCGGCGAGCAGGGGCTGCTTTTCGTTGCGGTGCACAGGCTTCTCATCGTGGTTGCTTCTCTTGTTGTGGAGCACGGGCTCTAGGCGCGCAGGCTTCAATAGTTGTGGCACCTGGGTTTAATTGCTCTGGGGCATGTGGGATCTTCCCAGACCAGGGATTGAACCCATGTCCCCTGCACTGGCAGGTGAATTCTTAACCACTGCGTCACCAGGGAAGTCCCTAACGTATACCTTCTTTATTCTTCCATTCAATAAATATTTGAGTCTCTACCATCTGCCTGGCACTGTTTG
This sequence comes from Monodon monoceros, assembly GCF_005190385.1. Classification (NCBI taxonomy): domain Eukaryota; kingdom Metazoa; phylum Chordata; class Mammalia; order Artiodactyla; family Monodontidae; genus Monodon; species Monodon monoceros. Next base: position 99,123,470 of record NW_021703784.1, on the reverse strand, counting down.
GGAGCACTGGAGATATAGCAGTGAACCAAAACAAAAATTCCTGTCCATTTGGAACTTATATTCTAGTGGGAAGACACAAACAAAAATAGAAGTGAAACTTAAAGTTAGATGGTGAGAAGTCTTATGGAGAAGGATGGGAAGGGGAATATAGAATGCTGGGAGGTATGCTCAATTTTAAATTCTTACACTGCATGTTGCAACTGTGACAAGTCATTAGCCTCTGGCCCCTTTCTCTTCTGAGCGTGCCTCATAATGCCCTGGATTTGTGTCACATCCTGTAGGCCCTGCTTTCTGCATACCCAATGTGAAACCCCAGGAACCACTTGTCTTGAGGTTCTCATCTAGTTTCTTGCTGGCCAGAGTTAATTTATATCTAACCTAGACTCAAATATAAAGCCTGGCCGAGGGTATTCAAATAATCTTGAGAGTTTGCAGAGAATCAGAAGGTGCAGGGGAAAAGAAATCAAAACACGACCTCTTCAGGTAAGATTAGGTAGAATTATCTTTACCTTTTCACTTCTGGCCTAATCACTCGGGGAGTGAAAAAACAGCTCAAGGGCGTGGCAGGGCCTAGAGATAGCTGGAAGGAGGTTCTGGGTAGGTTATAATAGTTAATGTAGAGGCAGAAGAAAGAAAGTGGAATAATTTGTCGAGTGAATGAGGCAATGATGATGCCAAGAGGTGGTAGCGGTCGGGGGGAGGGAGATAGAGGCTTTAGCCTCTCATAAGCTCCACTAGCTATTTAGCCCCAAGACAACTGCCCCTACCCCAACGAATCCAAAATAACAATACTCTTCAATTGTGACAACTGACATTTTCTCAATCACACGTGAAGCGTGAATAAAAGCATTTTTGGAGAACCCTGTTTTGTACGGATCTACCATACAGTTTACGTAAGAGTGTGATTGCCAAAGCAGCTCCAAAACAAGCTCCTCTAAGCCGGAGATTTACAAAATATGGCCATGGCTTAGACTGGACAAAGCCAGTGGAAGGACTTTGCCTGGAAGTTCTTACGTTAGCTATTAGAGTGGCTATGGTGCGCCATCAGGCTTGGACAGGGACGGGAATATGGGGCGAAGGTGCTGATGGTGATAATGAAGTCACGACCTCCTCTCCTTGTGAAGGCAAAACCATTTAAAAAAACACTGATGCTCACGTCACCCAGGGTTGAGGCCTCGCTTCGGTCCTTAGGGCAGAGTGCCGCCGACCTATGGCCCCGGCCAGCGTTAAACACCGAAACCGTCTCAAACACTGCAGTCAAGGATCTGTGGCCGGTTTCACCAACGCCTCCGCTAGGGGGCTGGCCTCAAGGCTAAGTGAGGGCAGGGCGGGGATGACTGGGCGGCCCACCGCTCCCTGCACAGCCTGCTGGGAGTTGTAGTTCAGTCGTCGAAGAGCCACGGCAATCCCCATCCCTCTCTTCCGCTTCCTCCCCGCCCGGATGAGTGCGCAGAATGGGAACCGTTGGAGGGTACCCAGAGAGCGTGGGACTACAATTCCCAAAGGACGGTTGCCCCCAGGGCGCAGCCCCAGGTAGCCGGCTGCGGGTGTCGGACTCCGGCGCACGCGCACACGCCTCGGGCGGTGGCAGAATTCGGCCGCGTGCGCCTTCCCGCTCCAGCCGGCTCGGCGCTCGCTGCCCTTCTGGCTGCCGGTCGATCCACGCCAGCCCGCTACGCGCCGTCTCGTGGTTTCGCGCGCCTCTCCTTCTCCCTAGTTGTTTGTAGAGCCAGGCCACGCCCGTTTCCCGCCGCCAGGGCCTGGTTCGTTCCCGCCCCAGCCCGCCCCTCTCTGAGCTCCTGCTCCTTCTGCTGGAGGCGGAGGCTCCATGTTGTCCCCTCAGCGAGTGGTAGCGGCAGCATCGGGAGGAGCAGGTGAGGCGCGCTATTTCCCCCGAGCCCGCTCCGTGGCCACCCCCGCCGCCCTCCCTGCTATAGTTTCGAGGAGACCGGACGCCCGCGCCTCCGCCCTTCCTCGTCCCGGGATTGGAGCCGCGCGCCTCTCGCTGGGGTCCCTTGGCTGACGAATTACGGTCCGGGGGCTGCTCGCGAGGCCGGGCCAGTCGGACGCGGGCGACGCCTTTCTCCGCTACCGGCCGGGAGCGGCCGCCTTCGGGGGTCGGGCCCTGGGCCCGGAGGAGGCCGTTAGTACTCCTCGGGGTACTAACGGCTGTTAGTACCCCGAGGGTCGGTGGTCCTGGGGCGGCGTTTAGAGGCTGAGCTGGGCGCTCCGGGCTGCTGCCCTCTCCCTGCCTAGGCGCTTCGCTCGCTCGCTCGCGGGCCGGGAAACCTCGGGCCGAGTGGCTCTGGCCGTATTAACGGGCCCAGGGAGTGGGGAAGGTAGATGCTTTATTGTTCAGCCTTTTAAAAAGCTCTGGAGGGCTGCGAAGCGTCTTTGAGTTGGAAGCTTTATTTTTATCCTAAAGACCTTGAGTTACAGGAGGTATTAGGGAAGTCGATTTTCAACCCGCACTTATCTCCCTAAGGAGATAAAAGAATGTGGCCTAAATTGATTTTTAGGAAGTTCTTTTAGTACGTTTGGTACAGTACGTTGTTCTTTTGCTTTTTTGAAGACACAAAGCATAGGGAAAGTATTAAAGAGAAAACAAATAGTCACCATAAATTCATGGATTTTAATTTCATCTGTCATTCTACCTGGCTTTATTCTTGTTTGCTGTGTGTGCTGTTGAAATGGCCAGAAGTTTTCACTTGCGAAATCTAAAGGCAAAAAAAAAAAAAGAAAAGAACATTGTTTGAAGACACTTTTAATAAATCTTAGTCCTCAAATTTGAATACGAAGTTGGATGGAATGTTTTGGGAAGGAGAGAAAAGAACTAACGGACCAAAAACGTGGTTTCACATTTTGGCTGGCTTTTGGAGAAGCAAAACCTACGTAGTTTTAAACCGCGACAAGTATTCAGCATTGCAGTGTACTGAATTTCAAATTACTGTTTTTTTTCAATCCCCACAGAAACCAGCTCATAGTATAGAAATCTCTGTTGCTGCTTTAACACCTGTAAAGAAAACGCTTGATTGAAAAAGACCTCTACCTAATGAAGCATTACACTAGTAGAGCAGGTTGTTTTATTAGCTGTTGTTAACTGTCTTATTGGAGTAATCATAAAATTAAGAAAAGAAGTAAAAAGTAAGGATAAATGTGATGATGTGTACTAGCATAATTGTCTTAGTTTTCACTAAATAGGACTTGTTTAGATTAGGCTTTTTTAGAATTGGTTTTCTATGGTGTAGCCCATGCATTTTTCATTTTTATGATTCCTGAGTCATATAATAAAAGGTATACTCACACTAATTATTTAAAATGAAATAATAGAGAATTGTAAGAAGCAAGAAATATAAAGTCATCTCTACTTCCCCAATTCCTCAGTGGTAGTCATTACTCACAGTTTGATCACATATTCTAAGATTTCTTTCAAGTACCTTAGGGAACCCTGGGTTGTGTGAACCTGTTTGAGGTTTAAAATTTACCTGCAGTGACTCGGCATGCCTGTTAAACTTTCTATGGCCTTGTGTCTTATACTGAGAAATTGTTTAACACAACTACAGTTTAAAGTTAGTCTCAATTTTAAAACATTTTCCTGACTTATCTTTGAGATTCTAGGAGCATATTCTCTAAAAAATATCAAGGGGGAAAAGTGAGTGGAAAGCTTATAGTTAAACGAAAAAAGTCTTTTAATTGCTGTAGCGCTGCGGTTCTCAGCCCTGCTGCTGCACATTAGAATAACTTGGGGTTTTTAAAACCTGCCAATGCTTGGGGCCCACTCACAGATTCTGATTTAATATACTGAGGGGCTAGGCAACAGTTTAAAAAAAAAAAAACCCCAAACCCAAGTAATTTAATTTCTGTACTAATATATACAAGTTTCTCTGTAGGTGGTTGCTTAATTTGAATTGATTTATTACTTTATAGGAAGTATAATTTGTAATATCAGTATTTTTGTATTGAGTTGATACTCTTCCATGCACATATCTAAAGAATGCCTTTTATTGGTATGTGTTTAGATTGTTAGAATATGTTTTGATTGTTAGAATGTTACATATATTTCACAGATAAAGTATCAATATATTACAAATCAGAAAATAGGTTTTAGTGGTATAGTAGGTGAATAAGCAAAGAAGTAGATTAACTCTTTTTGTCTTGAAATGATAAGGACTCCAAATCAAATATTGCCAGTTAAAGCTTATTCAACTGGAATACAGGTAATTAAAACCTTCAGGTAACCAGATTGATTTTGGGGGTGGTCTCATTTTTAGGGTAAAGTCAAATAAGATGAATATTGAATTCATTCTGTTAAAAAGATTTTTATCTTTTTAATAGAATAGCCTGGCATCTATTCTATTAAATGCTGTATTAAATTAGATGCCTGTAGTATAGCCTGGCATCATTTTTAGATTCAGCCCAATCTCTGCATTTCTGAATCTTTAATACTGTTTAGTCATAGTTGATCTTCATAAATCCATTAAGCACTACAGAATTCTTAATTGACAAAGAAAATGTGGTTTTGTTCAGCATTCTGTGCTAAGGTACAAATTTCCCCTATTCTGTTAAGTTGCATTTAAATAGAATTTTCACTGAAACAACCTTAAAAATATACGTGTATCTACCGGCATGCTTACTGCCTTGAGACCTAACAGTGTATAAAAGCACTCCCTCACCATCACCAAAAAAGAGCCACACCCAGCAGTTGTAGAGGTGGCTGAGGGCTTTAGTGTACTTAGCCTTACATATGATGATGTGTTTTCTTTGGCCTTTTCTGTGAATTAGGAACTTTAAAGACTGCCAGTAAGAACAAGGCATGAAAATGGTATGCTTCTGTTTTTGGGTGTGTTGCTTTTGCCCTTTAGGAAATGTGGTATTTCAGGAGAGTGGAAAACTCAGGTCATAACTTTACCCTGAGTCATGCACGCTACTCAGTGAAATGTTTCTATAACTGTAGTTAGGATTTGCTTTTCAAAACTCTCTGGACAGTAAGGATGAGTACTGAGGCTGGCTCTACCCCAGTGGTTCTTAACCCAGGGCGAGTTTGCCTGGTTGGGACACTTAGCAATGTCTGGAGACATTGCTGGGTCTCACAATCAGGAGGAAGCACTACTGGTATCCAGTGGGTAGAGGCCAGAGATGCTGCTGAATATCTTGCAGTGAATGGGGTAGCTCCCCACAACAAAGAGTTATCCAGCCCAAAATACCAGTGGTGCTGAGGTTGAGAAACCCTGGTCTAAACTGTTGACTTGATCCACTAAATTCTGTCTGAATTATCTGAAATAACAATTGTAATTGCTTCCAAATAACTAGTTTCATTGAATTTATCACTGTTCAGATGGTCTTCTCAAGTATTTGAGGGACGTTTAAACTTTTTTCCCCATAATGTTTTTTCTGATAGAACTTATTTCTTAAAATTTACATTTTCCATAGAAGCAGAAAGGCCAATTATAATTCACTAGTCTCATCTACTTGTATTTAGCCCGAGCAGCTACTTTTTTTTTTTTTCTTTCAGTCCTTTGAAAATTCAGAAATAATTCTAGGAAGAATCAGTGCTGTAATTTGCTCAGATCTCTACAAATTGGTCCCTATAATAATTAATTTCACTTGTTAGTCTTTCAGCCATTCTATTTGGGTTGTCTGTTTTTGTTTTAGTGCAGAGCTTCTCCGTTGAATCCAATCATACAGCGATTGTTTGAATAGGCATACTTAAACCTATTGGTTAGTCTGGATTAAGGTGTGTTGTGTCCAAAGTAAAGGATACATCAGTACTTTAAAAGTAATTAAAAAAAAATGTTGTAGCTTCCACATCAACTATTGGAGTCCTTTTTAATTATCCAAATATTTTCAACATTTCTACATACTTCGAAATGACGGCTGATGCGGTATTACTATGAGCTGTTTACAGCACTAATCAGAATTGGCAGTATGATATAGTTCTACCACTCACTTTTTTTTTTTTAACTTAGGTTTTAAGTTCACTAAACTTAGGTTTTCCCTAAACTTAGGTTTTCCCTAAACTTAGGTTTTAAGTTCACTTAAATGTATACAGATGGTCGGGGAACTAGGATCCTAGAAACTGCGTGGTGTGGCCAAAAAAAAAACAAATAGAGATGATAGATGTGACTGTGGTCAGGCCATATCTTTGTATGTGTATAAGATGTCACATCTCTTACTCATATAAATGAACATAATAGAGCATTACCTCTTCATATCGAACATTAACTGTTCATGTAAGTGAGCATTACTCTTGTTATCATCTCAGAATGCATATCTGGACCTTGGGAAATGATTGCTTCGCTAAAGGGAGAAGGCATATAAGGTTGCCACTTAAAGGTTTTTCTAGTACTATCCCTGGAGGTTAGATCTCCAGAGTATAAGATTACTGAGAAGTGGGAGTAATTTCACTGCAAATGGAGTATCTCTCCCCCTTAAAAAACTCGTAAAACAAACCCCCAAGTCTTTGGTGGGGTCCTTGCTGAGCAAGTTGCTTTAATGTTTTTATCATGGTAAATTTTGATCTGTTCTTTAGCCAGGACTATACAGTTTTAAATTAAGCCAAGGCATGAATACGTTACCCAGCAAGTTTGGCCAATTTAGATATTCAGGAAATTTTCAATTGTTCAACAGAGATTGAATTTTAGAGCTATAAAATGGCTTTACCTAACTGCCTGATTTTGTAGACGAAACTGAGACACAGAGAAGTAAAGTGATTTACTCATGCTGTTACGGTTAGTACGAAACTGGGCCCAGAAATCTGGTCTTTCCTGATTGTTAGGGAAGGCCTTTCTCCTGTAGATACTCCTTCACTGTTACAATAGTCTTTGCCAAACCAGGAGCTTAAGTCATAAAAGGAAGAAATGGTAGGGTCTGGTGGTATGTTTCATATAGGAAGATGGAGCCAGGGAAGATGTGAAGGCTGAAAGGTGGAGATTTGAGAGAAGTGGAGCATCTGAGAGGATTCATTTTGATGATACTAAATGTAGACTTATAAAATGTTAGAACTGAAAGGGTTGCTAGAGGTTAAATCTTGACTCATTTTACTGTTGAGACTGAAGACTAGACATGCCCAGAATCACACAGGTTGTTAGTGGTAGAACTGGAACAGGAACTTGTCTCCTGACTCTTGTACCCATATATTTCTACATAATACACCTCCAAGAGTGAGCTGATGGTGGAATATCCAGGTGAATCTGCCCCTTAAGCAGTTGCACGTTTGGACCTAAGTGCAGGTTAGAAATTAATGAAGTTGCATCGCCAAAATAGAGGATGTAGTGAAATTATAAGAATAAAGAGCTTATTCAGGGAGAGGTTGAGAACTGCAGAAGGCTAAAGCAGGGCGTTGGTGGGTATCACAGGAGGCTGAAAAGGAGAACCGGTGAAAGGGGGTGGTAAAGAGGCTGGAAGAGAACTAGGAGTGGGCACTGTTGTGGAGTCCAAAGGTTTTAAGAAGTTTTAGAAGTGGTTGGCCAGTGTGTTATATCACAGGTGTAGAGTTGAATGAGAATCAAGAAATGCCTATTGGTTTTGGCAGGAGAGGTCACTGATGAACTAGAGAATGGTTTCAACAGAGAGACTGAGAGAAAAGTCAGATTGCAAGGTGATAAGAAGGGAATGGGTAGATAAGTGGATGAAGACACACTTTCAGGGAGGTTGACAAAGAAAGACTGGGAGGAGGAAGGGAAGAAACTGACTTTTATTGAGGTTCTTTACATGTACTATAGGGTTTAGTGTTTACAATACTAGGAAGCTATTTTTCTATGGTAGATCCTGGGGCTGAATGTGGTAGTTTCCCTACTCCCCAGGGGCTCCCAGGAGCTCATTACAATATTATTATGTTGTAATGAGTGGAATAATAGTAAAGGTTTTAGTGGAAATAGGAAAGTGGGTTCTTTTTATGGAGTCCCTAATATGTGTCAGACACTGTGCTTTGAGATGGGTATTAGTTTTATAAATAAAAGGAGCTACAAATGGTTAGAAATTTATCCACAGTCACATTGTGACTAAATGGTGGAGTTTTTCGTTTATTCCCCAACTGTTTATTGGATGTCTACTCTCTGTGGGCACTCTTCTGGTTCTTGGGGGATATAGCATTGAACAAAAGAGACAAAAATTTCTGCCCTCGTGGAGGTTACATTCTAGAGGTGAGAAGGTAAGGATTTAAGCCCTGCCGTCTCTCTTGGTTGCTTTTAGTGTACTGTGCAAAGTGATGGACTCTGAGAGGATGGGGTGGGTGATCAGGACAGAGGGAGGGTGAAGGTGATTGTTGAAGGATGAGCAAGTGTTTGCTGGAGTCAAGTGGAAGAAACATTTCAGGCCATGAGAACAAATGGTTGAATAGGCTGTATATTTGAAAATTTGGAATCAAGACAGGACAGGACGTGAATCCTAACTTTCTCCTAGGAGGAAGACCAATGAGTATAAATTTACCTGGGAGGATGAGGAGAATAAAGAATTAGAGGAACGAAGGCAGTAGGGCGAATGGTGAAAGGGTTTGACTTACAGGATGGAGACTTTTTAGCTTTCAGCCATCAATCCATAAAATGTTTTTGTAGTTTTTTAAATAAATTTGTTTTATTTATTTTATTTTATTTATTTAATTTTGGCCACGTTGGGTCTTTGTTGCTGCACGCGGGCTTTCTCTAGTTCCTGCGAGCGGGGGCTACTCTTGGTTGCAGTGCGTGTGCTTCTCATTGTGTTGGCTTCTCGTTGCAGAGCATGGGCTCTAGGCGTGCGGGCTTCAGTAGTTGTGGCACGCGGGCTCAGTAGTTTTGGCTTGCAGGCTCTAGAGCATGGGCTCAGTAGTTGTGGCACACGGACTTAGTTGCTCCGTGGCATGTCGGATCTTCCTGGACCAGGGCTTGAACCCGTGTCCCCTGCATTGGCAGGCAGATTCTTAAGCACTGTGCCACCAGGGAGGTCCTTGATAGTTTTTTTTTTAGGTAGTTGCTGATATGTTTATGTACTGTAATGAAGGCATTCATCCCTGAAGGATGAGGTAACATCCTTAAAGCAATACTGGGGGGTGTTGACTTGCATGATCAACCTAACAGACAGGAAAGGTTGGAAGGTGGCTTGGCTAAAGGAGATGGCCCTGAGGTTTTGATTAAGGGATCTATGAGATTAGGGGGCAGGTTGTCTGAGATGCGAGGATAAATCAGCAAAGGAAATTTACATGATATCTAGAAAAGGGTGAGTGGAAATAAGATTTTTACTTGGATGATCAATAATATAGTTCTCTTGTCTTAGGAAGTGAGAGATAAAGATAGTGTGGTGAAAAGTGAGCAGCTCTATTTGTTTAAATTAAATTATTAATGATGTGTACAGTTTAAAATGATTTTTCCCTTAAGTGGATCCAAACCAAAGGAACAAGATCTTTTAAAATCCAGTGTGCCCAGTATACTGTCGGAGAGAAATGCAGGATCACCCCAGCTCCCTCAAGTAAATATAGCCTGGTTCTCTTCTTTTTCACTTTGCTATAGGCAGAAAGAGGAAGAGATGAGGGAAGGCTTTATCACTTTTTTTTTAAACTGTCCTTCTTAGTGGTCTTCATCTTCTCTTGAAGTGCAGTTCGTTGTCTACAACTGCATACATTTTTGTCATGTGATTATTCTCTCTTGTTTGTAGCCCAGGTAACTTTATCTTCCATACCTGTTGCCCTGACAGTATCACCTGCATTCTTAGGGTGGTAGCTTTCAACTAGATTACAGTACATACCATCCATCCTTTTTACAGTTGTTTATTGTGTGCCTGCTTTGTGTCAGTACATTCACACTGCTCAGTAAACTTTAATAGTGAAATAGATAAAATTGAAAGAGCCAGTACCATGAACTCAATTGTGAAGTCCTGGGGGACTATTGTATTGGTTACTAGGTTTGGTTGTATCTCGTAGAGCCTCCAAGTAAGTGATTTAAACGAGGTAGACATTTTTCTTTCATATGAAAGTGAGCCAGCATGGCAGTTCTGCTACACCAAGTCCTCAGCCCTACCTCTCTTGTTGCTCCAGTATTCCTAGGGTGTTGCCCTCACATGCCTGGTCCAGGGTGACTTGCTCCCACTTTTGCATATAGCCAGCAGGAAGGGGGAAGATGCATGATATGGAAGTTGCTATATCATTTCCAGTCAGAACTTAGTCACACAGTGATACCCTACATACAAGGTTGGGTTGGAAATGTGTTTCTTCTGAGCATTTATATGCCCAGCTAAAAATATATTACCATAGCAGGAGGAGAAAATGAATATTGGGGGAGCAACCAGCCATCTCAGGGACTTTGTTTGGTATTGCTTTGAGTACTGCACAGTACTTAACCTTGTGGCTTATCCATAAGGTGTGGATAAATTGTTCTCATTTCTTCTTTTATATAAAAGACTGAAGGTCTTCAGGTCCTGGATTCACCTGCTGTTATGGCAATAAGAACTCTAAGAGATTATTTACAGAAATGTTTCCTTTTTATAATAGGAAATAATGGGAAAGAAAAGTATTAGTGTATATGTATTATAATGCGAGAATGACACTGAATCAATGTTTATAAATTGTTTTCCAACAGTTTGCAAAAAATTAAAAAGTGGCAAGAACCCTTTTGTTGCTGCCTGATACAGTAAGTATAAAAAGCGAGCAGCGGGACTCCCCTGGTGGCGCAGTGGTTAAGAATCTGCCTGCCAATGCAGGGGACACAGGTTCGATCCCTGGTCCGGAGAGCACCCACATGCCGCGGAGCAACTAAGCCCATGCGTCACAACTACTGAGCCCATGTGCCATAACTACTGAAGCCTGCACACTGTAGGACCTGCATGCCGCAGCTACTGAGCCTGTGTGCTGCAACTACTGAAGCCCACGTGCCTAGAGCCTGTGCTCTGCAACAAGAGAAGCCACCGCAATGAGAAGCCCGTGCAGTGCAATGAAGAGTAGCCCCTGCTCGCCACAACTGGAGAAAGCCTATGGTCAGGAACGAAGACCCAATGCAGCCAAAAAATAAAAATAAATAAAAAGTGAGCAGCAATTCCCATACTTAAAGATTAGAGTCTGGCCGTCAAGCTGTTTTGTCGACTTTGCCTGCTGTGATCATTCAGCCTTTACTGCTTCCCAGATGAAAGTGTTTCTGGGACCATGTGTATGATTTTGGCCAAATCTGCCTACCTGTTCTATGCTCAATATTTGTCCTTCAATTTACTTTATATTGATTCGTTTTTAAAACTTAGCCTCCTAAGCAATAATCCATTAAAACATGGTTTTGTTTCCTAATGTTTAATAGTCATTAAAATACATAATTATTAAAATAAAACAAGTGCCCTTTTAACTACCTAAAAACATCTCCTTTAGTACATACACTTAGGGAAGGGAAATAGTGCTTTGCCTCATTTCATAGGCCCCACTGCTGTTTTTTTTTGTTTGTTTGTTTTTTTGCGGTACGCAGGCCTCTCACTGTCGTGGCTTCTCCCGTTGTGGAGCACAGGCTCCGGACGCGCAGGCTCAGTGGCCATGGCTCACGGGCCCAGCCGCTCCGCAGCATGTGGGATCTTCCCGGACCGGGGCACGAACCCGTGTCCCCTGCATCGGCAGGCGGACTCTCAACCACTGTGCCACCAGGGAAGCCCTCCACTGCTGTTTTTTTGTAAACCTTCCGTAAATCCACGTAGCTAAGTGGCTCTGAATTTCAAAGAATTAATATCTTTGTGCTTTCAACTCTAGGAGAGAAACTACTGGTTAGTGCTTAATTTTGAACTGAAGAATTAATTGTCCCTAAAACCTTGACTAGATTATTAAGAGTGATCTGCAAAACATAGCCACCTAAAGATCTTTTCAAGCTTTTCTCCAGAACCTGTTGGGGAAGATGCTTAACTTTTGTAAGCCTTAGTTTATTTTTAAAATGGAGCAGTATTATTTACCTCGTAGGGTTGTTCTGAGGATTAAGTAAAATGATGTATTTAAAAGGCTTAGGATGTTCCCCGGTGGTCCAGTGGTTAAGACTGCACTTCCCCTGCAGGGGCCGCGGGTTAGGGTTAGGGTTTGGGTTTCGGTTTCCCTGGTCAGGGAGCTGAGATCCCACAAGCCACGTGTTGCGGCCAAAAAAAAAAAAAAAAATTACGACTTAGCGGTGGCAGTCACCCTTTCTACTATTGGTGGACGTTTGGGTTATTTCTAGTTTTGGACCATTTTGAGTAAAGCTGATGTGAACATTGTATATATGTCTTTTGGTGGATAGACACATATATTTCTCTTAGGTGTATACCTAGGAGTGGAATTGCTTTATCATAGTTATGTTTAGTTTTAGTGGATACTGCCTAACGGTTTTTTCTATTCCTATCAGAATGTATGAGAATTACAGTTGTACCACAGTCTCTCCCACAGTTGATATTGTCAGTCTTTGAAATTTTAGCCACTCTGATGGGTGGGCAGTGGTATGTCATTATGGTTTTATTTTTATTATTTTTATTTTTTTTTTGCGGTACACGGGCCTCTCACTGTTGTGGCCTCTCCCGTTGCGGAGCACAGGCTCCAGATGCGCAGGCTCAGCGGCCATGGCCCACGGGCCCAGCTGCTCCGCGACACGTGGGATCCTCCCGGACCGGGGCACGAACCCATGTCCGCCACATCGGCAGGCAGACTCCCAACCACTGCGCCACCAGGGAAGCCCTATGGTTTTATTTTTAAAGTAATTTATTTATTTATTTTTGGCTGCATTGGGTCTTCGTTGCTGCACGCGGGCTTTCTCTAGTTGTGGCGAGTAGGGCCTACTCTTTGTTGCTGTGTGCGGGCTTCTCATTGCGGTGGCTTCTCTTGTCGCGGGCTCTAGGCGCATGGGCTTCAGTAGTTGTGGCGTGTGAGCTCAGTAGTTGTGGCTCGTGGGCTCTAGAGTGCAGTCTCAGTCGTTGTGGCACACGGGCTTAGTTGCTCCGCGGCATGTGGGATCTTCCCGGATCAGGGCTCAAGCCCATGTCCCCTGCATTGGCAGGCGGATTCTTAACCACTGTGCCACCAGGGAAGTCCTGGATATCCTTTTTTAATGATATGCTCGTTCATAATCTTTTACCCATTGCTATTTTTAAAGGGGGAATGGTTGTCTTTTTCTTTTGTTTTTCTAGAATGATTCTGGATATGAGTCCTTTGGATTTAGGTGTTAGTAATATTTCCTCCTAGACTGTGACTTGCATTTTTACTCCCTTAAGGATGTCTTTTAATGAACAAAAATTCTTAATTTTAATGAAGTCTAATTTGTCATTTTTTTCTTTTATGGTTGGTGCTTTGTGCTGTTTTTAAGAAGTTTTTACTCTTACCATGTTAAAAAAATAACATTTTAAAAATATTTGAAACTAATATTTTTTTTTCTCTACAACAACATAGGTGATGCTATGGAGAGTGGAAAGCCTTGTCCAGTGCAGGTTGTTTTGGTTCAGAAAGACCAACATGCCTTTGAGCTAGAAGAGAAAGCCTTGGCCAGCATCCTCTTACAGGAACACATCCGAGACCTTGATGTGGTGGTGGTGTCAGTGGCTGGTGCCTTCCGAAAGGGCAAGTCCTTCTTTCTGGACTTTATGCTACGATACTTATATTTCCAGGTAAAGTAGAATTATTTCATTTCAAATTAGAAAGTGAGACTGTTATGTCCAAAAGAGCAAACTAAGCTCATGAATTATCCTTGATGTGTAAAGTTACTCGAAATTTTAGACTTAATGGAAATTTCTTATTTCTCCTATAGAAGGAAGGTGGCCGTTCAAATTGGTTGGGTGACCGAGAAGAACCGTTAACAGGGTTTTCATGGAGAGGGGGCTCTGACCCAGAAACCACTGGGATCCAGATCTGGAGTGAGGTTTTCACTGTGGAGAAGCCAGATGGGAAGAAGGTAAGGAAGAAAAAGACTTATAAACTAACAAACACAACAGAATGAGAACTTTAATGTGTAGCCTGATAATCCAATTAAAAATGATTTTTATCATAATGATATAAGTGCATGTTTAAAACTAATTCATGAATAAAAGGTCAAAGAGTAACATAAGGCTTCTAACGAAAAATAGCTGTCAGGTGCCCTAGTCCTCTGTCTGCTCATTTTCACTTCCCAAAGGCTAATGCTCTCAGCTGTTCAGATGTTACTTCTGTTCTTTACACTCTTACTCGTGTAAGCATTCACTCCCCCCACCCCTCCAGCTGTCAGCAGGGCATCTTACCCACCTCTTCGAGCCTAGTAAGCTTCAGTTATAGAGCTTCTCCCCAGGTTTCTTTGTAAGGTTCAGCAGGGGCAAGTCATGTGTCTCCTAAAGTGGAAGAGGGGATTTGGGGTTATGACTGTTTCTTCAACAGACTTTAACCCATTCCTTCTGTTTTTAGCCTCACCCTAAAGCATACCTTCACAGCTGTTTGTGCCTCTCATTTTTGAGTCTTTCCAGGGCTTCAGGTTTCATATCCCCCCTTCAGGTTGTTCAGCTTCTGCCGTTTCCTTGATGTTAAGTAATTAAATATTTTGAGAGCTGGACAGTTGATGCACGACTTTTTAAAAAAATGTTTATTTATTTATTTGGCTGGGCTGGGGCTTAGTTGCGGCACGCAGGATCTTTGTTGCCGCGTGCGGGATCTTTAGTTGCAGCATGCAGTTACCTGACCAGGGATCGAACCTGGGCTCCCTACGTTGGGAGCTAGGAGTCCTAACCACTGGACCACCAGGGAAGTCCCTGATGCATGAACTCTTGATCACTGTTTCCACAGTTTCTATTTCTTTTCCTTATTCTTTTAATGTTTTGTTTCTTTCTCTCTTTGTTTTTTTTTTTTTTTTAATAAAGTTTCAGGAGAAAGGTATATTGGAAAACCCTCTTTTTTCTTTTCAGCATAAATACACATACAGAAATGAGTAGCAAAATGGGGAGATTATCACACATTTTTTTTTAAGGGTAGAGAATGTAGGAGAATAAGGAGTTTTTGGAATGTAACATTAGAAACTTTTGCATGGAAGGATCTTTAGATGTTATTTTTATCCAGCCTTTAATTTTTTAACAGCTTTACTGAAATTTAATTGATGTTCCATTTCTCCCCTCCCAGCTTTAGTCACTATTTTACTTTAATAACATTGTTTTTATTGTTGTTTAAATGGTCAGTTATCTTTTAAAGATATTTAAATAATAAGAAAAAAGCCATATATTTACCCATGCAGTTACCATTAACTGCTCTTCACTTTTTGTGTCCAGATTTTTATCTATTTTTTGTATTCATTTTCCTTCAGGCTGAAGGACTTCTTTAATATTTCCTGGGCTTCCCTGGTGGTGCAGTGGTTGAGAGTCCGCCTGCCGATGCAGGGGACACGGGTTCGTGCCCCGGTCTGGGAAGATCCCACATGCCGCTGAGCGGCTGGGCCCGTGAGCCATGGCCGCTGAGCCTGCGCGTCAGGAGCCTGTGCTCCGCAACGGGAGAGGCCACAACAGTGAGAGGCCCACGTACTGCAAAAAAAAAAAAAAAAATTTCCTGGAGTGCTGCTCTTTTGGTGCAGAATTCTTTTAGCTTTCTTTCTATGTTTGAAAAGTATTTTGCCTTTGTTTTGAAAATATTTACGCTGGGTATAGAATTCTAGGCTGGCAGTTTTGTCTTTCAGTGCCTCAAAGATGTCACTCCTCTGCCTTTTTTTTTTTTTTTTTTAAAGATTTAATTTAGGGCTTCCCTGGTGGCACAGTGGTTAAGAATCCACCTGCCAATGCAGGGGACACGGGTTCGAGCCCTGGTCTAGGAAGATCCCACGTGCCGTGGAGCAACGAAGCCTGTGCACCACAACTGTTGAGCCTGTGCTCTAGAGCCAGCGAGCCACAACTACTGAGCCCGTGTGCCACAACTACTAAAGCCTGTGTGCCTAGAGCCCGTGCTCCGCAACAAGAGAAAGCCCACACGCAGCAACGAAGACCCAATGCAGCCAAAAAAAAAAAGATTTAATTTTATTTATTTTTTTGGCTGCGTTGGGTCTTTGTTGCTGCGTGTGGGTTTTCTCTAGTTGCGGCGCATGGGCTTCTCATTACGGTGGCTTCTCTTGTCGTGGAGCACAGGCTCTAGGCACACAGGCTTCAGTAATTGTGGCACATGGGCTCAGTAGTTGTGGCTCACTGGCTTAGTTGCTCTGCAGCATGTGGGATCTTCCCGGACCAGGGATCGAACCTGTGTCCCCTGCGTTGGCAGGCTGATTTTTATCCACTGTGCCACCCGGGAAGTCCCTTCCTTGCCTTTTTGCTGACATTACTTCTGCTGAGAAATAGGTGTTATCCTTTGTTCTTGTGTGTCTTTTTGTCTAGTTGCTTTTATGGGGTTTTTGTAGTCTGACTGGAGGGAACAGGTGCTGTTCTTGGTCCTCTGTGAACCTTAGGTAGTGTTCCCTCTAACCCCTTTTTTTTTTTTTTTTTTTTTTTTTTTTTTGCTGTACGCGGGCCTCTCACTGTTGTGGCCTCTCCCGTTGCGGAGCACAGGCTCTGGACGCGCAGGCTCAGCAGCCATGGCTCACGGGCCCAGCCGCTCCGCGGCATGTGGGATCTTCCCAGACCGAGGCACAAACCCGTGTCTCCTGCATCGGCAGGCGGACTCTCAACCACTGCGCCACCAGGGAAGCCCCCTCTAACCCTTTTGAATGGCTCTTTCTCCAGCCTCAGGTAATTTCCTTATTCACATGGGTTGGTCAGGACTCAGCTGAACACTTGATGGGTACCCTCTGTAGATCCCTGGTGTTCTTTGTCTCAGTAGCTCTCTGCTCAGGTGCTCTGCCTAAGAACTCCCGTTTCCTTGGTCTTCCTGACTCTCAGCTGTATTTCCTGACTCAGAGAATCTGGTGGCTCTGCCTGGGTTCTCCCTCCCTGTGCCTTGGCCAGTTAGCTGGGTCAACTGTAAGGCTCACCTCATCTGTTTCCTTTCTTTCAAGGATCATTATCCTTTGTTACCCAGTGTCCAATGTCTTGAAACTGTTGTTTCATATATTTTGTCTGTTATGTTTGGTTTTAGGTGGGAGGATAAATCCAGTCTGTTATTCCATTTTGACTGGAAATGGAAGTCCGATCTTCATTTTAGAGATGCTGTAAAATGACCCAGTGAGTTAAGGGCCTGCTGTGGGTAACATAGCGACTCTTAGAGACGGCACCACAACAAGGCCCTATGACCTTCATTTCTGTTCTTATTATTTGTATCATGTTCTGTTTCTACATTTCTGGTAATGTGTGGTAGGCGTTTTTTTTTTTTACTTTTTATTGCAGTATAGTTGCTTTACAATGTTGTGTTAGTTTCTGCTGTATAGTAAAGTGAATCAGTTATACATACATACGTCCATTCTTTTTTAGATTTCCTTTGCATTTAGGTCACCACAGATAGGGTTTCCTGTGCTAAACAGTAGGTTCTTATTAGTTATCTGTTTTATACGTAGTAGTGTATATGTGTCAATCCCAGTCTCCCAATTCGTCCCACCCCCCGGTAGATGCTTTCTTAATTTATCTTTTTTTCTTTTTTTTTTTTTTTTTGTGGTACGCGGGGCTCTCACTGCTGTGGACTCTCCCGTTATGGAGCGCAGGCTCAGCGGCCATGGCTCACGGGCCCAGCCACTCCGCGGCATGTGGGATCCTCCTGGACCGGGGCACGAACCCGCGTCCCCTGCATTGGTAGGCGGACTCTCAACCACTGTGCCACCAGGGAAGCCCAGATGCTTTCTTAATTTATTTTTAGGAATAAATAATTATTGTTGACTATGTGATCCCTTTGTACAGAACTGGTGGGCCTCATTTTAATTTTGGGGGAATGTGGTGTATTAATTCTCCTTAAGAGTTTAGGAAATCTCTACAGTGTTAGTAGTAAGCAGGCTTTGCTTTTAGTTATCTGACATTTATAGTGCCCTCATTTTTTTATCTTGTTGAATTGACTCCTATAGAGCTCCATGTTTATTGACAGCATTTTGGTTTCCTGCCCTTTAAAAAAATTTAATAGACTTTATTTTTTAGAGTAATTTTAGGTTTATAGGAATATTGATCAGGAAGTGCAGAGTTCCCCCTTC
The DNA here is from genome assembly GCF_005190385.1 of Monodon monoceros. Lineage (NCBI taxonomy): Eukaryota > Metazoa > Chordata > Mammalia > Artiodactyla > Monodontidae > Monodon > Monodon monoceros. Next base: position 99,105,480 of record NW_021703784.1, on the reverse strand, counting down.
CGGTTTCTCCCTATTATGTACATCTTTTGTCAGTGTGATACATTTGTTATAATTAATGGACCAGTATTGATACGTTGTCATTAACTAAAGCCCATGGTTTACGTTAAGGTTCACTCTTTGTGTTGCACGTTCTGTGGGTTTTGATAAATGTATAATGATATGTAGCTACGATTACTGTATCAACAGAGGAAGTGCACTGCCCGAAAAATCCTCTGTGCTCCACCCGTTTGTTCCTCCTCCCCTCCCTGAAATCCTGGCAACCACTGATTGTTTTACTGTCCCCATAGTTTCGCCTTTTCCAGAATGTCATATAGTTGGAATCATATAGTATATAGCCTTTTCTGATTGGTTTCTTTCACTTAGCAATGTACATATTTTTATGGTTCCTCACATCTGTTTGTATTGATAGCTCATTTCTTCTTATTTTTGAATAGTATTCCACTCTATGTATGACCACAATTTATCCACTCACCTACTGAATGCCATCTTGTTTGCTTCCAAGTTGTGGTAATTATGAGTAGAGCTGCTGTAAATATTCATGGGCAGGTTACTGTGTGGGCATAAGTTTCAACTCATTTGGGTAAATACCAAGAAGTGCAACTGTTGGATTGTATGGTAAGATTATGCTTAGTTTTGTAAGAAACTGCCAAGCTGTCTTCCAAACTAGTTGTGCCATTTTGCATGCTCGCCAGCAGTGAGTGAGAGGTCCTGATGTTTCATATTCTTGTTAGCATTTGGTATTGTCAGTTTTCTGGTGTGTAGGGATACCTTGTTGTGTTTCTAATGTGTTTTAAAAAAAATGACATTCAGACATCTAGCAGGATCAGGAGTGCTTTAAAAAAAATCAATATTCCTACACCAGAAACTAACACAACATTATAAATTAACTACAATTTAAAAAAATTAATATTGGATAAATGCTGTACTGATAAGCAGTTCTTTAGAAGTTAGCCAAATAAAAGTTTAGCAGGATTGTCTTATTTTATACTTGGTGAGGTTTTAGCTTAGAGCTTGTCTAATTAGAAAGCCACCTACAAGTGGAATTACTGGGTCTGAGAATGCCCATTTCCTCTTTTTCTAGCTATTGCCAAATTGTTCTTGAAGGTAGTTATGGTATTTTACTATTCCACTACATGATATGAGAATACTATTTCCCCGAAATATGCAGCACTTTAAGTATACTTATGACTCCCACTCCTCAAAGAGCTTCTCTTTAGTATGTCTTCTTTTTCCCTCTGTTTGGCCTCGTTTTTCTCATTAGCAGATGCCATGGTTTTCTCTTTTTCATTGAGGTATAATTCACATACCATAAAATTCAACCTTTGAAATACATAATTCAGCAGTTTTTAGTTCACTCACAAGACTGTGCAGGTATCACCATCTAATTCCAGAACATTTTCATCAGCCCCAAAAGAAACTCAGTCACTCCCCATTTCCCTCTTCTCTCAGCCCATGGCCACTATCGATCTACTTTCCTCTTCCATGTTGGCTGTTTCATATAGATGGAGTCACGTAACATATGTGTCATTTGTGTAGCCTCTCGCACCCAGCCCAGTGCCCTCAAGGCCCATCCATGATGTAACACTAGTAATGACTAATGATGTTGAGAATCTTTTCACATAACCATTTGTGTATTTTCTTGGGAAAAACGTCTGTTCAAATCAAATCCATTTTTTAGTTGGGTTGTCTTTTTGTTGTTGAATTCTTTATGCATTCTGGATACTAGACCTTCATCGGATATGTGATTTGCAATTATTTGAAGTCCAGTTTCTATATTTTTTTTTGGTCTGTTGTGCTTTAGGTGTCATATATTAGAAACCATTGCCTAATCTGAGGCCATGAAGATTTACACCTATGCTTTCTTCTATGAGTTTTGTGGGTTTTGCTCTAATATTTTGGTCTTGATCTGTTTTAGTTAATTTTTGTATATGATATGAGGTAGGGATCCAAAACCATTCTTTCACATGTGGAAATCCACTTGTTCCAGCCATGATTAGTCTTTTTTTTTAAACCTTCAGTTTTATTTTTGTTTTTAATTTATTTGTTTATTATTTATTTATTTTTTGCTGTATTGGGTCTTTATTGCTGCGTGTGGGCTTTCTCTAGTTGCGGTGAGCGGGGGCTACTCTTCATTGCAGTGTGCGGGCTTCTCTTGTTGAGGAGCATGGGCTCTAGGCACGCAGGTTTCAGTAGTTGTGGCTCGTGGGCTCTAGAGCACAGGCTCAGTAGTTGTGGCCCACAGGCTTAGTTGCTCTGCGACATGTGGGATCTTCCCGGACCAGAGCTTGAACCCGTGTCCCCTGCATTGGTAGGCGGATTCTTAACCACTGTTCCACCAGGGAAGTCCCCATGATTAGTCTTGATTGGTCGTTTAGTTTGACAGTATCCTCCTCACAAAACAGCTAAGGTATGGGTAGATGAAGTCTTTTATCATTAGGTTTCAGTGTATTCAGGCTAGAAACTTCATTTCATTTGAATTGACCTTTTTTTCTGAACAGTGCTTTCTTTTGGTTGAATTTATATCACATGTATTCAATCACAGTAGTGTGTTGGGTATGTGAAAATCCATAAATATATAATGTTATTAATGGGTCCTGATATATAAACTATATAAAATGATTTATTATCATTTCTAAGAATAAAAATACTTTTCTAAGTAATAAAAATGCCATTTCTAAGAATAAAAATTTTGATTTGTATTTGTTATCATAAATCTTACTTAAAAATGTTTTTGACTATGGCATTTCTCTTCTAGTATTCAGTAGAGCTTCATAGCAAGCTTCCCGTCTGGCCTTTGCAATAATTTCGGTATTGGTAAAGAACTAGGCACTTGCTGATGAATTTACTTATTTTTCTGAACATATTAAACCCTGTCCTCTTTTGGAACCAGTTATGCACGAGTTTGAAAAGTTTTATTTTTATTTTTATTTATTTATTTATATATATTTTTTGCGGTAAACGGGCCTCTCTCTGTTGTGGCCTCTCCCGTTGCGGAGCAACAGGCTCCAGATGCGCAGGCTCAGCGGCCATGGCTCACGGGCCCAGCCGCTCCGCGGCATGTGGGATCTTCCCGGACCGGGACACGAACCCGTGTCCACTGCATCGGCAGGCGGACTCTCAACCACTGCGCCACCAGGGAAGCCCAAGTTTTATTTTTAAATTATATGACTGAAAATTATAGCAAGTTGTATAAGGATTATAAGGTACTATATCTTATTTAACATTTTGCATACATCTAACTTTTAAGGTGGGAACGTTCATTAAGGCTTCATGAAACCTAATTACATAGAGTGAATGATAGCCTAGTTTCTCCTGCTTTCATTTGGCATCTGTGGTGTGGTCGCTGTTTCATAAAGATTAAAATAAATGTTCATTTTATTTTATCAAACAACGAGAAAACTCTAGAAATTTGAGAGAAGAATGCAATGCAGGCTTGCAGGTAAATGCCAAAAATATCCCACGCCATATGTTTTATTTATTTTTTGATTATGCCTAAGTTTAAACTAAGTCAATTAATTAATTGACTTAGCCAATCCAAATGACTGACTTTGAAAGTGAGCTAATAGACTTCAACATTTGGCTGTTTTGATTGTTAGGGTGATTTTCCCCTCTTTTCATATGGCTTTATATACCTCTATTTTGTATCATATCACCGAATGAGAGTAGATAATCTTCTCCAGCAAAGTTCTCTGTTCAAAAATACAAGGTAGCTGAATACTTACATTTATTGAAAAAAATTCACGTATTAAGTGGACCTGTGTAGTTCAAACCCCTGTTGTTCAAGGGTCAGCTGTAATTGTACTTTTCGGATAGAACCTACGAGCAGGTGCTTAAGCCTCATTTAAATATTACCTGTACTTTTCAATTTCTCCTTGCATGTCTTCCCTTCTCACTTTTCCATATTTTGTTTGTGTTTCCTTTTTTTCATAGGTTGCAGTTGTTCTGATGGATACCCAGGGGGCATTTGACAGCCAATCCACTGTGAAAGATTGTGCTACCATCTTTGCTCTAAGTACCATGACTAGTTCTGTTCAGGTAAGACCATTTGACTAGGAAAAAAGTTTGTAGAAGAAATAAGATGAAGAAAATACATCTAGTTTCAGTTATTGTTCTGTTATCAGCATTCCTATGGTGATATGTAAATGTTCTTTTTAGACTACAGATATAAGTTAAGCTCTTACAGGCTTAAGAAGGAGCCTAAACTATTTTTCCATTTTGATCATAAATATATGTAGTATATTCCAAGGAAAGTCTGAAAGGTGAAAATCAAAATTATATCATTTACATCATACAGGAAATGTAGATTTGGTAAAAATTGAAGAAAACTATATTTTAAAGTATAAAGGAAAGATTATGTGATTTCAACATTATATGCATAGTTTTCCAAAAGACAGATGTTATTACTGTTTAAACAGACCTCATATTCTTTTTTTTTTTTTTTTTTGCTGTACGTGAGCCTCTCCCGTTGCGGAGCACAGGCTCCGGACGCGCAGGCTCAGCGGCCATGGCTCACGGGCCTAGCCGCTCTGTGGCATGTGGGATCTTCCCGGACCGGGGCACGAACCCGTGTCCCCTGCATTGGCAGGTGGACTCTCAACCACTGCGCCACCAGGGAAGCCCTGGACCTCATATTCTTATGTGCAGACTTTTAATTGTACAAAGCTTCTGTTCAGTCCTTTAGCCTTATTTGGGATTCATTTGAAGTAAGCTAGAGTAGAATAAATCTGGACTTTTGTTTTCTAGATTTATAATTTGTCCCAGAACATTCAGGAAGATGATCTTCAACAGCTACAGGTATATATTTCTCATTAAAATGTTAATATATCATTTAAAAGTTTTAAGACTGAGATAAGTTTTACAACTGAGTAGTTTCAGCCAAAGACTGAAACATGGAGGAAGGCTTGGGGTTCATGGTAATCCTGCATTCTGTATCTGTGGCTGGAGTGGTCAGGGAAGGCCTTAGTGAGTTGAGCTAGGAACCGGAAGAAAGTGGGTGGGTCAGTCCTGCAGATATATTGGGGGGAGGGGTGTGGGGAGTGGGGGAGGGGTGTGGGGAGTGGCGCAGGGGAGGGGGCAGCAGGAAGAAAGACCCTGAGGTGGAGTGTGCTTGGTGGGATCCAGGAACAGCAAGAAGGCCAGTGGGTGGGGTTGGAGGGTGAGACAGGAGAAGGCCAAGTGATGAAGTCAGAGAGGCATTCAGCTTCCAGTGATGCCCTGCCTTTGTAAGGACTTAGGCTTTTCCTCTGGGTGAGACGGGAGCCATGTTTTGATCAGAGGAGTGATATTATTTGACATATTATGAAAGGATCACCCTGGCTGTTGTGTTTAGAATAGATTTTTAGAGGCACAAGTGTACATTCAGTGAGACTGGTTATGGAGCAATTGCAGTAATTCAGGCGAGGTTAAATAAATTCATATTTATAAAATGCATAGGATCATGTGCCTGGAAAACAGTATGTGCTTAGTAACTGCTAGCCATTACTTATTATACCTATCACTGCTACTGTTATTAGTCATTGTCTCCTCTTCTCCATAGTAGCAGTTCGTTTTTGAGGGGCTGCTTTGGGTCTTCGTTGCTGTACGCAGGCTTTCTCTAGTTGCGGTGAGTGGGGGCTACTCTTTGTTGCGGTGCGCGGGCTTCTCATTGCGGTGGCTTCTCTTGTTGCAGAGCACGGGCTCTAGGTGCGCGTGCTTCAGTAGTTGTGGCGCACGGGCTCAGTAGTTGTGGCGCACGGGCTCAGTAGTTGTGGCGCACGGGCTTAGTTGCTCCACGGCATGTGGGATCTTCCCAGACCAGGGCTCGAACCTGTGTCCCCTGCATTGGCAGGCGGATTCTTAACCACTGCGCCACCAGGGAAGCCCCGAGGGAGAAATTTTTTAAAATATATTTATTTGCTATTTATTTGGCTGCATCAGGTCTTAATTGTGGCACGTGAGATGTTTTCTTGTGGCGCACGGGCCCTCTAGTTGTGGTGCGAGGGCTCCAGGGCGCGTGGGCTCTGTGGTTTGTGGCACGTGGGGTCTCTAGTTTAGGCACGCGGGCTTACTTAGTTCCCTGACCAGGGATCGAACTCACATTCCCTGCAGTGGAAAGCAGATTCTTAACCACTAGAGCACCAGGGAAGTCCCAAGGGAGAATTTTTTAACCAAGATGTCAAAGGTAGAAGACAAAAGAAAAAAAGTGGCTAGATTTGATTCCATGTAAATTACAAAAACAGGGTTCTGAACAGGAGTTCGTTACCTATTAAGTGCTGAGGGAGAGAGATGCCCAGGTATCAGAGGTCCCAGTCTGGGGGACTGGGAAAGGTTTCCTGGTGGAGGTACTCCCTTCACTCTGTGCCTTCTTCGTAGAGCCTAGAATTAAGCTCTCTAAATGGGTAAGATGATATCTATCATTGTAATACTTTTTCTCCTTTTAAAAGTTAATAATGTATAATATTACTGATGAAATTAGAAATATTATCCTTTCAAAAAATTGGGCACTTTGGATAAGGCTGAAGTCCCCCTCTCCCCCTCCCCAGAGGTAACCACTATGCCTATCAGTTTTGAATGTATCCTTTCTATTCTTTTCCTGTGTTCTGTAAACAGGTATGTATCCGTATAGGAAATACATGACATGTGACGACAAGCCTTTATCCAAACGCTTTGAGGCTACATGTGTTTTGGAGTTCAAATTTTTTTGGATTTAAAATTTAAAAAAAAATTTTTAATTTACTTATTTCATTGCGCTGGGTCTTCGTTGTGGCACTTGGGATCTTGGTTGTGGCATGCGGTATCTTTAGTTGCAGCACGTGTGATCTTTAGTTGCAGGTGAGATCTTTTAGTTGTGGCATGTGGGCTCTTAGTTGCGGCATGCAGGATCTGGTTCCCTGACCAGGGATCGAATCCGGCCCCCCTGCACTGGGAGCACAGAGTCTTAACCACAGGACCACCAGGGAAGTCCTGTTTTTGGATTTTAGATAAATAATATGGTGCATACATTATAGCATGATGTCTAGGATAGGAATGGGGATTTGATTAATACCTTCTAATTAAACACATTAATATTTCTGCAGTGAAATGTGTGACTAATTATATGAAATAGGATAAATTAAACCTATTTAAAGCCTTACATCAGTTTAAGGCAGACTTTCCTCCAAATGAGTTTGCTGCTTAACTTGGGGTTTTAGAGCTTTTTGGATTTCAGAATTACAGATAGGAAATCATGGTTGTATATAGTTGTATACAGTTTTATAGTGTGTGTTTGTCTTTTTTTATATATGGTATTTTAATTTATTAAAAAAAATTACTTTTTTTAAAAATAAATTTTATTTATTTATTTTTGGCTGCATTGGGTCTTCGTTGCTGTATGTGGGCTTTCTCTAGTTGCGGTGAGCGGGGGTTACTCTTCATTGTGGTGCGCGGGCTTCTCATTGCAGTGGCTTCTCTTGTTGCAGAGCACGGGATCTAGGTGCACGGGCTTCAGTAGTTGTGGTGCATGGGCTCAGTAGTTGTGGCTCACGGGCTCTAGAGTGCAGGCTTAGTAGTTGTGGCACACGGGCTTAGTTGCTCTGCGGCATGTGGGATCTTCCCGGACCAGGGATCGAACCCGTGTCCCCTGCATTGGCAGGCGGATTCTTAACTACTGCACCACCAGGGAAAACTGTACTTTTTTAAAAAAACATTTTATTTATTTCTAACATGGTGATCTGTATTCATAGTTTAAAAGTCAGTAGTCTTGCACTGTTCATAATGAGCATCCCTTCTACGTCCCATTCCCTTTCTCCAGAGGCAGCCACTTGTACTCCTTTTGGCTGTGTCTTCTGCTATTTGTGTCTACAGTTTTAAAGAACGTGCTTATATTGTTCCTTCTGGATTTAAAAGACTTAAGTATTATTTCTTATATAAAATTAGGATTTCTCTCTCTTTACAACTCTCCTACCCCTCACTCAGTTTCCTTCCTCTCATCTTCCCAGTAGTTAACGTTGCAATTTTTGGTTAAAAAAGTATTTGTATTTGCCTTATTACATGGATATATGTATATGTTCTTCATAACTGAGGTGTCTTATATCAGTCTTTTCATTAGTTTAGTGTTCTGTGCTTATCAGTAATGCGTCTGCAAAGGAGAGACTCAAAAAATGTCTCAGTCTGATCTTAATACTTTAGGCTCTGTTTTATTTTTCCTTGGGGAGGCATGACTTCTTGGCCTGTGTTTTCTTCCTTTAGTCTGGAGTGCTTCTTCTAGACCTGGGGCATAGCCGTCATCCTAGTAATTTATCTATTTATTACAATTATTTGTTTATTTATTTATTTTGGCTGCGCCATATCTTAGTTGTGGCACGCGGGATCTTTGTCGTGGCATGTGGACTTCTTTGTTGTGGCATGCAGAATCTTAGTTGCAGCTTGTGGACTTCTTAGTTGTGTAATGTGAACTCTTAGTTGTGGCACGCATGTGGGATCTAGTTCCCCGACCAGGGATTGAACATGGGTCCCCTGCATTGGGAGCATGGAGTCTTACCCACTGGACCACAGGAAAGTCCCTATTTTCTTTCTTTTAATAAAAAATTATTTTTATTATTTTTGTGTGTGTGTGATAAAAACTTTTAAAACTCTTAGCAACTTTCAGGTATCCAGTACAGTATTATTAAATACAGTTGACCCTTGAACAACATGGAGGGTTAATCTGCATATAACTTGGCATATTACCTTTAAGTTTCATCCATGTTGCCACAGATGACAAGGTTTCCTTCTTTTTAAAGACTGAAAAAAATTCCCTTGTGGTATATATAATCCATTATATATATGTATAATATATATAACATTTTTCTTATCTGTTCTTCCATTGACAGACACTTAGATTGTTAGATTGTTTCTGTATTTTAGCTATTGTGAATAAGGCTCCTATGAACATAGGAGTGCTGATATCTATTTTAAATAATGGTTTTGTTTCCTTTGGATATATACCAAGAAGTTGGATTGCTGGATCATATGGTAGTTCTATTTTTAATTTCTTGAGGAACCTCCATACTGTTTTCTGTAGTGGCTGCACTAATTTACATTCCCACCAAGAATGCACAAGGGCTCCCTTTTCTCCACATCCTCTCCAACACTTGTCTTTTTGATAATAGCCATTCTGACTGGTGTGAAGTGATAGCTCGTTGTGGGTTTGATTTGCATTTCCCTGATGATTAATTATGTTGAGCACCTTTTCATGTGCCTGTTAGCTACATGTATGTCTTCTTTGGGAAAATGTCTATTCATATCCTCTGCCTGTTTTTTAATTAGATTTTGGGGGGGGGGCTGTTGTGTTGCATAAGTTCTTTATATTTTGGATATTAACCTCTTATCTGACATATGATTTGGAAATATTTTCTCCCATTCAGTACATTGCCTTTTCATTTTGTTGATGGTTTCTTTTGCTGTGCAGAAGCTATTTAGTTTGATGTAGTTCACTTGTTTATTTTTGCTTTTGTTGCCTTTGCTTTTGGTGTCAAATCCAAAGATTGCCAAAACTTATGTCAAGGAACTTACCACCTATGTTTTCTTCTAGGAGTTTTATGGTCTCAGGTTTTACATTCAAGTCTTTGATCCATTTTGAGTGAATTTTTGTGTATGGTGTAATATAGTAGTCTAGTTACATTCTTTTGCATGTAGCTGTCCAGTTTTCTCAACACCATTTATTGAAGAGACTCTCCTTTCCCCATTGTGTATTCTTGTCCCCCTTTTCCAAAATTAATTGACCATGTATATGAGGGTTTATTTCCGGGCTTTCTATTCTGTTCCGTTGATCTGTGTGTCTGTTTTTATATCAGTACCGTACTGTTTTGATTACTATAGTTTTGTAATATAGTTTGAAATCAGGGCTGGGCAATTTCTTTTTGATTCCTTTCTCAGTTGGATCCCATTTAATCTTTTGTTTATTCTGTCCATCATTGTATGTATTCTCCAGTAGCTTCCTGAGAAAGGCTGCATAGAAGATAACATTTTTGAGGTCTAATAAATCTGAGCATGTGTTAATTTTATCCTAGAATTATAGGAAATAATTTTGTTTTAGAATTGAAGGCATCGTTTCATTACTTTCCAGCTTCCAGTGTCTCTGCTGAAGTCCCACATCATCTGATTCCTTTGTATGTGACCTTTTTGTTTCTCTCTGACGCTTTTAAGATCTTCTGATTCTTGGTATGAATTTTCATGGTTATGTACCTTAGTGTGGGCTTTTTCTTCCTTCTTGGTACACTCATATCCTCAGAAAGATAGACGTTGCAACTGTTGCAACCAAGAAATAACAGGATGCTGGTATAAAGCAACCTTCAGAAAACCAGAAAGATCTCCTGGAAATTACAACTATGACAGCAAAAATGGAAAATTCCGTACAGGAGGAGTTAGAAGGTGAATTGGAGAAAATTCTCCTAACAGGTTGACTAAAAAGACAGAGAGTAGAAATCAGTAGCAGGGGAGGTAGTGGAGCATTGAGAGAAGAGAAAAGGAGAGGAGAGAGATAGAGTGGGGAGGAGAGAGAAGGGAAAGGGGAGGAAGAGAGGAGAGGGAGAGGTGGAGGAGAGGGAAAACGGAGGGCACTGAAAAATAGGAAAATTTGAGGATCAGTTCAGGAGAGGCTTAACATGTTGGTAATCGATATTAGTAAAACAGAACACAGAAAATGGAGGAAAAGAAATTATAAAAGGATTAAGATGATGTTCTAGAATTGAAAGACATGAGTTTTTGTCTTCCTTGCTAGAAGCTTTTCTCAAAGGTGTGGTGGTCCCTGGTCATCAATATTTAAGAGCGAGCCACTAAAATACCAACTGGGAGCTTTTGGTAAGAGAGTGGGCCTCTTGTACTGGTTTGGATCACCAGTGAGATCATTGGGCAAGATTATTTAGTTATTTTGTTGCAGCCCCTAAATGTCAGTATTTGCAGACTATTATTCTTGGGTTGTCAGTTTCTCCAGAGACATCTTTAAACTCCTGCCTGGGTAGGTAAAGCTTGCTGTGACTCCAGCAGGGTGAGAGGCCCAAGGAGCCTCACTATGGCACGTGTAGACTTGACTTAAGTAACTGTTTCCAGTAAGATAGGGGACTTACTCCCATCTTCAGCTGAGTTTGGTTTCAAAGTCTAAATGCTTTTTGGTTCACTTCCCATCTTCTGTGGGGGCAGGAAGGAGATTGGAGCAGGCGGAGGGAGCAGGATCTGGGAGTGTTGGTGATCCCTCCAAAGACTTCAGCCATTTCCCAGCTCCCTCACGCCCTCCTTTAGGGTGAGGGTGCTTCTCATTTCTGAGCCTTTCAGGGATTCTGCTGAGAGACTCTGCTTGTCTCTTTCTGACCCTGCCTCACAGATTTCTTAGCAGGGCGGACAAAGCCAAAACCCGAGGCCGTTCTCATTTGTTTTCCTTCCAGAGTGTTTGTGACAACTTCTCTTTTTCATATCATTTGTGATCCTCTCTGTCCTGTGAGTTTACAATTTTTAAACTTCGTTTTGCTTTACTTTTTAGTAAGGCTTCATGAAGAAATAGAGGTAAATGTATGTGTAAACCCTGACTTTAAAGAATTCGTTCATTGGGTCCTTTGAATGGCATGCATCCTACAGGCCCAGTACATGCTACTGTTGCTGCTGGAGGTCCCGTAGTGCACAGAACAGACAAACGTCCTTGCCGTCACGAAGTTTAAATGCTAGTAGTGAAGACAGACACTAATCAAGATAAATAAAGGTATATTATGTTAGGTAGTGAGATAGGTGAAGGAGAAAAATCTCACAAGGACATGGGGTAGGAAATATGTGGAAAACTAATCTTTTTAGGTTGATGGCCATGGGAGGCTTCATTGAGAAGCAGTCATTGGAGTAAAGACCTGAAGCAGTGAGGGGGCTGATTGTGTGGGTGTCTGGGGGAAGAACACTGCAGGCAGCAGGAGGAGTGAAAACAAAGGCCCTAAGGCAGCAGTGCGCCCTGCAGGTTTGAGGAACATCAAGGAGGGCCAGTGTGACTGGATCACACTGTTAGGACTGGCTTTTATCCTGAATGAGGTTGGAGGGTTTTGAGCAGAGGTATGATGTGGTCTGACTAACCTTGTGTATGACAGAGCCACCGTGGCCGCTGTAGTGAGAAGAGTCTGGGGGGGGGGGGCAAGGGCTGACGCGGGAGAAACTATTGCAATATTGTAAGCCACATGGAAGTTGTGAGTGGTTGGATTTTGGGTTTGCTAATGAATTGGGATGAGGAATGTGAGAGAGAGGAATAGTCAAGATTATTTTAAGGTTCATGACTCCTGCGGGCTTTTGAAACTGTAGAATTTTGGTCTCAGATAAGTACTGTTCAGTCTGTTAAATGAATTATTTGCTATAGAATGGCCATAGAAATACTTCATGTAATATTGCCTTACAAACCATAACTCTTCTTTTTAAAGCTCTTCACAGAATATGGTCGTCTGGCGATGGATGAAATTTTCCAAAAACCCTTCCAGGTAGAATATTAACTATAAATATTTAAGTCATATCTTTGTTTTAGTTCAGAGATGAGCAAACTACAATCCACAGGCCAGATCTGGCCAGCTGCCTGCTTTCATATGACCTGTGAGTTAGGAATTTTTTTTTTACATTTTTAAATGGTTGAAAAAAATCAAAAGAGGAATAATATTTCATGACATATGTAAGTTATTTGAAATTTAAATGTCAGTGTCCACAGTGAAAGTTGTATTGGAACACAGCTACTCTCATTTGTGTTGTCCATGGCTGCTTCTTGCTACAGCAGCCTGAAATATTTACTCTGTGGCCCTTTACAGAAAGTTTGCTGACCCCTGCTTTAGCTAATTGTTTTATGAGGGTAAGAATGCATAGTAAACCTCAGTAAGTATTATTGTTTTAGTTTTCTTTTCCTTTCTGACGTTAAAAGTAGATCTCATTTTATGAGTAGCTAGTGCTGTATGTTTTTCTTGTCCTCCACCATATTCCTCATACTTGCATTTCGAGCAGAGCCCCGAATTTAAGATTTTCTCATCAGTCTCTTCCTATTAACCCATGAGAACAAAAATATCAGATGGGATATTGACCTCACATATGGTTTATACATGTTCTGCTAGTGTTTATAAGGTTTCTAAGACATTACAGAGTAGATAAATCCTTTAGCACATTTTCTTGCCCCCTTTGAAGAAGCTGGCATTATGCAAAGAAGTATTTGAATGGTTATTTTGAAAATACATTTATGCAGTATTATAATACATGCTGCTCTCTTTCTAAACAGACACTGATGTTTCTGGTTCGAGACTGGAGTTTCCCTTATGAATACAACTATGGACTACAGGGAGGAATGTCGTTTTTGGAAAAGCGTCTACAGGTAAGTAGAAATATAATCTGAGGAATTACCTGAAGTAGTGATAACTTTCTCATTTGCCTTTAGCTATTGTATTTAAAGCACATCATGGAAAATTACCTTGTGTGTTGAACACTCTGGAATATTAGCACACAATAATAATATTCATGGTAAGATTAGAGAACCCATGTATATAACTCACAGGGATTGGAGAGCAGAACCCCGTGCAAAAGCCCAAGCTTTAATTGCAGTTTCCATTTCACATTTTACACGTGGGTCCATATGTGCCTTTTGTTTCTGGTGTGGATACAAACAGGCTTCAAAACACAGAAGTCAGGATTCCCTGGTGGCGCAGTGGTTGAGAATCCGCCTGCCAGTGCAGGGGACACGGGTTCGATCCCTGGTCCGGGAAGATCCCACATGCCGCGGAGCAGCTAAGCCCGTGCACCGCAACTACTGAGCCTACGCTTAGAGCCTACAAGCCACAACTAGTGAGCCCACATGCCACAACTACTGAAGCCCGCGTGCCTAGAGCCCATGCTCTGCAACAAGAGAAGCCACCGCAATGAGAAGCCTGGGAACCGCAACGAAGAGTAACCCCCACTCGCCGCAACCAGAGAAAAAGCCCGCACTCAGCTACGAAGACCCAACGCAGCCAGAAACAATAAATAAATAAATAAAATAAAAATAATAAATAAACTTATTAAAAAAACCACAGGAGGCCTCTGTCAATCACTGCTAATTGGTTAGACCCTGCTTCATGCCCACAAACCTTCCCTTATTCTTCCTAAATCTTGTGCAATACTCTTTTTTAAGAAACTCTTTAGTTGCTGTTCTTTGATAGCTCTAGGAGCCAAGCCATGGTTAATCGATTTTATGCATTTATTGCTTCTTAGGGTTCTGAGTTTTCTCATTGGCAAACACCTAGGCCACTACGATCCATTAGAATTGGGAAGTCTCTCCTTTGTCATATACTAGTGGTTGCTGGTGAGGAAAATCAAATGGTCTTTTGTAAATTGTCAGCCTTTATTGGCAGGTGAAAGAACATCAACATGAAGAAATTCAGAATGTCCGAAATCACATTCACTCGTGTTTCTCCAGCGTCACCTGTTTTCTGCTACCACATCCAGGGCTCCAGGTTGCCACAAGCCCTGACTTCGATGGCAAATTGAAAGGTGTGTTTTAAATGATGTTATTTTATACATGTGATTTTATGTTTGGAATTAAATAGTGACCAGAAAATATCAATTGTGAATAGTAAATGCTAAGAGAAATAGTATGTTTTCTTAGAAAGAATAGTATTTAGAATCTAGTTCAGTTTTTGCTCCTGCCTTACTGTGACCATAGTTTCTCCATCTGAAATGGTTGTGCTAATACCCATTAATGATCTTTCTAAGGGAGACGTTACGATTACTGGTTTACAAGAGATAAAAGTGCTAAAAAAGGGAAAACTTATCATTAGCTCATTTTTATGATGTAAAATTAAATTCCCAAACAAAGGTAGCATGATGCACGGCATGGCTATTGTTTTCATCTTATTTGTGATTATAGCAAAACTTGATGCTGGGTCATGAGTTAATATCAGGAAGTGCTGACTAGACGGTAGCTTAGAGAAATCAGAGGTGGGACACTTGGGTTCCATTGTCTTATTTTTGTTGCTTTTTCACTGAGACCTTGAGTCATATAATGGCTAGTCCTCATTTTACATGTGTGTTAAACTAAGTGCTTTTGTTTATAAACTTTATCTGAGCTTCTTAGGTTCCGAGTAAAGTAGAAATAATAGCAGCTGCCGATTTTAGAGGCCAGCTGTGTTCCCAACCGTCAGTCTCTCCAGGCTGCTCTGACAAAATACCATTGACTGGGTGGTTTATAAGCAACAGAAATTCATTTCTCACAGTTCTGGAGGCTGGAAATCCAAGATCCGAGTGCCAGCATGGTTGGGTGAGGGTTCTCTTTCTGGTGTTAAGAGTTCTGATTGTAGCATCTCTTTCATAGGAGCACTAATCCCATTCTTGAGGGCTTCACCTTTGTGACCTAATCACCTCCCAAAGGCCCCACCTACTAATACCTTTAGGGGTTAGGATTTCAACCATACGAGTTTTAGGGGCACACAGACATTCAGACAATAGCACCAGCACTGTGCTCATTACTTTTATACTTTATGTTCCCAGTAATTCCATGGAGTTGGTATTTCCTTTATCTTAAAAATGAAGAAGTTGGCTTAGGAAAGTTAAGTAACTTGCTCAAAGTACTCAGCTAGTAAGTAGTGGGGCAGAGATTCACGTCCCCGTCCTTCTTGCCTCAAAGCCTTACTGTGCTAAACTAGAAGTTCTGTTATACTGGGGAAGTCATTTAGAGGATATATACTGTTTAGTTAGTAGGAGAACTTGCCTTTTGAAGTGGGAATTTTTCATAGCCTCATATTAAACGTAAAATGCATCTTTTTCAGTTCATTTGGCTCAGTTGGTTCAAGACAGTTAATATGCTTGTTCAACCTAAGATTTACATTCCAGCTGGTCTTAATATTGCAAAAGAAACCGAGTTTGAGAGACTTGCCTTTACCTTCTATTTGTCACCTGTGTGATATTTTTATGTGGTTGGCAGCTTTCCTGAGCAGGAAACTTCCACAGCCTGTTGGTTGGCAATTCAGAAATCCAAGGTTGGGGCCTGGCTTTGGAGAGAAATCTGCTTAGGCAACACTTTGTGAGTTAGGTAGGAGAGAAAGTTGAGTGTGTAGGTGATGTGTTCTTTTAGGGTTATAACGTTCCATTATTAGACATACTTTTACCAAACCTAAGCTCTGGTTTGTTCATCACTGGTAGGGAAGATGTCCAGTGGAATTCTGGTTTTTTTTTAAGTACTTGATTTTCATTTGAATTAAAAATTTATTTATTCATTCATTCATGCTGCACCAGGTCTTAGTTGCAGCATGCAAACTCTAGTTGTGGCATGCATGTGGGATCTAGTTCCCCAACCAGGGATCGAACCTGGGTCCCCTGCATTGGGAGTGCAGTCTCACCCATTGGGCCACCAGGGAAGGCCCCCAGTGGAATTCTCAACTGAGGATGTTTAGGAGAGGGTGGGTTAGAATGACTCTTCATGCCTTTCCTCTTGTCTTAGGGTGGTCTCAGGTTATCGGGCATAAACATGCAGAATGACATTTCTCTGTATTACTAAACATTTAAATATTTCAGAACATTCTTTTTTTTTAAATTTATTTATTTATTTTTGGTTGTGTTGGGTCTTCGTTGCTGTGCGTGGGCTTTCTCTAGTTGTGGGGAGCACGGGCTACTCCTTGTTGTGGTGCATGAGCTTCTCATTGCGGTGGCTTCTCTTGTTGCAGAGCACAGGCTCTAGGCGCGCAGGCTTCAGTAGTTGCGGCACGCAGGCTCAGTAGTTGTGGCTCACAGGCTCTGGAGTGCAGGCTCAGTAGTTGTGGCGCATGGGCTTGGTTGCTCTGCGGCATGTGGGCTCTTCCCGGACCAGGGATCAAACTCGTGTCCCTTGCGTTGGCATGCGGATTCTCAACCACTGAGCCACCAGGGAAGCCCCCAGAACATTCTGTTTTAAAATTCATTTTTATCATGGTATTCCAGGAAATAGGAAGAGCTTTTTAAAGTTCTGTAACCCTGACTTTTGAAATTTTGTATTGCAATACAATATGTAATGCATATTGTAATACAATATGCATATTGTATTAGTTTCTTAGGACTGCTGTAACAAAGTGCCACAAACGGGGTGGCTTAAGAAAATAAATTCATTCCCTAACAGCTCAGGAGACCAGAATTCCGAAAATAAGGTGTTGGCAGGGTAGATTCCTTCTGGAGGCTCTGAGGGGGAATCTGTCCTGTGTTTCTCTTGGTGGTTGCTGGCAATCCTTGGCATTCCTTGGCTTTTAGTTTCAGTATTCTGATTTCTGTCTCTGTGGTCACATGGCCACCTTCTGTCTGTGTTCTCTCTTCCTACAAGGACACTGCTCTTTGAATTTAGGTCCCACCCATATCCAGTATGATCTCAACTTAACTAATGACATCTGTAAAGACTCTATTTTTAAGTAAGGTCCCATTCTGAGATTCCAGTGGACATGCATTTTAGCGGGTGGACACTGCTCAACCCCATACACATATTTACAAATATGAAGGGTTTATTACTAAATATTAAGTGTGCTAAGTTTCATATTAGATTTATAAAACAGGGAATAAATTCTATATAAGCAAACTTTAGTCTTATTATTATGTACTATTTGCTTCCCTCATGCATGATTGAACTATAAAACACATTTACAGGGTTAAAATTTTTCCTTTGCTACGTGAAAAGGCAAGTCCCAAAGGAAGAAATACAAATGATTAAGACATATTCATGAAAATATGTGTTGCATAACAGTAATCAAGAAAGTACAAATGTGTTGGTACACAGTCTTTATGTGACAGTATCAACATTTTAAATGTTCACGTCTTTTGATCCACTATTTCACTTTTAGGAAATTACCCTAAGGGACTATCCATATGTAAGTAGATAAAAATATGTGGACAAGAATAATACTACTGTGGCATTATTATTATAATAGTGAATAATTGGAAACAACCCAAATATGTATTTTTGAGGAATTGGTTAAATTATGGTACATCACACAAAGGAATGAAAAGAAGTCATTTAAAAGGATAAGATAGATAAATGGATCTATCTGTATTTACATAGAAAGATATTCATGATACGTTATTAAATGTAAAAAGATTGCAGAGTATCATATATTGTAAGATCCTAATTATTGAAAAATATGTACATATAAGGATGTTTTTAAAAGGAAAGGTTTGAAAAATAAAAATTTCCTTTTGTATTTCACTTTAAAAATATGTTAATATTAGTTTGCCCTGGGACTTCCCTGGCGGTACAGTGGTTGAGAATCTGCCTTCCAATGCAGGGGATGCGGGTTCGATCCCTGGTTAGGGAACTAAGATCCCACATGCTGCGGAGCAACTAAGCCCCTGTACCCCAGCTACTGAGCCTGCGCGCCACAACTAGGGAGCCCATGCGCTGCAGTGAAAGATCGCGTATGCTGCAACGAAGATCCTGCGTGCTGCAACTAAGACCCGAGCAGCCAAATAAATAAATAAATAGTAAATAAATTTTTAAAAAACCTTAGAAAAAAATATATTAGTTTGCACTTGTGTGTCTATTTAGGGAACTATATAGTCATTAGGAGGATTGTTCATGAAGAATTCTTGTTAGCTCTGCAAAGATGTATGTACTTTTTAGCTTTGGAGTTGGGTAGTTTGTAATTTTAGGGAACCTTTTAAACAAGATATTGAAGGGTTTTGAGTGAAGAGTAAATTTAGGGTGCTACATTGCAAATAGTAGGTGACTTGTGAATATTTGGCAAGTGCTTGATTGAGAACCACATAAACTTCATTGTGGGGGGGGATCTTTAAGTAGAGCTGATACATTTCTCAGAGCTAGAAAAATACCTAGACATTTCAATATATTTTCTCAAGTATATTCTTGTACAATGACTTGGTTGAGGTTCTGCAGCCCCGCCCCATATAACCTGGGCAAGACACCATTAGCCTAAGAATGTTTATGTTTAATCCAGAAGAGGATCTTCATGTAGTTTCTGTAGGACATTTAAATTGATTAAGAACTACACTCTGGGGCTTCCCTGGTGGCGCAGTGGTTGAGAGTCCGCCTGCCGATGATGCAGGGGACGCGGGTTCGTATCCTGGTCCGGGAAGATCCGCGGAGCAGCTGGGTCCGTGAGCCATGGCCGCTGAGCCTGCGCGTCCAGAGCCTGTGCTCCGCTATGGGAGAGGCTACAACAGTGAGAGGCCCGTGTACCAAAAAAAAAAGAAAAAAAGATCTACATTCTGAAGCTATTTTCTGCAAATGTTCCCCTAAGTACTTTAAGGATTGTTTTAGTGGTTTTATTTTATTTTTTTTAAAAAAGAATAACCATTTATTCAGAGGTGAACACCTGCCAGACAGTCTTAGTTTTGGTATAATCGGTGCTGAGCTGCTGTTCCTACAATAGTTAGCTAGGAGATGAGCTCATTTTTGAGACCCCTTTTCAACCGACACAGGACGACTGTCTTCACCATAAAGAAATCTGTCTTCCTTTTTACTAGAGAAGAGAGACCTAATACAGTAACTACTGAATTGTTTAGAAATTAAACAGAAGAGATTGTAGGGAGCAGTCTTCTTGGAGGCCATGAGATTCTGAGATTGTCTCAGTCGTGAGACAGTTCTTGCCTGTTCTGAGTCAAAAACTCATATTTTGGTACAGCCTTCATAGAAACATTAATAGCTGAGGGTCTATGAAACCTGGGTAAAAACATGGATAATACAGTCTGTGGTGTCTAGATCCTGCTGCGTCTTTTGTGAAATAATTGCTGAAGCTCTCATTCTTTCAGTGTGGTGAATATTGAAACCATAAAAAAATTTATTTTTCTGAATAGGTAATGCACTCACATGTTTAAAATCCCAGAAAAGATTAAGAAGTAAGTATTTAGTGAAAAGTCTCTCTTCCATTTTTGTAGGCTTCCAGAGTTTCTTTTAGTATATGCAAAGCAAATATAAATATACATGGGATAGCATTTTATGTACCCTATGTGTTTTTCACTCCAAGGTTATAAATAATTTGTCCCACTTTTTTTCTTGAAATTTTTCAGTTCCATTTTTCACATTATAATTTATGATCCAGTTTGGATCCAGCTTATTTTCTGAATGGGCACCTATTTGTTTCAACACTATTTGTTGAATAGTCCAACTTTCCCCCACTGGCTGAAATGTCACCTTTATCAAATGTTAAGCCACTAATCAATGTGTAATATAGGGATCAATCCCTTTTTAAAGTTGATATAGGCCATACTTTGGCGCCATCCTGAAAAGACTATAGAATTAAGAGTATTTAGATGGAGATTGGTACCCATTTACTTAGGTAGGACATTGAAAAACTTAAAAAATTTTTGATGTCAAGAGACCTTATGATTGATTAGTTATTTAAGATGGGGTGGAAATCAGTGATTAGAAGTATATGTTACTATTTAGAGAAAAATCTCGTGTAGATTTCAATTTAGGAGCCATAAATAAATTCTAATTATAAAATTTAAAGCATGGGGGAAAAGTAAATTTTATTAGACTTCTGGAATTGGGGAAGGACTCTTTAAAATTAGAAAGAATAAAAGAAATTATCAAGGAAAAGTGCTGTAGTTTGAATACATAATAATTAATCTTATGCATATTTACAAAAAGGCAAACAAACTGGAAAAATATTTTAGTTATCATGGTACACATAAGGATAACATATTTATTTACTTGCTGAAGAGTGACTGTATTCTAAGATAAAGGCCCTAATAATAGTTCACTGGAAAGGAAATCAGCTGATGAACAAATATGAGACAAAGTTTGGCCTAACTAGTAATAAAAGAAATAAAAGCAAATTAAAATAATGACCTACCATTAAATTTTTAAATATGCTATTAAATATCCAAAAGAAAGCATAAGTATTACATGTAAGAAAGGATACATGTAATGTATATATGTAAGGTATGAAACATACTTTAATGAACATCATCAACCCACTACCCAACTTACTATCTAGAACTAGAATTGGCAAACTTTTTCTGTAGTGGACTGAATAGTAAATGTTTTAGACTCTGTGGGCCTTACAGCTACTCAGCTCTGCTGTTGTAGCAAGAAAGCAGCCGTAGACAATTGTATTAATGAATGTACATGGTTGTATTCCAATAAAACTTTCTTTACAAATATAGTTAGCAGGTCGTATTTGGCCCAAGGGCTGTAGCTTTCCAGAACTACAGAACATTACAAGTACTATTTTCTATACCTGTATGCTTCTTCCCATCTCCCTGCCTCTCTACAGAAATAACCACTATTGTAAATTTTGCTTTTTCTGTCCTTGAATTAAAAAAAAGTTATTACTTGTGTTTGGTTCACTTAACAGTCTATTGCTAAGTTTCTATAATTTTGAACTTTATAAAAACGTATGTGGCCAACTTGAATTTTTACTGAGCATTTTATTTTTAAGTTTATCTGTATTATTGCATGTAGTTGTAATTCATTCAGTTTCATTGTAGTATAATAGTGCCTTCTGTGAATACAACCGTTTATTCTCAATGGTTTTCTCCAGTTTTTTGCTGTTATGAACAATGCTGCTATGAACATTCTTGTATGTGTGGATATATGGGAATTTCCCAAGGGTATGTGCTTAAAAGCGGGATTGATGGATATTGGAATATGTAATACAGCTTCACCTTTACTAGATAATGCCAAATTGTTTTCCAAAATTCTGTTCCAGTTTATAGTCCCTTCATCAGTGTATATAAAAATTCCCATTGAGCCATATCCTTGTCAACACTTGGTGTTATCAGACATCTTAGTTTTGCTAAGTTAGTGATATAAAATATCTCATTGTGATCTTAAATTGCATTTCCCTGATTACTAATGGGATTGAATATCTTTTCATGTATTTATTTCCATTCATGTTTCCTTTCCTTTGAAATTCCTGTTGTCCAGTTTTAATTGGGTTGTCTTTCTCTGCACTGTAAAGATCCTGTAGGTCTACTTTAAGATATGAGCCTTGGGCTTCCCTGGTGGCACAGTGGTTAAGAATCCACCTGCCAGTGCAGGGGACACGGGTTCGAGCCCTGGTCAGGGAAGATCCCACATGCCACGGAGCAACTAAGCCCGTGCGCCTCAACTACTGAGCCTGCGCTCTAGATCCTGTGAGCCACAACTACTAAAGACCGCGCCCAGAACCTGTGCTCTGCAACAAGAGAAGCCACTGCAATGAGAAGCCCACATACTGCAACAAAGAGTAACCCCCACTCTCTGAAACTAGAGAAAGCCCGCACCCAGCAATGAAGACCCAGTGCAGCCTAAAATAAATAAATAAAATAAGTACATTTATTTAAAAAAATAAAAAAAAGATATGAGCCTTGTTGGTTATGCATTGCAGGTATCTTCTCCCATCCTGTGTCTTGCCTTTTCTTTTTTTAGTAGTAGTGTCTTAGTTTTAATATGGTCGAATTCATTCACCTTTGATTTTATGTAGTGCTTTTTAAGTCTTGTTTTAGAAAATCCTTTCCGTTCTCTACACACACACACACACATGCATACAAACACTCTTAAATTTTGTCTTTCATATTTGTGTTTAGTCGACTGGGAATCAATTTTTGTGTATGTGAGGTGGAGATCCGTTTTCTATTTTTGTACATAGATGCCAATACTTCTGACATCATTGATTGAATACTCTTGTTTTCCCGTTATTTGCAATTTCTGTTATGTTTAAAAAAATCCTTTTATAAATGCATGGGTCAGATTCTAGGTTCTTAATTCTGTCCCACTGGTCATTTTGTCTAGCCCTGTGCCATTACTACATTATCATAATTAGCTATTTTATAATAAGAGTTGATATCTGGTATAACGATTCCCTCCCTTTTTTACCTGTAGTCATCTTCAGTAGTGTCTTAATTATGCTTTAGTCTTTGCTCTTCTGTGTAAGTTTTGGAATCAGTTTATCAGGTTTATTAATGTCCCTGTTCGGTTTTTGATTGGAATTGCATTGGATCTATAAATTGATCTGACGGCGATTGGCATGTATTTATGACAATGGGAAGGTATTCTTATCCTGAACAGAGTAATCTCTCTCCATTTATTTAGGTTTTTTAGTTTCACTTTATGAAGAATATAAAAACTTACTTGATTAAGGTCTTATACATGTTTTGTTAGATTTATTTTAGAAGTTTCCTTAGAAGTTAGAAATCTTAAAAATTATTTTTCCTAATCATGCTGGTATGTTGAAATGCATTTGATTTTTCTATATGATAAATTCAGCAATCTTGCTAAACTCTCATTATTTCCAGTAATATATTTGTAAATATTACGTATTATCTACGTAATTCATGGAGAATGGAGTTTTTGCTTTTTTCCACATCAGATTTTATATTTTTTATTTGTTTGCGGTACGCGGGCCTCTCACTGTTGTGGCCTCTCCCGTTGCGGAGCACAGGCTCCTGACGCGCAGGCTCAGCGGCCATGGCTCACGGGCCCAGCCGCTCCGCGGCATGTGGGATCTTCCCAGACTGGGGCATGAACCCGTGTCCCCTGCATCGGCAGGCAGACTCTCAACCACTGTGCCACCAGGGAAGCCCCTCTTTCTTTTTAAAATAAGTATCTGTCGCTGGATTTGATTTCCTAATAATTTGCATGGGCTTTTGGTATCTAAGTTTATGAGCAAGATTGGTCTATAATTTTCTGGTCACAAATGCCGTTGTCTGGTTTTGGCATACTGGTCTCACCCTTTCTCCTCACCGTGTTTTCTGGAAGAGTTCACATAACATTAAGGTGTTTAAAAGTGGTAGAAGAAACCTCTGAAACTCCTCAGGTCTGTGTGTGGGTGTGTGTGAATACTTTTCACTGTTGATTCAGTTAAGCTCATTTTCTTCAGTTTTAGTCATTAGTTTTTTAGTTTTCTTTCCGTTTTTAATATGATTATTTACATATTGATTGATTATTGATTGATTGATTGCTGTGTTGGGTCTTATTGCTGTGCGCGGGGGCTACTCAGTTTGTTGCGGTGCGCGGGCTTCTCATTGTGGTGGCTTCTCGTTGTGGAGCATGGGCTCTAGGTGTGTGGGCCCAGTAGTTGTGGCTTGTGGGCTCTATTACACAGGCTCAGTAGCTGTGGTGCACGGGCTTATTTGCTCTGCGGCATGTGGGATCATCCGGGACCAAGGCTCAAACCCGTGTCATCTGCATTGGCAGGCGGATTCTTAACCACTCTGCCACCAGGGAAGTCCCAATGTAATATTTTAAGGCTGTCAATTTCTCTTAGTGCAGTTTAGATGGTTGTATTAGGTGACATTTTCATTATCATTCCCTTCTAAATATGTAGTATTTGATTTCTTTTATGGTTTCTTCTTTGACCTATGTGTTATTTAGAAGTATGATTTTTAACTTCCAAATGTTATGTGAATTAAAAAACTTTAAATTTAATTCTCTGATACTTAAGCTTTTTTTTTTTTCGGTACGTGGGCCTCTCACTGCTGTGGCTTCTCCCGTTGCGGAGCACAGGCTCCGGACGCGCAGGCTCAGCGGCCATAGCTCACGGGCCGAGCTGCTCTGCGGCATGTGGGATCTTCCCGGACCGGGGCACGAACCCGTGTCCCCTGCATCGGCAGGCGGACTCTCAACCACTGCGCCACCAGGGAAGCCCCTCTGCTACTTAAGCTTTTGATGCTGCGTTTATTGACACATTTTATCGAATACTTTGATAGTGTTTGAATGCTATGACACTGAGTCTTAAACGTTTGCTGATATATATTTTATGACCTAGACTTTTTATACATGTTCCATATGTGCTTGAGCACAGTGGACATTTTGTTTAATTTGGGGGTGTAAGGTTCATTTGTATCTCTAAATCATACTTGTTAATTATGTCATTTTAAAAATCTTCACTAATTTTTGTCTCCTTGAGTGTCAATAACATATGTATTGATGTTCCACTGTTCTAGTGGATTTGTCAGTGCTCTCTTTTGTTCTGTCACATATTTTGAGGCTATTTTAATAAAGTTTTGAATTGATTCATCTTTTTGGTAAATTGAGGTAATATATAGTAGCCCTCTTTATCCCTAATACCATTTTTTGTTGTTGTTTGAGCATTTTTATCTTTATTAATATGGCTATTCCAGCTTTGTTTTCCTTAGTATTTGTCTGTATATCTTTTTCTGTCATGTTCAACCTCTCTGTGACTGTATGTTTTAGGTGTGTGTGTCTCTTGTAAACAGCATATATGTGGATTTAACAAAAATGCAATTTGAGGGCTTCCCTGGTGGCGCAGTGGTTGAGAGTCCGCCTGCTGATTCAGGGGACGCAGGTTCGTGCCCCAGTCCGGGAAGGTCCCACATGCCGCGGAGCGGCTGGGCCCGTGAGTCATGGCCGCTGAGCCTGCGCGTCCGGAGCCTGTGCTCCGCAACGGGAGAGGCCACAACAGTGAGAGGCCCGTGTACCGCAGAAAAAAAAAAAAAAAAGAATTTCTTTGTTCACTTTCTTGTCCTGCAGACCTTCCTTCTGGAAGCATTTTCCTTCTTTCAGAAGGTCTTTGCCGTGTGACAATTTTACTGTTACGTGTGTTTTTCTTTCTATTTAACCTGCTTGTTATATGCTGTGGTTTCTGAAGCTGTGGATTCATGTACTTCATTAGTTCTAGAGAGTTCTCAGCCATCACCCCTTCTCTTATTGCCTCTGATTCACTCCCCTTCATCTCCCAGGACTCCTGTTAGACATATATTAAATAATCTTATTCTGTCTTCCATATCTTAATTTTCTTCTTTATTTCCCATCGTCATCTCTCTGTGCTGCTCCTTGGTACATTATTCAGATCTCTTTTCCTCCAAAGGAGATCTGTGTTTGCTCCTTTGGGGAGCTAAGGGCTTACCCACCTGGGACCATTCCCGCTCTATTTCATGATCCAACTTAATTTAGGAGTTATTTTTGCCCAGAGTTTGTCACCACGTTGCAGTGAATGGCCTCAAATAAGCCACAGCTTCACATGTACTTAGCTCAGTGCTCTGGTTTCAGCTCACTGCCCACCTGCTCAGCCCCTTGCAGCTCTCTTTTACTTCCAAGTCTACACTGTAATGGAATATATTGTGTGCAGGATCTTGTTAGGAAGAAGGTTCCTTCAGATTCTCTAGTCTTTAGTACTGTCAGAAGCAGAAGCTGCAAGATAGGGACTTCCCTGGTGGCGCAGTGGTTAAGAATCCGCCTGCCAATGCAGGGGACATGGGTTCAAGCCCTGGTCTGGGAAGATCCCACATGCTGCAGAGCAATTAAGCCCGTGCACCACAATTACTGAGCCCGCATGCCACAACTACTGAAGCCCATGTGCCTAGAGCCCATGCTCCACAACAAGAGAAGCCACCGCAATGTGCACCGCCTGTGCACCGCAACGAAGAGTAGCCCCTGCTTGCCTCAACTAGAGAAAGCCCAGGCAGCAATGAAGACCCAGTGCAGCCAAAACATAAATAAATTAAATACAAAACAAAACAAAACTGCAAGATACTATTTTTCACCAATCAAGTCAGTAAAAGTTTTAAAAACAATAAAAATCTCGGTGTGTTCAGAGTAGTAAACAAGTCTTCTACATTGGTGATAGGGGTATAAATGGGTACAATCTTCTACAGAAGCAGTTTAGCAATATATAAGAGCCTTAAAAAGGAAGGAGGATATTTTAAATGTTAATTGTGATTGTCTGATGGTGGGCTTTATATATGGTTGTTTTTTAAGTAGTTTTGAATGTTTTCCAGGAGTCTACATTGTTGTCACATACCTAGTAATTTCTCTTAGTTGACCCTATCATCTAAGGAGGTAAAAGTAACCTGAAGTTTTTTCTATGGAGATTTTTATGGTGATATTTGTAGTTGGAAAAATTTATAAACCACTTCTGTTTTATTCACTATGCTATCCCCAACTCTTACAGCAATGCCGGCCACAAAAGGGTGCCCCCAAACTGTTGAATGAATAAATAAGAATGTTTCAGTTTTGTAAACTTGGGTTATGGGCTGTTGAAAGAGTTCCCATCTTGATGTGGGTTCCCATCTACTTTCTTTTCAGTTGATAGTCTGAATTAGTTGGGAACCTAGGAAGAAGTCAGATCATATAAATCAGATTCCTTGCATTTTCATAGTTGGGCCAGCGAGTTCTCACTTCGAGGAAAGAGCTCTATTTAATGGCTCTCCTGAACTCTCTGTTAGAACTTAGTAGAAGCTGAAAAGAAGCTATCACCTTTCCTGAGATAGTAGCCTTTTCCCTTTGGGGTGGCCCAGAGGGCTTCTCTGAGGAGATAATAGAAAATAAATATCATGGGGTCCAGGTGCTTTTATTTCCTTTAACATTAGAAAATGAACAAAAATAAAGCACGTGGGGCTTCCCTGGTGGCGCAGTGGTTGAGAGTCCGCCTGCCGATGCAGGGGACACGGGTTTGTGCCCTGGTCCGGGAAGATCCCACATGCTGCGGAGTGGCTGGGCCCGTGAGCCATGGCCGCTGAGCCTGCGCATCCGGGGCCTGTGCTCCGCAACGGAAGAGACCACAACAGTGAGAGTCCCGCGTAAAACAAACAAACAAACAAAATAAAGCACGTGGATGAATAGTGAAATCTAACGGATTTAAGGGGGAGAGTGAGGGTACAGCAAAGGCCTGGCTTGGGAGAACCTGAGGGGTTGATACTTGATTTTCTGGAAGACCTGTTAATGAAACTCTTTAAAAAGTGAAATTTCTTGAAAGTCTAGGGAGTAGA
Organism: Monodon monoceros; assembly: GCF_005190385.1. Lineage (NCBI taxonomy): Eukaryota > Metazoa > Chordata > Mammalia > Artiodactyla > Monodontidae > Monodon > Monodon monoceros. The sequence continues at coordinate 99,077,886 of NW_021703784.1, read as the reverse complement.
CTGAATCTCCCAGAATGGAAAGCAGGGTAGGGATGTTCTGCATATTCTGTTCTGGACTAGAGAGGACTTAATACTGCAGAAGGGAAGGAGACAATACAGGTACATGAGAGCAGAAACCCGCAAGCAATCTGGTCATTGTCAGAAAGTGTCAGACTCACAGTCTGGGACCCCCGCCCTTTAGCTGGCAGACGTTAGAGCAACTAGATAGAGAGTGAAGGTTGTGCGTTACGCTCCCCTTGGTTGAATAAATCTGTTGGGCTTATTGTTTCCTTTTTCTTGGTCCTGTGAACAGATATTGCCAGTGAATTCAAAGAGCAGTTACAGACACTGATACCATATGTATTAAACCCAGCTAACTTAATGGAAAAGGAGATCAATGGCTCGAAAGTCACCTGTCGGGGGCTATTGGAATATTTTAAGGTAAATGTGGGTTTTAATTCTTAAAATGTTTGACCTTTGGTTAAACTGATCTAGGTTATAAACTAACTTGGTTTCAATATTTTAAAGCCTGGGGGAAAATTTCAAGGGGGAGATGGTGAGAGGCGTTTTGAGAGACTCCGGTGTCCTCCCAGGAGTGGGCCACTGGGTGGCAGTATCGGTCTAAGAACCAAATGGATGTTGTTTGCACTCTCTTAGAGGAGTAATTACTGTGGCTAAAGGAAGATTGTTCCTCAAGGAAGATGGTGTGGACAGGAGGTGGTTAGGAAGTTGCTGTGAGTAGGAGGAGACGGCACCTAGATGTGACACGACTACCTCAAGGCGGATGGTCACTCTGCCCACAGGTAGTGGTGAGGCCAGTGTGCATGGGGAGCCTGGTGGGAGTCCTAGACTTGTGCTGCTTTGAGAATATTTTCAGTTAACTAAAAAATGCTAACATGCACTCAAAGGTGTGCTGTGTTTTTTGCTAATTCCTGGGTGTTGATCTAGGTCTTTAGGAAAATGCAATTGTATGGTCACTGTTTGTAAAAATCAAAGTCCAGTTAAATATGACAGAATGGCATTTTTCATAATTGTTTTTATGTTTATATTCTAAGGCATATATTAAAATTTACCAAGGAGAAGATCTGCCTCACCCCAAATCCATGCTTCAGGTAAGCAGTTCTTTGGCATCCTAAATGATATCCTTTGATTACTTGAATTGACCCGTATACAGTAAGCAGAGTCCTTTAAGAAGAGAATGCTGTTGGTCCCCCCCCCCCTTTTCATTATGCTGAGGTCCATTCATGTTTAGCACATTTTCCAGCAGTGTGACTCCCTTCTGGTTTTCTTGTCTGTATTCATGATGGTGAAGTTAGAACAGAATGGCTTCTTGCTGGGCCTGGTCTTCCCCCAAAACATACTGTGGAAAACAGGTTAAACATACCCAGTTCTGTTAGACAAATCATTTTCCTGTTACCTGTTGTCTCTTTTCATAGAACATGTCCAACGTATCTAAATATTTCCTGTTTACTAATCAGGTTTTTAATTTGCAAATAGTTTTATTTCCAACATTTTGATGTTTCCAAGATGTCATTTTGTTAAAACATATAATTTCTGACTTTCATGTGCTGAAGATAAGGCCATTTATTGCCAAATCTTTATTTATTTTTATTTATTTATTTATTTACTTTTGGCTGCATTGGGTCTTCATTGCTGTGTGCGGGCTTTCTCTAGTTGCGGTGAGCAGGGGCTACTCTTCGTTGCGGTGCACGGGCTCCTCTTTGCAGTGGCTTCTCTTGTTGTGCAGCACGGGCTCTAGGCGCATGGGCTTCAGTAGTTGTGGTGCATGGGCTCAGTAGTTGTGGCTCATGGGCTGTAGAGTGCAGGCTCAGTAGTTGTGGCACATGGGCTTAGTTGCTCTGTGGCATGTGGGATCTTCCCGCACCAGGGATCAAACCCATGTCCCCTGCATTGGCAGGTGGATTCTTAACCACTGCGCCACCAGGGAAGCCCCAAATGTTTATTTCTTTAGTAGGATAACATTTTCACAAAGGGAGCTAGAGATCGGGATTGATGTTGTAAAGATAAATTTTTCCTCTTCTTTTCTGAGTTAACATCTATTTTTTAACACATAAAATCGAAGCAAAGGAAATACTTTCAGAGGTTTAATTTTATGCTAAAGATTATGTATGAGAACACTTTTTGTTCTCTCTCTTATGTATGAGAACATTTTTTGGCAGAAAATTTGGCAGAAAAGGTATATTTTAATTCATAAATTGGGCTATATGGAAAGCTGAAAAACAGAAGAATAATAAAGAAGGGGGAATGGGGAATAGGGTGAGAGAAAATTTTTACTTGGTTATTTGTGGAAGAACATTAAAAGAGAAAGGATTTATGGTTTGTGCTTTCATTTCTTAAAAGGCCACTGCTGAAGCCAACAATTTAGCAGCTGCAGCCTCTGCCAAGGACATTTACTATAACAACATGGAAGAGGTAGGTGTGCTGGGCAGTTGTCTTATTCTGAAATACCTATAACTGGGCATGTTGCTGACTTCAGAAGTCCAAACTTGATCCCATTTAGTGTATCTTATGATGATGAGGCAACATTCAGGTCTTCCTGCTTATTGGGGCCTTTTAATTATGGCCCTTTCTAATGAGCAAGGCTTTCTTACAGTGTCACAGCTCTCACTAATCAATATCACCCTGGTTACTAAGTGTACTTTTCTGAGGAATTGAAACCAGACCTCTATTGGTCTTGGTCATCATTTTAAAGTTAATTTCTAATATCTTAAAATATTCTAAGCTTTTCAGTGTTTTCACTTGTTTTATTTGGCATTTGTTTTTGAAGGGTTCTTCACCCTTCACATTGTGTCTTTATTCTTTTTAGGTTTCTGGGGGAGACAAACCTTATTTGTCTCCAGACATTCTAGAGGAGAAGCACTGTGAATTCAAAGAACTTGCTCTGGACCATTTTAAGAAGACAAAAAAGATGGGTGGGAAGGATTTTAGCCTTCGTTACCAGCAGGAGCTGGAGGAGGAGATCAAGGAACTGTATGAGAACTTCTGCAAGCACAATGGTAGCAAGAATGTCTTCAGCACCTTCCGAACCCCTGCAGTGCTCTTCACAGGCATTGTGGCTTTGTACATAGCTTCAGGCCTCACTGGCGTTATTGGTCTTGAGGTGGTGGCCCAGCTGTTCAACTGTATGGTTGGCCTGCTGTTAATAGCTCTTCTCACCTGGGGGTACATCAGGTACTCTGGTCAGTATCGTGAGCTGGGCGGTGCTATCGATTCTGGTGCAGCATATGTATTGGAGCAGGTAAGTGGTGCCAGCTGAGCGGGCTGACGGTTGATAATGGACAGATACTTGTGCTTATTGTAAAATATCTCCGTTTGGAAGAGTTCAGTAGTGAAGGAAGGCATGAGAAACTTCCCCTGGCCATTTTTTTTTTTCTAACAGGCTTTACGTTTTATTATCCTTCTTTAGGATATTAATGTTTATTTGTAATATTTTGTTTCCACGCTTAACAACTGCTCTTTAGTGCAAAAAATTTTCCAACTTACATATGTTGTGTCCTTCATGGGAAACTTTTAACTGCGTGTTCATCAGACATAATTCCTGTGTGAGTCTCTCCCCCATCCAAGGTTAGTTTGCTTCACTGAAAGTCACAAGCTTTGAAAAATATGAACTTAACAAACTGTTCTATTTTGAGACCTACTAATGGATGGCGTGTCTTTCACTTAAATCATTCAGTAAGCCAGTGGCTTTTGACATTGACATGATCTCTAGGTTTATAGATCCTTGAGACTCAGCTTTCTCTTTCTGAGTAGCGGGAACATATCAGTTAAGTTAGAAGCTTGTGGTAAAGCCAGGAGAGCTGCCCACCCCTTACCTTCCAGTAAGGTAGCAGAGGCTCAGCTGATGGACTCTCTGGGGAGTTAGCAGCTGCCACAGGGCTCCCCGACCCCTGCATTTTCATTCCCTTATTTTCTATAACATAGTAACAATGTAGACAGAGATTTTCGAAAGTTTGTCTCCAATGGCTTACTCTTTTGATGCTGTGCTGTATTTTATTAACTGACATGTTGAATAAATGGACTTTTGCAGGCCACTTCTCACATTGGTAATTCCACTCAGGCTGCTGTGAGGGATGCAGTTGTTGGGAGACCATCCTTGGATAAAAAAGCTCAGTAGCATCTTAACAAGAGGATCCAACAAGACCCCGGCCAGTCCCTTCTGATTTCTGGGCTTCTGCCACGGCCACAGGTCCAGCTCCCAAGGAACGCAGACCTGGGACCATCTGGAAAGAGCTGAAACACGGCACTAATAAATGAATAGACCTTTCCTGTGGTTTCAAATTCTTAAACACACTTCCATTTCTCTTGGAAGCATTTCTTTTCCTTGCTGGTATAGATCCAAGCCTATGTCTGTCTTCTTATTACTCTCTGCTTTGTGCACTTTATGGGGAAAAAGCTAAAAGAAAAAATGGAAATGCGGTTTTGTCCTTTATGTGCCATTTAGTGCCTTTTAAGGTTGAATCCATGCTTTTGAGGACATAATAGGGAGGGGATTGAGGATAACCACATGAAAGATGCTGTTTTGGTGAATTATCAGTTCTTTTGTACCTTACTCTTTTGAAAAGGATTTTTAAAGTTTACAAAACTTGCAAAAGCTTCAGAACTAAAGACTGACTAAAAATGATGCCATTACACTTTTAAAGTCTTATAATATTAGAGAATTGTTTTTGCCACATAGTATGGAAAAATTATATCGTATTTAACTCTACCGTACACTGAAATTTAAGGTCTGTTTCCTGACAGGCTGGCAGTTTTGTTAGAACATACTCTTTTTTTTTTTTGCCTTCGTTCATTCCTATAGCTTCTTTCTAGAAAAGAGGCAAATATGGCTTGAGAAACCAGAGCAGCTTGTAATAAAAGGAATGAGCTTTCCTACTTTAAGAAAAAAGCTTGAGTTTAAATGAACCATGTGACCTCTGATAAGTCATTTGAACTTGTGCCTTGGTCAGATTCACTGATTGTAGGTTTATATACATATATGTATTATACATAACACACACAATTGTCATTTGAGAGTTTTTGTTTTTTAGAGTTCTGTATGAGAACGGAACTTTATCAAGGATTAGAGGAAAGACATTTACCAAACATAACTGCCTTTAACTGGCATCCTATTTCATGTGGTTTAGCAGTAAATCAGGTCTTTATCCACAATGTTTATTTGCATTCTCCTATTCGCTGTCTAATATTTTTAATAATGGAGCTAAAACTGTCAGTTTTATTGAATCATCCTTTAACTTTATACATGACTAGTCTGGTAGCTTTAAAATAGCTTTGGCTTAGTAAGGACCAAAGTCCCACCCAAATATGGACATATAATATCTAGAAGTATCTAAGAATTCTTCATTTACCTTGATCATGTGATAAAAAACTTTATCAGTTGCCTTTTCCTTTGGTTTTATAATGGTGAATTGTTGTGGATTTTAAAACTTCATAAAACTTGCCTGCAGGTATTTATATAAACATTCAGGTATGTGAGCCTTAATTCTTAAGATAATTTAACTTTTGCTGTGGGAGGGAGGGAGGTAGGGAGGTTTAGGCAAATTCTGAGGGTAAATTCTTTATACGTGAAGTATGAATGGAAGGTAGAAACAGCCTCTTCTAGCATGTAATCTCTGTCAAAGAATATTTCTCTTGACTGTTTTAACACTTTACCACTCAAGTATTTTTACAAGTTCTGAATTAATTCCAAGTGTTTTATGTATTTTTTCATATTTACATACCATCTTGCCCTGAAGTTCTTGCGGTTTTATTCAACTGTGGTTAAATTCTAGAAAAATTTCAGCTTGTCCTAAAAACTGTTTACTTGCATATCAGTGATACTTAGCTTTATTATCAATAAATTAAAAGCTTAGTTTTGAAATTTTGGTGCATTTTCAGGTGGCCTCTCATCTTCCTGAAGGTTGATACTTATTTGCTAAAGGCCTTACAGATGTTGAGATACTTAGCTTTTAATGCATTTGTGTAAGCACATTTATAGATTTCAGAAAAATTGTCTAGAATTATCCTACTTTTAATGGTGAGAAACGATGCTGTGTTTAAATTTTATTTTAATACTAAAATATTAGATATTTTAAAATAAAAAATATATGATAATGTATGATTTAATGAAATCTTAGAATTTAGTTACTGTTTAAATCCACCATTTCTGGTTTTTTTTTTTTTTTTTTTTTTTATGTTTTGATCTTAAAGGAATAACTTTGTTTAATTACCCTGGGGAACCCTTATTTTTTTGTCTTTATCAGTTAACTTATTCTGCCTCTGGAAATTGTTTATAAAATTTTCTCAGTGAGGATTTTTATGAGTTTCCTTTGGCCTCTTTTTTTTTTTTTTAACAGAAAATTGATGATTTTATATCAGCTTTTCCAATAAAAGGTACATTCTCATTGCTGGCTATAAATAGTCTTGGGGAGGTTTATAACCAGGTTGAAAAGAATGTCTTTTACCCCTTACCTTCCCTCAGCCGTTAGTTTGTGGGTCAGGGACATTACTTAGGACTAAGTTTTTGCTTGGTGTTTGTTGCTCTGCCACTCCTGCCTTTCCATGCAAGCATTTTTAATTTGCACATTCCTAACAGTATATGGGGCACATTCCTATTAACATATAAAATGTTTTCATAATTTTCTATGAAAATACTTCATTTTAGGAGAGGTTAAATATTGTTAAGTTTTTTGTTTTCTTAATACTTCCAGTTCGTTTCTAAGTAAAAATAATAGAATCAAAATTTTGATTGTTTCACTGAAGTGTGTAGACAAAATGAGGGAAAACTATCATGTATGGTGATAAAACATCCTTAGAGCCATAACCTTATTTTAGCAGTATACCAAGAGATCTGTTTTCCCGCAGAGGTTTATATAGTAACAGCTACTTCATACTTGGTAGAGTTGCCTGTGAGTATTGTTTTTGTTTTACCTGGTTTTTCTTTTTTTTTTTCTCTTTCATGAAGTAAAATGCTTTATGCGAACAAACAGACAAACTGCCTTGTGCTGGCAGTGCGTTTCTTTAACAGGTCATACCCAGCGTTCCACCTGGCTTATGAAAATGGTGTCTTGGATAGGGTGAGTTTGGTTGAGTATGTATGTATGTATGAGTTACAGAGAAATTAAATAGTTGATTTAAGTCCAGGCAAAAGCGATTAAAAAAGAGTTTTATTTTTCCCTAGAGTATTTTTTTTTAAATAATGTAAACTTACATGGACATCTGCATAGAACTATTGAAATGTAATTTAGGATTATTTAGGATGGCTGCCATCTGAGGTCGCAAACATGGGCTGCATCATTCTGGCTTACCTTTAGATCCAACAAAATTTTAGTCAAGAATAAGGGCATGATGAAGACAAGCTTCAGTTCCTAAAACACAAACTATTTGTGTAGGTGGTGTTTTAAAATGACATTCAAAAGCCCATTTGTAAGAGACCATTTTGCATTTGAATCGTTTTCCTTCTGTTAAGTCCTATTGTAGCTATGTTTTGGATAGTGGTTCTCCTCTACCTTGAAGTGCATAAAACTTACCCCTGGGAGGCATATTTAAAGAAATTCAAATTCCCAGCTTTATACCCAGGGATTGCCTCAGTGTGTCTGGGTCTGGGTTGTGGCCCTGGAATCACCACTTTTAAAAACCGCATCACAGGTGGTTCAGAGACCACAGCGAGAGAGACTGCTCGGGAGGGATGGGAAAGTGCAATTCAGTATTGTCTGGAGGCAAGTGGATGGCTTTTGCCTGAGGTTCAGAATAGGTGGTCTACTGCCAGATACAATCACTGAGAGTTTACAGTGTTCAGAGTAATAAGGATGCCTTTAGTCTAGAGGATTATCTAAGCTCTGTGAAAATGTTTTTCTAAATTAGGAAGTCCTAGTGCCTTCTCTGAGAGATGAATGTACAAGTATCCTATTTACTACCGGGTGTAATTAGGATTTAAAAAAAAAAACTATTTTGAAAGTTGTGTTTCTTTTAAAAAAACAATTCAGCACTGTGACTTTGAACCTCTAAATCTTTTATGCACAGAAAACCTTAAGCCTAAGTAAAAATGAACGAAAAGGAAGGAGAAGATCATAACTGAAAATTAGCCACAAAATAGCCCTTACCAGGGACTTTCAAGATAGATGTAAGGGCAGAAAGATTTTAGAAGAAATTTTTCTTCCTGGGAAAGGCATTTCAGGTGCCAGAACTAAGATTTAAATGTAGTGTTTTCATGACCAAGGGAAGGCGGCATTTGATTCCCAAAGTTTCCAATTTCAATGAATAAATGCTATCATGGACTTAAGCCTTAAAGGAGTTAATATTAATTTTGAGCATATATAGAATTTCCTCTCTGACTTCTTTTTCTTCAAAAAAAAAGATGTTCAAAGCACTTTCTTTCTCCTAGACCCTTTCTGAATGGCTTTAAAATTTAATATACTTTTTAAAAAGTGCAATGGATTAGATTATGCTATTAGTATATTAAAAGCTTGTTTCTGTTTCTTAGTTTTAAGGTCATTTAATGGAATAAAGATCACAGCACCATGTTACTTGTGTTTCTTCTTTCTCTGTTCTTTTACATGGGATGATCTGTGAAGTACATTTGGGCTTGGCAAAGCAAATAGGATCTCTAAGGGGATGAAAACTTGGGTCAAAGGCGCAGTGGTCATGCGGTTTGAGTTGAGTCAGCTTTCTCTGTCCTGCAAAACAATACTGAACTAGTATCTTACTAGCATAATGCTGGAGCAAGCTGTGCTGTTGGAGGTATTGGGTAAAATGGAGCTAACTGGTTAATGGTTCCTTGTTGGGAGTGGGGTGAGGTAAAGAAAGCTCTACTGAAAGCTTTCCCTTTCACTGACGACCTTGGAGGCAGTGGGGAAGTTGGTTTGAACTTCTCAAATATTGACTAATCACTTTACATACCCAATTTAGCCCTACAATAAAAAGATTTATTTCCTAGTTTGAAACATACACTGGGTGGGGTCAGTAGCCTCCATCCCTCCATTCATCCATCCATCCCTGATGGTACCAGGCTGGGTGTTGCACTGAGTTCATCGCAGTTTAGTAGGGAAGGGGCAAACTCACAAGTAGATGAGATACGAAGAGTATGGGGAGTGATGATTCCTCCGTCAGCGTAGGCTGGGGGGAAGGAAGGACCAGGGTGGGAAAAGTAGTCATGTGGGGTGGGGGGAGAGACGTCAAGCAAACTGTGGCTTGTCTTTGGTGCATTGGCATTGTTGCCTTTGATGACCATAAACAGTTTGCCAAAGATAAAGTCCAACTCTAACTAGCTTAATAACTAAAAAAATAGAATTGTAACTAGGAAAAAGTTTCTTATAATTGGCTGTCTAGAAGTTAAGCTAGCATGAGGCCCTGGAAGAACTCAAAGGTCAACAGGACTATTATCTCCTGTATGCAGTGGCTACATTATTTGCTCTTGCAGATAGATCTCCATGCTGCCGGGGAGGGCAGGAACACATGGCTCCAGGCTTATATCATCTCTTTTAAGTCCCCAGAGGAAAGAGGCTTTTTGACCCACTGCCTATTCAAAAATGTGTATTTATGTATATATATATATATACACACACACCTCCATCCTAGAGAAAGATTCTGACTGGTCTCTGGCTTGGGTCATATGCTCCTTCCAGGGCCACTGCCTAACCTGAGGGCTGGGGCGTGATAACCAGCCATATGTAGGTCACATGTGTCCCTACTCAGGGTGATGGGGGTACTGTGATTGGCGGCTCCACCAGAACTACATGGAGTCACCAGATGAGAGACTGCTGGACAAAAACGAATGTCCACTGCAGTTTTCAGTTCCCCAGACTGGCCATTTAACAAGCTAGTGGAATGAGAGCCTGCAACATCTCGGGACTGTGCTTTTAAGGGGAAATAGACGTGGTGATGTGCATTTATGCAGTGGAAGCTCTTCAGGGCCTCTCGAGGGGTTTATTCTCACCTCCTCAGTAGGGTTTGAGGGGTTGCAGAGATAGGCAATTCACAAGGAAGTTATACTTCACTTTCCTTTCACAAAAGCCTGATTTTTCCAGCCAGGACGAACTGTCAAAATTGGTATATTCACAAAGCCTGCCCAGAGTGGCCTGGATACACGTAAAAAGCCTGCATTCGCTTGGCCGATGGAGCACCTTTCCCCTGAGGGGTGCTCCAGGTTTGAGTTGCTGTTAAGTGTCAGAGCCCTCATGTTATGAAATGCTCCTGCTATGGATTCTGCTCCCTTAGATGTGGTTTGCTGCCCACTCTTCCTACCCCCTCCCTTTCCTCTTGGCCTGGCCTTGATACTCGTACCTGCCCCCCACCTGCTCAGAATCCCACAGGGTCTCTTAGGCCTGCTCGGCATTTAGCCTTGTGCCGTTTCCTCCCACTTCCTCAGTTACTTCTTCCTCAGAGGCAGCACGACAATGGATCTCATGGAGGAGGAGAACTATCAGAAGGCAGAGAATGGAGAGATTGCAAATAATTAAAAATTAATATTTTCCACCTGTCACAAGAAGAGTAATGGGGCTCCACAGCTGGTTGCAGAAAAGACTGGAGGCTTCGTAGGCAGATAGCAGTTTGATCCTGGCTGTTTTAATCTTGGCTCTCCACCCAAATCGTTGTTTTGGACTTGGAATGGGGCTTAAGGGCAGACTATCTTGCTGGGGATGATGGTGGCATCACATGGTATCTTCTCTTGGGGGTTTTCTTACAGAGCTCCACTTTTGAGAGCTGTGTGAAAGGTCAAAATCACTTCCTTGACATCCCCGCCCCTCAGTGTTCTTTTTATTTTGTTTTTCCTGGCACAGCAACAGGAAAAAAAAAAAAAAAGGGAGGGAGGAAGGAAGGAAGGAAGAATAAGAAAGTAAAGGAAGTGACATCTGGGCAATACTGAAAGCAGAGAGTAAGAAGAGGCAGAATCAGTGTGGTTTCCTCAAAGCCGAACCTTTCCATCCTGGGTTTGACTGCCTTACAGGTAGTCTCTTGCTCCATACACATAACAACTTGTTGAGTGAGTAGTAATACACATAAAGCTCTGGTGTTTATTTACAGCGCCTCTTGCCGGGAAGCTGGTGGGTAACGTGATGTTGATGAGCATGTTCCTTCTTGCTGTTAACAACAGCCAACGGTCCCGAGTAAGAACTTGCCCTGTGCCAGACATCGGGCTCCCACTTTATAAGCCTCATTTCATCTGCTGCTTTCCCTTTGGGGAATGTATTTTTTATATTATCTTATATATTGTACAATATCATCACCACTCCACTGGCAGATGAACAAACAGGCTGAGAGAGGGAAGGGTGCCCTGGACCCTGTAGGTAGCCAGGGACAGGATTTGGCCCACGCGTCCCGATTCCAAGCTCAGTGCTGGCGGGACGGAGCAGGAAAATAGAGATGAAGAGGAGCTGCTTCTACCCTTTAGGAGTCACAGATCACTGCACAGGAAGGGCCTGTCTTTGGTCACTCGTTCACTCATTGATCCATTCATTCATTCATGGAATACCTACTGTGTACCAGGTGGGTGCCAGGTTTTGGGGATATCTAATGGCTTAAGACCCAATAGTTAAAAGTACTTTCTCTCTGGTATGCCCTTGCCTTTAAATGGCTTTAAAGCTTAATATACAGTAGCCCCCCCTTTTCCTAGGGGCATACGTTCCAAGGCCCCCAGCAGATGTCTGAAACCGTAGGAAGTACGCAACCGTTAAGATAGTCCCCGCTTATCCACAGTGTTGTCTCTTTGTTTGTTACTCAGCGGACTGCAGAAAAAGAAACCGCGGATAACGGGGGCCTATTGTAGTTTTAAACTACAGTATAAGCCCACTGGAGTGGAGGAAATGAGCAGATTGATGACACTCCAGTGTGATGTGTATACAAGATCTTAAGTTGAGCGGGCCGCAGCGCGTGCGTAGCCGAGGTGAGGAGGCGGTGGCCCTGCGCTGGGTTCTGGAGGCGCCTCCGCGCAGGGGAGGACGTGCTGAGAGGCTGCGGGGTGAGCGGGGAGCGTCCTGGTATGTCTGGTATGTCTGCCCCAGAGGCTGGAGCAGGCTGTCACTGTCGCCGGGGCAGGGAGCTCTGCGAGGCTCTAATTAGTCAGTCTCACGGGGAGGGGCCAGTTGACCTCACGCTGGCCTGGACTCTGCGGCCATTTACCCGGTTCCCTTTTCAGTGGAGGCCGCGCTGCATTCCAAGTCCTCGAGGTGGGGGGAGCGGTACTTCCCGGAACTTGAGGAAGGGTGAGACGCTTGCGGGGGCTCTCAGGTGTTACAGGCTGTGTGGGGGATGGAGAACTTGGGTGAGGCGGGAGTAAACAAGTTAGGGAGCCGCTGAGGGCAGCGGCCGGGGACGGAGGGCCCGGCGCGAGGGCGGCCCCGCTGACTCTCTGGGGGCGCAGCGCGCCCTGGTAGGTGACACGGCTCGCGCTCCCCGCCGCTGCGCCGCCCGGCTCTCCGGTATCAGGTGTACCTCCCTGGCCCCTGCAAGGGATTCATCCGTTCACGGCCAAGTGCAGGGGCAGGGAGGGGGCCGGTGAGGAATTCGCAGGGAGTGAGCCCGTTGTTCTCGGAGGGGTTAGAGACCAACCGGGCACGGTCTCCCCCGCCAGAAGCCACAGTCCCCTGGGGTCTTGGGGACTCTGTTTCCTGCTACTGACAATGAATCCCTGCTCCCCCGCTGCCTCAGGCGTTTACTCAGCTGATAAAGCCAACTCCAGCGTGAAACTGAGGGCCTCCATTACCGAAGGAGATGCGCGCGCCCGTGGTAAGTTGAGTGTGGGGCGAGTGGGCTGGGAGTGGGGGCCGTGTTTCGGTGGGTCTGAGTCATCACTTACGAGAGAGAGGGTCCTTGAGAATGTGGCCTCCAGATGTGGATGCCCCACTGGCCGGTGGGCATCAGGTGTGAGATGCGCGTCGGTGGGTATCCGTTGGAGTTGTCTCAGTGTGAGTACCTGCGTGGGCGGGTTGGGAGGCCGCCCTGCCTGAAACAGGCCCCCAGAAGCGGGGAGGCAGCAAGGAGAGATTTGCCCCGCCAAGGTCCTGTGCTGCCTTCCCGAGTCAGACCAGAACACCTGGGTGGGCTCCTGGGGCTGAGTGTCTGGGGCTGCACCTGCTGCCCCCTGAGCCTGGGTCTGACAACAGGTGATTCTTCCGGCCTCAGCTGATGCACCTCATGACCAGCCCTGCCAGCAAGTTCCCAACTCTCACTTTTCCTATGGTTCAGAAATCATAAAGGTGCTTAGCAAATGCTTCCTTTCAGCCTAGCTGGACCTGCTCCAGAGAGGTTCTGAGCCCGGCTTTTGAGGTAGACTCCCCCCGGGACTGTGTTCCTGCTGAGCACCTAGCTGTGGCACTTTGACCAAGTTTCAAATCACCTCTCTTCCCCAGAGTGAGGATTATATGACTTAATACTTACGAAGTGCTCAGAACATTATGTGCTCAACTGTAATTCATTGTTATTATGACTACGATTTAATCCATGTAAAGGGCTTAGCACACTGCCTGGTATTAGGGTGTACCTGGAATATTTGACATCTGGAGTGGTCATTTGAAAACATCCTCTCCTTTATCTAGCAACATTATTTTCAGTAATAATCATGAAATGAATAGTAATAATGGCCAGAAAAGAAACACAGTCAAGTTTCTTCTGTTGAGCTTTGTATATGAAACCATGCCAGTGAAAATATAAAAACTGAAAAATAAAGTAGGTGTTATAGAGAAAAATAGAAGTAATGGGTTAATAGCTTTTAATTGCATTAGTGTATTTTTGAAGAAAACGTATTCTTACATATAGGTTGGTCACAGTAGTGAATAATAATGCCATTACAGTTTCTGTTTTGGAACTTTAGTTTCTGAAAAGTTGTCCTTGACTTTGACAAAATTGATCTTCTTTGTATATTCATGTTCAACACTCAGTAGAGCTAGATTTGTCCATTTATCTTTATTCACAGTTGAAGAACACTTTTTAAATTTATTAAAAATTTTTTTAATTGAAGTATAGTTGATTCACAATGTTGCATTAGTTTCTGCTGTACAGCAAAGTGAATCAATTATACATATACATATATCCACTGTTTAGATTCTTTTCCTATATGGGTCATTACAGAGTATTGAGTAGAGTTCCCTGTGCTACACAGTAGGTCCTTATTAGTTATCTATTTTATATATAGTAGTGTGTATATGTCGAGAAGACACTTTTTATTAATTTTAATTTCAAAAGCTTCTCTCATATGAAACAACAGATATACAAATTGGAAAAACCTTAAACATTAGGATAAGTTTGTCAGAAATTCATAAAAATCCCATTTCATAATAAATTGGAGAAATTGCAACGCTGCCTATGTCTTAAAAAAATTAATTCTAGTGGCATCTATGTTTTATTTATTTTTGCTGATCTCTAGATATCTCTCTTTCTCTTTTTTTTTTTGGCCACACCACATGGCTTATGGGATCTTAGTTCCCAGACCAGGGATTGGACTGGGTCCTCGGCAGTGTGAGTGTGGAGTCCCAATCCCTGGACCACCAGGGATTCCTGATTTTTTTTTAAATTTATTTTATTGGAGTATAGTTGACTACAATGTGTGAATTTCTGCTGTACGGCACAGTGATTCAGTTATACACATATATACATTCTTTTTCATATTCTTTTCCATTATAGTTGATCACAGGATATTGAATATAGTTCCCTGTGCTATACAGTAGGACATTTGTTGTTTATCCATTCTAGTGGCTTTAATTGTTTTTATTTTGATTTTTTATTATGATTTTTTAAAACATTTATTATTTATTTGGCTATGCCGGGTGTTAGTTGCCACATGCGGGATCTAGTTCCCTGACCAGGGGTCTAACCCGGGCCCCCTGCATTGGGAGCGTGGAGTCTTAACCCTGGACCAGCAGGGAAGTCCTCATTCTAGTGGCTTTAAAATATATCCACATTTAAAACATTTTCACTGAAACATATTCACCAGAAAATTCATTGTAAGTTTTTATCTTATTTGGCAAAATTCTCCCCAGTTTTTCTTCCTTGGCAAAAATCAGAGAAAATGGCTGAATGATGGTAAACTTTGACATTTATTTAATCCATTGCTTTAGAATGAGAGTCTAGTTCTTGGTGAAGTTGATCCAGACTTTCAAACACTTCTCTTTGAAACACTTTTCTTCTGGCACTGGGAGAGCAGACTCTTGTCTTCTGTTTAAACACAGGAAAATGTAGGATCACAGGGGTTGGTGGCCCAAACTGTGCTGAAAGTGAACTTGAACCATTCTGAGCCATTCAGAACTTACTGTTGGAACAGACACATGTAGCTGAGTCTGTGTATGTTGGGGGTTGACTGTATAGCTGGGAGTTCTCTGATTAAACTTCCATGTAGAGACTGAAAGAATAAGAAATGAAAGTGGGCTAATTTAAAGCTCACATATATATTATTATTTTTAAAATAAATTTATTTACTTATTTATTTATGGCTGCGTTGGGTATTTGTTGCTGCGCGTGGCTTTCTCTAATTGTGTTGAGTGGGGGCTACTCTTTGCTGCGGTGCGCGGGCTTCTCATTGCGGTGGCTTCTCTTGTTACAGAGCACGGGCTCTAGGTGTGCGGGCTTCAGTAGTTGTGGCACATGGGCTCAGTAGTTGTGGCATGCGGACTTCAGTAGTTGTGGCTCGGAGGCTCTAGAGTGCAGTCTCAGTAGTTGTGGCACACGGGCTTAGTTGCTCTGCGGTATGTGGGATCTTCCTGGACCAGGGCTCGAACCCGTGTCCCCTTCATCGGCAGGCGGATTCTTAACCACTGCGCCACCAGGGAAGTCCCTATATTATTAACTCTCAACAGGAAGTGCATGAGTTAGAACTTAGACCAATATCACTGATATTGTTTAAAAGTGTTGGCACATGGTGATAATAAACAGCAGACTGATTTTTGGTGTGTCTTATCATGGTTTTAAAATTCTCTATGGACAACTCTCCCCTATTTGTCTGCACCCAGAGGATTCGGCTCTCACTCTCCCACTCTGGGTGTGCCACTGTCTGGCTCTTAGGGCTTGACAAATGTTAGTTGTTGTTAAAGCAGCTGCCTGGACCTCCCTGGGACCGAGAGGCTGTGTGTCTACCATATGGGCCCACGTTTCTCCAAGCCCTTTAGTCCAGCCCTGAGTCCTCCTGGTCAGGGCCAGCGCTGACCATTTCCCTCCCCTCTGTGTTCTAAATTTACTTAGAATTCATGGGCCAGGAGCTTTGCCTTCCCTTCTCCACCCACCCTGCCCTTAAACCTGTGGCTTGTTGAGCAGCGGCTGCTGGGGACGTGAAGCTCCAAAGGGCATCTGAGGCTCCAGATATGCAGAAATCGATGGGCCTGCTCTGGTCTCTGACTCTAGACTCGCTTATTGACTTCTTTATGACCCTCTAGGTTTGCCTGATGATCTGACAGATCTCTGTGGGGCTAGTTAAGGTGCAAAAGGGAGGGGGCGGGGCCAGAGGCTGGGAGGGGCTTGAGGAGGAAGCAATGTGTCCCTCTTGCCCACAGACCTCTGCTGAGAATGTTGTATGTGCCTGGCTGGTTGCTCAGTCCAGCTGGAGAGCTGGGCAGGGAAACTGATCATTCCTTCCCAGGGGCTCAGCCCAACAATTATAGTCATCGGATAAACGGGGCTGCGGCGGATAAACACTCTCAGCCCTGGAGTCTGGGGGAGGCACTGAGGAGGTGGAGACGTGAGGGATGAGTAGGAATTTGCCAGTGAACAGTCAGGGGCATTTCCGGACTAGAGCACAGTGATGTGGAGGCAGAGCTCACCATGGGGATGCTGAGCAGATGTCAGTAGCTTCGTGTGAATTACTGGGTGCGGTGAAAAGAACTGGGCCTTTGGATTCAGGAAGACCTTCAGGATTCAGTGTAATCCTGGCATTGCTTCTCAGGGAGCTCTCTTGGGCCAGTTACTTCCTACATCTGAGCTGTTTTCTGGTCAGTGAAATGCGCTGCTGTAAGGATTCCAGGTAACCTGTGAAAACCCCGAGGAGTGCGTGGTGACAGCGGTGGTGGTTCCCACATGAGTTCAGGGGGAGTCCTGGTTCCCGTGGGGTGAGGTTCAACATGTAGAACAGGTCTGAGGCTTGGAGGTCAAGAGCCTGGGAGGGCGAATGAGTTTTGCCTCTTTTTTCCAGGATACACATGACCTTTGGGTTGCTGTGGCTGGACCTAGTACCCACTGGAGCTGCCACTGTCCCTCTCCCGGAGGCTGGCAAGGGAAGAGGTGATGTGTCAGCCTAACCCCTCCTCTACCTTCTCACTGGGCCCGAGGCTGGGGAGTCTGCCCCCCACGTCGAGTTCCCCGGACCCACCCAGCCTGGGGCACAGGGTCTCAACCCTCTAATAAACATTAAGGGGTTTTGCAGCTTTTCACCCCCATTATCTCACTTATTCCTCACACAAACTCTGCTGGATGGATCTTTTTTTTTTTTTTTTTTTTTTTGCTGGATGGATCTTAATGGCACTGTTTTACCAGAGAAGCTCAGAGAGGTTAAATGGTTCTCGAAGGTCACACAGCAATAGAGCAGAGGGGCCTCACTTGCAGGTGGCCTGGGCCCTGCTTCTGACAACGCAGCCTCAGATAGACAGGATTGATGGTGGGCTCCTCAGGGGTTTCTTTTCTTTTTAAAGCCTTGGCATCAAAACTCCCAACTCTGTGCGGGAAAAGTCCCTTTTCAGCACCCTCCCTGGACTTCTGGTTTTTGAATTACATGCTTGTAGATGTTTTCCCCAAAGTATCAGAAATGGAGTGGGTGAGTTGAGGGATTTCCACATTCACCAGAGCATGTGATTTGGGAACAAGGAGAACTTGCTCTCAGGCTGGGTTTCACATCCTCCATAGTGTCTCCAGCTACTCCTGGAGCTGCCTCTGACCTTCCCAAATCCAAAATAATAAAAGCACCCCCAAGAACAGTGGCAGCAAAAACTGCCGTTTACCTATGTGCCAGGTAGTATTTGCTGAGTGCTTTATAGGTACTAATTTATTTGATCCTCAGGACAACCTCATGAATCAGATGCTGTAATTATCCTCATTTTCGAGCTGAGGAAACTGAGGCTGGGAGAAGTTGGGTAACGTGCCCAAGGCTATCCAGCTAGTAAGTAGCAGAGCCAGAATTTGAACCCAGGCTGTCTGGCTTCAGAGCCCACGGCTGTCATCAGTGTGCAGTTTCTGAAAACCAAGTGCATCCTAATTTCAATGCAGAGCAGTAATGCTCATTGGCCTACTTTCTGTATTTTTTGTATGCCTGAAATATTTCATTAAAATAAAAAAATTGCAAACTTCTGATGAGGAAACCAAATGGAGCTGAGTGGAGGCGGATTGGAATGCTTCCTTAGCGGCCTTGAATGAAAGAAAAACATTCTAGGGACTTCCCTCGTGGTCCAGTGGGTAGGACTCCACGCTCCCAGTGCAGGGGTTGGGGTTTGATCCCTGGTCAGGGAACTAGATCCCACATGCATGCCACAACTAAGAGTCCACATGCTGAAACTAAGGAGTCTGCATTGCCACAACGAAGATCCCATGTGCCGCAACTAAGTCCCGGTGCAGCCAAAATAAATACATAAATAAATATTTAAAAAAATAAATAAGTAAAGTTAACTAAAAATATAGGTGCCCCATTCAAAGTAAAATTAACAAAAAATAAAGAAAAACATTCTTTTTGTTTTGTTTCAACCCTTGGGTTGAAAATTCTTCTGGAAGTGCCCTTACTTTTCCATCTGGTCCTGTCCAGTGCCCACAGCTGAGGGTCTCACACTGGATCAGAGTTGCAGGAGTGAATGTGGATTAACATGCAGGGGCAGATGGTGAAATCTGCCAGAAGGCTGGCAGATTTTCCTTGTGGTGGGGATCAGGCTGTGGTTCAAGTTCCTGCTTTGCTACTTTCGGGCTGACCTAAGTGACCTCATTCCCTTAGTGTCAGTTTCCCCACCTGCAAAGTGAGGTATGACTGCCCCTCTCTGCCTAACCCGTCTCTCCTGTGGTTCTCTGGGCTGCACAGTAGAATCACCTGGAAGCTTACAAAACTGCCAGGCCTGGGTTCCACCCCAGGGATCCTGCTTCTGACCCAACCGCAAGATCACCCTGAGGCGCCCGCACCACTGTGCTTTTGCTCCTGTCTGTCCCGTCTCCATATTTCTCCTTTCCGGCCGCTTCCTCCCCACTGCCTCCTCTGATTGCAGGAGAGTGTGAGGGTTAAGAGTGAAGGATTTCAAAGCACCGAGCTGATCTCCCTGTGCTATGCGGCTGCTTCCCACTAGCTAGCTATTTTACATTTGGTAGTGTATGTATGTCCATGCCACTCTCTCACTTCGTCCCAGCTTACCCTTCCCCCTCCCCGTGTCCTAAAGTCCATTCTCTACGTCTGGGTCTTTATTCCTGTCCTGCCCTTAGGTTCTTCAGAAACATTTTTTTTTTTTTTTAGATTCCATATATATGGGAAAAAAAAAGAGTGAAGGATTTGGGGGAATTCCCTGGTGGTCCAGTGGTTAAGACTCCGAGCTTCCATTGCAGGGGGCACGGGTTGGATCCCAGGTCGGGGAACTTACATCCCACATGCCACGAGGTGTGGCCAAACAAAACAAAAAACAAAAGTGCAGGATTTGGGTTTGAATTCTGTGTCTACCATGTACATGCTCCCTGTCATCTTTCCCCACTCTCTGCCTTCTCTGACCCCCTTTTGCTATTGCAATCCCCTCCCCCTTCCCATCCCACTCCAGCCCCTTAACCCTGCCCTACCTTTTCTTCCTTTCTTTTTGTTTTTATTTGGTATCTCTTCTACTATTCTGGATGATTTACTCATTTACTAAGACTTCAAAGAAATTTTTAAAAATTTCTGTCTCTCTCCTTGATGCTGAACAAAATACCTGATACCTGACTCCGTGAAGTCAGGTATCTTGGCTTTTGTTCACAGGCGTGGCCCAGGTGCCCGGCTCTGTGAACATCTGTAGAATGAATGAGCAAATGAAAGAGTTCCTTGACCCTCTCAGGCAGAGGTGGGTATCCCCAATGTGAAGGGATTCTCAAGGAGTGTCGTTGACCAGTTACACCGTTTCCCTGGGGCGGGGGAGGGCGTTTGTTAAGGACAGGGTGATTCTGCATGCATGCCAGCAACCTCCCCTCCTGTAATTTGTACGGAGTAGGTGGACGTATTTGTGATACAGCCACTTCAGTAGCCTAACAGTAGATGTAGGTGGTGGGGTATACAGATGTTTACTGAAAAATACTTTCAATTTTGAACATTTGGAAATTCAAACTAATGTCTGAAAAATTTTCATAACAGTGTTGCGAAGCATGTTATAAACTTTTCTGCTTGTTGCAGAAAAGCTGGAAAATGCAGAAAAATAGAAGGAAGCAACATAATCACAATAACCACGCTTAGCCCCAGCCCCTGGCGGGAATCTCTGTTAGGATGTTGGTATGCATCTTTCTAGTTTTTTGTTGTGTGTATTTATTTTGTTACATAATAGTAATTGTACGGATCACCCCAGATTGAACACACTGATGTTTGTCAAGCCTTACGTCGTTTTCTGATTCTAAAACAAATATATATGTATTTACACATTTGGAAAACTAGAACAGAATTAAAAAGAAGATTAATACCCCAAGTTTCACCACCTAGTAATAAACACTGTTTATGTTTTGGTGTATTTCCACAGTTTTCAAAAAAACATGCGTTGGTTATCTTTTTTGAACAAAGTTTAAAACAAATATCATTTCGTGTAAAGCTTTTAAAATTTTTACTTAAAAAAACTTGAGTTATCGTTGATTGTAAAGCTTTTTTACTTACCATTATATTATAGACATTTCTTGTCCTTAAGTATTCTTTTAAAATATAACTTTTAAAACATAACTGTATATTAGTATATAATTATGGCAATATTTAATCTCTTTTTGTAGGATATTTAGGTATCTAATTTTTTGCCATTAGATGTGACTTTGTGACATCTTTTATAGGCATTTCAGATTATTTCCTTAAGATCTGGTCTATAAATAGAAATTGGGTCAAAGGATATGAATATTTTTAAGGTTAGTGATACAGATTGCCAAATTGACCTTCAGAAAAGTTGTATTTATTTATACTCCTAACAGCAGTGACTGAGGGTGCCTGCTTACCTGCATCTTTTCCTATATTTAGTATTATAATCTTCCCCCAAACCAGTTTTTAATTTAATTGGATTACTAGTGAGATAGAATGTGTTTTCTTGTATTAGTGGTAATATGTATTTCTCCTTTTAAAATTATTTATTATACCCTTTCTCCACTTTATTCTATTTTGGTGTTTACTTTTTTTTTTTTTTTTTTTGTGGTACGCGGGCCTCTCACTGTTGTGGCCTCTCCCGTTGCGGAGCACAGGCTCCGGACGCGCAGGCTCAGCGGCCATAGCTCACGGGCCCAGCCGCTCCGCGGCATGTGGGATCTTCCCGGACCGGGGCACGAACCCGTGTCCCCTGCATCATCAGGTGGACTCTCAACCACTGCGCCACCAGGGAAGCCCGGTGTTTACATTTTTTATTGATTCATAAAAACTCTTTATGTATTAAAGCTGTCATTTTCTTCCAGTTGGTCATGGTAGTTTGTCTGTGGTGTGTTTTCAATGCACAGAATGTTCTGGTCTGGCTCTTTTGGTTATAAGTAACCAGCAGCCCACTTAAGCTAGCTCAAGTGAAAAAAGTTTATTCTAAGGACACATGTGGAGCGATAAGGGGATTCTCTTGAAAATCTAAGTATAGGAGCTGTGTTAAGGCTGGGCTTCCCGGGGGCTGGGAGGCAGTCCAGGATCACGGTGATTCCAGGCACTCAGCAGCTGGAGTTGGTGCATCTCTCCTCTGGTGCTCCGCCACTGGTGTGACTCAGCTAGCCGTTCCTGATATGCCTGCTTCCTTCTCTCCCACTATCAACAGGGGTCTTCTACTTGGTCAGAGTGGGTGTGAGAACTCCAACCCTTGGTTTGGCCTGTGGTTCACTGGGGTCTCCCTTGCCTCCTCTTTGTCATGACTTTTCAATTTTAGCCCCTCTGCCAAAAGCTATTTTCTTTTTCATTACTTGGTTCAGATTTTTGAGAGAGAGAGAGAGAGAAAATTTGGTTGGCCCAGGTCCACTTATGGAGGATCATAGGTGGTGACCTGCTTGGGAACCGTGCCTTTTTCTAGTCCAGCTGATGGAGGCTAGGATGAAGTGGTCACATGGTATAAAATATGGCTGCCTGGGCAGTCGGGATTGTGGGTGGTCATTTTCTCTTAAAAGGGAGTATGAATGTAACAGGCAATGATAGAAACTTTTAGTAAGAACTGTAACATTTTTCAATTGTAAAAACTCTCAATCTTTTACTTTATGCCTTGTTCTTTGGACTTTATCTTTAGAATTTCTTCCTCTATTCTAAGATCTGAAACATATCCATCTATATAATTTTAAATTTTATTTTATGCTTTTATGTGTTACATTTAAGTGTTAATGATTTTTAAGCATCATTAACATGGTAATATTTACAGGCTCCAGATGGGAGATGGTTTCAAGAGGTTTTGCTGACAGATAACATCCACCTTTTTCAATTAAAAAACTGCAAGTTCATCAATAAGAAGGATGTTTTCCCATCTAAAACTCTTTTAATGAAAGTTTTTATTATAAAAATAAAAGTTTTTATTATAAAAAGTTTTTATTATTTAAAAAAGTTTTTATTATAAAAATATAATATTTTATATTATAAAAATAATAAAAGTTTTTATTATAAGAAAATAATAAAATAATATAGCAAAATATAAAAGTCTCTGAATCCCAACCCCCACTGTATATAATACACAACAGTTTGGTGTATTTTCCTCAGCTCATACATAGTGTATAATACATTTTGCATGTGAATGTATAACAATGTTTTTTAAACAAAAATGGGATAATGTTTTCCAACTTACTTGTTTTGATTGTTTCTATGTCTGCTCACGTAAATCCAACTTGTTCTCTCTATTGGCTGTTTGTACATATAAATATAACATAATTAATTTAGTTGGTCCTTATTAATGGTTGTTTAGGTGGTTTTTCCAGTGTGAATTGCAGAGGCCAGATATTGTTCTCCATTTGCTTGCTCAGGAAAATGGCTGTTACACAGCTCTTTGTAAACTGTGCTTTTGTGGAGAGAATAAAGACTTTTTGTTCTGAAATCCTGTGGGTGCAGAGTCTCAGCTTTGCCACTGTCATTGGCTGTGTTGTGTGGGAGAGCCATGGTTACTGTGCTCTGGAGAGTTTCTGGCTTCCTGCTGGCTCACCTTGTTCCTGGGGGAAGAACCACCTGACAACAGGGTACAGCTAGGTTTCTGGGACTGGGGATGAAGCTGAGTGATCACTGTTGATCCAAACTGAAGGGCCAGAGAGTGAATATTTTACTATCTCTGGTCTCTGTTGCAACTACTCTACTGCTGTAGAGAGAAAGCAGCCTCGGCCACAAGGTAAATGATGGGGGTGGCTTTGTGCCAATAAAACTTTATAGATACTGAAGTTTGAATTTCATATAATTTCATGTGTCACAAAATATTCTTCTTCTTTTGACCTTTCCCCCAACCACTGAAAAATGTAAAGATCATTCTTTGCCTCATACAAAAATAAGCAGAGGCACAAATTTGGCCCAAGGACTTTGTTCTCATATTTCTAATTTTATAACATGCTTTCTTGAGTTCTTAATTTTGATTCAGCTCAGTTGGCTGTGTGTATCATTAAGCAGTTGTTTCTCCAATTAGAGTTTAGTGAAAGGGTGTGAATTATTTATATCCCTGTTCATGGCACGCTGTCCTCACTGGTCCCTGCAAGACCCCTTTTCTTCTGTTTTTTTTTTATTAAGTTCCCTTTTATCATCATTCCTCTCCCTCTTCATCTTCCCAATGGCTAGGTAGCATCCTAATATATTTAATATGTATTCTTTAGATTCTTTTGTTGTTGTTTTTAAAAATTGTTGTTTTGGGTATGGTTCTGGTAAGACATGTATTATTGGTTTGTGTGTAGGTATCTTTAATACGTATAAGTGGTATTTTGCAGAGCTCAATCTCATTTTTTCACTCAGCACTGTATCTGAAAGATTATCCACATGGTCATGCGAACATCGAGTCCTTGCTTCTAACTAGTGCACAGGGCTCCGTGGGCGAGTCCAGCACCTTTCACTTCATTTTTAAAAAGAAGTTTCCTTGAGTGATGTCATGTTTTAAGCTAGTGCATATTTGGAAATATGTGCCTGTTGCCATTACAAGAGACAGGCAATATGACTGAGTATTAAAAAAAAATCACAGCTTTTTTGCTTTCAAATTGTGGATATCCATTTTTTTAAAGTTAAAATTTTTTATTTATTAAAACAATTAGTGTTTTAAAAAGTTATGGTCTAATTTACCCTTTTAGTGTTCAGTTCGATGAGTTCTGATAAACATGGACAACTGAGTAACCATTCAACACCATCAAATAGAGAACAGTACAGAAAATTTAATTGCTCTGAAATTTCCTCATTCCCCTTTCTTGTCAACCCCTCTCCTGACTCCTAGCCCCTGACAATCACTGATTACCTTTCTGTCCTATGGTGATGCCTATTCTGGAATGACGTGTAATGGAATCACACAGTACGTAGATTATTGGTATGGCTTCTTTCACTTAGCATCAGTATTTAGTGTTATAAAGTCTGAGTTTCTTTGTAGATATTTTTGTCACTGTGTGTGTTTGTGTGTGTGTGTGTATGTGTGTGTGTATATATATTTATTTATTTTTGCAAGCATGTTTCTCTGTATATCAATATCTTTCATTGATATCTGTCTGGAACACAGTGAGCCCCTGAGCTCCTTGGGTCTGTGTACCTACTGGCTGCTTATTACTTGACGTCATATTCCTGATGTTCCAACTGTCTCCTTTTCTAATCAGTAGCCTCCCTGAGGGCTGGGTCTCAGCCTTGCTTTTGTGTCCTGGCTTATTCATGGAAATGTCCAGTTAAATCGCCCTTTGGGGGTCCTTGAAGACCCCATAACTCTCACCAAACAATTAATATATACTTTTTCTTTTATTCTGGAAAACAAATGGGATTCATCAATTGTGACCATTGTCCAGTGTTCTGAAAGCTTCCCAGTAAGGTCTGGGCGCCTTCTTCTGGGAAGATAAATTATAATCACTGCAATAAGACAATATGATTTATCTGTAAAATTCCTGTGAAAAGATTTTTTTCCTACCACGTGGGATGTTTGTTTGCAGTTTTATTGTTTCTATAAGTAGAAATGAACTGTCATTGACCCTGCTTCATAGCCATTATAGAGTTGTGATTGGCTCTTCCACTGCCCATCATTTTTATCCCAGGGGAGGCCATACAAGGGGGAGTCCATGCTCCCCCCTTATCTTTGATGGAATCTCTCAGGCCCACAGAGTTTGGCGGTGGGACGTGGGCAAACTCCTATGGGTCTGTCCCCTAAGAGCAAGCAGGTGAGCGGGAAAGGACAGAGGGCTGGAACGACCACCGATGGGCTCTGTCTCCAGGTGTTCTAAAGAGATTTAAGGTTGGTTTGGACCACGGAAGCTCATCAGCCCTGATCCTGGCCCAGGTCGGAGTGTCCCCACCCGCAGTACTTAGCCCAGTGTCTGGCATTGGGACCTCAATAGGTTGAATGAAAGTGTTCT
The DNA here is from genome assembly GCF_005190385.1 of Monodon monoceros. NCBI lineage: Eukaryota > Metazoa > Chordata > Mammalia > Artiodactyla > Monodontidae > Monodon > Monodon monoceros. Next base: position 99,052,308 of record NW_021703784.1, on the reverse strand, counting down.
TGAACCTCCCCAGGTTTTCTCAGGCTCTGGGCTGCTGTGCTTCCCTAACAGGGCGGGGCTCTGAGGAGCATTTCAGCATCTTTCCCACCTTCCCCTGCACACACACGCACACACCCTCACTCCCACGCACTCTCACTGTGATATAATGAGAAATGGATATTTAGTCTTGGTCTCGGGTTCCTGCCACAGAGCTCCTAAAATCCAAGTAATTTCCTGAGCAGTAGAGGTGAGAGGAATGTCTTTCGTCATTCATAATGAGCCCCTTTCAACTGACCAGGTGATCAGAGGGCTGGAGGTTGCATTAATCACCAATGGCCAATGATTTAATCCATTGTGCCTACATAACGAAGCCTCCATAAAACCCCTAACCCAGGCTGTTGGTGAAAGCACGGGGGTGCTGGAGAGTGCTGGTCCCCAGAGGGGTAATGGAAGCTCCGTGCCCCTCCCACCACAGCTTGCCCTCTGCATCTCTGGCTCTTCCTGTGTTGTATATTTTCTAGTAACTGGTAATCTAGCAAGTCAGCTATTTTCTTGAGTTCTATGAGCTGTTCCAGCAAAGTACTGAACCCAAGGAGGGGGCTGTGGGAACCCCCAATTTACAGCCGGTTGTTCACAGCACAGCTAACAACCTGCAACTTGCAGTTGGCATCTAAAGTGTGTGTGGGGCCTCAGTCTTCTGGGACTAAGCCTGTGGGTCTGTGCTAACTCCGGGCCGTTAGTGTCAGAACTGAGGTAAACTGTGGGTGCCCAGTCAGTGTGCACCGAGGATTGAATCGCTTAGTGTGGAAAACCCACAAATCCAGTGTCAGAAGTACTGGTGTGAGCACAGTGCAGAGGAGAGTTTTCCTTTGCTTGTCACACACACACACACCCCAACACGCACACACACTGACACACACACACATACACCCTCTTATCCTTGGGATGAGCAGCCAGGGGGACATTACTGCCAGAGGTTGACACCAGTTCTCTGCCAGGCCCCGGGCCAGGTCGCGGAGTGTCTGTGTGACACCCCCCAATTTGACCCCCCTGGAAGAGTCTCCAGATGCACGGCTCTAATCACATAACCTGTGGTGTTGCCTGTGGTCAAGTCACTGGGCCTGGGAATCAGGCAGCCTAGTGTTGAGTCCTGGCCACGCCCCTCGGGCTGTGTGGCTTTGAGAACATTCCTTTGCATCTCTGAGCCTTGATTTCCTCATTCATAACATGGGGTTCACAGCAGTGCCCACCTCATAGGAGGGTTGTGTGAATTTATTGAGCTACGCCTGTAAAACACTTAGCAGAGCGCTTGGCTCTGAGTAAGAGTTCAATAAATAATACTCCTGGAAAGAGGAACAATAAGGCAGAAACCCCGGCTAATGAAGAAACCCTTTAGGCGTGCACTTGGCAGGTTGTAATGACAGGTGGGCAGGCCCGTAGTCCCTGCAGGTCTGGGACACAGGCTTGTGAAGTCAGACTGGCATTGGATTGGCCGGGCAGGGCTCAGGAGGACACCCTGGAGAGCTGTTAGCTGGAGGCCGCGGAGCTGCACCCTCCTAGCTGAGCCCTGCCCCTGGTTCCAAGCTCTCGTGTCACCTGAAACAGCACTCTTCTTGGTTTTGCAGCCAGAGCTCCAGCCTGGAGACCTGATCGAGATTTTCCGCCCTTTCTACAGACACTGGGCCGTCTACGTTGGCGATGGATATGTGATCCACCTGGCCCCACCAAGTAAGGGTGCCCAGCGCTCCACTGTGCTGGGGCTGGGAGCAGAGGGAGATGGGGAGCTGTGGTTCACAGGGGACCCCAATATTCTTCTTTCGCCCCCAACTGACGGTTGGTTCCTGGGTGCTACAGGAAGACAGCTCGGTGTGGGGCAGTGGTTTTCAGACTCTGCACCTTGGAACACCAGGGCCATGCAGAGAGACTGAGGTGGGCTTCCAAGGGGGCAGTTCTGCTTTTCATGTATTTTGTGTATTATGACTTCGTATAAAACACATTCGATCCTGAAGTGCAAATCTCCTGGGAAGAGCACAGTTGTTTGGGCAGCAGACTTGTCTGTGAATCCATTTTCACTCTCCGGCCTTGGTTTCCTCATTTGTAAACTGACATTAAGAATCCTTAATGTGCAGGATTATTGGGAGAATTCCCCACCCGTTTTCTCAAACTTTTTACTTAAACTGAGGTATAACTGAAATACAGTAAAGGGCACAATACTGTCAGGTGTATAGTCAGTGAATTAAAAAAAATGTATCCATCCATGTGACAATGACCGGATCAAGATCTAGAACATTTCCACTCCCCGAAAAGACCCCCTCATGCCTCTTCAGTATGCTCTCTCCCTCCCTAGAGGCAACCACTCTTCTAGGTTCTCCTGCTGTAGGTTAGCTGTGCTTGTTGTAGAACTTCAGAGCAGAGGAATCACACAGCTTGTGCTCTTTTGTGTCCGGCTCTTTCCCTGGGCCTGTGAGGTCATCTGTGTTGTTCTTACTTTCCCATTGCTGCGTGTCCTCGGTTATATGGACATCGCCCAGTTTGTTATGTATTCTTCCGCTGATGGGCATTGGATGCTTCCATTAGTGGGCTGCTCTGTGTGCAGCTGCTGTGGACATTCTTGGATGTGTCTTTTGCTGACCAAGAATGGTAGCAAAATGAATGACCTCACCCTGTATTTATAGAGAAATCTAGAAGTAACCAGGGTAGATGTCACCATCCCCACCCCTGATCAACCAAACCACCAACATCTAGAACCACATAATCTGCCTTTTCTTCTGTTACGGTGCAAATGTGCCCCTGCCCTTATTTTATTTTATTTTATTTTTTTTACATCATTATTGGAGTATAATTGCTTTACAATGGTGTGTTAGTTTCTGCTTTATAACAAAGTGAATCAGTTATACATATACATATGTTCCCATATCTCTTCCCTCTTGCGTCTCCCTCCCTCCCACCCTCCCTATCCCACCCCTCTAGGTGGTCACAAAATACCGAGCTGATCTCCCTGTGCTATGCGGCTGCTTCCCACTAGCTATCTACCTTACATTTGGTAGTGTATATATGTCCATGCCTCTCTCTTGCTTTGTCACAGCTTACCCTTCCCCCTCCCCATATCCTCAAGTCCATTCTCTAGTAGGTCTGTGTCTTTTTTTTTTTTTTTAACATTTTTATTGGGGTATAATTGCTTTACAATGGTGTGTTAGTTTCTGCTTTATAACAAAGTGAATCAGTTATACATATACGTATGTTCCCATATCTCTTCCCTCTTGCGGGTCTGTGTCTTTATTCCTGTCTTACCCCTAGGTTCTTCATGAAATTTTTTTTTCTTAAATTCCATATATATGTGTTAGCATATGGTATTTGTCTTTCTCTTTCTGACTTACTTCATTCGGTATGACAGACTCTAGGTCTATCCACCTCATTACACATAGCTCAATTTCATTTCTTTTTATGGCTGAGTAATATTCCATTGTATATATGTGCCCCTGCCCTTATTTTAAAAGCCAGCCTTTAGGTGTGGGCCCTGGACCCCCTTCTCTTACTTTCACAAGCACTGTACCCTCAAATTAATAATAATTCTGTATTATTCCTATTGGCCTAGAAACCACTGGAATATCTCCCACTGATAAAACAAACAAACACCCCTTTGACCTCACATCCTCTCTAGCTGACTTCCCATGGAGCAGCTCTCTTGTCTGCCACGGCCCCTGCTGGTTCCTCACTTCCCATCCTCTCTTCTGTTCCCTCCACCAGGGAGTATTTACTCCCCTCCTGGAGCAGCTCTTATCAAGGCTACACCAATACAATCAATATCCTGGTCACGGCTTACTTGGCTTCTCTGCAGCATTTAACATGAGTGGCCTTTCTCTGCTCTTCACCTGGTGCTGCCTTCCTTTCCCCCTGGGCCCTTCCTTCTTTTTTTTTTTTGCGGTACGCGGGCCTCTCACTGTTGTGGCCTCTCCCATTGCGGAGCACAGGCCCCGGACGCGCAGGCTCAGTGGCCATGGCTCACGGGCCCAGCCGCTCCGCGGCATGTGGGATCTTCCCGGACCGGGGCAGGAACCTGCGTCCCCTGCATCGGCAGGCGGACTCTCAACCACTGCGCCACCAGAGAAGCCCGGGGCCCTTCCTTCTTGGCCTCCTGTGTCTAGGGGGCTCCTGCTCTCCCATACCCCTAATCCTTACTTCTCCCTCATCCGGTCCACTGGCTTCTAACACCTTCTATTTGTCGATGTCTCCCTTAACTTGATTTTAACCCTGCTTAGCGTCAGATGTGTGTAACCTCTTGACGACTTGGCATCTTCAGTTGGGTATCTAATTGGCATGTTGAACTTGACACACCCCAAATGGAGGGCTCCAGCGGACAATACCATCCGGTTGCTTAGACCAAAAGTCTAGGCATCATCCTTGATCCTTTTCACCCCACGTCTAATCCATCAGGAAATCCTGTTGGCTTTATCTCCAAAACAGACCCCCAATCTGATCACTTCTCAGCATGTCCACTGCTGTGCCCTGGGGTAAGCTACCATCCTCTCTCACCTGATGCTACTGCAGCTTCTGGTTGGTCTCTCTGCCTCTTGTCCACTTACGGTCAGTCCTTCCTTCACTGGGCAGCCAGTGTGATCATTCCAAAGTATAAATCTGATTATGTCACTCGCCTTCTTTTAATTTCGACTGGCTTTTCCATCACACGTAGAATAAGTTTCAGATCTGTGCTGTGGCTTGTGAGCCTGGCGTGGTCTGGCCTCTGCCTGCCTCTCTGACCTTCTTGAAGCTTCCTCTTCTCTCCTCCTGGGTCTCTAGACTTCAGCCACATTGGCCTCCTTGCAGCCTCAAGCACGCCACGTGCCTTTCTTCCCGAGGTCCTTGCCTTTGCTCTTCCTTCTGCTTGTGATGCTCTTTCCTGGCTCTCAGCACAGCTGCCTCCTCTTCATCGTTCAAGTCTCAATTCAAATGCCTGTTTCTGGGCGTGGCCCCCCCGCACCCCGAGTGAGAGCAGCCTCCCCTGGTCATCCTCTCCTATGTGACTTCACTTAATCTTCTCCATAGCATTTTCAGTACCTGAAAGTGTGTTATTTTTTCTTTTGTTCCTTGTCAGTGTCCTTTCACTAGAGTGTAAACTCGTTGAGGGCAGGTGCGCTGTCTAGTTCGTGTCTGTGTTCAGCACCTCGGACCAGCACCAGTATTGCTTGACTGCACTGAGTGGGTGTAACTGCCGGACAGGAAGCAGGGGATGGCAGGACAGGGGATCTGGGTGGGTAGGTGTGACACCCTTCATTGGGTGAGTGGTGCGCCTCAAAGGGAAATATGCTTCTATCTGCATCTTCTCACTCGAGCTTCACAGGAACCCCGTGGAATAGGTGAGGCAAGGAGGACTGACCTCCTGCTACTGAGAAAACGGTGGAAATTAGAGTTGGAAGGAAGCTTAGAGAACAACCCAGTACTAATGAGGCACTCACCCTGTGCTAGGCACTGGTGGAGGCACCTTACCTAGTCAGTTTCTTTAATCCTTGCAGCTCCCCGTCCAGTACTGTAGGCACAGGTAGAACTTACTGACCCTATTCTACAAGGAATTGGGGACTTAGAGAAATTAAGCCACTTGTCCAAGGTCACATAGCAGGAAAGTCGTGGAGGTGGGACTCAAACCCTGGCTGTCTGACTCTCTATTCCCTGCCCTTACACATGCTGCTATACTGTCAAGTCTGAGGTTTCCCAAAATTTAGTCACTGATTGCTTGCCATATCCTTGTGCCCTCTCTCCAATTATTTAATTGGTATTTTCTTTAATAGACTAACTTTAAAAAGTAAAATAATTCTTTTAAAAGAAACTTTAAATTCCTATATGGATGTGTGTTTGTGAATCCACCTTAGCTGGTATTTGTGGATTCCCAGTGTTGGCTCAGCAAAGTTAAGTGACATGTCAAGACCATTCAGTGATGGAGCCAGAAGCAGATCCCAGAGCTTCTGACTGTCAGCCTGAGCACTCACTCACCAGGGTGACACCCAGGGTGTGAAGTGTAAGGAAGCCCTCACTCTTAGGTGTTGACTCTGAACTTGCATCCCTGAGAGTTGGTACCTCCTGAAATTCTGTGCTCCAGGCACCTTGCTTGCCTCACCCCAGTCCCAGCCGTGCCACCCACGCGCCTAGGGGCTGAAGGTGGATGGGTCTCAGGAGCTCCCCTGATCCAATCACCACACCGAGCCTTTCCATAAATTTGGGGCTCAAACACAGCACCATCTTTTATTTACTTCACTGAATCCTCAAGCACCTTGTGCCTTGTTAGTAGCAAGTCTGAATTCTTCTGATTTTCTAAAATCTCAGGATTATACTCAGGGCAGAGGGGTTTAGTCCTCTTTGGAAAGCCTAGCAGAACAGGACCTGGCCTCTGATCAGACCCTCTTGCCGTTGCTTGTTGCTGTCACATGGTGTTACAGGGGAAGATGGGTCCTGCCCAGTGTAACAGGATGCTTCCCCTGCTGAGAAGAGCCTTGGGGGTTCCCGATCGCGGCAGGGCCACAGAGGCTCCTTGAGGGACAGTGAGCCTCCTCTGTGATGTTCCCTGGCGTCCACCTCTGTCGTGCAAGCACACCTCTTCAGCCATCATACCAAAAGCTTGCCCCTCCCCACACGGTGTAGGCTGGCTGCCTCAGGAGGTATGCCCAATCTCTGTGCTGGCATCAGCTTTCCCTCCCAACTATCCTGGTCCTTCTACTGAGCCCAAATCCCTTGCTTCAAGGCAGTTTCATTTCTGGAAATTTGTTGCCTCTTCCAGCCCCTCCCCATGGACCTCCCTGGTGTCACACCTCTGGGAGCAGCTGTGGGGTTTTGGTCCCTTTGCTCCAAGAAGGATAGGATCTACTTCTGCAAATCCATCTACCTTTTCTGCAGTTATCAGCTTTGTATGTGTCAAGGAAGTGTAGCATTTTTAGGATCACAAAAAGTTCACATTCTATTCCTCCAAGGAGGTGGGTGTGCTCAGGGCCCATATTTGCACAATCAAGAGGGTGTACGAGGCCAGCTTCTCTAGGTTAAAAATAATCACAACAAATCATGGAACTTTACTCCTCCTCATTTCAGATATGGAAACCAAGGCCTAGAGACCATAAGCACCTTATTCATAGCCACACAGCTGTGGCCCTTTCACATCTGCTCATCCCCTTGTAGATGTGGTGGATGCCAGGCTTGGGGCTGCTCTGAGCCCCTGTGGGCCGGCTCAGGACCGATCCCGCTGTTTCTCATCCTGAATCCACAGGTGAAATCGCAGGAGCTGGTATGGCCAGTGTCATGTCTGCGCTGACCGACAAGGCCATAGTGAAGAAGGATCGGCTGTGCGACGTGGCCGGGAGAGACCGGTACCAGGTCAACAATAAGCACGATGACAAGTACTCGCCGTTGCCTCCCAACAAGATTGTCCAGCAGGCAGAGGAGCTGGTGGGCCAGGAAGTTCTCTACAAGCTGACCAGCGAGAACTGCGAGCACTTTGTCAACGAGCTGCGCTACGGGATCCCCCGCAGTGACCAGGTGCGTCCTCAGTGTGTCCCCATCCCCGGGAACCAGACCATTTCCTCCGCTGACCTGGGCATCAGTGTGGGCTGGGCTGGGCTGGAGACAGGGGCACAAACAAGACAGAGCAGAGACAGAAGCAGAGGCAGAAGCCTGCCCTCAAGGATGTCACAATTGGGGTGGGGAGGAGGGTGGGGAGATGGGCACCGCGGACCAGTGTGGTCGGGGGACGATGGCCGAGGGTGTGAGCACAGCCGTCACTGTCAGCCCGGTGCCCGGCCCTCCCTGGCTGCCTGGCCCTGAGATGGACCCTTCCCACAACCTCAGAGGCAGGTTTTACTATCCCGCTTTACAGATGTGGAAACTGAGGCTCACAGCGCTTGTTGATGGACATTCATTTCATCAAACAAATCTGTGCTGTCTCTTTTCCCGAGTTGTCTCCAACCGTGCTGATAAGCAGCAGAGGTGGGAGCCGAAGCCCAGGTCTGCCGTGACTTATAAAAAGCCCTGTGCTTAGCCCTGCCTTAAGCCAAGGGTCAGTCCAGGAGGCTCCAGGTGATGCAGGTGTGTTTTATTTACTTAGTTGATTTTGGCCATGGCCACTCTCTTCTTTGAATTGCTTTTTCACCCGGGTAACTAACTTCCTTCCCATTTTCTCTCACTTTCTCCTCTCCTTTTCTGGCCCTTCCCTGCGGCCCCCTCGTGTGTGTGTGTGTGTGTGTGTGTGTGTGTGTGTGTGTGTGTGAGAACATTGTTTGGAGAAGTTCTTGGATGCCTGTTGATGAAAAAGAGTATGATTTTTTTTTTCTTTCAGTAAAGGATGAGTTTAAGATCCATCAGGTTGTTGATTTTCAGTACTTTTTAATTTTTTGAGATCTGGTGTCTTCTTCCTTGGTCATTGTGGTGGTCAAGGACGTGGCCTGGCAGACAGATCGATTCATGTTCTCTAAACCCTGGTAAAGTACAAGTGATAATACTGATCTAGGAGGGTTACTGTGTGAATTAAATAGGAGCATCCTTATGCTAGCAGAGTGGCAACTCAGAAAGTACACTTAATACATTGTAATAGTTGAAGTAGTCGTAATGGTCCTCATCTTCATTCTTTTTCTTGGTTCACCCACTGTCTTGTCCACTGGCCTGTCTGGGCCACAGTGACTTGCTGGGGAGGCAGCCACCAACACCCCCTACAAGGATCATGCTCAGCCTTCCTCATACCGCTGATAATCAGCTGTGTTTATTTATTACACTGACCTGCATGTTGGTTAATTCATCCTATGCTCTGTGATGATACAGTGGGTATCTTCCAATGGGTGTTCTCTTATTTCTTTTCTTCAATCACTCATGTTATTATTATTCAATAAATATGTATGTAAATATATAAAAATGTATATAAGTACATGTATGTGTGATACATATATTTACATATACATATATGTACACACATACAATAAATATAAGTGTGTGTGTGTGTGTGTGTGTATATATGAATGTGAGAGATGGTTAATACAAAAATTGACTAGTAGCAAGTACACACCTAGCTAGGGAAGGATAGGGCAATACTGCCAGTGTTTGGTGAAGAGTCCCAGAATCTCTGGGTCACAGTCTAGTTTCAATTTCCCTGACAGTTTATAAGAGGCTCCTTCTGGGAAAGTCAGTGGGCGGGTCCATGAGAGGAACCTCATGACTCAGATTACAAATGTGAGGCAACCAGAAGGAATCTGGGGGATGATGGCACTCAGCATATCTATCTAGGGGGGATAATGGCCTTCAAAACATTTGTTTTGAGTCACATTTGATGCATACTGTCATCCTGGTATCTCTCATCACTAGCATCCTTTAGAGATGCCCTTCAGTTCTCTCCTGTATTAATGCTTTTATCCTCTGCAACTCACATCTTTCTCTTTCTTGGATTACTCTCTTGTTTTGGTGGAATACCACCTCTAATAGATTCTGAGAAAGGATGCCTTTTAAAAAGATTGTTTATGCCTGAAAACGTCTTCATTTTATCCTCGTATTTGATTGATAGTTTGGCTGGGTATGGAATTCTAGGCTGAAAAGAATTTTTTAAAAAATGTGATGGTATTTCTCCATTGTCATCTAGTTTATGCTATTGTTTACGAGAAGTCTGAATCGGTTCTGATTTTCGATCCTTTGTATGTGACCAATTTTATCTTTCTGGAAGCTTATAGAATCTTCTCTTTATCTTCAGTGTTCTGAGATTTCACTATGATAAACCTTGTGTGGATCTGTTTTCATGAATTGTGCTGGGCACTTGATGACACTTTTCAATGTGGAAACCCTGTTCCTTCAATTCTGGGAAATTTTCCATTTTCTCTTCTCTCATTCGGGAACACTGATTATTCAGAGGTTGTACCCCTAGACTGCTCCTCTGATTTTCTTTTCTTCTCTCCCCTGTTTTCCAATTATTTATCTTTTCCAATGAGAAAACTAACACTTATTGGTAGATCTGGGTACAGTAGAAGTTTTTAAAAAAGTAGCAGTGATGATATCAGCATAAAAAAGAGAAACATATGCTAAATAAATCTGATTTCATGGGTGATCCTGCATAACAATTGAGGTGGTGATTACACCTGGCTTCTACTTCAGGTAAATGTCCACCCTCCTATGCAGCAATAAACTCCAAATAGAGATTACTGTACAAATTTGGGAAGTATAAGATACCAAATTCAGGGTGCTATTTTAAGAAGATTTGGTAGATTTATAAAATATCTCCAAATCATCTCATTTTTAGTTATCCTTTAGTGATTATTAATAGACTAAAGAAGAGAGTCACAATTTAATATAAGTAGAGCATTTCTTCACAAAATTGTTACATAATTTAGTAAAATACATATGTCAGTACGCACAAATAATATTTTGAGCATTTAAATACAATTCCAAATCTTGAGATACTGAAAGAACCAAGAAATATTTTTTATCATTTGCTCTTTCTACAAGCACCTTCTTGAAAAATGAAACAATACAAACTGGACACATCCCATTCTCTTCCTGAGGCTTTAGCCCAATGCGCTAGCCAGCCACCTGAAAGAGGCAAAACCGTGACAACACAACAATGATAAAACAGCATCAACAATTCTACCGGACCCCCTCACAGAACATGAAACCAGAACATACTACAAAACAAGAAGAGGTGCCATTTATACTGTTTCCAAAGATTTCCTCTTTCATTTCTTGGCCTAGATGAGGGTTTCTCAGCCTCAGCACTGTTGACATTTTGGGTCATTAACAATGAAGGTAAGTCTTCGTTGTTAGGACTTGCCCTGTGTATTGCAGGATATTTAGTAGCATCCATGGCCTCTACCAACTAGATGCCAGTAGCACCCTCCACCCCCAGGTGTAAGAACCAAAATGTCTGTAGATATTGCCAAATTTCCCCCAGAGGGCAAGCCTGTACCCCCTTGGGAAGTACTGGCCGAGGTGAGTAATGATCATAATACACGGTGTGGCCAAATTAAAATGTAGCTTCTGCACTTCTCCCATCTCACTAGAGAGGGTGGATTTAGTGGACGCTGGACAATGTCCAGCAGTGCTTTTGTTTTGTAAGAGCCATCAAAGCAGCAGCTCTCTTTTTCACTTAACTCATGAGGATAATTTTCTGTGTGAAAAGGATCTTATCAGTCATTATGTTTATTTGTGTTCAGCTCTTTGAAGCAGACGAGATTTTCCTTCAACGGACTATATGTAACTCATCTAAGTTTCCATTTAGAAAGGGAAACAATGGATTTAAACCAAAATGTTGTTTGTGCTTTCCATGCCTAAGAGTATTCTAATCAAGATGGTCCTATTTTCCACCTACCTATTTAAAAATACTCAGGCTTCAAAAAATGTATACTTAGTAAGCTTTTGTACTGAATAGTACTCTAGCAAAAAGCAACTAGGAGCTACACTCATGCTGAAGTCTACCTGTGTCAGATAAAATTTTTTTTTTTTTTTTTTTGCGATACGCGGGCCTCTCACTGTTGTGGCCTCTCCCGTTGCGGAGCACAGGCTCCGGACGCGCAGGCTCAGCGGCCATGGCTCACGGGCCCAGCCGCTCCACGGTATGTGGGATCTTCCCGGACCAGGGCACGAACCCATGTCCCCTGCATCGGCAGACGGACTCCCAACCACTGCGCCACCAGGGAAGCCCAGATAAAATTTTAAGATAAATAGAAATTGAAGATGTGGCCAATGGTATTGTGTAATTACATAAACCTGGATAAATTACAGGGTATTATATAACAACTACTGTAAATATTAAAGCCAACTTTCTGTACACATATTTTATAACCATTGTTATTTTATAACCTCTCATAGTCTGAATTCAATTGCTTTCTGAATAATATTACTCTTCTTATATCCACTTAGAACATTGCTGAAAGTGAAGAAAAGCACATTAGAATTGCCTTTTTCCCAGAAACAATTCCGGGGCTTAACTCATAGTAGATGTGTAGCATAAGCAGCTAATTGTCCGCAGTCTGATAGGATTACTGTTTGCCCACTTTCAAGAAAAGATAATGAGGGGCAACTTTTCTCTTTCATAATATTCTGATTGAAGACCTCTGGTGCACACCGTGTAGCCCATTTTCATGATCAGAACTGTTGTAATTTCAGCACAGTGGCTGGGCTGGACCCAGCAGCCTTACAACAAGAAAATCATCGATGGCATCTGCAGGTAGCTCTGTCTCTCCTGGGAAGGTCATCCTTTCCGTAAAATCTGCACTCTCAGGGCTAACTAAATACTACTTTCTTGTATTTAATGACACAATTTGACTCTGTACAAAGCATGAGCACAAACAATGAGGCTATTGTTGTTTTCCTTGACAAAGTACCTTTTGTATGAACCGGCTCCATCGGCGTTTCTCCTCACACTGAGGTTCTGTAAAGAACTGGGGGCTTATTGTTCCTACTCCATTATCTGCAAACCATTTCTCCCACCTTGACACATAGCTTAGCAAGGAAAACACTGGATCCAAGTGGTTTTATGCAGGCTCCCTAGCAAGAACCCAGCAGGACCACGGTTGCCACAAAGCCAAGCCTAATTACCTTTAATTTAACAGGAAGGTCTAAAGCCTGAGCGGCAGTCAAACCTTAGGTCAGTAGCTTCATGCAAACTTTTGTTGACATGTGTTCCGGGTACCTTGTGATGTTAGTTACACTGGTGTATTTCCTGGCATTTCACACAGCTATGCTGGACACGTTTATGGCTCAGATAAGCCTGGGCAGTGGCAACATATATTCTTTTTAAGCATTGAAGTTTTTCAAAGTCTTCTCTATGGTGGGCATGTGGGAATTTTTCGGCCACAACATACACAACCTAGGCAAGCTCTGTGCTTAGGGTACCAAGGGCAGAGTTGGTGGTGTCATGTAAGGATGTGGGTTTGGGGTACCAAGTCCACATTTTCATCCTTTTTATTACTGGGAGTTTTAGTACACTGTCTCATTGGACTTCTTGACGTAAAATCATTATAATCTTCTCCTTTGCAGTTCTTGGTGCTGCTTAAATGCTTGGCTTGGTTTTAGGGTGAGATTTCTTGATCCATGTTCATGATACCATTAGTGGGAAAAAGTACAGTTTTCATGATTTCAGGCATTGTGCCTTCACTGCATTTAGTGTTCTCTGGGTCCTAGTGGAATTATGCCTAAAACAAATGCCTTATTTTACTTTTAGTTGGATTTTGGAAAGAGTGAAATTTGATACATGTTCAATTTTTGCCCTGAAACTTACTCTTACTTTTGCAATGTTTTTTTTTTCTAGTACAAACAATACAAGTCAGATATCTTAATAATTTAAAGTATAACATTACTACTCTTTATAGTTGAGTCATTTAAGAACATGCAAAGAGCACCTCTGCACCTGGCAGGACCGGGTGCTGGGAATACAGCGAAGATGACAGCAAGTGAGGGTTTTGCTCTGCCGGAGGTCACGGTTTATTGAGGATTCAATAGCAATGACTCTTCAACTTCACACTTACTTCGAGAGCTCCCTGTTGGCCAGCCAGGATTTCAACCATCTGGCTTCATCTCCCTGTCCTTTTCACAGCCACCCTCTGGGGATGTGTGCTTTAAGTACTCACAGGGTGAAGTGAGTTTCCCGCTTCAGACCTGTGTATGTCATTGGCCAGCTGGCCCCACCCACCACTCCTTCCCCATCCTGCCCTCTTCTCCCCATTTCCCTGCCAATGTTAGTTGACTTCTGAGTTTGTCAAGAAGACCAAGGGGCATGGGAGGCTCCCTGAGCTGGATGTTCTTGTTGAATGTACAGCATGTACTCAGATTCCTGACACAGAATCTGATCCACCCTCCTCTCTCTTCCAGGTCAGAGATGCCATCATGGTAGCTGGCATCGCAGGAGTGGGCCTGGCAGCCATAGGCCTTATTGGAATCATGTTCTCAAGAAACAAGAAACAAAAGCAATGACTTGAAGGGACTCTCTTGTCAGCAGTGAATTTATACACTAAGGGGGCCTTCTTTGCTAGAGGGTTTGAGGTTTGGTTTGTGGATTTATTCTGTTTTACAATAAGGCTTATTTTCACAGAATAAAATAAAGCCCAATGAAGGAGGATTTTATTGGGGGAAGTGCAGCAAGAACTGCCTGGCGTGGTCTGTTGAGGGTGCAGCTATGCTCTGTTCCTGATGATGCCATGTTGTTCTCTGCCTCTTTGGTGATTTTCTCTCACTTTCTATTTGTGGGCTGCATTCTTCACGTGCAGGAAACAAAGTCCAACTCCGGTTATCTCAAGTAATGGGGGCTTCTAGTGGTGAGGATACAGGTGGGCAGCAAGGGAGACAGACAAACCTGACTGATATTCAAGAACAGGAACCACTGCACACCCAGGACCTTTGGCCTGGAGCTAGACCCAGGCTGGCTTCCAGGACTTAGTAGCTGGAGTCTATGTCCGTGGGGTTCAAACCTCAGCCATAAGGAAAGACTATATGCTCTTGCCAATCTTGTTAAAATCTCCTTTATCTCCCTCTGATCTCCACAGCTTTTCTCAGCCTTATCGCTTCCACCCCGCAGCACTCCTACGTCCTCTCCACTTGGGCTGTCACGACACCCCTCCCCCCCACCGCCAAGTCTCTGATCCCACACCCGCTCCTGCGGCTTCTCTCCCCACATCTGCTCAGTTTCATCCCTCCCTGTGGCCTGCGAGGTGCTCCCAACGCAAGCTCCTGAGAGAGAATCTGATTGGCTCAGCTCACCACACTTAGCCTACAGATTGATTGGCTGCCATTGGGTCAGGTGGCCCCACTAGGCCAATCAGCTCTGCCCAGTGGGGCCCGGTCACGTGGTACAAAGTTGCCTCAGGGCTTTCGGGGTGGGGGTGTGGCTCATCCCATGCCTGATGTAGGTGCAGCTGAGCCCTCGCGGGAGGGTCTGGGGGCGAGGGGACAGACCCTTCATGGTTGGTCCCTTGAGGTCTCCTGGTGTTGCTCGCTGGGCTTGGCAGGTGTTCAAAGTGACCATTTTCCTGAAAGGGGCTTTTGTGGGTTCCTCAGAAGTACCCTGCTGGGACCGACTGTCCTTCCCTCCACAGGGCAAGTCTTCTCCTCTGTCTAATTGCGAATGTTTCCTTCGTCAGCCCTGGTTGTCTGGGGACCATCAGTCTTTTGGAATCCTGGACAGGACTTACAAATGGCTCCTGGCCAGCTCCCTCCTGCTTGGCCCACATCTGGTCCAGGATAAGCTTGTGCCCATTCATGTCCCAGCGTTGATGTAAGAGTAGTGTCTCCCAGTGTAGTTTTCTTCCTTTTTGTTTCAGTTCTGTTGATGTCACATGTCGTGCCAGTTCTCAAGCTCCCCAAACCCAAGGGACACAGGCCCAAATTAAAGGGTGGGTTTCTTTCTTTCTTTTTTTTTTTTTGCGGTACGCGGGCCTCTCACTGTTGTGGCCTCTCCCGTTGCGGAGCACAAGCTCCGGACACGCAGGCTCAGCGGCCATGGCTCACGGGCCCAGCCGCTCCGCGGCATGTGGGATCTTCCCAGACCGGGACACGAACCCGTGTCCCCTGCATCGGCAGGCGGACTCTCAACCACTGCGCCCCCAGGGAAGCCCAAGGGTGGGTTTCTTGAAGCCCCCTCTGTCGCATGGCATAAGGTGATGCAGAGGCGTGGAGCAT
This sequence comes from Monodon monoceros, assembly GCF_005190385.1. Classification (NCBI taxonomy): domain Eukaryota; kingdom Metazoa; phylum Chordata; class Mammalia; order Artiodactyla; family Monodontidae; genus Monodon; species Monodon monoceros. The sequence continues at coordinate 99,036,711 of NW_021703784.1, read as the reverse complement.
AAACCTCCAAACTAATTGTCGAGTAAAAAGGAATGAAGTAGAATAAACACAAGAAAGCAAAACTAAAACACCCAGTTCAATTACAAAATAAACATTACATACAGAAAGTGGGGTGTGTAGAAATGACCAGAGAAGACGGAATAACTAATTCCAAATATATTGGTAATGACCATAAGTATATATGGACTAAATTTGCCAAGTATAAGACAAATATTATGCTGGATTAGACAACTAATCCAGGGAATACTGTCTACAGCAGATCCAATTGAAATATAAGGACACAAAGACTGAAGTTAAAAAGATGGACATTGTGCATGATAACTCATCTGATGTCTTTAAAACATTGTTATCAAGGAGAAAAATTGGCGGTGTGTATAAACTGTCCTAGACTGAAAGACATGTTGGAGACAAAACAACTAAGTGTGAAAAACAACTATAAACACAATTTGGGATAATAGGGAAAATTTGAATATGGACTGGGTGTTTAAGAATATTAAGAAATTATGAATTTTATTAAGTGTGAAAATGGTATGAGATTTATGTAAAACACATGACCTTATTAAAAAATAGATGCAGATATAGCAAATATGACAAAACAATAAGTTTTTAATCTATGTATTGTGTATATGCGTAACCACTGTAGTAGTCTTTCTAGTACTTTTTGTATATTAAAATTTTTACCTAGTAAGCATCTGAAAAGTATCTGAAATTTGAACTTGAAAATTTAAATAAACTGAAACTTTTGAAATTATTTCAAAAGTTTATTATTATTTTGAATTAATTCAAAATAAATTATATAATAATTTTTTTAAATTAAAAGAAGATATGCTAGGCAAATACTAACTAAAAACTGGTTAATTAGTTAATACTAATTAACTAAAAGCTGGTATATCTATAATCATATCAGACAATATAGGCTTTAAACCAAAAATGATTACTGGACAGAAAAAAGATAAAAGGTGTGGCGTAATAAGAAATACATTTGGTCTTTATCCTTGGTTCTTGGCCAGAGCTCCTAAAACCCTTGGAATTTCCTAAGGGATAGGCATGTCTTTTCCTGTTCCTAAGGAGCCCCTTTTGATCAACCCGAGTTTGTCCTAATGAGGAGACTTAGGGTGGGGACACTAAGATAGCCTTAAGATGGGGCTGGTCATCAGAAAGACCAAGTGATTAGAGGGTTGGAACTTTCAGGCTACTGATCTCTAAGAAGGGGAGGTGAGGGGTGGGCAAGCTGAAGATTAAGCTCTGTAAAAACTCTTGATCAAGGAGACTTGATGAGCTTCCTGCTGGTGAACCTATGGAGGTATCAGGAGAGTGGCTGCCTGAAGAGGGCATGGAAGGTCCTTGCCCACACACCTTGCCCTATGCATCTCTTCCATTTGGTTGTTCCTGAGTTCTGTACATTATAATAAACCGGTAAACATAATTAAAGTGCCTCTTCCCGAGTTCTGTGAGCTGTTCTAGCAAATTATTGAACCTTAGGAAGGGTTGTGGGAACCGCTGATTTTTAGCCCATTGACAGAAGTACAGGTGGCCCGGGTCTTGCGAATGGTGAAAGGTGTCTAAAGGTGAAGGAGGGCAGGCTTAGGGGACTGAGCACTTGAGCTCTGAGGCCTGTGCCAGCTCCCAGGGGTTAGTGTCAAAACTGAACTGAATTGTTGAACACCCAGTTGGTATCTGGGAAATCAGAGAATTAGTTGCCGGTGTTGAAAAAGGCTCCAAAAAAGTTTCTGAAAAAAATTTCAACTCAGTAGGAAGGTATAATACTTCTAAAATTGTTTGCACCTAATAAAAGTCCTAAAATAGATACTGAAAATTTTGGCCTATTGCAAGGAGAAAATGACAAATTCCCCATGATAGTGGGAGATCTAAATAACACCTCTCTCTGGAACTGATAAATCGAGGAGACACAAAAGATACAGCAATTTTGAAAAACCAACGAGCTGATTTAATGAACACATGTAGTACAATTGTTGAATATAGATTTTTTTTTTTTTTTTTTGCGGTACGCGGGCCTCTCATTGTTGTGGCCTCTCCCGTTGCGGAGCACAGGCTCCGGACGTGCAGGCTCAGCAACCATGGCTCATGGGCCCGGCCGCTCTGCGGCATGTGGGATCTTCCCGGACCGGGGCACGAACCCGTGTCCCCTGCATCGGCAGGCGGACTCTCAACCACTGCGCCACCAGGGAAGCCCGAATATAGATTCTTTTTGACCACACACAAAGGAATGCTCATGAAAACTGACCACGTCCTTGGCCTTGATGCAAGTTGCAACAAATTTCAAGGGGCTGGTAACATAGAGATCATCTTTTCTAACCATAATGAAATTAAGTTAGAAATCAATAAGAAAGTGATAGCTAGAAAAACTCTATCCTTTTAGAAATTTTAGAACACATTGTTAGATCAATTATGTGTCAAAGAAGAAAACATGATGGAAACTAGAAAATATTTAGAACTGGATGATAACAAAAATACTAGAGATCAGTACTTGGGTCATTCCGGTCAAGGGATACCTAGAAAGAAAAGTGTAGCATGAGTTCTTACATTAAGAAAGAAAAAGGTACAAATTAATGAGTTAATCATCCAGTTGAAGAAGATAGATAGAAGTCATACAGCTGGCCAATAGGGACGTGAAAAGATGCTCAACAGGAATAATCATCAGGGAAATGCAAATCAAACCTACGATGAGACACCAGCTCATGGCTATTATCAAAAAGACGAGAAATGACCAGTGTTGGTGAGGATGTGGAGGAAAGACAAGCCCTGTCGACTGTTGCTGGCAATGTAAAGTGGTGCAGCCACTATGGAAAACAGCATGAAATTTCCTCAAAAAATTAAAAATAGAATTACCATACGATCCAGCAATCCCCCTTCTGGATGTTTATCCAAAGAAAAGGAAAACATAACTTGAAAAGATATGTGCACCCCCATGTTTGTCACAGCATTATTTACAACAGCCAAGATATGGAAACAAGCCAAGTGTCCATCAATGGGTAAATGGATAAGGAAATTGTGGTATACATGTAGAACGGAATATTATTCAGTCATAAGAACGAATGCAATCTTGCCATTTGCGACAACACGAATGGACCTTAAAGGCATTAGGCTAAGCGAAATCAGTCAGACAGAGAAATACAAATACTGTATGATCTTACTTATATATGGAATCTTTCAAAAAAAAAATCATGCTTATAGATACGGGGAACAGTTTGGTGGTTGCCAGAGCTGGGGGTTGGGGGTGGGTGAAATGGGTGGAGGGAGTCAAAAAGTACGAGCTTCCAGTTATAAGATAAATAAGTCATGGGGATGTAATGTACCACATGGTGACTATAGTTAATAATACCATATTGCATATTTGAAAGTTTCTAGGAGAATAGATCTTAGAAGTGCTCATCACAAGAAAAAAATGTTTTGTAACTATGTATGATGACAGATGTTAACTAGACTTGTCGTGGTGATCGTTTTGCAATATATGCAAATATCAAATCATTATGTTGTGCTCCTGAAACTAAGATAACGTCGTATGTCAATTATACCAAAAAAAAAAAAAAAAGAGAGAGAGAAAAGAAAAAAAAATAGGAAGAAAGTAAAAAGATATGAACCAAAAGAAATGAATCAAAATAAGCATATAAAAGAGAATACACAAGTTAATGTTTTAGGAATAAAAAGGGGGATATAACTACAGATACTAAGGAGATCAAAAAACAAGAAATCAATAAATAACTTCATGACAATAAATTGGAAAATTTGGATGGAATTAATACATTCTAAGGAAAACATGTTATCAAAATTGAACCACGAATAAGTAAAAAAGTCTAAGTAGTCCTATTACCATTAAAGGGATTAAATCAGTACTTAAAATTTGTCCCACAAAGAAATGGCATTCCTGGATGGTTTTACAGAGGAGTTTTCCCAAATATTCAAGCAATACATGAATGAGATCTCTCTGGAGAAAATATCGAAGGACTTTGCATGGCTAGGAAACCGCAATATCATAAATATGTCAGTTTCTTTCCAAATTCATCTCTAGATTCAGTGCAATTCCAAACCAAATTCCAACAGGGTCTTTCCTGAAATTTGCAACCAGATTCTAAAATGGACCTGGAAAAAGTAAAGAGGCAAGGTTAGCTTTTTCATTACTAAGAAGAAACACCAGGCAGGGAGACTTGCACTGTGAAATATCAATTTATTATAAATTATTATTGTGATCAAAATAGTGCGTTTTTGGTGCAGGGATAGTTAGGCTGACTAATGGAATGGAGTAGAACCTCTAAAACAGACCCCCAAATATACGAAACCTTAATTTACAACAAAGGTGACACTGCAGATCAGTGGGGAAGGATGAACTATTTAGGGTTGGCAAACAGTTTTTGTGAAGAGCCAGGGAGTAAATATTGGTAGGCCTCAGAGCGATGCAACTATTCAACTCTGCTGTTGTAGCAGGAAAGCCGCCATAGTCAATTCACGTCTATGTACTGTAATACGTGGGTGTGTATCTAATAAAACTGTATTTGTAAAAGAATAAAAACATAACTTTATCTATGTACACTGAGATTTAAATTTCATGTACTTTTCATGGGTCATGAAATATTAACTTCTGATTTTTTTCAACCATCTAAAAATGCAAAACCCAGTCTTAGCTACTGGGCTGTATGAAAACAGGGAAAGGGCTGGATCTGACCTGTGGGCCATAGTTTGCTGATCCTCAACCAATAAACGGTACTCAAAAAACTGCGTAATCATATGGACTTTGCGCTGTACAGAAAAAGTCAGTTTGGGGAGGATTTCAGACTTAAATGTGAAAGGAAATATATAAGTTGCAGCTCTCCAGACAAACAGAACCAATAGGATATAGATAGATAGATGGATAGATAGATGCAAGAGGAGATTTATTAAAGGAGATGGTACACATGGTTATGGAGGCTGAGAAATCCCACCATCTGCTATCTGCAAACACAGAACAGAAAGCTCGTGATGTAATTCAGTCCAAGTCCGAAGGCCGGAGAACCAAGGGAGCCAATGGTCTAAGTCCCAGTGAAGGCCTGACCACATGGAGGGTAGGGCGCTGGCGTAAGTCCTGGAGTTTAAAGGTCAGAGAACCAGGAACTCTGATATCTGAGAGCAGGAAACGATGGACCTCTCAGCTCAAGGAGAGAGATTGTCCTTCCTCCACCTTCTTTGTTCTATTCAGTCCTTCAGCGGATGGGATGATGCTCTGTCAACCTAAATAAAACTAGGAGGCCATATTCCGGCAGAAAGCAGTTATTTGGGATCAAAGAACTGCAATGCAGGGCACACAGGTTTGGATAGCGACCTAAACAGTGTCCTACCAGGGAGTTAAAGTCATGGGTTTTTAAAGGCAAAGAAGGAAGGTTTGCATTGCAAAGAATTTTAATTGGAGCTGGGTGCAGAAGCTAGTCTTGGCTGAACAGGATTGCTAAGGCTATCACTAGAGCGAGGTAACAACCCGTTGCTATGACAAGTTGCAAGTGTTTTTGCAGAGTCCTTGGAATATTTGTGGTTTCACCCAGTTCAAAAGTTCAGGTTCTGGGCTTCCCTGGTGGCGCAGTGGTTGAGAGTCCGCCTGCCGATGCAGGGGACACCGGTTCGTGCCCCGGTCCGGGAAGATCCCACATGCGGCGGAGCAACGAAGCCCGTGCGCCACAACTACTGAGTCTGCTCTCTAGAGCCCACGGACAACAGCTACTGAGCCCATGTGCCACAACTACTGAAGCCCACGTGCCTAGAGCCCGTGCTCTGCAACAAGAGAGGCCACCGCAATAAGCCCGCGCACCGCAATGAAGAGCAGCCCCTGTTCACCGCAACTAGAGAAAGCCTGCGGGCAGCACTGAAACGGAGCCAAAAATAAATAAATAAATCTATTAAAAAAAAATAAATAAGGAAAAGACAACCCAACAGAAAGGTGGACAAATGTATTAACAGGCTTTCCACAGAGGAGAGAATACAAATGTCCAATAAACACATGACAAAATGGGGCACTTCCTAAGTACTTATAGAAATGTGAATTAAAAGATCCTAGTCTACAGCTACCATGCTGACAAATATTTAAATATTGAGCAGTTATATCTCTGGTATTCTGCTGGTAGGAAGCTTAATTTTCCATTCTTTTTCTAATAAAGCTGAAGGTCATACCCTACAACCCAGTAACTCTGGTCTGTGCTCCTTTAGTGAGTGATAACTTCTATTTAGTGGGTCACAGTCAATATTTTAAAAATCATTCAGTGAAACACAATGATAGAGAATAGGATTTGCCAGAGTGAATTTCATCTTGTTTCTTGGCAAATTTTTTGGTAAGACTTTTACTTGTATACATCAATATCCTGATGCATTGTGAAGTGTATTTCTCACCGTGAGTCTTGGTCAAAAAGATCTGAAAGCCTCTGCTTAGAGGAGAGCCGCCCGGTGCTCCAGGAGGCTTTGCATGAGGACGCTCGGGGCAGTTTTGACACCCTCAGTGTCCGTTGACCCGAGACAGGATGATTAGCTGTGCTACATTCTACAAAGGGAATGCTGTGAACGTGAATGAACAATGGCTACAATCCGTCAGCATGGAACCTAATCGTGAGCAAAAATAATCAAGTTGTAGAATGTATGATGTTTGATTCTGTTTTTACCAAATTAAAAAAATGTTGTTAAGGGATACCTTTTTATTTGTAAAAACTTCTAAAAAGCAAGACATTAACAGGCACAAAATTCAGGAGAGTGGCTACAACAGTACTAGGAGGGAGAGAAATTGGGTTAATTTTTTTATAACAGCTTTATTAAAATAGAATTCACATACCATCCACTTCACCCATTTAAAGTCTATAATTCGGTGGGTTTTGGTATATTCACAGAGCTGTGAAACAATCACCACAATCAATTTTAGAACACTTTCACCACTTCAAAAAGAAGCTCCATACCCTTTAGCTATCACCTCCGAGCACTGCCTGTGCCTCTAGTCTTAAACAATCATAAATCTACTTTTTGTCTCTATATGTTTGTCCGATCTGGGCATTACATATAAATAGAATCTTAAAATAGGTAGCATTTGTGACCTGTTTCTTTCACCAGCATGCTTTTAAATTTCCTCCCTGTTGTAGCATGAATTATTACTTCCTTCTTCTTTATGGCCAAGTAATGTTCCATTGTGTGGATATACCCTTTTTTTTTTGGATATACCCATTTTTTAAAAGTATTTATTTATTTATTTGGCTGCACTGGGTCTTAGTTGCAGCACGTGGGATCTCCGTTGCTGCGAGCGAGACCTTTTTAGTTGCAGCCTGCGGGCTCTTAATTGTGGCATGCAGGATCTAGTTCCCTGACCAGGGATCGAACCTGGGCCCCCTGCATTGGGAGCATGGAGTCTTAACCACTGGACCACCAGGGAAGTCCCTACCCATGTTTTTTATCCATTCATCAGTATGCGTCCACCTTTTGGCAATTATGAATAATGCTGCTGTGAACATTTGTGTACAGACTTTTTTTGTGTCATGGGGCTTATTTAAGATATTGGTGATTTTCTATTTCTTCAACTGGGTGTTGGTGCATGGATATTTTATTGTTATTTCTTATGTCTTACACTTATGACTGTTCTTTTATATAGATATAAGATTTAAGAAAACTCATTAAAAAGTATATGTAGGGCTTCCCTGGTGGCGCAGTGGTTGAGAGTATGCCTGCCGATGCACGGGACGTGGGTTTGTGCCCCGGTCTGGGAAGATCCCACATGCCGTGGAGCAACTAAGCCCGTGTGCCACAACTACTGAGCCTGCTCTCTAGAGCCCGCGAGCCACAACTACTGAAGCCCGCACGCCTAGAACCTGTGCTCCACAACAAGAGAAGCCACTGCAATGAGAAGCCCGTGCACCGCAGTGAAGAGTAGCCCCACTCGCCGCAACTAAAGAAAGCCCGTGCGCAGCAACGAAGACCCAACGCAGCCAAAGATAAATAAATAAATAAATAAATTTATTTAAAAAAGAAAGAAATTGATAAGGTTTCCTCTAGGTAGGGGACCTGGGTGGCTAGGGGATGGGGGTGGGCAGTATAGAGGCTTATCTTTCATTTTATATTCTTTTATAATTTTTTTTTTTTTTTTTTTTTTTTTTTTGCGGTACATGGGCCTCTCACTGTTGTGGCCTCTCCCGTTGCGGAGCACAGGCTCCGGACACGCAGGCTCAGCGGCCATGGCTCACGGGCCCAGCCGCTCCGCGGCATGTGGGATCTTCCCGGACCGGGGCACGAACCTGCGTCCCCTGCATCGGCAGGCGGACTCTCAACCACCGCGCCACCAAGGAAGCCCATATCCTTTTATAAATTTAAAAAATTACATATACATAAACACAAACACAGTTAAGACCAAAGATGTATGTCTTCCAGGCTGTGGTCCTGCTGGCCAGCAGGCTGGTGTGTGGCCTGCCCCTCCCCCACTCTCTGCACAGTTGGGGGGCACTTTGGCCTCTTTCCTGCCCAGCAGCTTCATGGACAGTACAGGGACAAGCAAATCCCCAGCCCACCAGCCCTGACTTTGATGACTGTCATACGGCACTTGGGCCTGATTTTCTGACACCCTGAACAGACTGGATTAGGTGAAAAGCCACAAGCCGCAGCATGGGGACAGTGGCGTTTCTTCCTGTTGCCACCGTGCACGACTGGGTTACTCACTATGCCGGCCCATCTGAAGTTTCATTAGCTGACAGGGCACCGCGAGTCCCCTTACTCAGGGAAACAGGGCTGTGATGTCGTGGCAAGGGGATGGCACTGAATGGCTGAAGGAAGATCACATGACTCCAGGCTGGCCACTCAGAAGGTGTGGGCTGGCCCAAAGGGCTCTGGCCAACGGTCCAGGAGGTAATTAGCTAAGCCAACCCTGCTATCTCCTTCTAGAATGGAGGATGAGAGATACCTCCAAGATTGTCCCCTGAAACCAGAGGAGAATGGAATGGAGATACTGAGAGGCGCTGCGTCTCCTCGGGAACACGACCATGTGGACTGTGAGAGCAGATGGTCTGCAGGGAGGGGCGGATCATCAGTCGTTATCCAGTCTCAGTTCCAGTCCACCTGTATCCTGACGGTAAAGGCCCCCTTTGCGCTGAAAGCCTGAAGGATGTAGGTTACTGGTCCTTGATTCCCCCCCTCATTGCTTCCCCACCACGTGCCCCACAGTGAGGATGCTAAGGGCCCCCGCTCCCACCCACCCCTGCCCAGTTTGCCCAGGATGTAACAACCCATAGATACATGTCGTATGAGAGATACTTATTGGAGGCTTTGGGTAGGATAGCGTTCTGGTGCCTAAAAGGGCAGGCCCTCCATCCCCAGGCAGTCATGGATTTGGGGTTCCCCTTTTGTCTAGAATAGGTATCTGAGCTGTGAGCCACAAGGAAAGGGGAGTGACCCCCTGCCATGCTTGTGGCTGTGCGGCTCATTCTCTTCCACGTGTGGCGGGGCAGGGCACCTCTGACGACTTGCTTTGTCTTGTTCCATCGGCTCTGAGGCTGGTGGAGAGCAGCCCCAGTTTTCGGGTCTCCTTGGGGCTCCTCTTCCTTGGTGAAACTCCTCCACTTGGGCTCTGCCACTCCCCCCTGTCGGGCCCTGCCCCACTGGGCTTCGATCATTGCCCTCCTCCCCGCTCCACTCTGCCCTGAGACTTGGTGCGTGTTGACCTTGGCCCTGACCTCAGCCACCACCAGCTCCTTCTGAACCTACCTCTCAAACTCCGATGGCTCTTCTTCCAGGCCTGCTTGTCGACCCGGCCTGTACCCTGCCCTGCTTCAAGACAGTGCAGTTTTCACGTGAACTTTGATTCATGTTTCTAAATATTTGTATGCCTGGGCAGCATGAGAGGGAAAACCAAACTCTTACAGCGATAAAGGCTGGACAACCAGGCAGCAACACACAGACACCATCCTGACAGAAGGATGGCCTCTGTCAGTCCAAACTTACAATAAGCTTTTTTTTTTTTTTTTTTTTGCGTTACGCGGACCTCTCACTGCTGTGGCCTCTCCTGTTGCGGAGCACAGGCTCCGGACGCGCAGGCTCAGCGGCCATGGCTCACGGGCCCAGCCGCTCCGCGGCACGTGGGATCTTCCCGGACCGGAGCACGAACCCGTGTCCCCTGCATCGGCAGGCAGACTCTCAACCACTGCGCCACCAGGGAAGCCCAAACTTACATAAGCTTTTATTTTGAAAGTAGCTCTGTTGGTGGTGATTCTGGGGGGTTTCCTTGTTGGTCTGCAGCTCTGGCACAGAGGGGCACGGGCACAAGCTGAGGCCTGCGGGGCCGGGTGGGGTGAGGAGTGCTCCTCTCGGCCGTCCTGAGGGGGCAGGAGTGGTGGGCTTGGGAGGGCAGCCTCTGCCCAGTGCCCAGGCCCACCTCCTCCGTCCCACTGTCCTCGTCGGTGCGACCAGGGAAATGGTTCACAGTGGTGGGCCCAGGTGGGGGCCGCCAGAGACGTCCTTGTCCCCGTCTCATCTCCAAACATCGCCAGCCCTTTGCTTTTCTCTGCATCCCTTCATCCTCCTTCCACCCACATGCTCCTTCTTCCTTGTGGCTCAAAACTAGCCACACTTCCTGAGCGCTCGCTGCAGCCTGCAGCACGAGAAAGGCTTTTCTCGAATCTGTGCAACGCCCCTGTGAAGCAGGAATAATTACCCCCAAGTGTGCACTGAGGGCACTGATGCTCCAGTAAAGGGACCTTCCCAAGAGGTGCAGCGGGGATCTGAACTTAGGGGAGTCTGACTCCAAAGCCTTACCTTAAAAACAATCAATTTCTTTGATTCCACAAGAAATATGTGAATACATTCTCCTTGTTAACAACAGGAACAACCCAACCCAACCCAACCCAACCCAGATTGAAACTGCTGGCATTAAGGCTAAAGTCTCTTTCCATGCTCCATCCTCCTTTATACAGCCTGGTGTGTGTCCTTCCAGATAATTTTTCTGCTCGTTTGCATACATAGGTATGGCTCCCTTTTCAGTGCTGTTTTGTGACTTTGCATTTTCTTGTAGTTTTTCATTTGGTTCCCTGAGAATAGGTCATTCAGGAAATGCTTTTCCTTTGTTTACCAGTTTTTCAAATGACATGGTGAGTCTTTTGCACCCTCCAAAGGTGACAGATTTTTAAAAATATCATGGTGAGCACACAGATTTCAATTACTGGATTTTTTCCATCTATGTGTAGTTATTCTTTTTGATGTTCAAATTGTCCCATCTTGGGCCAAGTTGAGTCTTGACTTCTGTAGTCAAAGGCTTTGCTCTCAACCATGTCTCCTCTCTGCCCCCCCACGGCAGCTCAGCCCCCTGCTTGGGTGAGTTGGCTCAGCTGAGTCATGGGGAGGTGGCGTGCTGGCTGGCCTCAGAGTGTTCCTGAGATAGAACTCCTGCGTCAAGGGCGTATCTCGCATTCTGAGCGTGACCAGGGCCACCTACCTCCTGCTCTTGTAAACTCCAGGAGGGCACTGCCCCACTGCCAACTCTAACCGCACTGTGATCCCCAGCCCGGATCTTGGCCTGGAGCCCAGACTTGAGCTGCCACAGGACTGCCTGGGATGTTCTGGGATCGTTAAGGGCATAATGTTGGAAATGTTCAGACCTAGATTTCAGTCTTGCTCTTCTACTCACTAGGTAAGGATCTTTGGCAAGTTACCTTACCTCCCTGGGACTCAGTCTGCTCATCTGTCAAGTGGGGCAGTGACAGTTCTTACTCCAAGGAGTGATGGATGAAGTGGGTCAAGTGTTGAGCACTGCGTCTGGCACGTTGAGCTGTGCCATTCGGAGCTCCATCCCTCACGAGAGACACACGGGCCTGGGTACGGGGCGGGTGGCCCTTTAGGAGACATTTTAGACCTCCTGGGAGCCAGAGATTCACTCGCTGACACACACATGCTCTGTGCATACAATGCACTCACACCCAGCTTGTGTACATCACTCCGACCCACTCCCATGCTGCACGCCCACCCACACCGCCTCCTGGACCCCCGTCCTTCTCTTCTTTGTCCTCTGAAGAGCTCCTTTCCAGCCCAGCTGTCTCAGGAAAGAGAGGGGCTTCTCCCCGGTGCGAGGAGAGCTCCCTGCCCCCTGTTTCCTACCAGTGATGAACACAGGGAGCCTGCAGGTTGGACTGGGGCTCCTTGAGGGTCAGGTTCTAGAATGTTCCCTGCGAGGGCTCACCTCTGCCTGTCTCTGGTTTTCCTGTCTCAGGCCAAGCCGAGACTGAGACTTGGAGACCGGTTGGAGATTTCTGCTTTTGGTTGTGAGCCCTGGGCCTTCTCTTTGGGATGTGGCTGTGTGGTCCATCTGACTCCCTCAGGTGAGGACAGGTGCTCTGTTTAAGCACCAGGGCTGAGGTGGAGAGTGGGAACGGCTGTACGATCGTGTGCGTGCTCTCACTTCAGTGCCTGGCACAACGGGCACTCAACCGCCACTTCCTGAATGCATCGTGCTCTCCCCTGCAGGGTGTACCAACGGCTAGTCCTCGTTAGCAGTGAGTTCGTGGAGAGACCGTTGACCTTCATTCCATCAGAGAGTGGGGCTCAGTTCCAGGCATCCCGCTGTACCTGGGAGGCACCCCTTCATGGGTCCAATCTCCTACGTATTAGCTGCTCTGGAGGGACAAACAAGAGTGAGGAACAGCTATCTCCTTCAAATAGCACAGCGTAAGGGAAGGCGCGTGGGCCTCCCAACTAGACAGAACCAGTTTGGAATCCTGGGTCTTCTGCTCACTGACTGTGCCACTTGCACAGGTGACTCCCCCTCGCTAGTTCAGCTGCACCCTCTGCAGAGCAGGTAAGAATCCCTACCTCCCGGGCCGTGGAAGGATGGGTTGAAGGAGGGCCCGGGGAGGCGCTGGTGCAGCGCTGGGCCAGGTGCTGGACCAGCCCCCTTTCCTTCGGGAAACCACTCAATAGCAGGGAGCTGGATACCTGCATTTAACGGCACGTTATGTAACCATTAAAACAGCTGTACAGCAGGTGTGTATACACATGTATGCATATGTGTAAATATGTAGGTTTATTTTCAAATCCATTTTTAAAAATTAGGCTTATTGAGGAACAATTTACGAACAGTAAAATTTACCCTTTTTAGTATACAGTTCTTTGACTTTGGGCAAACACATATAGTCGTGTAACCATCACCACAATACAGATATAGGAGAGCTCCCTCACCCCTAAAGTTCCCCCACGTCTCTTTGTTGTCAACCAACCCCTAACCCCCAGCTCCTGTGATCTTTTTTCTGTCCCTATAGTTTCGCCTTTTCCAGAATGTCATATAAACAGAATCATACAGAAGGTTGCCTTTTGTGTCTGGTTCCTTTAACTTAGCAGAATGCGTTTGAGGTTCATTTATGTTGTAGCAAAATATAGTAGTGACAGGGCTTTGCTCCTTTTCGCTGCTGAGTGGTATCCCGTTGGTTGGACGTCCCACCCTTTGTTCATTCACCACCTGAAGGACGTTTGCGTGGTTTTTGATTTTTGACAATAATGATTACAGCCACTATAGATGTTCCCATACAGGTTTGTTTTGTATGCATGAACATAGAGTTTAATTTCTTTTGGGTAAACACCTAAGAGTAGGATTGTGGGGTCACATGGGAGGTGAACGGTTATCATAAGAAATTGCCCAGCTGTTGTCCAAGTACCTCACAGCAACGTAGGAGAGGTCGCCCTCTACCCAGGAAAGGAAGAAGCCCATCTCAGAGCTGAGGGGCAGAAAAGGGAAAACGAACCCAGAAGGAGAGACTCGGGGTTGGGGGATCCCCGGGAGCGGAGATGGAGGAGACAATGTGTTTTTCTCATGAAATAGAATACATTCTTGGAGACACATTTTCATGCCTATGTTGATCTTGTTTCCTCCACCCACCCCTTCTCGTTATGATCTGCAGCCCTGGCAAAGCTTGGTGCTGCCCCTCCTGGTTTTGACTCAGAAGGGGGTCTCTCTGCCCCCATCCCTGCTCCTATAGCTGGAGCGAGCTGGGGCAGAGACTTTTAAAAATGCCCTTTTGCAAAGAAAATCAAACCGGTGAACTAAAGTTTAAACGCACACCCACAAGTGAATTTAGAAGCTGGTCATTAGATGAACGGGCTGTTCAGAGATTGGCATTACACCGCAGGCTTCCTGTGAGTTGTGCTGCTTCCAGCAGGCCCACCGGCCCCTCCCTGAGGGTTCCAGGAGCCATCACCCGGCCTTCCCGTTCCAGCTGCCTGGAAGCCTGGGTGAGGCAGGAGGCCAGGGTCCCCTTTAGATGCGAAGCAGAGAGTTTAGAGCTGGGAGAACGTGGACAACACCAGGCCCAATCCCTTCAATTTATACATGATAAAAGCAGGTGAGAAGAGGAGGGACTTGCTTGAGGCCACACAGAGAATGAGCCCCCCCGGAACCTCAGCAGACAGTGGCTGGGCATCCTGGGCTGGGGTGGAGACAGAGGCATAAACAAGCCTAAGTAGCAGAGACAGAACCCCTGCCTTTGCTGTCACAGTCGAAGGGGATGGGGGTGGGGAGACGGGCTCTGCAGACCCAGTGCGGTTAGGGGGCGTGGCCGAGGGCGTGAGCATGGCCATGCTGCTCGGCCCAGTTGGCGAGCCCTCCTTGGCCACCAGGCCCTGAGATGGGCCCTTCCCACAGCCCCAGAGGCAGGTTTTACTATCCTCACTTTACAGATGGAGAATCGGAGGCTCACAGCACTGAAGCAGCTTGTCCACACTCATTAAACAATTAGGTGCTGAGTCTCTAGACCATGACAGCCATGGTACAGAGGTGGGACTGGAACCCACGTGGGTTCTGCTCCAAAGGCCCTGATCAAGGAAGGCTTCACAGGACACCTGGACACCTGAGCTGAGTCTGATTTAATTCTTTTGATTAATCTGAAACTGGAAAATGAGCTGGGGCTTACTGGGAAACAGGGGTGATAGGACTATAGACAGAAGGAACAAGCAGTGTGAACCAGGTGGAGGAAAAAACCTGGGTCATGTCGGGGTCAGGGTCATGTCAGGGTCAGGGTCATGTCAGGGTCAGGGTCATGTCAGGGTCAGGCAAACTCTTCCTGTAAAGGGCCACACAGTCAATATTTCAGGCTTTGTGGCCCAGATGGTCTCTGTCTCTTCCATTGTAGCTTTGTAGCCCCCAGAGCAGCCATGGACAATATGTAGTGGAGTGAACAAGGCTGTGTTCCAATGAAGTGTTTTTTACAAAAACAAGTGGTGGGCTCGATTTGACCCACGTGCCATAGTTTGCAAAACCTGTTTTTTGTCCTGTCAATTTCTCATAAATTTATTGTTCCTTTGTCTAAAGAAGTATAAAAGCGGCCTGCTTTGGCCACTTCTTCGGTCCCATTTCCACGAGGCCTCCGTGAGCACGCATTAAGATTTCTTTCTTTTTCTCCAGGAGTCTGTCTTGAGTCGATTATATTATTAGTTCAGCCACAAGAATTCAAGAGGGATAGAGGGGGGCAGGCATCTCTCCCTCCCCGACAGCATACAAGCCAGGTAATCTTATCTCATAAACGCAGAGCCTCAGTGCTACTCAGAGTCAAGACATTTGTTCAGCAGATAAATCACGAGCCTACTATGTGCCTGGCGGTGGCTGAGCACCTGGGACAGAGAACAATCCAGGCGAGCCCCCTGCCCTCAAGCTCTGGGTAGTGAGAGGTCGCAGGGGTGCTTTCCAACACTCTACACTGGCTTCCAGGCTCCCAGTCGGTCAGGCCTGACCTACATCACCTGGGCACCCACCCGCTGTGGATGTGTTGTACCCATAGGGCTATTGAGTTTCCCTTCTCTGCCAATATTTGTTTCCTCTGTGGTTGCTCTGAAGAGGACAAGGGCCAGATGGGTCTTTCCGGAAATGAAGGTTCTTGGCGTACATATCCGTGGTCGGACTCTGATGGTGTGACCTCCCCTTCTCC
Source organism: Monodon monoceros (assembly GCF_005190385.1). Taxonomy (NCBI): domain Eukaryota; kingdom Metazoa; phylum Chordata; class Mammalia; order Artiodactyla; family Monodontidae; genus Monodon; species Monodon monoceros. The sequence goes on along the minus strand of NW_021703784.1, from coordinate 99,020,812 downwards.
TCTGCTGCAGGTCACTCCTGTGGTCATGGCTGTAGGCGTGACAGTAGGTGTCTGGCCGCCAGCTCATTGGGATCCTGCCAGCCCGAAGCAAGCAGGAAAAGCAGTTAAGTTCAAGGAATTGTCCTGACAGCAGCCATTTAGTATAGAGGAATCTTACTTAGCCAGCAGGCATGGAGTTTGCTTTATTAATTTCACTATTTCATCATCCTTTAGGCTTTAAAAAAATTTTATTTATTTTTTTTGGCGGCACCATGAGGCATCCGGCATCTTAGTTTCCCGACCATGAATGAAACCTGTGTCCCATGCTGTGGAAGCTCGAAGTCTTAACCACTGGACCACCAGAGAAGTCCTTAGGCTTACTTTAATGGAGCTAAATAAAAGCACAGGAAGAGTTATTTTGGGAAATGCAGACTAGCGTGAATTCTATTAAAGACACAGTTCAGCTCTGTTATGGACTGAATGTGTTCCCCCAAAATACATGTTGAAGCTCCAGCCTCCAATGTGATGGGATTTGGAGATGGGCTTTGGCAGGTAATTACATTTAGATGAAGTCATGAGGTTGGACGCCCCCATGATGGGATTAGTGCCCTTATAAGAAGAAGAGAGACCAGAGCTCTCTCTTTCCCTCTCCTCCTTGTGAGGACACAGTGAGAAGGCAGCCATCTGCTAGCCACGAAGAGGGTTTTCACAGGAACTGAATCTGGGAGCACCTTGATCTTCAACTTCCCAGCTTCCAGCACTGTGAGAAATAAATGTTTGTTATTTAAGCCACCCAGTCTGTGGTGTGTTGTTATGGCACCAGAGCTGACTAATACAGGCTCCTTCCCAGCTACACTGAGGTGCGTCTGGGCTGTTCACTGCTATTGTCAGGTTTCCTCTTGGAGGGCTGTGTTCTTTTTATGGTGTGAGGGTACAGGAGGGGCAGGGGAGACACACCTGTGATGGATAAGAACCAGAACCATCCGCCTGCCAGAGCCCGGGACCTCAGCAGCTGGAATTGCGTTGAAGATTCTCAACCACAAACATGACTCAGCCACCAGTGACTGCTGGCTCCCAGTTCCTCCAGTAACTCCCTGTTCCTCTGGATTCCAGGAACCATTAGCGTCATGACCTCCCTCTGCTCTCCACATCTTTCATGTGCCTTGTTACTTTCACGCCCCCGCTCCTGCTTCCTCACCACTTGGGTTAGCCATCTACCCCCAAGGTCTGATTGCACATGCCCTCTAGAGGCTACTCTTCCTGCATCCACTCACTTCCATCTCTCAAGCTGCCTGCGGCTCCCAGTGCAAGTTCACGAGAGAGAATCTGATTGGTTCAGCTCGTCGCATCCTATCTCCGCCTACCTATTGGCTGTCCTTGGGTCAGGTGATCCCACTAGGCCAATCAGCTCTGCGGGAGGCAGCGTGGTCACATAGTTCAAACCTGACAGGAGAGGCAGTTTCACTCGGAGGGATTTGTGGGTGAGACAAGCGTGATTGGTTCAGGGCACCCAGGGGAGGGGGCAGGGCCAGCACCAAGCTTTGGCCCCTGGAAAGCTGCTGAGGTCCTGGGTCTTGTCCCAGAGGATATTCATTGACTGGCATTAGAGACTGGAACTCACATCTCTCATAAGATCTGATTCTCCAGTCTACCACTACTATTTGGAAAATAAAATCTTTGAATCCAAACTTTTCATTTATTTTTTTCATGTCTCAGATGCCTGTTTCTTTAGAAGCCATCAGGAGTAGGGAGAGAGAAGAGGGTTCTGTCCCCTCCACCTCCACCCCTCACCAGGCCAGATGTCCTGTCTGCACTGAGGGCCCACAAGATGAAGAGGAAGAGCTCCAGCATCTGTGAGGGGCCCAGGGTGGGTGCAGAACCGGCTCTCTGAGCAAATCCAGCTGAGCCATCAGCTCAGGTACAGCTCTTGGGCTTCTGTTTGGTCAATAGCAGAAACCACTGGAATGTTCACATGAGCTCATGTTAGATGGCTCCCAAGCCTCCCCCTCAGGTTATGATGAAAGCAAATCTCAGACCAAATTCCATCACACACCTAGGCATTTATTAAACATGTGTTCACCAAAGAAGCACTGAGCCGTCCGTCCAGCCTGTTCTGAAGGCAGAATGAAGACACAGCCCTCGTCCTTTCAGGGGCTCTGACCACACGCTGCATGACAGGCTCACTCAAGGCAGGGTTCGGGTGCCCAGATAGCATCAGGCAACCAGAATCCAATCCAGAGCCCGGCACAGGCACGCTGGGGATCAAGCTCCAGGTGGCACCCCTAGAGAAACAGTTTCCTCTCTCACCCTCTGCACCTGCCAGGGTGGAGAGTGGCTCTAACATATTTTAGCCAGCGTACATCTCCTGAATGGCACTCGTTTCACCAATGAGAGATCTTGTCTAGCCCCTGTTATCCTGATTTTTAAGTCCTTAATTTTTCCAAGGAAAAACCAGTTCCAGCATTCAGTTTGCTAATTTGAAAAACATCTCTTGATTAGAGTTAAAGATAGGTAAGAGCAGCCACCTCTTTCAGACATGGTGCCAGCCTACTGCCCCAGGGTGTGGTTTCCTGCTTAGAGAGCTCGTGGAACCTGGGGAATTCTTGGGAGACCCTAGCTTCTGTCCCTTTTGTTTTTCAAGCAGCAGGAGAATGTGGATAGGACCGAGCATGACTCTCTTCTGGAAAATCTCAAAGAAAGAGGCTGGCTAGAGTTGCCCAGAGAGCAAAGCCAAGAGGAAGGGTGTGGAGAGAGTAGTCTGATGGCGGCAACATCTGCCCTGAGGTTGGACACAGAGCCCTCTGCCCCCCAAGGCTTCCCAAAGCTCCCAGGAAAGCTGACCCCCTTGGCCTTCGTTTGCAAGTCCCCCACGTCCCACTTCAGCATCCCTCTCCTGACCTCCTACTGCTTCCCCCATTCCCACTCTGACCAGTTATTCCAAAGAGCCCATCCACCGCGGCCACCCCCGGCACCAGCCAACAACCCAGGATCCCACCTACACACGCCCTCTCACACAAACACACTCACACCAAGACTTACCCATCCCAAGCTCCATTTCTTCCATGCCCTCCCAGAGAGCTGAAAGCCATGGCAGGACTAATTTTTACTAAAATGCTTTAAAAGAGATTGAATGCCAGTGTTGTTTGGGACAGCACCTCGAATGGGACAAAATGCTGAAAACTGAATTCAGTATGGCAAATTCAGGCCCCAGGGCTGGGGGCCTTCCCCCAAAACCTGCAGGGAAACTGATGGCTGTGTCTGGTGATGACCTTGGCAGCTCTCCACGTGACCTGGCTGTGAGGACGATGGTCCTTTCCCTGCAGCAGGCGAGACTGCCATGGATCTCCAGATGGCCTCAGCACTCCTGTCACCCTGGCAAGTGACTCCCCCAAGTACCCGTCCTCCAAGCGCAGGGAGCATAGGGTCTCACCCTGGAGGATGGCTCTGTGGTACATCCAGTCAGCTGGCAGCCCTGAGAGTTCCCATGCTCCTCCTATGTCCCTGTTGACTCAGATCTCAACAACCTTCGGAATGATCTGATGATTCTCCGACTTAGAGAACAAACTTATGGTTACCAGGGGGGGAAGGGTCGGGGGGAGGGATAGATTGGGAGTTTGGGATTGACATGTACACGCTGCTATATTTAAAATCAAATGCCTTTCCATGGGAAAAAAAAGAACACTCTGGTGGACGCACACAGAGGGAAACACCCAGACATCCACGAGGCAGGAGGGGCAGCATCGAGGACTTCCCTGTGACCTGCCAGCTGTCCCACAGTCCCCAGAGTGGGGACGGACATGCTGTCTTACAAAAGTGACAGAATGACGTCAGAAGGGCAACCCTAGTCATACCATGCAGGCCCCAAGGTTCCTATTTCTCCAGCACCAATCACCATGTCCTTAAACTTTTCTTGACGTAAAAATCAGGCTGTGGGGGCTTCCCTGGTGGCGCAGTGGTTGAGAGTCCGCCTGCCGATGCAGGGGACACGGGTTCATGCCCCAGTCTGGGAAGATCCCACATGCCGCGGAGCGGCTGGGCCCGTGAGCCATGGCCGCTGAGCCTGCGCGTCAGGAGCCTGTGCTCCGCAACGGGAGAGGCCACAACAGTGAGAGGCCCGCGTACCGCAAAAAAAAAACAACAAAACAAACAAACAAAAAAAATCAGGCTGTGGAAATATATGCACGCTCTTGAAAGCAAGTTATAGTCCTAAAAACAAGTTTTGCTGAGACCAAGGATTGTCCAGAGATAGCTCAGCCATTTTATGAGTTTATTATGAAAAAGTAAAGCATGCTTTTTATTACTTATATGTACACATATACTTTTCACATTTTAGCGGAATCCAGTTCATAGAAGTCAGTCCAGAGAGCAGTGCCCTGGAACCAGTCCAGCATATTTTTAAGCTTCACAGCAACACACATCTGGTGGATGGTAACCTGTATAACGATGGCTTCAATTTTAAAAATTTTCATATCAAAATTTTTCTCACAGTTGCAGAGAATCATTGTGTTTTTAATGTATCGGTTAGTAAATTTATTAATAAGGGAAACAACTGTTTATTGAGCACCTATAGTAGGCCAGACATTGTGACTGATGCTGCGGTCTGATGGTAACAAGCTTAGACAGTCCCAGCTCTTGGGACCCCTGTAGTTGTAGCGGGGAGTGGGATATTAGTAAACTAGCCACATGGATCAATGTTCAATTGTAACTGTGAGAATCCCCACGAAGGGCAGATACATGGACACTTGAGACTCTTCATGGGAATGTGACCTGGTCGTGCAGACCAAGCACACACTGTCCATGACTCTGGAGCCATAGGTCCTGGACCGGAAATGAGGTCTGGGGAGGGGAGCCTTAGACTGTAAGAAATGAGAAGGCCTCCTCCTCTTTCTCCTTCGTCTGGTTATTGGGCCTGGGCTCTGCATAGAGCAGCAGGGCCCGCTGAGCCAAAGGGAGCCCTGAAACAAGGTAGGCACGGACCTTTCTGGAACCCCCAAATGGAGGCTGACATTTCAGCCTGGGGATCTGAGCAGGGCCCCACTTGATAAGCAGCAATTGTAAGTGACTCTCCTTGTTCTATAACCTTCTTATAGCCCTGAGCTTCCAGAGGAGTCTTGGGAATTGTTCCAGCCTGGTCTCCACTGCACTGGGGGATCAAGGGACCCACCAGCTTTTGCAGACTTGGGAAGGTAGAGCCCAGCGGAGGGTGATGTCCCTAATCCTCAAGCCAGAGTGGTAGTGGCTGTGGTGACACCATGGAGGACGGCCAGATAGAGTGGCCATTCAGGAGGGTCCCTGGTGGCAGAGGCCACTGGGGAAGCAGGAGCACATGCGGATCGGGCCCTTCTGAGGCCACACCCAGCACATGCCGGGAATTAGCAGAGGAATAGTCCGAGGCAGCTAATTTTAAAAAACCAAAAAAAAACCCAAAACAACTTTATTTTGTAAGAGCAGTTTAGATTCACAGCAAAACTGAGAAGGTACAGAGATTTCCGTTCATCCCCTGTCCACGCCCACAGCATGCAGAGCCTCCCCCGTTATCAGCATGCCAGGCCAGAATGGTACATTTGGTTACTGTAAGGCCAACTGGCCCGAGGCAGGGGAACGCAATCAGACTCACAGGTTGCATCAGACCAAAACTTTCCGGACCACCCAGTTCCAGAAACTGACCTGGGGACTTTCCACCCGGCCCAGCCTTCCCGCCTTTCGAGGGGTGGGACTAACAGTCCCAAGACTAATGCAACCGGCACCAGATATTGCCACGATACCCGAAAAGACCACCAAATAAGGAATACCCTGCGCCCTCCCGGATTCACCACACCCCTTTCCCTTCTTCCCCTATAAATTCTGCCCAAACCCTCGCCCGGGCGCGACTTCTCTGGCCCCTTTCTCTCGGACCAGTGAACCTCGCCCGGGAGCGCTCCCTAATAAAGCTCACTTGAAGCTTTCCTCTGTTTCGCGGTGCTGTTTGTTAAGATCCGACCTTACAGTTACAAATGATGGATCTATATAGACACATTATAAACACCCGGAGTCCATAGTTCACCTTACGGGTCACTCTTGGTGTTGTACGTTCTACGGATTTGGACATGTGTAATGACATGTATCTGCCGTTATAGTATCATGCAGAGTAGTTTCACTGACCTAACAATTGAGGTGGCTAATTTTCAGCATTCAACCCAGGGGCAGCTGAGCCATGGCCAATTTGGGCATAGAAAGATAGTGTCATTCCATCTGGTAGTCCCAGAGGAGTGAGGACTAGATCTCAGGCAGGATCCTACGTGCTCGTCTCTCCCTCCCCGCATCTCCAGCATCCAGTGAGGGGCCTGGCTTGGAACAGGAGCAAAGCAATTGTGCAGGCGGGAGGGGGGGGCGGGCTGGAGGCTGAAGGGGCCAAGACTCCTGCCCAGTTCCTCTGCAGACTCTCTCACCCCAAGGCGCCCCGTCAGCCAGGGCCGGGCCAGAGACGGTCCTCATTGGAGAACATGTAAGGACTCATCCCTAGATGTCCGCAGATGTCTAAGACCATGGCCAGGGCACTGACAACAGCAGCCAGTGGAAAGGCAAGACTTCAGCTGTGTCTCTACTTGGAAAGGAAATGGAGCAGGACGTAGGCACAGAGCAGCACAGAGCAAGGCTAGATGCTGCCCGCTTCCCCCTTCCTGTGAAATCCGAGACACCTCTCCCCGGAACTGGTTGATTTTCAGTAATGGCAGGAATCGAGCTTGTTCCTTCCCAGCTGCACACCGCAAAAGGAGCCTGCCGCCCACTGAAACTTCTCTCATTCAGAAACATTGGGCTACTTGGGAGGGGAGATTTCAGAGTCAGAATACTGAAATGCAAATGCACTTTCCAGGGCAGGACAAATGCCTTGGGGGATGGAGGAGGCACCAAACTCCAGCCAGTGGCTGAGGCAGAATAGGTGGGATGCGCTCACTCCCCAAGTCCCAGGGTACCCCCCTCACCCCCCTGACACGTCGCCCACAGCACCCGCCGCGCTCCTCCCCGCGGAGGTCCCTGCCCCTCACTGAGCTGGATGCAGAGAGGAGGCTCTCTCTGCCCAAAGACCTCACGGTCCTACAGGAAAAGGGACTTTCAAACACCAAATGTATTTTGGCATGAAAGCCTTCTCAAGACAGGCTCTGGCAGCCAGACTGAGGCCTTAATATGAGCGGAGCTGCCCTCTCACCACAGAGTCAGTGATGGGAACTTTCAGGGCACTTACCGAAGCCATCTGGAAGCCAGGGCTGTGTCTGGGGTTCAGGTGTTCCTGAACCCAGTTTTATGTTAAAGTTAAGAATTTTGCTTTCACTTTCCTTCTGACACTGTTAAAAAGCTTTAAACACTAAACTTTTCATTTAAGGGAGACTAAAGGTTTGCTTTAATTGGGAAGGTCAATAGTTACCTACATCAAAACATGGAATCACCGAGGCTTCAAAGCCACCTAAAAGCAGTCAGAGTAGGAGGGAGACCTTATGATCTGCTCCTGCTTGAGAAAACCAAGGTCTCTTTCAACAAAAACCTGGACAAGTATTCCTACTCCAGGAAGGGGGGCCTTTAGAGGCACAGAGGTGCCAACCCCGAGTGCACTTACCTAGGCCATAATAAAAACTCCAGGAAATATTAGGTCAGAAGCCATGGGGGAGGCCAAATGGGGTGCTGCGCTCCACAGGGCAAGGCTTCAGGAGGTGGGGGCCTTGGAGCACGTGGATCCAGGAGTTCATTGCCCCTGGAGGACACATTGGGCTGCAAGAAGCAGAACTTAACTAAAGGGGGTTTTGACAGCCTGGATAGTCGGTGTCTCCGTAACAAAAAGACAGAGGCAGGTGACTCAGATTCAGTTCAGCAGCTCACCAAGGCCACCAAGGACCCAATCATTTTACAAATCTGAGGAAAAATATAAATTCAAAGTTTGCAAAGTTCAACAAGTCCCAAGCAGGACAAAAACAAAGAAAATCACACAAAGTCAGCAGCACAACCAAATTGTCGAAAAGCAAAACGTTAAAGAGAAAAGCCTTAGAATCAGCTAGAGAAAAAGACACATTAAAAACAGTAGAACAGGGCTTCCCTGGCGGCGCAGTGATTGAGAGTCCGCCTGCCGATGCAGGGGACGCGGGTTCGTGCCCCGGTCCGGGAAGATCCCACATGCCGCGGAGCGGCTGGGCCCGTGAGCCATGGCCGCTGAGCCTGCGCGTCCGGAGCCTGTGTTCCGCAACGGGAGAGGCCACAACGGTGGGAGGCCCGCGTACCGTAAAAAGCAAAACAAAACAAAACAAAACACAGTAGAAGATTTTATCACCAGAAACAGAATAAGCCAGAAGACAATTAACATCTGTAGAGTGATGAAAAATAAAATGAGAAATCAGAGTACGTATCCAGCTAAAATATTTTTCAAGAGCAAAAGTGAAAGAAAAATGTATTCTGATAAATAACACGTAGGAGACTTCATTGCCAGCACTCTTGCACTATAAGAAATATATTTCCTCTTTCACCTCAATCAGTTTTCACCTCATGTATTTGAAGCTCTGCTGTTTGGTACATTCATATTTGCGATTGGTAAATATTCTTGGTGGATTGACCCCTGTATTATTATAAAATGTTCCTCTCTGTCCCTGGTCATTTTCTTTGCTCTGAAGTCTACTTTTTCTGATATTATTATGGTCTCCCTGCTCTCTTCTGAGTAATGTTTGTGTGTGTATATTTTTCTCTCTGTTTACGTTTGACCTACGCATATCATTATATCAATACTTGAAGTGAGTTTCTTGTAGACAACATGCTTTTTTAAAATCCATTCTATCGATCTCTCTCTCTCTTTTTTTTTTTTTTTTTTTTTTACGGTACGCGGGCCTCTCACTGCTGTGGCCTCTCCCGTTGCGGAGCGCAGGCTCAGTGGCCATGGCTCACGGGCCCAGCCGCTCCGCGGCATGTGGGATCTTCCCGGACCGGGGCACGAACCCGCGTCCGCTGCATCGGCAGGCGGACTCTCAACCACTGCGCCCCCAGGGGAGCCCTCGATCTCTCTTTTAATTGATTTATTAAGCCATTTGTATTTTATGTAATTGTTGATATGTTAGGGGCATGGGTCTGCCATTACACTGTTTTGAACACTTTCTCTGTTCCTTCTGTATTTGTTCTTCTGCTTCACTTTTCTTGCCTTTGTATGTCTTACCTGAACATGTTTAGAATTCTATGATCTATAGTGTTTTTGTAGATTTTTTTGGTGGTTGCTCTAGGTATTATATTATCGATGAACCCACATTGGCAGATCATTATCACCTGACATCTATAGTTTACGTTCGCATTCACTCTTCCAAGGGACATTTTTATGCAGTTTTGGGGGCCTCTTTCTCTGCAGCTCCCTGTTCTCTGGTCCCCTGTTCCTTGAATCCCAGTGGTCTTAGAAAAACCCTGAACTCTGATCTGCTTCCTGCACTTAATGAGACTGTGAGTCTACGTCTGACGCTGTTTACCTGCACCAAGGTTTGGGAAATACCTTCAGGCATAAGTCTGGGCGCATGTGAGCCTTGCCTCCATCACGTCCCTTCTATCCAGGATCTTTGTTGCTGTCCAGTGGCTACAAACCCTTTTGAAAAGAGTTGAGAGATTCACAGGAAGTTGCAAAGATAATACAGAGAAGTCCTGTTATCTTTAGCCAGTTTCCCCCAATAGTTACGTCGAACAAAACTATAGTACAATAACAGAACCAGGAAATTGGCATCGGCATAAGTGTGTGTACAGTTTTATGTCATTTTATCACAGGTATAGATTCATGTAACCACCATAACCACCAGAAGACAGACGGTTCCGTTACACCAAAGCTCTCCCTCAAGCTACCTCTTTATAATCACAGCTCTTCCTCTCCCTCCTACCATGGCTAACCCCTGGAAAGTGCTTATCTGTCCTTTATAATTTTGTCTTTCTTGAGAATGCTGTATAAATAAAATCACACATGTGAAGTTTTGAGATTGGCTTTTTTCACTCAACATATTTCCCTCGATATCCATCCAAGTTGTTGCCTGAATCAACAGTTTGTTCCTTTTTTATTGCTGAGTAATATTCCTTGATATGGATGTATCACTGTTTGTTTAACAGTTCACTTGTTGTAGGATAACTTTAGTTGTTTTTAGTTTTGGGCTATTACAAATAAAGCTGCCATGAACAATTGTGTCCAGGTATTTATGTGAACATAAATTTAATTTCCTGCTTCCATGTGTGATGGGCCAACTGCATACTGTGGTCCCCTTCTCAGGCTTTGGAGTTTTGATCAAAGTTTGGTCAGTGAATCATAGACTGAGCAGTGCAGATGAAACCAAGAGTGAGGTGCTGGAATCCATCTAGAAGGCCGGGCACACCCAGCCTGGGCTCCGTGATGTCTACGCTATGTCCTCTTGACTGATAAGGGAAAATCCGTAGTGGATTGGCCCCCTCATTTCCCTTTGCTGGTCTTGGGAAGAGCGGGCGCCAGCTGCTAGTTTGAAAACTTGTATAAGGATTCTGTTATTACATAAGAGCCTCTTTTCCCTGGGGGACCATGAGGTCTTTGCAGAGTGGATATCTCTTTTCTGTGACCACAGACTACATGTCTGGCACATGGGGAGGGGGAGGCACTGTGAGTGATACAGGCGGGGATCTGGTCCTTGTTCTAGAAGCTGTGTCTGTCTGGGTCTTGGGGCCCAGCTTGTTCATGCCCAGTTCACAGAGGAGCCTCGATACTGAGTCTGTGGGGAAAACCTTGGGTCTCTGGGAGGTGAACTAATCCCTGTCTTGCCTCCCTCTGCTGCTGGTGAGGGTTTAGACCCTTCTCAGCCCCCAAACAGCACCTCTGTCCCCCGTTTCCTTTCACAGTCTTTTCCTCCCAGCTCAAGACCATTCTAGTTTAAGCTGTGCAATATCCAGCAGCGTTGATTTTCTGTGTGATTGAAGTTCTAGGCGGGGTTGGATTCAGCTCAGGGGTGTGCAGCTGAAAAAGATAAGCTGCGTTCATACATTTATTCCAGGAAACGGAACAATTCCAGGAAGGCATGTATCATAATCTTAAAAAAAGGAGCTTGTCTGGCCTAGTTCCAGAAGGGAACTTCCCCACCCCTCGTGACCATTCCCTGTTTCTTCATCCAGATGGGGGCCAAGTGTAGACTTCAGCTCAGCATTGCTATTGACAGTGCCCTGGCCATGGTCTTAGACATCTGGGGACATTTAGGGATGGAGTGAATAGTCCCTACATGTCCTCCAGATGGAGACCATCTCTGGCCCTGCCTGGCTGACAAGGTGCCTTGGGATGAGACAGCAGAGGAGCTGCCTAGGAGTCCTGGCCCCGCAGAGCCTCCAGCCCTCCTGCTTGCACAATTGCTTTGCTTCTCTCCCAAGCCAAGCCCCTCAGTGGATGCTGGAGACGCAGAGAGGGAGGGACGAGCACACAGAATCCTGCCTGAATGGAGCTGCAAGTCCAGAGGGGTGCAGACAGGAACAGGGAATCACAGCACGACACAACCATGGGGGAGACGGGGAGGTCCTGGGTGCCTGGGGACCCAGAGGATGGCAGCTGACCAGGCTGGGGCCTGCAGGGCAGCTTCTCAGATGTGGGGTATCTGATGGGGAAGAAGAGGAAGGGGGGTATGGAGCAGGGTGTGAGGTCAGAGAGAACTGGATGTGCACAGGAGCAGAGGCAACGACAAGCAGTGGGTCAGGGAAAGGGCAAGTCATCCAGTCAGCCTGGGTGGAGCAGGAAGGGCGAGGAGAGGTGAGGAGAGCAGGTCAGGAAGTGCTGTGAGCTGCCCAAAGGACCTTCCCTGTGCTCTGACGTCAGAGGAAAGTCATGGGCAGACGTGCCCTTAGGAGGCAGGTCACAGAGAGTCTTGGGGACACTGGATGTGGAGTGATGGGAGCGGGGGGGGCACAGTCAGGGGGCCGAGGGGGTCACAGAGGCAGGGACGGGGCTGCCCTGGACCAAGTCAGTGGATGGGAGATGGACGAGGCAGTGAATTCAGGAGAAACTTCCAGGGTTGGCATTGACTGGACTTCGTGATTGGATGCAGGTGGCAGGAGTTGGGGTGAAGGAGGGGCAGAGGGAAAGGATGTGCTAGGGAGATGGAAGACTTAGGATGGTCCTCTTTTGGGACTGGGAAACCTGGAGGAGGGGTTGGAAGGGGGGATGTCATTCCCCAGATCAGGAATGTAGAGGGAATAGAAAAAGTATTAGTTCTTGCAGCTGGGGTGCCCTGGGGTGGAACATGGACGGTGAGGAATGGGGTGAGGAAGGGAAGAAAGTCAGGACCATGGGGTGCCTAGTGAGAGATGTGGGCAGAGGAAAGACCCAGCTCGAACTCTTCACACAAGTGACCTTGAGCAGGTCATCGCCCTTGAGGGCCACATGGCAGGTGTCCACCCCACTGCAGACACAGCTGTTTGATCCCACAAGGTCCTGGTCCCTGGCTGAATTGCCTGTTGGGTCACATTAAGATCCCTTCAACTTGCATCTTCAGGACATCAGCTCTGAGAGAAGGGCATCCTGAGGCCAGGAGGGGATCTAAGTGGGGGCTCAATGTGACCCTGAACACCACGAGCGGGGGGTGCCGGGCTTGAGGGTCAGTGTGCAGGAAGGGCAGGGACTCGAGACTGACTGCTCAGTGCTGTCCTGGGTGGGCCTGGCTCTTGGACATGTTGGAAAGATGCTGTACATACCGTGTCATGAGTACACATGTGCAGAAACACATCCACACAGCCCTGTGCATGTGGAGGCACATCTGAATGAACATGTACTCAGCCAGCACAGTCCCTGGACCCTCCCTCCTTTCCCATGTCTCGGTGTGTGTGTGTGGGGGTGAGGGTGCCGGCCGAGACAACTGCTTGCACCTTCTGAGTTTCCCACCAGTTGATGAAGCTAAAGCATCCCCCCTTACCCCCAAAGAAGCCACTCTCTGGGCGGTGGGGCTCAGGTTCATGTACCTCTGGCTGTTCTAGGGCAGGCAGGCCAGACATTACACCTGGAGACCTGGTTGAGATTTTTCAAAGCGGCTACGAGATGAGAACGTGATCCATCTGGCTCCCGCAAACAGGGAAGGATTTTCTGTCTAAATATCATCCCTTGAGTTTGGAAGCATGAACGTGTGCACACTGAATTGTGTTCTTTTCCACCTTGAGTTCTTTGGACATATTGTAAAAGACTCCGAAACTTTATTCTCTATAGGATGGAATTTGTTGTACATTGATTGAGCTGCACTTTTTGGTAACTCCTCTCACATGTCCCCAGAGGAGCTTGTTTGCAAAAGATCCACACAGCGTCAGTCTGGCTCCAAGGAGAGGGCAGGGCCTTCAGAGCTTGCAAGTCCTGCTTCCAAATCCTGGCTCCACCATATCTCAGCAGAGTCCTTGGGTGCTACTCATCTCCCTGAGGCTCAAGAGACAACTTCTTAAGGGGAGATGATAATACTTGTAACCCTTTGGGATAGGGGAGGGATGAAACAAGACAGCAAGCTCTAGAGCGCAGGCTCAGTAGTTGTGGCGCGTGGGCTTATTTGCTCCGTGGCATGTGTGATCTTCCTGGACCAGGGCTCGAACCTGTGTCTCCTGCATTAGCGGGTGGATTCTTAAACACTGCGCTACCAGGGAAGTCCCAAGAGAGTAGATCTTATAAGTTCTTATAAGTTCTCATCACAAGAAACAAATTGTAACTATATATGGGGGTGGGTGTTAACTAGACTTATTGTGGGGATCATTTCACAATATATACATATATTGAATCATTATGTTGTACACCTGAAACTAATATCATGTTATATGTCAATTATATCTTAATACAATTAAAAAAAATTTAAGTATGTATATTATAATTCCTAGAGGTAGCACTAAAATAATTATGCAAAGAGATATAGTAAAAAAAGACAATAGGTTAATTGAAATTGGATGCTAAAACTGTTCAAATATTCCAAAAAAAAGGCAGGAAAGGGAAAAACAGAGGACTAAAAAACAGTGGGAACAAATAGAAAAAAACAAATAAAATGGTACACCTAAAACCAAACCTATCAATGACTCCTTTAAATGTAAATGGTCTAAACACACCAATTAAAAGAAAGATATTGTCAGAATGGATTAAAAAAACCAACCAACCAACAAACAAAAACTAAAACCATGACCCAACTATGTGCTATATACACAAAACTCAGTTCAAGTATAACGATACAGATAGGTTAAAAGTAAAACGGTGCTCTGTGATGATCTAGATGGCTGGGATGGTGGGTGGGGTGGGAGGGAGGTCCAAGAGGGAGGGGATATACGTATACATATAGCTGATCCACAAACAGCAGAAACTAACACAACATTGTAAAGCAATTATACTCCAGTTAAAAACAAAAGAAGTAAAAGGATGCCAAAAAGATACAACATACACACACTAATCAAAGAAAGCTGGAGTGACTATACTGATATCAGACAAAGAGGACTTCAGAGTAAAGGGATAACTAGGGACTTTGCAAAATGACAAAAGAGTCAATTCATTAAGAAGAAGACATATGTGTTGGGGATTCCCAAGACCACCCCAGGTTCAGTGATTCACTAGAAGGACTCATAGGACTTATCATATAGTCATACTTCCAGCTAAGATTTATTACAGTAATGGATACAAAATGAAATCAGCCAAGGGAAAAGGCACATGGGGTGATGTCCAGAAGAAAACCAAAGGCAAACTTCCAAAGTTCTCTCTAGTGCATTCACACGGGATGTGCTTAATTCTTCCATTGATGAGTTGTGACATGTGCAGTGTTGTCTACCAGGGAAGTTCTCTGAGTCTAGAAATTCAGGCTTTTATAAAGGGTAAGTAATATAGGCACCCTCTGCCTAGCATGTACCAAAATTCTAGATTCCCAGAAGGAAACTGGGTATTCAGCATAAACTATATTTTTATATAAACAGTTTAGGCACAGTGAGCCACTCTTAATAGTTAGGAATGTTTTATGTCAGTATAGGGAATTGTCTACCAGTTAAGTTCCCAGATACTAGCCAAGAGCCAACCTTGCAAGCAGGCTTTTCTAAGAATCGCTGTTTCAGGACTAGCATGGTAATTTTTTTTCTGCACGACGTATTTTTTTTATTCTACATGATTAATATACAAAATATCTCCACTTCCCTGGAGAAACAGTATCATATCTAAAACACACTTTGATATGCACCGAACAATAGAGCTTCAAAATAAAGGAAGCAAAACCAGACAGAACTGAAAGGAGAAATAGATAAATATGCAATTGTAGCTGAAGACTTTCACATTCCTCTCTGAAAACCTGATAGGACCTGTAGACCAGAAAACCAGCAATAATAGAGAAGAACTGAAAAACACTATCAACAAATTGGATCTAATTGACATTTACTGAACACTCAACTCAACATCAGAGTACACATTCTTTTCAAGTGTCCACAGAACATTCACTAAAGCTTATATTCTGGATCATAAGAAAATATTAAAAATTTTTAAATAATTGAAATTATACAAAGTGTGAGTTAAACTACAGCTCAATAATGGAAAGATATCAGAATGATCTACAACACTTGGAATTAAATGACATACTTCTAAATAATCCATTGGTCAAAGAGGAAGTCTCAATGGACATTAGCAAATATTTTAAAATGAACAAAATGTAAACCCAAAATATCAAAATTTGTGTGTTATAGCTAAAGTGCCGAGAAGAAATTTATTGTATTAAATGCTTATACTAGAAAAGAAGAAAAGTTTAAAATCAGTATTCTGAGCTTCCAACTGAAGAAATTAGAAAAAAAGAGCAAAATAAACCAAAGCAAGCAGAAAGAAGGAAATAATAAAGAGTGGAAATCTATAAAATTGGAAACCGAAAACAGAAGAGGAAATCAATAGGGCCAAAGCTGTTTTTCTGAAAATGTCAATTAAGAAAAGGGAAAAAGATTCAAATTACCAATATCAGAAGTGAAAAAAGGGCTTTCACTAAAGATCCCCCAGACATTAAGATAAGAAAATAATATTATGCACTCTACCTACATATATACATTTGATGACTAAGATTAAATGGACCAATTTCTTGAAAAACACAAACTACCAAAACCAACCCAAGATGAAATAGGTACATAGCCTATTTCTATGTCCTATTACAGGAATTGAATTTTTAATTAAAAATCTTCCAAATGGAAATATCCAGGTCTAGATAGCTTCCCTGGCAAATTCTGTGAAAGATTAAAGAAATATCCCCAATTTTTACAAACTCTTCCAGAAAATAGAGGAGGGGACAGCATTACCCTGATACCAAAAACAGACAATGATAGTGCAGGAAAGTAATATTAGAGATCATTATCCTTCAAAAACCAGATGTTAAAATCCTCAAAAATATTTTAGCAAATCAAATCCAGCTACAGGCATACCTCAGAGATATTGTGGGTTTGGTTCCACATCACCACAATAAAGCGAATATCACAATAAAGAGAGTCACAGGAATTTTTTGGTATTCCAGTGCACGTGAAAGTTACGTTTGCACGGTACCGTAGTCTATTAAGCATACAACAGCATTCTATCTAAAAAACAGCATACATGCCTTAATTAAAAAATTATGCTGTTGGAAAAAATGGCACTGATAGACTTGCATGACACAGGGTTGCCATGAACCTCGAATTTGTTAAAAAATGCAGTATCTGTGAAGCACAGTAAAATGAGGTATGTCTATATTTTCAAAATGAATAATACACCACGGCAAAGTAGAGTTTATCACAGAAATGCAAGTCTGGTTGAATAACTGATTATCAACTATGTAACACACCATATTTATAGCCTAAAGAATAAAAAACAAATGTTCATATCATTTGATGCAGAAAAAACCTTTGACAAAATTCAACACCCATTCATAATAATTTGTGATAAATTCATAATAATAGTAATAATAATAAAAACTCTCAGTAAACTAAAATAGAAGGGTATGTCCTTAACTTGATAAGGGGCATCTACAAAAAATCTATAGTTAATATTATAAGGCTTCCTCCCTAATATTGGGAACAAGGCACAGAAGTCTACTCTCATTCGTCCTACTCAACATTGCACTAGAATTCTTAGCCAGCATAATAAGACAGGAAAAATAAAGCCTTATAGATTGGAAAGGAAGAAGTAAAATTGCCCCTTTTCACAGACAACATGTAAAAGATTTATGTAAAAGATTCTGTGTAATAGACAAAAACACTTCTATATATAGAAAATCAATCATATTTCTATATAATTACAATAAACAATTGCAAATGGAAGCTAAAAAATACCACTTACAATAACCCTAAAAAGATGAAATACTTAGCTATAAATCTAAAAACACATGTATAGGATTTGTATACTAAAAACTAGAAGATGCTGATGAAATAAATCAAAGACCTAAGTAAATGGTAAGACCTGTTGTGCTAGTGGATTGAAAGATTCAACATAATAAAGAGGTCAATTTTTCCCAAGTTGCTTTATAAATTTTAATGCAATTCCCTTCAAAATCCCTGCAGGATATCTTGTAGGTATGGACAAGCTGCTTCTAAAATTTATAAGAAAAGGCAAAGGATCAAGAAGAGCCAAAATAATTTTGAAGAAGAATAAAGTTGGAGGAATTACATTACCCATTATCAAGATTTACTACAAAGATGCAGTAGTCAAGACAGTGTGGTATTGGCCAAGAGACAGACACATAGATTAATGGAACAGAATAGAGTCCAAAAATAAGCTTGCCCAAATATGGCCAATTGATTTTTGACAAAGTTGCAAAAGCACTTCAACAGAGGATAGATAGTCTTTTCAAAAATGTTACTGGAATAATTGGACATCCAAATGCAAAAACAAAACCAAACCAAACCAAAAGAAACCTCATAAAACTTCAACCTAAACTGCACAACATAATTAACAATTAATTTAAAATGGATCATAGATCTATATGTGAACTATGAAGTATAAAGCTTTTAGAAGAAAACAGAGGAGAAAATCTTCATTAGGCAAAAACTTCTTAGATATGACACCAAAAATACGATTCCAGAAAAAATTGATGAATTGGACTTTATCAAAATTAAAAACTTTTGCTCTGTGAAAGAAACTGTTTAGAGAATGAAAAGATAAGCTAAGACTGGGAGACATTACTTACAAACCACATATTTAACAAAGGACATTTATCCAGCCTATATAAAGAAGCTCTTAAAAGTCAGTGATAAGAAAACAAACAACTCAATTAAAAATGGAGAAAAGATCTGAACAGGCACTGCACCAGAGAGAATACACAGGTGGAAAATTAGCACATAAAAAGATGCTCAACATCTTTAGCCACTAGGCAAATACAAATGAAAGCCACAATGAGATACCTCTACACACCGATGAAGATGGCTAACATAAAAAATACTGACAATTATGAGCATTGATGAGCATACAGAACGACTGGAAATCTCATAGATTGCTGGTGGGAAAGCAACATTCCCAAAACTACTCTGAAACAACTCTGGAAAATTGTGACAGTTTCTTATAAAGTTAAACATGCATTTACCATATGATCCATCAATCTCACTAGTAGGTATTAACCCAAGAGAAATGAAAAGTTACATTCATACAAAGACTTGTATACAAATGATTTTAGCTGCTCTATTCATTAATTGTCAAAAACTGAAAACCACCCAAATGTTCTTCAGTGGGTCAATTGTGGTACAACGGGATACTACTGAGTAACAAACAGGAATGAGTCACTGATACATACAGCCACTTAGATTAATCTCCAAAGGGTAATGCTGATTGAAAGAAATCAGTTTCAAAAGGTCACATCCTACCTGATTCCGTTTATATGACATTCTCAAAAACACAAAATATAGTCATGGAGAGCAGATCAGGGAGTTGCTGGGGGTTAAGGGAGCGGGTGGAGGAGGTGCAAGTACACAGAAGTAATGCCAGGGAATTTTTTGGAATGATGGAGCTGTTATATATCTTGATTGTGGTAGTGGCCACACAGATCTACATATATGTTAAAACTCAGAATTTTACCCACCCCCCCAAAGTCAATTTTATTGTGTTAACTAAAAAAATAAAATAAAAAGTAAGGATAACCACTAGAAGTATAAAATGGAATTTACAACTTCCAAATCAGCATAAGAAAAAAAAGGGGGAGGGTGATAAAGAAGACTTTATCAATCCAATAGCAAGTCCAAAAGCTGAAAATATGATGAAAAATAGCAATGGTAAATAGAAAACACAAAATAAGATGGTAAAATATAAATAAAACCAATATTCCGGGAACCACAGGAGTAGAACTACGGCCAGGCACGTGGTCATCCCGTGGAGGACACTTCCAGCCTCCCTTGCAGATAACGTGGCTGCGTGACTGAGTACTTGCCAATGAGATGTGAGTGATAGCGTGTGCTAATCCCAGGTCTGGGCTTATGACATCAGATGGGCCTTGTCCGTATTCTCTATTTGCCTTCTCAGCGGTTGAAACCTAGATACGGTGGCTACTGAGCTTCTGCCATGCAGGTGATGCTGATGCCCTGGGGGGTGGTGGCATGATGACTAGGATGACCCAGAAGGTCCATAATGAGCAAAGTTGCCCCACTGACCCGGACGATTTTTCTGTTTAGATGAGAAGGAAATAAACATCTAAATTTTTAAAGCTGCTGCATTTTGGAGTACCTTCATTAGGCTACAAAGCCTGCCTCCTTGTCTAGGCCCTGAAGGAAGGCATAGCCAAATCAGGCTCCTGGTGGAGGGAACTGCAGAGTTTCTGGAGCCTTCACACTCTTGTACCCCCTTTCTGCTGTGGGGTCCAAAGCACCTGCAGACTCAGGCTCCTGGTTCCAGAAGCGAGCCAGGCCTGACACCGTGTTGGCAGGTGGAGATTTTAATGAGGGTAGGAGAGTGGGGCCATCTGGTGGGGCCCCGGCTATAGGCTGCCCCTCTTCTTCTCTGGCTGGGCTCTCTGGATCCCTCCTCAGTAGTGGACGCAGTAGAGCTGGACGCTGCCACTGATTCGCAGCTCCCGCAGCCGCTCCAGGGCCTGCTGGCCCAGGCTGGTGGCCCCCACGCCCTGCCCACTGAGGGCCAGCTTCAGCTCTCCCTCTTGGCATAGGAGCAGAACCTGGGAAAGGAGGGCATGGGGCTCTGCAGGCTTCCAGACCCTCCCTTGCCTGCCTGATGCCCCACCTGGCAAGGACACGAAGACTGGACCCATGGGGCACCCAGTGATGGAAAAGACCAGGACTAGGGGCCCAGCTCATCATCAGCCCTCCCACAAGGATCTGCCCAGGCCTTGGCCTCAGTTTCACCGTCTGTAAAAGGGGTCGTTGCTCTCCCTGGACGAGTGATCTCAACCTCAGTGGCACACTGGAGTCGTTAGGGGGGCTTCTTGATGATGCTGAGGCCAGGGCCCCCCCCGATTAATTAAAGAGGGGTTTCTGGGCATGGGATCCCCAGCCCAGATCTCCTCTCCCCCAGCGGGCACTGGCTTCCCTGCCCTCCCGACACACCCCCAGTCTCCCGGATGCGAATGCGGCTCTGCACTCCACCCAAGAGGGACCAGGCACACTGGCTCCGACCCACCTCGAAGAATCGCTGCGGGTAGAAGAGGAAGGGGGCCAAGATCAGTTTCTTCCGGCCCCAGCGGGAGACCCAGGCCAGAGTTCTGTCGGCGAAGGAAGCCCTGAGCGTCACAGGAACGTGGGCGGCCTCGTCCAGCAGACTGAGTGTGAAACTGCGGAAAGGGGCCGGAGAAGGGGCTGAAGGCTTGCTAAGTGCCAGGGGCGGTGCTAAGCCTTAATGTCGGTGGCCCAGGGCTGACTTAACCTGTAGAAATGTTCTGGCTGGTCCACGGTATTCTTCAACTTTAAAGTAATACCATTTTCAAAAATTGAGAAAGTTCATATAAAAGATAGCTTTCAGCTTCTCTTTTAAATAATTAGAAGATCTGGATCTGGCATCAGAAGATCTATGGAAATATTCTTTCCACTTCACCACATTCCCAACCTGGTGCCTCACTATTTATGTGACCTGCCTGGCCTCTGAGGACACGTGAATCATGGCCCTTGAGAGAGAGAGCAGTAAAATCATTCCGTGTCACTAATAATAACCATGTGAATTGAGCTAAGATAAGCACCTGGTCTCCTGTCTCCAAGCTTGGGGAGGAGTGGGGTTCTTTCCTTCACTGGGAACTTTTTCATTTTCCCTGTAGAGTGGGATTATCTTTCTCCTTTTTTTCTGATGGGGGAACTCAGCCCTCCAGGCTAAGAGAGGTGTAGTGACTAGCCCAAGACCACAGTTTTTAAGAGGCAAAACCAGGAATCCAATCCAGTCATGCCTGGCTTTGGAGGCTCATGCTATCCAGGGCTGTGCTGCACACCTGCCCATAATTCACAGGCCTGATCAAGAGCATGCAGCACAAGGGTTAGTGAGGTCAGTGACTTCAAAAACAAAAACAAAACAGAAGCGGGTAGGGCAGGGAGAACATAGGGCACTAGCCTTACTTCCCTGGCCCTCCGCCAAAAGAATTCTGATATCACCACATTTGTGGACCACTTGCTATGTGCCTGGCACAAGTCTCCGTATTTACACCATCCCTGAAGCTGGCACTATTTTTATCCCTTTTTACAGACAAGGAAACTAAGGCACAGAAAGGAAAAGTAACTGCTGTGAAGTTGCACACGAACCGGGGCACGAACCCGCGTCCCCTGCATCGGCAGGCGGACCCTCAACCGCTGCGCCACCAGGGAAGCCCTGCACAGGTTTTAAGCGTCCTCAGCAGAAGTCAAGCCCAGGAAATCTGTCCCAAAAAAGTCATGAAATCCAATGCAATTCCAGAAGGAAGGAAGGGAGGAGGGAAGGAAGGATGGAGGGGAAGAAGGAAAGGGAAGAAGGAAAAGGGAAGAAACAAAGAAAGGGAACGAGAAAGACACTTGTCTAAGTGGCGTGGAATCCGCAGGTTTGGGAAATGAAGCACGAGCACCCCCTATGGGAGAAGTCAGGAAGCATCCACTTGGTTACTGTGTCCCTCCAAGTCCCCACCTCCCAGCACTGGGCCTCTTCTCTGGGGTCACCTGGCTGTGTTTCCTAAACCAGGGCACTGTGGGAGATCACATCCCCTCTCTGGGTCTCAGCCTGTGCCTTTAGAGGGCCTTTCCTGAGGCTCCAGCTGGGACCTGCGGTGAGAGGCTGGTTGGCCTGACCACATGCACAGGCAAGGAAGATACTCCCGGAGTGGGAGTTGCTGGTGCCACGAAGGCACCAGAGCCCTGGACCCGATCCCAGATCAGACTTGCACAAGCCCTGCGACCTTGGGCAACTTACTTCTGCTCTCTGCTCCTCTGTTTCCTGATCTGGAGGATGGGGATTGAGCAGTGGTGCTGGGGGTTAAGCGGTGATATTCATCAAGCTTGTGCCTGGCACAGAGATGCCCCTCCTTCCCCTCCTTCTGCATACTTACTCCTTTGGCTCCGGCAAGACCAGCCCCCTCACTATGATGACCTGTCCGGGCCAGAGACCCTGGGGAAGGGCACGCGAGCAGGGCACCTCCTGAGGGAACACGGGAGATGACTGAGAGGGGGACTCACAGAGGGGCTTGGGGAGGGATACTGCCCCTAGGAGCTGCTTCATGGGCTGCCCTCAGGGGCCAGGGAGCCCCGGGGCTGGTTAATCTCTGCCTCTAGGCCTGCATCCAGGAGACACTTCTGCTCAGTTATTAGACACCTACTGCAGGCCTGTCTCCAGTACTCGGCTCTCTCTGGCCTCCCCCCCCACCCGCCCAGCCCCCGTGCTGGGAGCCCCTAATGCTGTGCTCCAAACTGTAATGGCTCATTCATTGGTCTGCCCCCCTACCAGCCTGTGGGCAGCTGCGGGGGCGGCTGGGACTGATTTGTCCCTCCATCCTAGAGCCTGGCTCTGGGCCTAGCACAGGAGAGTATCAGATAATTGTGTGCAGAATAAATGGAGAAAAGGTAAAATGCAGCTGGAGTTTCAGCCTGAAGTCGACTGGCCCACCCATAGCCTGCAGTTTCCTATAAAGAAGGGGAGACCCTGATGCTGAGGCCATATGCCACCAGCATATGGGATATGAGTGGGAGGGGGTGTCCTCCCACTCCTGATGGAGCAGGTGAGGGACTGTCCCTCTGCCAGGCCGAGGAGGGTGAGGTCACTCACCAGGCTGGGGCTCTTCAGCAGGAAAGGCTGTCAAGGAAAGAAAGAGGGGACATGGAGGCCACATGGTGTTTGCTCATTGAAAGGGAACCTTGATATTATTCTTTAAAAATGGGGATATTTGGGGTTTGCCCCTCTCAGAGATAATGCGGGGAAATGACTGGAACCCCAGTGGGGCCCTCTTGAATTCAGATGGACACCAGCTCTGCAATAATGCAGGAGAACTGGACGGGGGTGGGGTGGGGGGTGGGGGGGCGGTCCTGTCATGCACACACTCTGTGGCTCTGAGCAAGTCCCTGGCGCGTCATCTCCCCTTCTGCCCTGCTGGCCAACCCGCTACGTCACAGGGACGCTAAGAACTGAAAGCTCCAATTGAGACGGATCTTCTGATAGGAAGACTGGGGCCCTGCCCGTTCCGGGAAGCCAGCCTACCCCAGCCATCCTCCCGAGCTGGCCCTGGTGCCGGGAGAGGCAAATCCAGGCTCCCAGGGACTGAGGTGGGGCCAGCCGTCTCCATGGCAACCGCACAGTGAGGGAGGGGGCAGCTGGGCCTTGTGCAAAATGAGCAGCAGCCCAGCGAGGGGCGGGTCCCGCTGGGGGAGGAGGGAGAGCCAGTGGCTCAGCTGGCGTGGCTGGGACCGCGAGGGCCAACCCTGCTCGCAGGAGACTCACGTGTCCAACCGGATACTCGCTACCGCCCTCCACAAATGGCTGTTAGGAGAGAGAAAAAGCAACAGGCCAGATTCGGGACCACTGCAAGCCCCAGAGCTTGACTGATTTCGCTCCCACCTGCCCTCCAGTGCCTGGGAGGGGGCAGAGGCCAGCTTTGGCCTTGATGGCTCCTCCTCTCCCCGAGGCCTTGTCGGGGCTTCTCAAACCCGGCATTTTGAACATGCTGATTCCTGGGCCCCACCTCCGACTTACTGAATCAGAATCTCTGATGGCGGGTCTCAGAAATCTGCATTTTTAATCAGCTCCTCAGCTGGGAATGATACTCCACGGGTCCAAGACTCCAAGTCATTTGCCTTTTGGCCACTGCTCCTCATTGACCAGACCCCATGCCCAGGCTAGGATTCTGCCCGAGGCTCTTGGACCCACCTTCTGTGGTCACCTCACCCCTCCTCACGTCCAACACCTGGATGGATGCCCTCCACCTTGGCTATAATTGGTGTGACAGGGCTTGTCTGGGGCGGGAGGGGATCCTGGGCCTGTCCAGGCATCAGGGGAAGTCAGAGGCTGCTGCCACCCAGGACTTGGCCCCAAGGGAACTTACGCTGATGTTCAGGAATCCAACGGCCGTCACCAGGATATCTCCATATATGCCCAAGGTGTCTACGCGAGACAGCGGGAGTTGGTAGCGGTAATGGAGAAAGTGTTGTCCATTTACACTCACCTAGAGAGACAGACAGACCAGGCTGGCTCAGCAGCAGCTGACGGTCCTGAGTTCATACTAACGTGCCAGGCATCATGAACATCCTTTCTGGAATTTTCCTCATTTAACTTCACACCAACTCTACGAGGCAGGCATGTTTTACAGACCAGGTGCCCGAGGCTTGGGGAGCTTAAGGAGCCTCCTCAAGTTTGGGGAGCTGGCAACTTCAACGCCCCTCCGGGCCCCTGACACCCCATGCTGGCCCCATTTCGCCTCTCAGCTGACCCACCAGCAGCTGGAGCAGCAGCCCCCGAGCCCTCCCCACCATCCACAGGTGAGGAGCCTCCGGAGGCTGTGTGACCCCTGTCCCACAGGTGCCCCCCTCCACTGTTGGCTCCCACCAGCTCCCTCTCCCCTAGAGAAGTCTGAAGATCTTCCTGGCAGGAGTTCACATCAGCGGTGGAAGCCTTGAGGCTTCACTCTCCCTGTCCCTTCCCCCTCTTCCGTGAGACGGGGAGAATGAAAGTGCCCTCCTCGTGGATTGTTGTGAGGATGCAGTGAGCTAATATTTAAGGGATTGGAACAGCGCGCGGCATACTGCAGGCGCTCTCTAGACGCTCCCTGTGACGGCGGCAGTGGTACCCTCTGCAGGGCCGGCACCATAGGGCCCGCTGAATGCTGCCATCTGTATCGGGCCAAGTGGGCCCAGGGCAGCTTGGGACCGGGCTTGGCAGCTCCTTGGTTCCCTGGGTACTGGACTCTGTGCGCCATCCCCCCAAATACCGCTTGACACAGTGACATGGGGAACTTGGCTGAAGGAAAGAGAAGCAGAGGGACACAAGTTCTAGACCCCCTGATTTCCCCTTCCGTTCACCTTCATCTCCTCATTTCCAAAGAGAAAGAGGATGAGGAAGCTCGCTCCTTTCTGCAGGGCCAGATGGGGCCACCGGGCCTCGGCTTGCCAGTGCCCACCGCGCAGGGTGTTGCAGATGACGTGCGGCTTGGTGGTGTGGAAGCGAGGGTTGAAGTGGATGGCGATATCTGGCCGGGGGTGCAGGCTGCAGCCGCACTGGAAGTCCACCTGGAACCTAGGGGAGATGAGGCCCCCAAAGGGCACCTCCGGTCAGAGACTCCCGGAGACCCTGAAGGTAGAGAGGGAGCCCTGCCGAGCACTTCCCTTACCTGCGCGCATTTAGGGGGACCGCTCCCTGGAGCACGACCATCTTGCCTGCTCGCAGGCCACCAAAAATTGTCGTGACATAAGGAACCACCTGAACAAGGGGAGAAACCCATCCATACAGGGTTGAAGAAAGGGCCTAGGGACCCCTGGGTCGGGGGGTGCGGTGGGGAGGAAAGAGGAACAAGAAGACTCAGCACTCCCACCCCAAACAGAAAATGTCCTAATGGGGAAAAATTAGTTTTCTCTGAAGTGTTCTCTTCCATCTTCTCCCCTTTCCTGGACCATCACACATCAAAGCCACACTGCACGGGCAAACCAGATTCAGCCCCACTGCCCCCTTGGAGCACCAGTCCAGCCCCTTACCCCAGCTGCTAGGGCACAGCAGTGCCCCCAGTGAGGCTTACTGTTCCCTGGTTGCCACCCTAGCCTCCAGAAGCCTGGTGTCGAGGCTTCCCAGGGAGTGTTTATTGGCCAGAACCTGGGAAGTGGGAGGCAGAAGGGTGGACAAACTGGGATCTGAGCGCAGACCCTGATATGGACACCTGGAGAGATACCTGATAATGACCCAAGCCTACCTTCCCAGCTCACCTTTCCCCTGGCATTCCTAAAATACAGCACACACTTTTACCACTCCTGACCCTTTCTGGGGTGTTTCCTCTGCTCTCCTTCTACCCTGTGAAATCTGACTTGACTTTCCAGGCTCTGACACCGTCTCCAAGCATCATCCATTTTGGTGCCTGAATTATTCCTTCCCTCACTGTGCTCTCCACTGGCATGGCGAGTTTGGCCCTTGGCCGGCTGGCTTAGAGGGAGCCGTGTGGCTGGCTGTTCATGCTGGAGGGCACAAGCCCTTCAAAGCCGAAGCCCTGTCTTTCGCTTCTACAGGCTCAGTGCCTGGCCTGGCACAGAGTGGGCTCTGAGCAGGTATGTGCAGAATAAATGTGAACATGCAGCAGGTACTCATTGGGCAGTATCTCAAGACTGGGCCTCGTGCGGTGTCCTCCAACTCCTAGCAGCCTTCAGAAGCCTGAACTGCCCAGAAAGAGCTGAGATCCAACAGTGTTGCCCTCCAGGTGGGATTTCGCAGCTTGCAAAGCAAGGAGCCACTGTAACCTGGGCGGCTGCTTCATCCCATCACTCAGGCACCTGGGGAGGTGTGGGAGACCCCGGGCTGTCAGAGCACCCACAGCTCAGCCAGGCTCAGCATGTCAGTCCCTCCTGCTTCCCAGGCTCTGGGCCTGGCCTGTAATTAACTGAGCCAAAGCAGTTCTCCTGGGAGGCGAGGACCAAGTAAAGGGAAAGTGATAATTAGTGCTCATTAGTGGGAGGGTGGAGTCTGCTGGGAGTTCAGCCTTCTGTAAAGTACTGTCAGGCTTCAGGAAATCTGCAGGGCACTGGGCTGAAGGAGGAATCGAGGAAACCCCAACACCATCTCTCACTTGGAGGTTCCGACCTGACTCCCAGGCTGGAGATGAGCCTGCCCTTCCTAGTGATCAATGTTCCCCCCAATGATACTACGCACTCCCCCAGACCCTCCTAGCCACCCATCGTACAGTAGGGGACACCACTCTGTCTCCAGGCCCTACTACTTTTAAAACGCAAGGACCCTGTGAACCCAGCAGTCATTGACACGCGAGTGGGAATGAGCTGTCAGCCACTTTGCTAAGCTCAGGATGGCCTTCCAGAGCCCATGGGCAGGGGCCAGGGAAACAGGACCTATGACTGAGGGCCTCTCCAGCCCCCAACCTGGGATACTGGGCCCAGCTGGAAGGGGGAGCCCTGAGACCCAGGAGGTTCCGGACCTGAGCGGCTGCTCACCGGGTGGAAGACTGGCGGCTGCAGGATGAAAGTGTCAGGAAGCGGGTCCAGTTTTTCTCCAGGCGACATGGTGGAGGGGGGGCCTCCAACTTGGGCTGCAGATCCTGATTCCAGGAGCCCTGCCCCCACTGGACTGACTCACCTTTCCCAGCCAGGTCCTAAATGCCTGGGGCAGCTCTCCCAGCTGTCAGTCTCACCTGCACCTGGCAGGGTCCTTCCTAATGGTGCTTGGAGCAGGTCTGGGAGGGCAGCTGTCCAGCACCCCACACCAGCTCCAGCCCCACCGGCTGGACTGGGTGTCAGAAGAGATCCGTGTTGAAGGGCGCGAAGCTTGTACTAACTAACCCTCAGGGTCTGAAACACAGAGCCCGTTGCAGAGGGAAGCCAGAGGCTGGCTCCTTTGGGGCCAGCGGGGTTTGTGATTTCCCCGGCTGCAGCCTGAGCCCTCCAGGGGTCAGAGGCAGGGGTGATGGTACACGGGGGCAGGTCCCAGGAGAAGCCCCGCCCCCAGCTTCCTGGACACCAAATGAGTGGCTTCCCCTCCCCTCCCCACGAAGGTTTCTATCTCTCTCCCTCGTTTCCCCACCCCTTTCCCCACTCTTCTCCCTTTGGCAAATTTTACAGTCCTTTGGGGCTCCAGTTCAGCACTGGGTGGAAATGTCAGGGCCCAGACGGGGTCACAAGAAAGTGGGATGGGGAGAGGTGAGAAAAGGCAGGGAGAGAGAAGACCCTCTTAGGCTCAGAAAAGGGAGTGGTGGGCAGTGGGGAGCACACAGCTGCACCGAAGGAGACCTGGGTTCTTGCTCAGCTTCTGCTCCAATGTGCTGTGTGCCCTGGAACAAGTCACTTACCCTCTCTGGGGCTCCCTTTGATTATCTGTATATAGAAAGGGTGATCACAGTAGCGTGTCTCCTGTCTCGAAGGGAGGTCTGTATCTGGGGGTGGGTCTAGATTTCTGTCTTTTTGTTTTTTTCAAGCTCCCCTATGATCCTCTGGACTGGAATCATTCCGGTTCTGGTTCAAATTCCAATAAGCCTTTCCCTTTAAAAAGCAGCACAACCTCTCAACTTTATCCTGAGTTGGGAGGCCCCAGGATCTGACCACAGCGTCAGACGTGGCAGCAGGGAATTGCTGGCAGGGCCAGGCTGGGCAAAGGCTCAAGGGCACGGGGTGGTGAGGGAAAAGTAAGCGGCTGCTCTGATGGTGGGGCGAGTACTTGGGCAGTGCTACGGAAAGACGCGTGTTAGCCGTGCTACTGAAGCTCTGCCTGGAAGCTTGTTAGAAATGCAAGGGCCCCACCCCACAACTACTGGGGGGCAGAGCCCAGGAATCAGCATTTTAACGTACTCTCCCGGTGATTCTGATGCATGTTAATGTTTGAGAAGCACTGACTTAGGTCCTAACCGGCAGGGCTTGGGATACAGAGCCAAGGTGTTTGTTCAGATCCTGCTGGGTAGGTGGAGCTGCGTGGCTGAAGGTGTTTCGTGCGGGAAATTTGATCAGAGGTGCATTGAGGAAGGAGGAGAAATGAAAGGTGGAGAAACCATTTGGGCAGGGACAAGGTTGGCCTTGCCGCTGGGAGTCAGATCTGGGTCCTGGTCCCAGCCTGGTAGCACCCCAATGGTGCCCCTCCCCCACTCCCATCCCAGCCTCAGCGCCTCTTCTGTGAATTGAGGAGCCAGGGCCACCATAGCGAAATACCAGGGACTGGGTGGCTGAAACAACAGGAGTTTATTTTCTCACAGTTCTGGAGGCTAGAAGCCCAGATCAGGATGTCAGCAGGGTTGTTTTCTTCTGGGGCCTCTCTCCTTGGCTTGCCGATTTTGTGTCCTAATTTCTTCTTGTAGGGAGATTGGTCATAGTGGATTAGGGTCCACCTACTTGACCTCATTTTACCTTAATCATCTTTTTAAAGGCCTTATCTCCAAATACAGTCACATCCTATGTACTGGGGGTTAAGACTCAACGTATGACTTGGGGGTGGGGAACACAGTTCAGCCCATAACAGAAGAGTAGTTATAACTGTTCTCTTTTTGAAACTCCAAGGTATTGCAGCAGTCCGGAGAGGGGGATGCTGAGGCCCTGCAGTGGGAAGGCAGCAGAAGGAAGGGGGATGGTGCATTTCATTTCTCTTTTCAGGTGACCCCAGCTTTTGACAACTGGGAGGGACCTGGTTGGCTTAAAGCACACGTCCAGAACTTGTTGAATCTGATCTAAGAGGCTCCAGAATAAGAGAGGGTCTTAGTGTCTGTTGTTCTGTCTTGGGGTGGACACAGGGGGGTAAATTCCTCTTCCTGAGCCAGAGTGAGGGGGGGACTTGTGGGAGAGCTCCAGGAAAGGGCTGATGGTGACCCTGACACTGGCAGGTGGGTTTCCCCTGCCCCAGACGGGCACCCTCCCACCCCATCCTCCCAATTCCCTCCACCCTGTGCTTTTTCCTCAGAGCACTTAACATAACTTGTCATTATATACTGAAGAATTGTTTGGAACTTCCCTGGTGGTCCAGTGGTCAAGACTCCGTGTTCCCAATGCAGGGGGCCCGGGTTCGATCCCTGGTCAGGGAACTAGATCCCGCATACCACAACTAAAAAACAAAACAAAACATCCCACATGCTGCAACGAAGACCTGGCGCAGCCAAATAAATAAATAAATATTTTAAAAAAGAATTGTTTAATGTTTGTCTCCCATTCCCCCTACTCCCCACCTATAGGTTCCACGAGGGAGATTTATTCTTTTTTTTTTTTTTTTTTTTTGGGGTTTGGGGCCCCTCCCTTTTTTGGCCCCTCCCGTTGCAGAGCACAGGCTCCCGACACGCAGGCTCAGCGGCCATGGCTCACAAGCCTAGCCGCTCCGCGGCATGTGGGATCTTCCCGGACCGGGGCACGAACCCGTGTCCCCTGCATCGGCAGACAGACACTCAACCACTGCGCCACCAGGGAAGCCCGGGAGATTTATTCTTACACTCTCAGTACCAAGCAAATGCCTGACACAGAGGAAGTGCTCAAAATCTATTTAAAGACTGAATGACTATAAGAGGTGATGGTTTATGGCTCCTGTCCTGTCTCTGCCTCCTTCTCTGTCTCTCCCCCAGCAGGTGTGGAATTGTGGCCCAAGCACAAAATTGTCCATATACTCTTCTAGCTGGCCACAGATTGTCATTGAGGCAATTTTATTGATATCTGTCAATTACCAGTTAATAGCCTGGGAAACATAACCCATTTTCAGGGATCTCAAGGTGCCCCACTCTCCCCCTTTCTATGATCCAACAGCCTCTTTCACAATCCCTGCTCCTGAATGGGTATAACTCTCTGGGCCTAGGGAGGGACTAATGCATAGATTAACCTACTTTGGTCTACATCTCCACCCCTTTCTTCTATCTGATTCCTTCTATCTGGAAACTCTCATGGATCCTCTTTCTCTCGGGACCAGTTTTGCATCATCCTGGAACAGAGGGTAGGATAATTAGGAGAAATACTAGGCAAGAAGAATTGACAGAACCCGACAGCTGCCTGGATAAGGGAGACAAGGAGAAAGGGCCCCCAAAAGTGACTCCAACACCTTGAATCAAATGATTGGGAAGGGCTTCCCTGATGGCGCAGTGGTTGAGAGTCCGCCTGCCGATGCAGGGGACACAGGTTCGTGCCCCGGTCCGGGAAGATCCCACGTGCCGCGGAGCGGCTGGGCCCGTGAGCCATGGCTGCTAAGCCTGCACATCCAGAGCCTGTGCTCCGCAACGGGAGAGGCCACAACAGTGAGAGGCCCGCGTACTGCAAAAAAAAAAAAAAGATTGGGAAGATTCTGGAAAAACAGGGAAGATTTACGTATAATCTGGGGCGGTGGCAAGCTGGCTAATTTCAGCCAAGACCATTTTGGAGGAGGTGGGCGCACAGGAATCAGTCTGGATGGAGCCCGGACACCAGGGATGTCCAGTCAGTGTTTTTGAAGGAATGGATGCTATTGCCTAAAAGCATGTTCATATACTCTTGAGAAAACAGTTTCAATTTCTTTTGGTGCTATTCTGCCCTGTAAGTGAGTTTTAGTGGCTGCAACAATTTTTCATAACTGGGTGCTGTGGCCGTTAAAGGGATCAACAATCAATCTTGCTCTCAGGGAGCTTCCAGTCTAATTGGAGAGAGAAGACATACACTTGGAGGGGAGAACCAATAGGACAAAGCCAGCTTCTTTTTATTTACCTTTTCCCCACAAAGAAATAGAACCATTTGATTAGAAATATAAAATCGGGCAAAGAACAAGCCTCACCCGTAACCTCAGTAAGCTAACACGACGCTTCTTGTTACTTTGATGTATATCCTACTGAACTTCTTCCCTCCCCCGCGGATCATATATTTATTACGGAATCTCAACTCAAAACCTGAAGTAGCTTGATTTTTTTCCAACCACTGCTTTTGCGCATATATGTTGACGCTCTCTTCTCTGATGGGTCGAAGACCCCATAATATCCCAGGCAGTTCCTATCAGTTTTGGTTACTGAAACTCAACCCTGTTTAGCGCTGATCATCAATGGTTGTTGACATCACACAAAGAAAGAGAAGCAGACATATTTACTTCCTGATGGTAGAACACATCATCACTCATGAAATCCTCTTGAAGAGAAAGCCATCTGATCTAAATTTGATTGAGCCTCTAGACTTCACCACCAGCGTACAGGGATACAGGGCACAAACGATCATCTTGAACAACAGCAGCAAAATTCAGACCCTGGGAGGCTTTACAGGACCGATGACCCAGTTTCTTCAATTAGAAGATTAAAAGGGAAAAAAAAAGGTGCAGGAGAAACCCATAAAACCAGAGGTTGGCAAACTTTTTCTGTAAAGGGCCAGAGAGTAAATATTTTAGGCTTTGAAGGCCATGAAGTCTCAGATGCCACAGCAACTATGCGACCCTGACCTTGTAGTGGGAAAGTTGCATAGACAATATGTAAACGATGGGCATGCCTATGTTCAAATAAAACTTTATGGATGATGAAAGTTGAATTTCATATAATTTTCACATGACACAAATATTCTTTTATTTTCGAAACCATTTAACAATGTATAAAACCAATCTTAGCACTTAGGCCACACAAAAACGGGCAGTGGGTGGTAGTTCGTGGGTAGCTTGCTGACTCCTGCTTTAGTTAAAAGAAAGTATGAGGCACATCAACCAGTTCTAACTTATGGGTTTTTTGTGGGGTTTTTTTATTGATTTATTTATTGGCTGTGTTGGGTCTTCATTGCTGCATATGGGCTTTCTCTAGTTGCGGAGAGCGGGTGCTACTCTTCGTTGCGGTGTGCAGGCCTCTCAGAGCGCAGTCTCAGTAGTTGTGGCACACGGGCCAAGCTGCTCCGTGGCACGTGGTATCCTCCGGGACCAGGGCTCAAACCCGCGCCCCCTGCATTGGCAGGCGGGCTCCCAACCACTGCGCCACCAGGGAAGTCCCTAACTTATGGTTTTATTTGGATTTTCGTTCAAAAAAAAAGAGTTAAACAACGTACAAACAGTCAGGGAGATGTGAACATTGATTGCCTATTTGAGGACATGGAACTGCTAGAATGTTTTAAAATGTGCTAATGATATTGTGTTCATCTTTATTTCTTATCCTTTAGAAATATGTAGTGAAATATTTACAGGTGAAGGAATAAGGCATCTGCCATGTGCTCCAAAATAATCTGGGTGTAGAGGAAGTGGGTGGGGGATATAGACGAACCAAGACTGGCCACGTCCTGATGACTGGAGAAGCTGGGTGAAAGGTAAATGGAGACCCATTATTGTTTCCTCTATTTTTATTTGTGTGTGAACATTTTCGTAATAAAAAGTGAAAAACCCAAACCAAACCAAAACCAACATCAACCGAACGAAAAACCCCAAATCCAAAACCACAGCTTAATCAGTGCACAGCTTTTTTTTTTTTTTTTGCAGTACGCGGGCCTCTCACTGTTGTGGCCTCTTCCGTTGCAGAGCACAGGCTCCGGACGCGCAGGCTCAGTGGCCATGGCTCACGGGCCCAGCCGCTCCGCGGCATGTGGGATCTTCCCAGACCAGGGCACGAACCCGTGTCCCGTGCATTGGCAGGCGGACTCTCAACCACTGCGCCACCAGGGAAGCTCAGTGCACAGCTTTTGATCTCTTATACTATTCACCTGGGGAGAGATGTATGGCTTAATGGCCTGGAAGTGCGGGAGCACAGTCTGCTCCTGTGGGCACCGTCCTACTACAGTACCCTGAATGGCAGGGGTGGTGGGAGCTACTGCATTTGGGGGCAGGGGCGAGGAATAAGGTTGACAGGTCCCAGGCAAGCTATGGGGCTGTCATGGACTTGCTCTAGCTCTGGGCAGTTCTAGTCTTAGGGGTGGGAGCCTTGGTAGAAATAGTGTGCACTATTTCTATCAAGTAGTAGAAAGTGTTCCAGCGCTCTCTGCCATGGAGGAGCCCCTCAGAGAGGTACCTGGAGCTCCCTCTGGGCCCTTCCAGAAGTAGGAGCCCATCTCCCCCCAGCCCTCCTGCCCAGCCTGGCTGCCTGAACAGCCCTGTGGCGCTCACTGCTCCACCTCAGCTCCTTCACACGATGCCAGGAACCTCATGAGAGCCAGGAGTTAATCACCCACAGATGTTCACTACAGGAACTTCAAAGGGCTATATTTTAGGAAGAAGAAAGATGACCTCAGAGGGACCCACCGGGCAAATCTAAGCAAATGTCTGTATAATATAATAATGGTAATAATAATAATAATAATGTGAATTTGGGGTTAATAAAGGACAGAACTAAGATAGCACGGAAGGGGCAGATTGCAGTGAGAGCATTGCAAGGTCCTCACATTGTTTCAGAGGGGTGTTTAGGATATTACTTTTAGACTTTGAACATGAATGTTAAAATTTCAAGGGCAATAAATAAAAGAATAGAGTGTAAACTTCCAAATGAATAGAGAGAAAAATGTAATACACACCTAAGATCAGATCTGTATGAAGAATATTATAAAACTCCATTGAAATACATTAAAGAAGTCCTAACAAATAGAGAGACATAATACGTAACACATCGAAGACTCAATTTTGTAAAGATGTTAAAATTGCCAAATTGATTTATGGATTCAGGGTAATGTCAGTCAAGATGCCAACAGAGTATGTTGAGCACCTTGACAAGCTAATTCTGAAATATTTATGGAAGGGAAAAAGCTCAAGAAGAGTCAAGAAACTCCTGAGGAAGAATAAGGAGGGGGAATCTGAAGATATCCGTATATTAAGATTTATCATAAAGGTATAGTAATAAAGATTGTATGATAGTAGCACAAAGACAGACACATTTGCCAGTGGGGTGGAATAGAGCCAGCAACGTTCTGCTCGTCCATGAAAACCTGACACGTGACGGAGGTGGTCTTGCTAATCACGGAGGGGGGGAAGGAGAAACTATCAGTAAGTGATGCTGACATAAATGATTATTCATATAGGGAAAAATCAGATTGGATCTCTGCCTCACACATACACAAAAATCAACTCCAGGTTGATTAAACGAAAAAGACAACATTTAAAAACTTTTACAAGAAAATACAGGAGAATATTCTTCTGACTGCAGGGCAAGGAAGGACTTCATGAAAAGACACAGAGAGCTGACCACAAAAGAAAGAATTGGTAAATTCTATTTCTTTAAAGTCCATAACTTCTCTTCATCGAAAGACTTCATAAAGAGAGTGAAGAGACAAGCCAGGAACTGGAAGAAAATACGTGTAAACAAATACAACCGACTAAAGATGAGTATTGAGGACACATAAACAGCTCCTACAAATCAGTAAGAAAGCAACTCCAAAGAAAAATGGGCAAAAGACAAGAACAGGCACTTTTTAAAAGAGGAAGTCTAAATGACTAGTAAATACATGTAAAGGTCTCAATCTTATTAGCGATCAGTTAAATGCAAATTAAAATTTCAGTGAAGTACTATTTTACATCCACTCACCTGGAAAAATTAAGTAAGATAGTACTAAGTGTTGGTGAAGATGTAAATCAACAAGAATTCTCACACATTGCTGGTGGAAGTGAAATTGGTACCACCAATTGGGAAAACGTTTTAGTGTTCTATTCTAAAGTGGAACATTTTCATACCTTCTTAGCTGTTAAATCCTATAGACTCTCTTGCATGCATACACCAGGATACAGTTTGGGTTCTTTTCAATAGTTTTCTAAATCCAAATTAGAAAACAAAACAGAACAAAACCAAGTGGTTTTATCACCATATCAATAAAATGTGGTCTATTCACATAATGGAATATTTTCCAGCACGGGAAACAAATTACAGATCTGTACAGCAATGTGTGTGTATGTGTTATAGAGACAACTTTTTTTTTTTGCGGTACGCGGGCCTCTCACTGTTGTGGCCTCTCCCGTTGCGGAGCACAGGCTCCGGACGCGCAGGCTCAGCGGCCATGGCTCATGGGCCCAGCCGCTCCGCGGCATGTGGGATCTTCCCGGACCAGGGTACGAACCCGCGTCCCCTGCATCGGCAGGCAGACTCTCAACCACTGCGCCACCAGGGAAGCCCTAGAGACAACTTTAAAAGAAGCGGATTGCAGAAGATAATACAGCGTGATACGATTTTTTTCTCTGTGTGTGATACGATTATTACAAGCTTCAAATAAGCAAAACGAAACAACGTGTTAGGACTACAAAGAAGAGATTTTTAAAAAGTTTTAAAAAGCAAGAGCATGATAGACTGGAGAGAGGTGACCTCTGGGGAATGGGGGTGGAGGTGAGGGTAGGGCTGGGAGATGGGATAAGGGAAGAGCACACAGGTAGGAGGAGCCTCTGTGCTAGGTGTGTTGCGGTTCTTAGTAGGATGGTGTTTTCATGGGTGGTAATTTTATCGTCATGTTTCATAACTACATGTATTCCATGGATTCTTTTGTATATATATTACATATTATGTATATAATTTTAATAAAAACATATAAAAGATTATCGATCGCTCGAGCTGGTCTGAATCGCCCAAGATTTTAACTCCTGAGCGTACCTCCCCAAACCCTCCTAACTTGGCCTCAACCCCTATCTCCAGATGTCGCTCCTCTGTCTGCTCCGTGGACCTTCAGCTTCTCCAGCCACATCAGATGCCACCTCTGGGTCTTACAGAAACTGTTCTGTTACTTTCCACCCCAGTCGCCTCCTACGCCGCCTTTCCCTGCCTTTCCTCTCAAAGCGCCCCCCACCCCCCGGCCCCGCGCAGGTTCCTGGGCTTTGAAGCGCCCCCATCAGCGCCGGCTGTGTTCAGACACGTGCTCACCACGCCCGCGCCGCCCTCGCCCCGCGCGCTCTGGCCGCGCGCCCCCGCCGTTCGCTGCGCGCCCGCGTGCCCACTCCGCGCCCCTCCGCCCTCCCAGCAAGCAGCGTCCCGGACCCCGCGGCTCTGCCGACCCGGGGCCGCGCCGACTGGGAACTGGCCTGGCGCGTCGCCCCCAGCGAGGCCCGGGGGCCGGCGGGGCGGCAGCAGCGGGATGGGCCTGAGACCCGCCGCCGAGCGCGAGTGCGGGCGCCTCCTCCCTAGGTTCCCCCGGCCCCGCCTCAGGCCGCCTCGGAAACCGCGAGTGTACGGACGAAATGACACCCAGCCTGCTCCTGGACCTTCGCCTGGGCCCCAGTCGGGTCGCCGCGGGAGGGGGGCTCCGCCTCACCAAGCCCCCACGCCCGGGCCTGGAACCTTCCGGGGTCGTTCTCCAGGCCCCAGCAGGCCGTTGGACCCCCAGAAAGGTCACCATGGTTTCTTTCAACTCTCCTTCTCGTAGATATTTGTTCATTGTGCGAAATGCTTGTTAACTGAAATGAGTGAATATTTTGGAATGATCGTTGGTTATTAATGTAATCGAAGCGAACCAGGCGTCCAGTGACTCTCTCGAGTATTTACCTTCCTGTTGTATTTAGGGTGGAAATGGGACAGACGGGGTAGCTGCCGGGCAGGTAGAGTTATAACAACAGCTCTGGCTCCGCAGAAGCTTCTGTCATTGGGTTTGGCCCCGAGGATTCTGCCATCTGGGATAGAGGCATCCTCTTCCCGAGTCTGTACCCAGGAATTCCAAAGCCTCTCTTTCCCGGAGGAACTGAGCCCTCTCCAGGATGGTCTCACAACCCCCTTTATCCCAAAGTTTATTGAGGGCTAACCAGGTGCCAGGCTTGGTTCTAGACTGGAGCTCCCACCTCTGCATAGCTGTCAAGGTGCTCGCTCCAATCCTCCTTTCATGGGTTTCACGCCCTATAGAAGGCAGTTGTGGTTTAAATATTCAATAACATTTTTTTTCCCCTTGAATTAGAAAAATCTGTGGGATCTCAAGAGTTGGTCCAGCACTTGCCCAAGCAGCCACAGCTGGGCACGTTAGAACAGGGCAGAAGCAGCGTCCGTCCGGCAGGGGTAAGATTCTTTCTTCGTATGTAAGGACTGGGTCTTTGGGTGGTTACAAGCCTTTTGAAGAACCGACTTTGATGACAGTTTTGTAAAACAAATCCTGAGCTGGTTTTGTGAACCAGCCTACCACTAACGAAGGCTGGTGTGCTCCTGGTAATAACAGCCAGAGGGCAGTCCTGGGACCTGCTGGAGGGAGGCTACCTTGTAGCAGTTTCCAGCGCAAGGCCGTTCTACAGACTCCTGAGAACTGAATTGCTTTCCAAGAGTGCTTACAATATTTTGCCAGCTGGGCTCAGTAACTAATGAATGATGCAACCTTCTTGCCAATTTCTGTAATTCGCTTTCATTAAAAACATGATAGTTGATTCTATTTAAAATTCTGAGAGCTGAAAGTTTGGAGAAGAGCAATATGGAAAATGAGGGGTTCCCCCACTCCCCCGCTCCCATATACTGTGCTTTTGGAGAAGAGTTAAAATTTGGGGAAGGTAAAGAAAATGCCATTTGGGGGTTGGTAATGTATTAGATGTGTACATATGCTTTCTCATTTAACCCTCTTGACAACTCTGCGAGAAAAATATTAGCATCTCTATTTTATAGACAATCAAACTGAGGTTCAGACAGACTAGTTTACTAGCTCAAGGTTGAACAGCACATATCAGAGCCAGGATTCAAACCCAGGTCTTTTTGGCCCCCATATATTTCACTCTACTTTTCTACCCCAAAAGCATACTCCTACCTTTAGTTTCAGTCCTCTCCTGTAACATTTTGTTTCTAGGAACAAAATATACTGATTTCTTTCACATTACTTGCAGTTACAGTGTTGTCAACAAGATTTCTCAGAAACATGGAGCTAATTATTGGAAGAAACAGCTCAGGAGTTCCAGGGGCTTGCCTCTGGCCAGGAGGACTGGGAGGGGAAGGGAAAGAGCAGAGGCCTGTTGCATTTCCGTATAAGTCATTATGTACAGTTACCATTTTAAAAAAAGCTATGTCCAAGTATCACTTTGATAAATATTAAAAAAAAAAAAAGATTATCAGAGGAGGGGGGGAAAGCCCCTGAAAGCAACTCATTGCTATCATTAGCATTTTAAACAATTGTCTGAAAAGCAAAAAACAGCAAATGTATGACAGCAAATGGCATCACAGAAACAAGCTGGGGGGGGGGAATGTTTCCTATAATCTGAAAACTAAAAGATATCTTAAAATCGTAAATCTGAAGTAATACAGAATTTCCAATAATTGTGAAAAAGTGTTTTGTTTATTAACTGTATAATCACAAAATTCATCTAGGGAGAAGCCCTTGGAGTCCACACCCAACCAGAAGATAGCAGAGTGGAATTCAGCTCCGGAGCCTGGGAGTGCGGGAAGGTTAATAAAGCAGGCAGCAGAGGTGGGTATCTCGGGAATTCTCAGACCAGGCATATCTTTAACTTCCTGGTGACTTCTTCCCTACATAATATTGTATTTTACTTTATTTATACTGTGGCAGGTTGAATTGCACACTGATTTGGGATGTTGCTTATGCCTTTAAAATTTTTTAAAAACAGCTTTACGGAGCTGATTATTGAGCTTTATTGAGGTATAACTGACGTACAATAAACTTCCTATATTCAGAATATGCAATATACATTTGGATATGTTTTGACATATGTATTCACCCATGAAACCATCACCACAATCCAGATAACGAACATCTCCATCACTCCCAAAGCTTTCTTTGTTCCCTTCTGTAAACCCCTCCCTCTTCCCACTCCCATCCCCAGGCAACAACTGATGCACTTTCTGTCATTATGCGTTAGTTTGCGTTTTCTAGAGACTTATATAAATGGAATCATATTGTATGTGCTCTTTTTTGTCTGCCTCCTTTCACGTAATTATTTCAAATTATATCCATGTTGCAGGTTATCAGTAGTTTATTCCTTGTTATTATTACTGAGCAGGATTTCATTGTATGGATAGACCACTATTTATCCATTCACCCCTTGATGGGCATTTGGGTTGTTTCCAGTTCTGGCTGTTACAAATAAAGCTGCTGTGAACATTTGTTTACAGATCTTTGTATAGACATATGTTTTCTCTGGGGTGAATATGTAGGAATATAGTGGCTAAATCATTTGGTAGATGTTTGTTTAACTCACTGTTTTCCAAAGTGGTTGTGCCATTTTACATTCCCACCAGCAGTATGTGAGCGTTCCAGTTCCTCCTCGTCCTCATCAGCATTTGGTTTGGTCAATCTCTTTAACTTTAGCTCTCCTAATATGTATGTCGGTATCTCATTGCTGTTGTAATTTGCATTCCCTTAATGACTAATGATGCTGAAAATCTTTGCCTGTGTTTATTTGCTTTCCTTATATTTATATATCATCTTTGGTGAAGTATCCAAATCTTTTGCCTATTTTTTCTCTTGGTTTATCTGTTTGAGAGTTCTTCAGAAATTCTGTATACAAGCACAGATGAAGTTCATCATCGCTTGCAATATTCTCTCTCAGTCTGTGGTTTGTGTTTTTGTTTTCTTAACAGTGTCTTTTGAAGAACAAAAAAATTTAACTCTGTTGAGGTCCAATTTAGAAGTTTTTCTTTTATGAATTGTGCCTTTGGTGTTGTAGCTGAGAAATCTTTGCCTAAACCAAGGTCACAAAGGTTTTCTCCTCTTTTCTTCCAGCTATTTTAAAGTTTTAGTTTTTACATTTAGTTTTTACACATTACGTTTACATCTTTGATACATTTTGAGTTGATTTTTGTATATGGCACGAGGTATAGATTTTTTTTTCCTCGTGGCTATCAAGCTATTCCAGCACCATTTCTAGAAACGACTATCCTTTTCCCACTGAGTTGCCTTTGCACCTTGTAAAAACCAGTTATCCACATACTAGTGGGTCCCTTTCTGGGCTGTTTTATTCCATTGATCCCATTTGCCTATTGTAAGGCCAATACCACACTATGTTGATTACTGTAGCTTTGTAATAACTCTTGAAGTCAAGAATGTTAGCCCTCCGATTCTGTTGTTCTTCTTCAAAGTAGTTTTGGCTATCCTAGGTTCTATAAAATGCCTGCTGAGATTTTCCCTGGAATCACATCAAATTTTAAGAGAATTGGTGTCTTCACAATATTGTCTCCTGACTCATGAATAAGGTGTTCTATTTACTTAGGTCTTCTTTAATTTCTCTCAGCAGTGTTTTGTAAATTTCAGCTTCAGATCCTGCACATCTTTCTGAAAGTATTTCATACTTTTTGATGCTATTGAAATGGTATTTCAGAAAATTTTAAATTTCAATTTTGAACATTTAAAGTGAAAAAAATGTCAATTTCTGATTGTTTATTGCTAGTAATTGGAAATATAATTGACTTTTTCCAGGGTACTTAGATAAGGATACTTATCTTGTATCCTTCAACCTTATTTACTGACTTATTTACTTGAGTAACTTTTTTTGGGTCGATTCCATTAGACTTTTTACATATCATGTCACCTATAAAGACAGTTTCACTTTTTCCTTTCCTAGCTGGATGCCTTTATTTTTGTCTTAAACTGTACTGATACTAGCCAGAATCTTCAGTACAATGCTTAATGGAAGTGGTGGGAGCAGACATCTTTATCTAATTCCTTAACTTAGAGGGAAAGCATTCAGTCTTTACCATTTAGTATGATGTAAGCTGTAGGTTTTTCATAGATGCCTTTTATTAGGTTAAGAAAGTTCCTTTCTTTTACCAGTTTGTTGAGAGTTTCTTTGGAAAAAAAATCAGGAATAGACATTGAATTTTAACAAATGCTTTTTCTGTACCTATTGAGATGATCATATAATTTTTCTTTTTTAGTTTGAATTATATTGGCTGGTGTTCAGATGTTATAACAACCTAGAAATCCTGGGGGGGGGAAAACACATGTGACCATGATGTATTATTCTTTTTGTATAGTGTTTTATGCAAGTTACAAAATTTTGCTTTGAATTTTTGCATTTATGTTCATAAAGGGTATTAATTTGTTAAATTTTATTTTCTTGTAGTTGTCTGTTTTGGTATTACGGTAATGCAAGCCTCATAGAATGAGTTTGGAAGTATTCCTACTCCACAGAATTCTTGTGAAGAATTGGTATTATTTTTTCCTTTAATGTTGGTTAGAATTTACCAGTGAAGCTGTCTAGGCCTGGTATTTTCTTTGTTTGAAGGATTTTTAACTACAAAATCAATTTCCTTCATATATTTTGGGATAGTCACATTATCTGTTTCTTCTTGAGTGAGCTTTGTCAAATACATTGGCATAAAGTTGTTCATAATTTTCCCTTGTTATCCATTTAGTATCTGTAGGACATGTAATGATGTCACCTCTCTCATTCCTGATATTGGTAATTTGCGTCTTCTCTTTTTTTCCCTGATCAATTCGGTTAGAGTTTTAACAATTTTATGGATTTTCTCAGAGAACCAACTTTTGATTTCATTGATTTTCTTCTGTTGTTTTTCTGTTTTCTCTATCTCTGATCCTGTTCTGATTTTTATTATTTCCTTTTTTCTATTTACTTTGGTTTTAATTTGCACTTCTTTTTCTGTCTTCAGGTGGAAGTAGAGGACACTGATTTCAGACTTTTCTTCTTATCTATTATAGGCATTTATTACTATAAACTTCCCCTTAAGCACTGCTTTGTGGTGTCCCACAAATTTTGGCATGTTGTATTTTCATTTTTGTTCAATTCAAAGTAATTCCCCCCCCTTTTTATCTCCTGTGGGTTATGAAAAATGTTATTTAGTTTCCAAATGCTTGGAGATTTTCCAAGATATCTTTTGGTTATTAAGTTATTCTGTTGTGGTCAGAGAATGTATTTTGTATGACTTGAATCCATTTCAATTTAACGAGACTTGTTTTACAGCCCCAGATATGGTCCTTCTTGGTAAATATTGTTAGTTTTTGGGAAGAACGTGTATTCTGCTATTGTTGGATGGAGTAGTCTATAAATATCTATTAGGTCAAGTTGGTTCATAGTGTTATTCAGGTCCTCTGTTTATATTTTTCTATTAATTACATAGAGGAGTACTGAAATTTTTGGCTATAATTGTAGATTTGTTTATTTCTCTTTGTAGTTTTATCAGTTTGTTTTTAATGAATCATAAGGCCGTATCATTAGATATGTAAACATTTAGTATTGTTATTCATTATTGATGAATTGACTCCCTTATTATTACAAATAATACCTTCTTTATTCCTAGAAAGATTCATTGCTTTGAAGTCTACTTTGTCTGATATTAATATAGTCACTCCAGCTCTTTCAATTAGTGTTAGCATGGTATGTCATTTTCTTCCTTCTCCTTTTAACCTATTTATGCATTTGTATTTAAAATGTGTTTCTTGTAGGCAGCATAGTTGGGTTTTATTTTTTTATCCAATCAACAATCTCTACCTTTTCATTAGGACGTTTAGACTATGTACTTTAATGTGACTATTAATAGGCTGAGATTTAAGTCTGCCATCCCTATTTGTCCTATCTGTATTTGTCCTATCTGTTATTTCCTATTTGTCCTATCTGTTTTTTTGTTTCCTTTCTCCTTTTTTTCCCCGACTTCTTTTTGATTGTTTTTTGTGATTCAGTTTTATTTCATTTGTGGTTTATTGACTATAATTCCTTGTGTTTTGTAATTTTAATTCTTGTTTTAGTTTTTATATTCTACATTTTTAACTTATTATGGTCTACCTTCGTGTGATACTGTACCACTTTATTTATAGTATAAGAAGCTTACAGTAGCTCCGTTTCTCCATATCTGGCCTCACTGCATTATTAACATCCATTTTGCTTCTACATATGTTATAAATCCCAACATACATTGTTGTTATTGTACTTTTGCTTAAGCTGTCAGTTACCTTTTAAAAAAATGACAACCTTATTGAGATACAATTCACATATACCTAAAATTTATCCTTTTAAAGTGTACCGTGTGGTGGTTTTTAGTATATTTACAGAGCTGTGCAACCATCGTAATGGTCTAATTTTAGAATGCTTTCATCACCCTAGAAAGAAACTCCACATCATTAGCAGTCTCCTCATTTTCCCTTGTCCGTAGTCCCTGGAAACCGCTAACCTGATTTTTGTCTCTAAGTATTTGCCTCTTCTGGACGTTGCATGCGAATGGAATCATACAATCTGTGATCTCTTGTAACTGGCTCCTTTCACTTAGCATAATGTTTATAAGGTTCATCCATGTTGTAGCCCGTGTCAGTATTTCATTCATTTTTATTGGCCAGTAGTGTTCCATTGTATGGATATACTATCAGTACATTTTGTTTAGCCATTCATCAGTTGATGGACGTTTGGGCTGCATCCACCTTTGGTTGTTAGGAATAATGCTGCTATGAACATTCATGTACAAGGGTGGACCTGTGTCCACACTTTCAGTTCTCTCGGATATATACAGTTATCTTCTAAAAGAATTTAAATTGTAAGAAAACATGAGTAGATTGATCCGAAGTTTTGAAGGTGTCTTCTAGCAGTGATTGTAGTGTCATGTGATCCGAGGTACTCAGGGTCTGCTAGAGAGCTTGGCC
Organism: Monodon monoceros; assembly: GCF_005190385.1. Taxonomy (NCBI): domain Eukaryota; kingdom Metazoa; phylum Chordata; class Mammalia; order Artiodactyla; family Monodontidae; genus Monodon; species Monodon monoceros. Next base: position 98,976,439 of record NW_021703784.1, on the reverse strand, counting down.
ATCACAGTTACTGCTGGACTTACTATGACTCGCTACGTTGTACTTGTTCAAATGGTGGTGAGACTCTTAATCTCTTTAGTAAAATAATAATCCTTACAGTCAAAGGTTTTTACTTCTCATTCTATGATAGGAGAGGAAGGCGCCAGTTGAGTTGGTCTCAATTGTATGGTTTAGGAATAGAGAGGCGTCAAGATTCCAACATTATTACCAGGCCGGTGAGTTATCAAGCCCAACCACCAATAGGAATTTCAGTTCCTCCTTGAACTACAACAATTTCTAGAATGTCTCAAGACCACTTTGTTCAGATGGTATTCTAAGGACCGATTTATATTAACAGAGAACAGAACAAGTTGGTGACAGTTAATGAATATTCAGGAAGCCTCCATATTGCACAGTATCTCAAACCTGATACTCTTGTGTTTTCAATTTGATACTTTGTCAAGTCAGATTCTTTAGCAAGCTTAATGCCGTGGAAAGATACAGCTATCTCTGCAGCTGCAGGGTGGCCATCACTTTAAACACTTAATTTTATTTATTTATTTTTAACATCTTTATTGGAGTATAATTGCTTTACAATGGTGTGTTAGTTCCTGCTTTATAACAAAGTGAATTAGCTATACATATACATATATCCCCATATCTCCTCCCTCTTGCATCTCCCTCCCACCCTCCGTATCCCACTCCTCTAGGTGGTCACAAAGCGAAGACTCCTTTTAAATGGAAATTTATAAGGACTTGCATTTTTTTTTTTTTTTTGGCGGTACGCGGGCCTCTCACTGCTGTGGCCTCTCCCGCCGCGGAGCACAGGCTCCGGACGCACAGGCTCAGCGGCCATGGCTCACAGGCCCAGCCGCTCGGCGGCATGCGGGGTCCTCCCGGACCGGGGCACGAACCCGCGTCCCCTGCGTCGGCAGGCGGACCCCCAATCACTGCGCCACCAGGACTTGCATTTTTTAAGGTTAGGCTCTGGAGTTTCTTTAGTATAAGTGCTGCCGAAGTGAGCACTCTGGAGTTTCTTTTGATAACGTTATAAGCAAAAGCAGGTCTGTAGAGCTCAGTGTTAATGGCAAAAATGTAATGCAAGATGAATAGGATTTTACTTCATAGCGAAATAAGGTGTGTGTAGCATTGCTTCTCTACAGTGTTTTGCTCAGCAGAGACCGGGGAGGCTAGTCTTGTCCTTGGCCTCAAGGTGCTTGTGGACTATTTGGGTAATAGGAGGAAGAGCGGAATTTATCTTATAAAATGACAAGCAACATCATTACCAGCTCCCCATATGAAACTTTGTGTAACATTCATACATGGTTTCATTCACTTGCCCCTGTTTCAGAGAGTCCGGACAAAAACCTGCTGGGATGTGTCACTTCAAGCTGTTCTGTTTTCATCTTAACCTGATTGAGGTCTACGTGTAGGTCTTTGACGGACATGCTTACTTTTCACCTTCACTAACCTCATGCCATTTTGAGGCTCTATCATTTGACTCCTATTTCTGCTGATTTCATCAAGACATGTACATACCCTTTAAAATACATGGAACGACTTACTGCTTTGTGTAACAGGGGTGAATTGATGCCAAGATAGGACAGATGAAATAAATGCATCTTGAGGTCCTAGCACATGAGGAGCGCCAGCTCTTTTACTCAAATGAGGCCTCAGAGATTGCTCACCATGGACACGCGTCCACCCCCCACCCTGCCCACATTCTCTCCTTTTTGCTTTCTATTGTCTGGATCTGTATATCATCTCCAGATTCATCTTGTATCTCTCTCCTCCCCCTGATCACTCTGTACCAACCATCCCCGCCTCTTTTCTGTACATTTCATGAACCCAAGTCCTCCCTTTCTCAGAGCTTTTGCACTCACTGGGTTGCCAAGACTGCTCTTTCCTGGTTTTGCAAATCCAGCTCACATATGTTGTTATGGACTCAGTGTATGTGGGTCCCTCCCTCCCCCCACCACATTCACATGTTGGAGTCCTAATCTTCAGCAGGACTCTATTTGGAGTAAGAAGTAATTAAGGTTAAATGGAATCATAAGGGTGGGGCCCTAACATGATAGGATTAGTGCCCTTGTAAGAAGGGACACCAGAGAGCTAGCTCTCTCTCTCCACACACAAAGAAGTAGTCACTTGGGAGTTCCCTGGTGGTCTAGTGGTTAGGATTAGGAGCTTTCATTGTTGTGGCCAGGGCTCAGTCCCTGGTTGGGGAACTGAGATCTCCCATGTGTCGTCATGTGAGCTTGCAGTGAGGTGGCAGCTGCCTACAAGCCAAGAGAAGAGGCCTCGGAGTGAAACCTACCTTGCTGGCACCTTGGTCTTTGGACTCGCCAGCCTCCAGAACTGTGAGAAGATAAATTTCCCTTGTTTAAGCCACCCAGCGTGTGGTATTTTGTTATGGCAGCCCAAGCAGACCAGTGCGTGTCTTCTGGTCAGAAAGGCCCTCCCTGACCTCTCTATGGGAAGGCAGCTCCTCCTCGGGGGCTCTTGATCTCAGCCCCTCCCACTTTTTCAGGCCCCTTTGCTGCTGATTAATCTCCTCTCTCTGCCGCCTTCAACGTCTCCCTCCCGCCGGAGCCGTGCTACCAGCACTCGTGTGCTGTCGTCTTTCCTGTCTTGAAAATGCCCTCCCTGGACCCCTGTTTCTGTCCATTTCCCACCTGGTGCCCCTCCTCCCTTTCACAACCAGTATCCTGAAGGACTCGTCTGCCCTCATGGTCTCCTGTCTATAACTGGTGTCAGAAAGACCTCCGCCTCCACCATGATGGGGTCCTTTTCTTCTTCTACAGTCTCATCCGACCTTCTCTCCCTTCATATTCAGCCACACTAAACCCTCCTGCCCAAGAGTCTTTGTCCTGCCCCTGCCTGGAATGACCCTCCAGATGGTCACATAATTTTCTTCCTCATGCCTTTACCTTCTCAGCCTAAATCTTACCTCTTCATAGAGGTCTCTCCTGCCCTTGGGGCTCAGAGTGTATCCACGGTCACCCTCTGCCACACCACTCCCCTTTCAGTTGGATTATAGAAAACCAGCTTTAGCTAGTATAAGTCAAGAAGAGATTTTTTTAAATTGGAAGGTTACTAGGGTAACTTAGAGTCAGGGAGGACTCACCGTAGGAACCTGGGCAGATCTGGGCTCTTTAGAGACTGGAACCAGGATCTGGGTCCCTGTTGCTGCCAGGGGATCCTGTCTGTCTGGCCACCTCTCCCCTTGATTTCTTTCAGATCGATGGCCTCAATTTTCCTCTACATCAACAGCTTCTTCCATGCGGTTTAGAGAAGGGAGGCCCTGCTTAGCAACCCCAGAGGAAATAGACAACATCTCTTCCCTTGCTTTAAACACAAAAAAATCCTGAAAACAGACAAACAAACCCCAATTAACCAACCAAGCAAACAACCCCCCCCACCCCCGAGCTCATAGATACAGAGAACAGATTGGTGGTCGCCAGAGGCAGGGGGTGGGAGGTGGGCAAAATGGGTGAAGGGGGTCAAATGGTACAAATGTTCAGTTATAAAACCGAACAGGCTGTGATGTACAGCATGGCGGCTATAATTAATAATGCTGTATTGCATATTTGAAAGTTGCTAAGAGACTAAATCTTAACAGTTTTCTTCACAAGGAAAAACAAATTCTGTAACTATGTATGGTGATGGGTGTTAACTAGACTTATTGTGGTGGTGACCATTCTGCAATATATACAAATATCAAATTATTATGTTGGATACCTGAAACTAATATAATGTTGCATGCCAGTTATACCTCAATAATAATTAAAAAAAAAAAAATCCCAAGGGAAAGTATCGGATTGGCCTGAGTTGAAAGGGTGCAATGATTGGCATCCCCACTAGGATCACAGGGCTGGGGAGGAAGGGAGAAGTTACCCGAAGAGAAATGAGACGGCTGCTATCAGAAGAATCCAGACCATCTACCATGGCTAGACTTTAGTACATATGGTACTAAAGTAGTCTTAGCATTCCATCATATCACCCCATTTATTGCCTTAATAGCATGTATCACATTATATAGTCATTTTGCTTATTGACTGTCTGTCTCCTTCCAAAAGAGGGCAGAGCTTTTGTCAGCCTTATTCACTGCTGTATTCCCAGTGCTTAAACTAGTAGGTGCTTGATAAATATTTGTTGATTGAATACATAAAGGGAGAATTTCTGGGGGGAATAAAACCATCGTATTCACTGCAAGGGATTAGAAAAAAGTTCACCATGGCAGATTCATAACAGAGTAATTAGGAGTGAGGCGCTCCGTTGGGGCATACAATAATCTTTCGACATTTGTAAAATGTTCTTTTGTAAAGACCAACATCTTTGCTCTCTCGGAAGTTCTACTGAGAATGTGTCGAACACCTAGTAAGTGGCAGAGTTGGGATTTGAACCAGGTCTCCTAACAACAAACCCTGTCTTCTTTCTATGACTTTGTAGCTGCCTACCATTCTTTTTTTTTTTTTTTAAGAAATATGCACATTTTATTTCAATAAATACATACACACAAACCCCCTACAAATGAACATTTATATGTATATATATGCTAATCTGTTGACTTGGGGTAAAACTTTTTCTTTGAGTATGAATCTTGCTTAAGTACAAAAAGTATCTTCTATGATTTCTATTTTCCATTTCTTTTAGATGGTACATAAACTTGAAGATGCTTGTAAAGCAATCTGAGTGCAGATATCTTTTAAGTATTTACAATTTTTCCAAATCTTTTATGATTATCTTCCCTATACCATTTTTTTCTTTCTTTCTTTCTTTTCTTACTAGTCATCCATTTTATACACATCAGTGTATACATGTCAAAACCAATCTTTGTTTGGCTTGTTTTTGTAGGTCCTTTTCTTCTCTTGTGTTTCCCACTTAGAGAAGTTCCTTTAGCATTTGTTGTAGAGCTGGTTTGGTGCTGCTGAATTCTCTTAGCTTTTGCTTGTCTGTAAAGCTTTTGATTTCTCCATCGAATTTGAATGAGATCCTTGCTGGGTAGAGTAATCTTGGTTGTAGGTTCTTCCCTTTCATCACTTTAAGTATATCATGTCACTCCCTTCTGGCTTGTAGAGTTTCTGCTGAGAAATCAGCTGTTAACCTTATGGGAGTTCCCTTGTATGTTATTTGTCGTTTTTCCCTTGCTGCTTTCAATAATTTTTCTTTGTCTTTAATTTTTGCCAATTTGATTACTATGTGTCTTGGAGTGTTTCTCCTTGGGTTTATCCTGTATGGGACTCTCTGCGCTTCCTGGACTGGGATGGCTATTTCCTTTCCCATGTTAGGGAAGTTTTCGACTATAATCTCTTCAAATATTTTCTCGGGTCCTTTCTCTCTCTCTTCTCCTTCTGGGACCCCTATAATGAGAATGTTGTTGCGTTTAATGTTGTCCCAGACGTCTCTTAGGCTGTCTTCATCTCTTTTCATTCTTTTTTCTTTATTCTGTTCCGCAGCAGTGAATTCCACCATTCTGTCTTCCAGGTCACTTCTCCGTTGTTCTGCCTCAGTTATTCTGCTATTGATTCCTTCTAGTGCATTTTTCATTTCAGTTATTGTACTGTTCATCTCTGTTTGTTTGTTCTTTAATTCTTCTAGGTCTTTGTTAAACATTTCTTGCATCTTCTCGATCTTTGCCTCCATTGTTTTTCCGAGGTCCTGGATCATCTTCACTATCATTATTCTGAATTCTTTTTCTGGAAGGTTGCCTATCTCCATTTCATTTAGTTATTTTTCTGGGGTATTATCTTGTTCCTTCATCTGGTACATAGCCCTCTGCCTTTTCATTTTGTCTGTCTTTCTGTGAATGTGGTTTTTGTTCCACAGGCTGCAGGATTGTAGTTCTTGCTTCTGCTGTCTACCCTCTGGTGGATGAGGCTATCTAAGAGGCTTGTGGAAGTTTCCTGATGGGAGGGACTGGTGGATGGTAGAGCTGGCTATTCTCTGCCTACCATTCTAACTCGAATTCTCTCCTTGGTGTCATGTCCGTGTCTGAGGCTTCAGGTTTTATTTCTGAGGTATCATCTGGGTTAGGATCAGAGCTGAAAGTGAAATTCCTAATACCTGTATCATGATGATTTTCTTCTGCTCCCATCTTCCCACATCTGCTCCAGTGCCTGGTCAGGGACTGACCCAAGAATCAGTGTGTTTCAGAAACAGCTAGGGACTTTACATTTTTACTCCCAGGAGTTCAAAATAAAGCTCTGTCTTTGTGGTTTTCTTCCTGTCTCCCTGCCGCATGCTGCAGGCAGGAACGAGCCCTCCACCCACTTCCCTGCACCACCCCTGACATAGTTATAAGACTTTCAGAAACTGTTATCATCCAGCGGCCTTATGAAAGACTGGTTTTTCCAACCAGGTGCCTATTTCTGAGAGAAGGGCCAGAGCTGGGTTGCCAGCTTGTGCAAAGGAAATAAATAGCAGATGGATGGAGGATTTCAAAGTCATATCTTATTCCAAAGAGAGAAAAAGGGGCAGGGAAACCTTAATCTGGATTTGAAGATTGGAGCATCAGCTGGGAGTGGAGTTCGCCCTGGAGGATATAGACAGGTTCCCTAAGGTTCATGAAATGCTGGGGACAGGCTAAAGTTAAGGAAAAAGGAAGGATGGGACCTTGGAAAAGCTCCCAATATGGCTACAATCTTGGCTGCCATTAGAGTCACCTGGGGAGCTCTTAAAATTCTGGTTCCCGGGCCATACTCCACATCAATCTTAATTTTTAAAAGCTCAGCAGGTGATTTCCATGTGCAGCCAAGGTTGAGACTCAAAGCTCAATACCATCAACTTATAGTGGGAGAAACTTCAGCAAGAGAGCAGGTAACTCTAGGTGATTATTAAGTCTGTTGTGAATCCCATTCAAGTTTCCACCTGACTACCCCATCCAGTGGCAATATTGCAGGTGGAGAGTGTTAAGGAACAAAAGAAAACTTAAAATTCTAAAATCCACTCCCCTCAACCCCAGAATTTTTTGATTCCTGTACCACAAAGCTTGTTCAGCATCCTTGATGACCAGCACGTGGATTTCTTTTGATTTTTTTTTTTTTTTTTTGGCTTAGACTAGCATCACAATGAATTGTGCTGTCTTCCTACTGGCAGGTAATTCGAGGATAAAACAGCAAGGATAGTGATTCTGCTTTCCAGATGAGAAGCCTAGTTTGGAGCGCCCTCTAGTGGGAGCTCAGTTGCCACCGTATTTTCTCTTTAAGGCAGAAGGAGTTGGTTTGGTCCAGGACCCCAGTTCTGGTCCTAGCTCTGCCACTGACTTGCCTAGGACCTTGGACGAAGCACTTCATCTTTCTTGGCCTGCTTTTTGCCCATAAAAATTCTAAAATCCACTCCCTTTCTTGGCCTCAGTTCCTTCCATGTAATATCACTGAGTAGATGGTCTGCTTTTTACCCATAAAAATTCATTCCGTCAAGTGGGCAGGACATCTGGAGTGGCTAACAGAGCATCTCAGAAAAATCTCCCCAAACAGCAAAAATAAAGCTGGACAGAACCATCAAAGACAACCATTTAAAGACTCTGGAATTTGACCAAAAGCAGACAACAAATTGATAAGTGTTGAATCAAGAAAGCCTACTGAATCTTGGAATCTCAGAACAATGGAGATCTGTAGTGTCTTAGTAAGTCCCCCACCTCCCCCAGCTCTGTGGTGGGGAAGTTGTTACCTGGGTGGGTGGGACCTGCCAGGAGGACTGGCAGTGGCAGCAGAGGGCAACTTTATTTGGAGCAGAGTGTGGAAAATTCCATGCCCAGAGATGTTGTGGAAAACAGTAGTTATCTCAGTGACAAACATCATGGAAGGCCTAGCCTGAGGTTGCAATACTGGTTGGGACAAATGATGGACTAACAGACCAGCCAGAACTTTAATACGGAAACCCAGGTAATGAGACAGCTAAAGAGGGTCTAGAAAAGCTGCTGTTCTCTAAGGGGTGCACAAGGCTGCACACACATTTGGGAGAGAATAGAGGGGCCTGCGTGAGTCTCTAGCTCCTGGAGGAACATGAGGCCTTGTGAATGCAGAAAGTAACAGCTGGGACAGACTTTTAAACTTTAGAACCTGAATGAATTCTCCAAACCACACCGAGCTCCGTAGGAAAAGAGTGATGCCTTATTGGCCCAAGATGTGGCTTAACCTCTGACCAGTCACTGGCTGACCATTATTTTTATGCCAGGCTTAAAAATAAGAGCAAGAAAAAACAAACAAACAAAGAAAACTGAAGCATATACACCAGTGGTTGCTCTGAGGGAAACAGACACCACAGAATCAATCCAGGCAAACCTCTAAACAAACAAACAAACAAACAACGGCAACCACCAGCCCTGGGGGGGAATCAGAATCCAAACGGCTGAAAGCCAAACACAAAGAGAAAATCTTGAAAGCAACAAGAGAAAGAAAGACTCATCATGTACAAGGGAACCACAATAAAATTGATAGCTGTCTTTTCATCAGAAACGACGGAGGCCAGAAAGCAGTGGAATGGCATTTGAAAAGTTCCAAAAGAAAAAATGTCAACCAAAAATCCTATATCCAGTAAACTGTCTTTCAAAAATGAAGGTAGGGGCCTCCCTGGTGGCGCAGTGGTTGAGAGTCCGCCTGCCGATGTAGGGGACGCGGGTTCGTGCCCCGGTCCGGGAGGATCCCACATGCCGCAGAGCAGCTGGGCCCGTGAGCCATGGCCGCTGAGCCTGCGCGTCTGGAGCCTGTGCTCCACAACGGAGGGACCACAACAGTGAGAGGCCCGCGTACCACAAAAAAAAAAAAAAAAAAAGAAGGTAGAATAAAGGTAGTCTCAGATAAGTGAAGACTGCCTTAAAGGGAATAGCAAAGAAAATTCTTCAGGCTGAAAGGAAGTCACACCAGATAGTAACTAATCCACATGAAAGAATACAAAGCATGGGAGATTCCTGGTGGCCCAGTGGTTAAGACTCTGCTCTGTCACTGCTTAGGGCCCAGGTTCAATCCCTGGTCAGGCAACTAAGCTCCTACAAGCCATGCGGTGTGGCAAAAAGGAAAAGAAAAAAAGCACCCATAAAGGTAATTACATTGGTTATTATTATCAAAGAGTATAAATATGTATTTTAGCTTTTATCCTAATTAAAAAGACAATCGAATTAAACAGTAATTATAAAATTTTATTATTGGCCTTTTAACATGCCAAGATGTAATAAATATGACAATAATAGCACAAGGGAGGGAGGCTGAAATGGACAGGGAGAAATCAAATCAACAGGGAGAAATGTGACTCAATTAAACAGTCCAGAAAAGGCAGAGATCATCTGACTTGATAATACAAGATCCAGTTATATGCCACCTACAAGAGGCATAGTTTAGATTCAAAGTCATAAATAGGTTGGAAGTAAAAGGATGTAAAAAGATGCAAGCAGAACCACAGCTGGAGTGGTTACACTAATATCAGAAAAAATAGACTTTAAGGGAAGAAGTATTACTAGGAAAAAAGAGAAACTGTTTGTAATGATAAAACGTTAATTCATCATGAAGATATAACAGTTATAAACACACACATTTAACAACATAATCCCCAAATTCATGAAGCAAAAGCTGACAGAATTGAAGGGAGAAATAGACAATTCAGAAATAATAGTTGGGGGTTTTAAATACTACAATGTCAATGCTGGATAGAACAATGTGACAGAAAATCGGTGAGCATATAGAAGATTTGAACGACGATATTAACTTGACCTAACTAACGTTTACAGAATAGTCCATTCAACAATAGCAGAATACATATTCTTCATAAGCAGACATGAATGTTCCCCAGGAGATGCCATATTCTAGGCCATAAAGCAAGTCTCAGCAAATTTAAAGGGACTGAAATAATATAAAATATTTCTTTGTTCACATGAAATTAAATTAGAAATTAATAACAGAATGAAATTTGGGAAATCTACAAGTATTTGGAAATTCAAAAACATACTTCTAAATAACCCATGGGTAAAAGAAAAAATAGAGAAATTGGAAGATATTTTGAGTTGAATGAAAATGAAAACAGAGCATATCAAGTTTTATGAGATGCAGTTAAAGCAATGCTTAGAATAAAATTTAATATAGGCTGGTGCGGGTTTGATCCCTGGTCGGGGAGCTAGTATCCCACGTGTGTCGTGGCCAAAAAACCAAAACATAATAAACAGAAGCAATATTGTAACAAATTCAATAAAGACTTTAAAAATGGCCCACATCAAAAAAATCTTTTTAAAAAAAAGGAAGATTTCAAATCAATAATCCAAATTCCTACCTCAGTAAACTGGAAAAAGGAAAGCAAACTAAACCCAAAGCAAGCAGAAGGAAGGAAATAATAAGTATTGGAGCAGAAATCAATGAAATAGAAAATGGAAATAAATGGAGAAAATCAGTGAGGCCATATGTTGGTTCTCTGAGAAGATAAATAAAATCGACAAAACTTTGGCTACGTTCATTGACCAAGAAAAAGAAAACTCAAGTTACCAAAATCAAGAATGAAAGAGGTGGTTTACTACCAGTCTTACAGAAATTAAAAGGATAATAAAGGAATACTATGAATAACTTTATGCTAACGAATTAGAAAACTTACATGAAATGAACAAACTCTTAGAAAGACACAGATTACAAAACTGGCTCAGGAATAACTAGAAAATCTGAACAGACCTATAACAGGTAAATTGAATTAGTAAATAAAAATCTTTTCACAAGGAAAAATTCAGGCCCAGAGGACTTCACCATACATTTGAAGAAGAAGAATTACCAATTACCAGTCCCTCACAAACTCTAAAAATAGAGGAGGGAATGCTTCCCAACTCATTCTGAGGTCAATGTTACCCTGATACTAAAGTCAGGCAAAGAAAAGAACTACAGACTAATATCCCTTATGAATGTAGACGTGAAAGTCCTCAACAAAATAGTAGCAAACTGAATTCAGCAACATATAAAAAGGATTATACATCATTACTAGGTGAGATTTATCCCAAGAATGGGAGTTTGGTGTAACTCCCCAGCCCAAAGCCAGAACCTGCAGGAGAACCTTTTCCTCTTGCAGTGTCTCTCTAGCGCCCTCTATTGAGAAAGCTCGCATGGTGCTGAGTTTCCAGGAGAAATGCTTACAGGAGCTCCTTTGCTTATCACAGGGCATGTATGCATACGGAGCTGTGCATTTGGAGCTGGCACTGTCAGCCTCGGTGGCTTTAATAATGAGGGTGGTAGCAGGAGTGGGCGGGTCCCTCGGCCATTTGTGTGAAGAGAGCTTTTTGCGGCCTGGGTTTCTGTAAAGTGATGAAAGGCAGTGTCTTCAGGCTGAGCTGTAGCTGATCCCCAAACAAGGAGGTCTCTGGACTTCCTTGGGCATGTGAAGTCTACTTTATTTTATTTTATTTCATTTCATTCCATTCCATTCCATTCCATTTCCATCATAGGGTAAACCAAGACCCAGACCTGAGACCTGATTGAGATTTTCCGGGTTGGCTACGAGCACTGGGCCGTCTATGTGGAAGATGACTGTGTGGTCCACCTGCTCCCACAAGTCAGAGTGAATACTCTATTGAAATATTGATATTGAAGTTAGCAAAGTAAAGAGAAGGACAGCGAATTACTGGTTCCTCAGCTGCTGCCTTACTTTAGCAACAGAACACCCAAAGCATGACTGGACCTTAACTTACTGTGTGATAGAGCTCGGTCTCTGTCCACCAAAAACCACTGAGTGTCCAGCCCTAAGACAGATAAAAGTATCAAGATCATTCCTAAGTTCCCTGACCACCTAGACCACTCTTTCTTTTAAAATAGGAGCGTAAGAACCGGAGCCTCCGTTTTGTAACGACAGCAGTTCAATACCCTTCCTCTATTTCTGAGGGTCCCCTGGGAGGGGTGTAGATGCTTATGCGTTCTGATTGTCACTTGCTTCCTATTGCCCCAAATGCTGCATCCATCTGGCTTCCTGGTCACCTCTGGCACCTCCATCCTCACCTTGTCTCCTTGCTTTTCCAACCCGTCCCAGGCTGCACCACCCCCAGTGTGGGCATCGTTCTCCTTTAATTGCAGCATTAACACAGGGCTGAGATTAAACGGGTGACTAATTAAATTTTGGTGGAGATTCGATGGGGGCAGAAGTGGTGATAGTGGAAGATGACAGCACAGAATGTGAAACAGCTTAAAACTGGACGTCCAGAACCATTGGTCACATGGTGGCCTCAGGAGATGGGGGAGCTGGGAGAAGGGGAAGCGGGGGCTCCTCTGTGTAATCTTTGATGCTTTGGGGATTTTTGCCTCCTGTGCAAGTACTGCCCGTTCAAGATTAGATTACAGAAGGGCACTGGTACCAAATGCCTGTGGCCGCACCTTGTTCACAGCTCTCATCCTTGTCTCCTGTCCCCCTCGGTTGGCCCCGCCCCTCATCTGGCTGAGACCTTCCTGCAGAGCAGAGTCCCTCTCCCCTCGCTTTGCTTCCCCATCCCATCCACCCACACCCGTCCCCCTTCCTGTCTGGATGCCTACACGAAGGATTAAAAATTGCTCCACGTTGCATTCATCTTCACCTCTCCTTTCCAGACTAAGTCCAGGAGCCTTCCTCTTGCGTAACCAAAGAGTTGTACAAGTTAACAGTTTTGTCACTACCGCCCCCCATCAGATCTTCCTTCAAACATGAATTCTGCCATCTTCGTTCCTGAGAGCCGAATTGCCTACTGCCAGCTTTTGCAAAATCAGCAGATCGTCCTCAAATACTTCAGAAAGGAACAAGGGACATTTCTTGCACTCAGACAACTTACAGAGGGGGAGGGTTCCCACGTTTGCCTATCCATATGGTTGTAGCAGAAAAACAGTCCTGATATTAAATTACCACCCACCTGGTCTTGGGCAGCTTCCAGACCTTCTCAGGAGCTCTCCCTCCTCTAAGGACTAAATATGGTAATACAGCAGTTTTCAGACGTTTCTGCTTTTCCAAGCTGTGGAACCCTGTTTTCAAACAAACACTCAGTGAGAATCCTGATACTTGAGCAGAGGGAAAGGCAGAGTGCCTCTGGGTGGAAGCGGGTTGGAGCGGGTCTGCATGGTGGCAGAGGGAGGCCTATTCCTGGAACCGCATGACAGCCCCTTGTCCAGGAGCTGACTCTTACCTGTAAGGGTATTCGTCACGTGTTTGTGAAGACTGCTGGAGTCTGGTTAGGAAAGCAAGACTCCAGTCCTAGGACTTGGTCAGGTCTGTACACGGAGTGGAGTCTGGGCCTACACCATAAGGTACGCCTGGAGCTTGATGAGAAAGAGATTGCAGTGGTGGTTGAAAGTGGGGAGTGCGGAAAGCTAGCCCTTTGCAGTTCATTTAGTCCAACTTGCCATCCTCTGCTGTGCCTTTTAGAGACGGTGAAACCAGGACCCCAAGAGGAGCCACTGATCCAGCGGCTGGACTGAGCCGGTGCTCTGCCCCACTGCCCCCTTGCAGCTTCCAACTTTGGCTTGTCTTTGGCCTCTAGGTGAGGAATTTGAGGCCAGCAGCATCACGTCCGTCTTCAGCAACCGGGCGGTGGTGAAATACAGTTGTCTGGAGGACGTGCTGCATGGCTGCTCCTGGAAGGTCAACAACGAGCTGGATGGGACATACCTGCCCCTGCCCATGGACAAGGTCATCCAGCAGACGAAAAAGACGACCAGCAAGATAGCGCAGTACAGCCTGATCGACGGGAACTGCAAGTGCTTTGTCAACGACCTGAGATACGGCGTGCCCAGGAGCCAGCAGGTGTGGCACCCCCTGCCTCCGCCCGGCTCTGACCCGGGGTCTTGGGGCTTGTTGCTGCATCAGGGGTCCAACTGGTGATCGGTGTTTTCATTATTATTTGTTGGGCTTGTGGGGCCTTCCGTTGCTCCAGGACAGCTCAGGAGGTGTTTTCACCTCTACTGACCCATGGAGGAGTAGAGGGGGCACTGGGCTGCATAGTAAGACCACCAGGTGGAATCCCTCCTCAGCCACTTAAACTGTCATGGTCTCCTCGGCCAAATCATCTTATTTCTGAAACTGTTTTCTTCCTTTACAAAAAGGGGAAAAACTGCGGTAGATACTCAGAGCTAAAGTTGCAAACTAGCAGCCCACGGGCCACACCTGGCCCACAGATGTGTTTAGCTTGGATGACTAGTATTTTTTTTTTCTTAATTTGAATGACTTGCAAACATTTGAGAATATAGAAATTTTATATAAAAAGATCTGGGGCTTCCCTGGTGGCGCAGTGGTTGAGAGTCCACCTGCTGATGCAGGGGACATGGGTTCGTGCCCCGGTCCGGGAAGATCCCACATGCCGCGGAGCGGCTGGGCCCGTGAGCCATGGCCGCTGAGCCTGCGTGTCGGAGCCTGTGTTCCACAAGGGGAGAGGCCACAATGGTGAGAGGCCCGCGTACCGCAAAAAAAAAAAAGATCTGGATTCCCAGCCTCTCTTGGACAACCTATTGATCAGGCCACTGGGCCCTCATTCCAGCTTGCTAACACTCTACGGGGCCGAGTAGGAGCTCCCCCTTTAGAAGGGGTGTGGGGCATCGGTATGTCACCTACCAGCTTCACCCACATTCCCTGCCTGGCTTGTGTGCATTTGGGTCGGGCCTCCTTCCCCCACTCCACTTCCCCCACATATAGGATGGTGATAAACTAAATGTGGTACGCTACATGTGAAAAAGCTTTGGAAACCTAAATACCTGTGACAGTTTGAGCTGCTCTTGTTACTATTTGGACCTTACTAAAACCCCATGAGATGAGAGGAGGAAGTGTGCACTGTTGCCTTTTTAATAGATTAGAAAGATCAAGATTGAAAGGTGGAACATAATTTTCCCATTTTCTTTTCTATGTTACCTGTGTTCTCTTGACTTACGGGGCTCGAATCCCAGTGCTGGTCCGTCCCTCTCCTGTTTCTCAGTGAGGGTTAGCAGCCCCGCCCACTCAACCCCCTCCACTCTGCATCTTCCTCCTTCCTGCTCTGCCTCTTCTCCCAGCCATTCCATGCTTGTGAGACCTTGTACTAGTGCTCGGGCCTGGTGGGCTCTGGTATGAGGGATCTCCTGTCTCCTGAGCATCTGTGCATGGAAAGAAGACCCCAGGGCGCAAGGGGGTTATAGGAGGTCCTGCTAAGGATCCTGGGCCTGGCGTGCATGAGACCCAAGCCCAGATCTAAGTGCGGATGCCGTTCACTGTGTCACTTTGTCCAAGTGAGCTCCCCTCCCTGGCTCTCAGGTTCCCTGTGTGTAGAATGAGGGACTCAGTGGCTGTGCTCCTCTGAGCCCCGTGCTAGTGGCAGACCGTGGGCTGAATGGCTCTCGGGGAGAGGAAGGGGACCAGGGGCCCTGGATGCCTCCTGGGGAAAGGGCTTGCTTCTGCCTCTGATGTGCACCTCAGGCCGTCCTGGCTTCTCCAGGTCTCTTGCAGCTCTAGGGTCTTTGGGAATCGAAGGTGACTGCTTCTTAGGCAGGCCAGCTCCTGATGGGGTGTGGTGAGGTAGGGGTGGGGCAGGGTGCGAGCCTAGGAGTCTCACGGAGGGTCCTATGAACTGGTCTGCTTTGCAGGTAGAGCACATGCTGACGGAGGGAGCCAAGGCTGCAGGGGCGGTGCTTTCAGCTGTGGTGGACAGCCTAAGGCCCAAAGCAGCAATGGCCTGAAGCCTCTGAAGAAGAGGAAGAGCTACTGACGTCGGCAGAGAGAACGTGCCTCCTTCCCTCCCCTGCCTCGCTCTCCCCACTGCCCCGTGTGAGAAAATTGTGAGTTTCTGGAAGAATCTAGAATGTACCCAATTACCCCGCCAGAAATACATCCAATATATGTGCTCATCGACCCCTGGACCCTCAGGGTGGGAGGAACCTAATATTTATTCTGCATCTATTAGGTGCCAGGCACTGTGCTAGGCATTTCACATACTTCATCTTACTCTCTTTGTAGGAAGGAGCCTTACTTACTTTTTAGGCTGAACCTAGTCTGTGGCGCTTGAAACATCCTGGAAATCTCTGCCGAGCGTTCCCAGGAATGAAGAATTCTTTTCAGAAGGTCGTTTTATTGCCCTTTCAGACCCACAGTGCGATTCAGGGGAGGAGGCCTTTTAGGAAACCTGTAACTTGCTGCTCAGGGCCACCTGTGCCTTCATCTAGGAACACCTTTCCCAAGAAATATTTTCTTTTAAAAATTATACATGGGGCTTCCCTGGTGGCGCAGTGGTTGAGAGTCCGCCTGCCGATGCAGGGGACGCGGGTTCGTGCCCCGGTCCGGGAAGATCCCACATGCTGCGGAGCGGCTGGGCCCGTGAGCCGTGGCCACTGAGCCTGCGCATCCGGAGCCTGTGCTCCGCGGCGGGAGAGGCCACGGCGGTGAGAGGCCCGCGTACCGCAAAAAAAAAAAAAAAAAAAAAAAAAATTATACATGACTTTTATTTTTTTTTAATTGAAGTAACGTTGAGTTACAATGTTGTGTTAAATACTGCTGTACAGCAAAGTGACTCTTATACATACATACATACATTCTTTTTCATATTCTTTTCATTATGGTTTATCACAGGATATTGAATATAGTTCCCATTGCTATACAGTAGGACCTTGTTGTTTATCCATAGCTTTATTCTTTATTGTCTAAAAAACCTCCCAACTTAAAGTTTAATCAACGAGAGCATTTATTTTGCTTTTCTGCCTCATAAGTACCAGAAAATTAGAAATTTCTATCTTCACCGATTTCAGAGGAATACTTAAAATAATTTAATCAATGGACTTCAGTGTGAATGAGGGAGAGAAAAGAGTGGTTTTTGTGCTTTGAACAATGTGGACGTGATGGAAGATCTAAGATGATGGCTGGAGATCGTTAGTGCCGGCTGAGAGCTGAAGCCACCCCAGAAAGCCAGAGAAGGGCTCTCGAAATGCCCTGGGGAAACATGAGGAACGTGAAGAGAGCAGGATGGAACCCCCGAGCATCTCACGTAAGATCTGTTAGGATCTTCTAGAGTCTTTCTCCTGTTTGGAGGAAACAGACCTGCAGGGAAACTCTTCAGTTTCCCCCTCTCTGTTCTGTTCTTAGCAATCCGAGCTTGACTGCCTCTCTCTGTTTCCTAGATGCTGGAGTCTGGGTGTGTCTCTTTGATTGTCTTCCCTCTGCTCGTCCCGAGCGGCCCCTCTCTCTGCTTTGCACAGCAGTTACAGGTGCTGGTAGGTGGAGCTCGCCCCCATTTCTGTGAATCACGACTAGGATAAAGCCATTGTCCCTAGTTCCCATAATCACCTCCTCCCCACCCCACAAGATCACTGGAGTTCCCAATACCCCTCCCTCAGTCTCTTTATTCATGATACGGTCTAGGTTGGAATCTTCCTTTGGAGGAGAACCCAAGTGCCGGGAATTTATACTTTATAAATTTTAGCTTTGAATTAACTCAGTCATGGGTTAGTAAACCTTTTGATCTGAAGATCACTTTGAACTCATAGACCATATTAATCATTAATCAAGGGGACCAGGTGTTGTTTGGTTAACAGACCAACAACTCCCCCATGCCAGGGCGTACGTAGTAACTTCGAAATACAGCACTCATCTGTCTTTTGCTTATTATGTTTGGGACAGAAAGACACTTCCCTGGGTCCTTTCTGGTTTGTACCCAGTGAGGCAGAGACCCTCAGGAGCATTTCAGGGCTTATGTTCACTCATCCATCCAACAGATATTTTGGAGTGTCTGCCATGTGCCAAGCCCTGGCTCCGCCCACCTCTGCCTGAACCCATGAGCGCTGGTCAGGGCTGCAAGTGAGCAGTTCTGAGATGGTTGGGGGGATGCAAGACACAGTGGAGCATGAGGTGGATACTACCTGCTGGCCAGTGGTCTCCCCTGCTCCCGAGCTGTCCATAAAGTCATGAGCTCTGGGATGCACACACCATATTTTTCAGATGAAGAGGGGAGCGTTTCCTGAAGTGTTACTAAAAAACCTGTAGCAGTTCCTGCATTCTAGGGTAAAAACAATTCTGCTTTGAGTGGGACCCCTTGGTGAGCCTATTTGGGCTTGTAGATATAAGGCACATACCCACTGTTGGAGGGGAGATTCCAAGGGAAAGTCATCTGAATGCAAATGTTTCTGAGATGTTAAATACTGGTCTCTTGTTTGTGTTCTTATTTTTTTAGTGTTTATTCCTTTTTGCTTTGGGGGCATGGGTGAGTGGGGACAGTGGTGGCATTGGTTCGCTTGGCATATCACAGGGAACAGAGAACAGAAACGTTCTGTGTTCCTTAATTAGGGAGGCCCAGTCTAAGTGACACATGGCCCGGCAGGTGCTACGTACAACCCAGTTGTTTTGCTTAAGGATGGAAAGATGGACTTCGGGAAACCCTGAATAACCTCTGCAGAGATTATTGTGATGACAGAGGGATCTGGTGTTGCTGGCCAGGAGTGGGAGATAACGAGGGGAAAATATACCAGTCAGACGTGCCAACTGACACGTGGGGAATGAACCCCATCTCTGGGGCAGCAGGCCAGAGGCTGAGGAGAGAACCAGACAGAGGGGACCCCCTAGTGACACCGGGAGTAGGGATGAGCTGCTCCCCAGTTCCTAGTTTTATGTTTTTGTCTTACGCTTATAATCACCTTCTGTTAGCCGCAAGCCACCTGCTCGCTGTGTGTGGGGGGCATAAAGGAAGGGGCTAGTGTGCACGGCTTTTAGCACCCGAGAGGGCTGCAGCTACAGGGAGAAGAGGTTCAGGGATGCCCCAGAGGGAGTCCGTTGGGAGCAAGCAGACCAGAGTTTCCGTGTGGGAGCCCTCTGGAACCTTCTGGGACGGAACTGGATTTCCCGCAGTCAGGCGGGAGGGGAGCTTGTTCAAAAAAGTAAAGATTTTAAAGGGAATCATGACTTTTGATTCTGCAGGACTGGGATTTTTGTGTCACACGTAGTCAAGCACAGCACAAGGGGAGGGGGTGTTGGATGCATGGCATGCTGATGCTAATAGACCATTCTGACCCTACACTGTTCCTATTGAAACTTCTTTTATCACTTTAGCCGAACAGTACAAACTCTAAGAATGCTTTCTGAGCCACTCAAAGTTCTGTTCTCTTGAAGTGTCTGTTCCCAGTGCTTTTTTTTTTTTGCAGTACTTGGGCCTCTCACCGTTGTGGCCTCTCCCGTTGCGGAGCACAGGCTCCGGACGCGCAGGCTCGGCGGCCATGGCTCACGGGCCCAGCCGCTCCACGGCATGTGGGATCTTCCCGGACTGGGGCGCGAACCCGTGTCCCCTGCATCGGCAGGCGGACTCTCAACCACTGCGCCACCAGGGAAGCCTAGTTCCCAGTGCTTTTGAAGCCCACCAGCCCATCGTTAACTGGGCAGATGCTTTAACCAGAAGACAACTATTTATGGACCACACGATGTTTCTTGGTGCAAAGTGGTTCGTTTTTTTTTCTTCTTCTTTTTGTTTGATTATGGTGGGTATTAAAATATATTTGGTTTGTTAGGTTAAATATAAAAAGACAATTTTTTTCTGTGTGCTTTCAGAAAGATTGCTTAAAGTTCAACTTCAAAGTTAAAGCATATCTGAGTTTGTAGCAACATGGGGGGTGCCTTGTAAATGAGTAATTTGGGGTTCTGCCAGTTCCGTTTCAAAAGAAGGGCGTTTGAAAAGAAACCAATGGAGGCCACAGGTTCCTGGTATTTCCGTCTTGATGCAGGATGGCTCCCCCAACCTTTGCTTGATCCTGCGAGTCGTGAGCGTGTTGGCAGGGAGAGTTCTGAGTTGGAAAGACAAGGGAGATCTGGCTGGCTTTAGTGGACTTTCCAGAGCCCTGGCTTCTGCACTTTGCATGAGCATCAGAACCCTCCCTTTAGGCATAATATCATCGAGCTGCCTGATGAGTGAAACGGGAAAAATGGAGCAGCTCTGGGCTGGGCAGGGCCCAGAGCTTCACTTGGGCAGCCTGGGGGGCGTGTGCTAGACCCGAAGCCCTGGCGGACAGGCTCCGCCAACAGTTGAGGGCAATAAAGTAATAATGACAAGGACAGCAGTGACATTCGCGGACCGTTCACGCTGTCCCAGGTGCCGTTTCTTTCCTTTTTAAAAATTTATAGTGAATTTTATTAAAAAATTTTTTAATGTAATTTTTATTTTATATTGGGGTATAGTTGATTTACAGTGTTGTGTTAGTTTCAGATGTACAGCAAAGTGGTTCAGTTATACGTATACATATACCCATTATTTTTCAGATCCTTTTCCCATTTAGGTCATTACAGAGTATTGAGTAGAGTTCCTTGTGCTATACAGTAGGTCCTTGTTGATTATCTATTTTATATATAGTAGCGTGTATATGCTAATCCCAGCCTCCTAATTTATCCCTGTGCTGTTTTAAATACTTTTGGACGACCTTCAGTCACCCTGTGGCTCTATGTGTTCATTATCTCCATTACAGACTTGGCCCCTGTGAACACGTAGCACCCACTCACTCAGCTTTACACAGTGCTCCAACTGGGTAAATGTTTATAGCAGTAATGTCTCCACTTGGCAAAATAAGGACTTTAAAATCAAGAGCTGCTTTATCATGAACCCAGAGATAAATACCAGAAGAGGGTATTTAAGGCCCGAAGATGCATAATTGAAAAGGGAAATGTGGGCAGGGAGAAAGGGCTAGTCATCCACGGGGCTCACAGCAGAGGCAGAATTAATTGCATATAATCCTAATACCAGACCTTGGCTTTTGGGTGAATAGTAATAGATATTCATGAGTAGGATAAGCTTTCGAGCTGACCTATGATACCTTTGGGACAGAAAGTCCCTGCAGGGTACAGACACTGAATTGTGATTACCCAAATGCAGTGTCTCTCACAGGGCTGAAGCAACAAGGTGTGTCCTCTTTACCGGGAGGTGGCGGGAAAAGACTCAATCCCGGGAGGAACTCGGGAGCCATGGATAATCAGAACCTCTTTGGTGGGAATCCACTTCCAGGATTGAGGCTGCACAGGGCCACCCACCAGTGGCTGCAGCAGAGCTTGCCCGGATGCTGAAACCCACCGGGAGGGCAGCATCTGGCGTCTCAGGGATCCCAGTCTGGCACATTGTAGCAGGAGCAGCCTTCACCGCCATCTCGGCTCAGGGGGATAAAACAAGAAGTTTCAGTATTTCTCACTCACATGCAGACACTGAGGGTTCTGTTCTTCCATTCCTCTGTGCCCCATGGGTGGCAGCCCTGGGGCTTCACAGGGCAATAGGAGAACAGTGCTCTAAACTGATGAAACTGCTTTTTGGGGGCTCACACCCAGGACTTCTACTCTGCAAGGCTGGGCTCCGGAAGGGTGAGGCGGGAGAGGCTCACTGAGCCTTGCCGGTTTAAGGGCACTACCCAGACCCCAAACACGAGGACCCGGCCAGACATATAATATTAAGAAAAGTGTGGAAAGAAGGATATTTGGCATGGTTGAGCTGTCATCCTCCAAATACAGGGAAATAACCTGTTAGAGACGTCTTGAAGTCTCACCCCTGGATATCCCCTGAGCCACAAGTAGACCTGCGTTAGGACTCTCTTAGTTTCAAGGGACAGAATACTCAACAACAAAAGTGCTTAAGTGAAGTGACGAATTTACTGGCTTAAGTGACTGTCAAATCCTGGAACAGAAAAGAGTACATCTGGACTTAGGCCTTCATAACATCAGCGTCAAAATACCCTGATGGGCCAGTTCTCCAGAACTGTGTGATTATTGTGGGTTAGGAAGTGAAGGAGTCAGGCGGGCAGAAACAGCCAATGACCACAGTACACCTTACGATCTCAGATCTTTGCTCTTCCTCTCCCAGTAGGACCCCAAACACGATCTAGTGCACAGAAGCTGATCGTTCTGTCCAGACTCATGGCTGGGATTCCTTAGAGAAGCTTTCTATGTAGTGAGATACACGGGTAGCACTGGTTAACAGTTTCCCCCCCTTAGGTTATTCCATAGGAAATGTGTGTTTTCTCCTGCTCCTTGGACGATAACATATCCTCTTGTGTTTCTGGAAAATGATTCCGCTCCTGGGCAATCAAAACCACAGAATTAAAGCCTGCACACAAACTATGGTATGTGCTCTTTAGGCTACTGGGCATTATACAGACCAATTGAAGATCCACGCTGTAGGACTCTTATGTATCCAATGATTACTTTAGGGGGTACCCACAGAAGTGACCGATAACGTTCTCATGATGGATATTACCTATTGATAACAGGCCAGCAAATGGCAACAGAATTTTAAGATCCAGATTGAAGATCAGTGAGCTCTCTCATTTATAGTGCAAAATGTGGCTCCCTCCCGCCTATGCTGTGTGGACTGGTATTGATTCAATGACTTTGACGTAATCCCTATAGTCAAACTTTATCCGTTCAAGGAAGAACAGAACTGGGGCAAAGTCTAAAATTCATCAGTCCCTAAGGAGCACCAGATGCGTTATGCACTGATGAAGGTGTATTGGGGAACTCATGGCAACAAAGGAATCTCTTCGTATTTTTGGACACTGAGGAAGAATTCACTGTGCTACCAGGAGGTACTCATGTTACACTGGGAAATTACTTTAACTGGATATGGAAATAACTTTCAGATTGGACAGTGGACTGTTGTAATTTTGTGGGTGGGAACTTCAGGGCTGATACACGTCAAGTAGTGATGATTGATACTGTATTGTGGGATGTATTGTGGGACTCGGTATGTTCTATCTGTGTAGTGTTCTGGTTATTGTAAGGGACGTTCCCAATGGGGAAGTGTCGCAATTCGAAGCAGATCAGTAAGATAAGTGCACACCAGGAACCATCTATCTTCGTAGAGGATAGCATTGTAGAGGGAAGCAGGTTACTATGGTAATCATGGAGATAACGGAGGAAGAAGAGCTTAATAAAAATACCACATTATTAAATAGCTTTGTGTGATCAATCAAAAAAGTCCAGTGAAGCTTGGTGCTCCACCGTGGACCCCTGAAATTTAGGGAGGCATTATCTCCCTTGCCACTGCAGTTGTGATATCATGAAGTCATGGAGTCGTCATGGAGTCCATTGTGCAGACCGAGGGCACGTGTTAAGCAGTGATGATGACATTGCTAATGCCTGTTAAGAGACAGTTTCTTATTGCCATTTGGGTTCTAGTGAGGTATGAGCCTTCCCGCTCTGCCTCCCTCAGAAGGGAGCTGCCGAGTGTAAAATAGATACTTTAGCTGCAGGCTAGCATCAGCTCTTCATCAGTGGGGTGTCCCACAACTCAGATTGTAGTCTTCTGATCCCTTTTTGTGACCTCCTTTGTGGGTTGTGGTACAAAGACGATGAAGAACTTGTATCCTTGGCTACTTGTCACTTCACTGTCTATGTAGATAAATAAAAATGTTTGTTCTATCTGTACTCTCTGGATCAGTTAAGGCTCTGATCCTTTTGATGGGATCTTGACAGACTAAGGATGAGCTCTTGGAGTTGTGGTTCGAAAAGGGAGCATGGAGGAAATATAACCAGCAAAAGAGATATTAGGAATAGCTCGAAAATCTATGTTAGATATTGTCTACTTCAGATATTCTTTTACTTATTATTGCTTGCTTCTCCTGATGTCTCTGTACATTTTACCCTCACCCATACAAATGGATCCATATAAATGGATTAATTTTCATTTCATCCAAATAAAATGCCTGGTTTTCCCTTAACTCTTTATTGTCCTTCCCTCAAAATTCAAACAGTGTCAAATTCGGTCAATTCTATCCACTAAATCTGTTTCCCTCATCATAATGAAATCAGAATGAAAATCGTAACATTTCCTGACCTAATACAATTTTAGCCCCAAATGAAGAAACAGTATTCACGGTCTCTTGGTGTGCAGTAAAGACTTTAACTCAATGGCTTAGGATGTTCAAAACCTGCTCTATCTGAGGAAAGGACTGGCCTTTTTCTCTCTCCTGGGAGACAGCCTGTAAGTCTTCTGAATATTTGATTTGATAAGGGTTTATTTGTATATCTGGGACTTGGGCTATGATAGATAGTTTAGCTATGAATCTGATTTATGGTGAATGAGTGCTTTTGTTAACCTGGGGCCATGGGTCATTTTATATCAGTCTGACCTCTTGGGGGACTAGAACTGAGTAGTTAAGGGCAGTCACTTGGGGTGGTCCAACTTACAAGACGGACACCCAATAAAAACCCTGGACACCTAGGCCTGGGTGAGTTTCTGTGGCTGGAATTTCTTCACACGTCTTGTCATGTACCACACACGCGTTGCTGGTAGAATTAAGCGGTGTACGTAACTCCAAACAGGAAAGGCCAACAGGAAGCTCGTGCTTGATTCCTTCTGGGTTCCACCTAAGGCATTTTTCCTTTTCTGATTTAAATTTTTCTTTTCGCTCTAATAAACCACAAGCATACTATAAGGACTTTTCAGAATTCTGTTACTTCTTCCAGTAAATCATGAAACTCAAGTGTGTTCTTGGGGACCCGCAACACTCTTGGGATACTTCAGTGAAGGTAAATTAACAGATTAGTCTTTGTTTTGCGTCTGGTGTTTTGGGATTAAAAAAACCCTCTTAACCATTGATTTTCATGCAGGAGGTTTATTAGAACTACAATCTATAAGTTTGTGAGGAAGGCATGACTGGTTACAGCTAAATGTTGAACCAGTATTGTTGCAACAGAGTGCCCAGGCAATCTACGGGAGGAGGTAGAGATGGAAGAGCCCTTCAGAAATGTCTGGTCTCGAGTCACAGAATGAGCCAAGTTAACGCCACAAGGATGAGTTATTGTGTATGAGCAGTCCCTCAGGAGTGTAACATTGAAGGGTGTACATCAGTTTGACCAAGGACCAGTCCAAGGAATAGATGTGTGCATTAAGTCATACTCCTGTTGTAGCCCATCTATCTTGCCCATAGGGATGGTACGCTTTATTTATCATTGCCATAGTTTATCTAAAATAGAACAGTACATGCTATATCTAGGAAGTGAACACATTGATAAATGACAAAAAGCAGCTCTTTAGTTGAGATATCCTTGTATAAGAGTTTTCAGCTCCTATAGAACGTGCTATACAGACAATGGCTTATGGTGACTAAGCCACTTAGTCTCTGTCTTGTGATCAACAGCAGCTCATGGACTCTGGAGAAAATAGATTCTGGGAAACAGGGATCAACTAATGTATCTTTGAGTTTTCTGAAAAGAAAGGTGATAGGATGGTAAAAAACAAAAACAAACAAACCCCAGCTTTACTAAATTGCATGAGTGCAATTGCAGGTCTCTAGCTTTCACACATTTCCTTTTCTCAGGTTCACTACAAGACTATATTCCACTCAGTGATGTCCTAATAACTTTGAGAATAATAAAGGGTAATAACTTAGAGAGGGTACCAATGGAAGCCTCTTTCAGCAGAGATTTCCATGCCACGTCATTACATAAATCACCTGCTGTCCTAAAAATAGCTGCACTTGCTTTATGTACTATCCTTCTTTAGGAACCGTTGACTAGATTCCATGATACTATTTCTGAATAATTAATAGAATCAGATATTATATAACGATTGTCAAAAATTATATACAGCCTCATGGTTCAAAAGGGTATGGTTGACAAGGCCTCTGTAAGTGGGTAGTCTGTGTCTATGTCTAGGAAGAAGCTCTAATATTACAATTAGGAGGCAAGATTTGCCATATAGCATTTCCTCACTTGACTTTAAATGTCATTAGTTATCTGAATTCGGTTTTTCCTTTTATAAAAATCCTTTTAAGAAATACTACAAAATATAGAGTAAACGAAACATGTTCACTGATAATCCTGTTGCAAAACAGTGACAGATTGGAAACAATGGACCATGTTCACTGATAATCCTGTTGCAGAACAATGACAGATCGGACGTTTTTGAAGAATGACCCTGCAACTCTGTGTCAGACTGAAAGGAAAATCCCCCAACCCTCTCACCACAATTTTCTATACTTGTGCTTACTATACTTCTCCACCAAAATATACCTCACTCTACTCTCTGTATCACAGAGCATCTGCTGGGCCACAGCTGCTGGTGTAATGTCAAAGACCCATGAGGACCAGTGGGACTTTATCTGCCATGAAACATCAGATTTTATGGACTGGCAGCTAAGCTAGCCTTTGGGGTGATGCACAATAGATGCTGTCTAGTCTTTCTCCTGATGGGATATTGAACAATGCATTAGGAAGAAGACCAGATAAACCAATGACATTCATTATTGATAATTCCTTGGCATTCCCTTTCTCTCTTTCCCACTTTCTGCAAGTGGTAATTTCTGTGCTTCTTGATCTCTTGGAAGTCATTTGGCAGGGAAAAGGCAAAAGAAGATGTAAGACTGGGGCTTCCCTGGTTGTGCAGTGGTTAAGAATCCACCTGCCAATGCAGGGGACACAGGTTCAAGCCCTGGTCCGGGAAGATCCCACATACCGTGGAACAACTAACCCCCTGAGCCACAACTACTGAAGCCCGCGCACCTAGAGCCTGAGCTCCGCAACAAGAGAAGCCACCGCAATAAGAAGCGTGTGCACCAAACGAAGAGGAGCCCCCGCTCGCTGCAACTAGAGAAAGCCCTTGCACAGCAATGAAGACCCAACGCAGCCAAAAATAAAAAAATAAATTTATTTTAAAAAGAACTGAAATTAAAAAAAAAAGACTGTAAGACTGATTGACTTGATTGTGTTTCAAAAACTAAAGCCCATGGGGTAACTAGAAGGTATGTGTGGAAGAGTTAATAAGAGAAAGAAGTTGAGTGTCTAGGAAGCCTGAGGATGGAGGAGTGCTTGTAGGTTCTGGGGGAGCAGGAACCCAGTCTTGAGCCCTGGCAACACTCTATGGAAACAGAAGACCCCTTCCCTTGTGGCTGTAAAAGGAGCTGAGCTGTCCGATGAGAAGCCCTAGATTCCAACATTTTACTGTGGTGTGAATGGCAGAATTGCTGCACTTGAGTGTCTACTGGTCCAGTAGTAACCTCTTTGAACAGGTAACTGATAACCAGTGCAGCTCCTCCTTGTAACCGTATATACTCCTGGAATCTGGATAGCTCTGGTGTGGAAGTCTTGTGGAAATAATTTCCCAAAGGAACTGATTTGCAATTTTCTACCAGCCTGGAGGGAATGAGGACTTTAAAATAAACTTTCTTTGCCCATAGAAAATAAAAATGTGATGCCACGCCAGCACACAGAGTCTAACATCTGCTACATCTGTCTTCATACATTTTTTTTTCATTTCCTCTTTGTATCCAAGGCTCCTGTCATACTGCTTGGTAACTATTACATGCTGAATAAATGGTTGCTGAATCAATGAAAGATTTTTAAAGCTCTTTATAATGACACCATTCTGTTTTGTGCAGTTGTATGGTATATGTTATTTTATAACTCCACCATCAATTAACAAGTTTCCATTTACATTCTTCAGAAAAGTTGATATTTTACTTAGCTTGTATGTCTTTAAATTTCAGTGGTTTTGTACAGTTTTTCATAAATTTATTAGTCATGGGATTTTTTTCTTTTGAAAATGATATGCTCTTGCCTTTTGACCATCTAATATTGAATTATGTATTCTTTTCATGAATATTTATTAGAATCCTACATATTAATATATAATAATTTTGAAAATTGTTAATTTGTCTTTTGCAGTTTATTTTTGATAGTATCTTATAATATTTTAGAATGCTGCGTTATCCTTTTAAAACTTAGAGTACAGAAACTTACAAAGAAGAAAGTAAAATCTCATAAAGGTACACCACTAAAAGTTAACAGCTTTTATCATTTTGGTGAATATTTTTTCTAGACTTCTCCCATAAGTTTTTCGAGTTTTGTCCAATAGAGGTTTTAAATGAGTATTTAGTCAAATCTACCTATATTTAAATCGTTGGCATTTGCTTTACTTATCAGAACGTTTTCTTAATCCCAAGACTTTGTACCCACGTTTTCTATTGAATAACATGGCTTAATTGTTCCGTTTGTCATTTTAACCATATGGAATATATATTTTTTTGGTTTAGAGAATGAAATCAAATTATTAGTCATTTATTTCTAAAGTTAGTTAATGATATTTATTACATAATCATTTTTTCTACCAGTGATTTGTGATGCCCAAATTATCAAATTTTAAGTGTTCTACACACCACCGTCTCATTCTGGACTTCTTTTGATTTGTAAATGCATCTGCATTTCATTACAGCGTATGCTGCCCCAAATACTTGCACCACTTTCCCTCCATAAACTTCATTTTTCTGGATCTTGTCTATAATTAATTTGTAGATATATTTGGAACTTTTTCAAATTGTCCCCAAAGTAATTATTACATCAATTACTCTGTCATTAATTAGAGCAGAATCAGTGTTTTAAATACTATTCTATCTTTCTTTCCAGAAACATGCTAGGGTTCTACAATTATACACATATTTTATTATGATCCCTTTAAAAGTATTATGACTTTCCTCAAACTTCTTATTATGAGTAGTCATAGGCATTTTATATATAGTTATTTAGAACTGCAATTGTAAATGGGGTCCATTTTTCCTTTATATCTTTTTATTTGTTTTCCAAATTTTGCCAATATCTGGGAATGATCCTAATTTTTCTTGTTTATCTTGCTCTTTGATTAGCAGTTAGTTCCTGGAATCCTTTAAAACTGTGTCACTTTCATGGAAGTATCTTCCTGCTTTGCTTTTCTTGAGCCTTTTCTCCTAGAACAAATACAATGAAAACAACAAACGAACAAAATTTTAAAAACATGGAAAAACATCTATGTCCTGCATTCTTTAGAGCAAGCTGATTCTTGGTCCACGAGTTTTGATAAAAACCATGACACCTGCCCTGAGAATTTGAGTAAATTTTGTGAAGAAAAAAGCCAAGCTCCCAGGGCAGAATCTGGAGAGGCAGCTTTGATAGTTTCAGCGCTCACCCTTGGACACCATGGTATTGGCTAACAGGGTCTTTGGAAGAGGCAAGGGAAGTATATTAAAGTTTTTAAACCCTTTCAAATTCTTGATCACTTAAAAATACCAATAACTACCACCCTTTTCCTCTCTTTTCCTAACACTTTCATTCCCAGTGAAAACCAGATGGTCTGAATCTTACAGGCAACACAGTAGGACTCCTTCCCCTGAGATATATTGTCACCTGTGGAAGGGGCTCTTGTCCTCTCCCTGATCTCCCTCAGAGCTTCAGCGACCAGGGCAGGTCACAGACCTACAGACACCAGCAATCTCAGGGAGGTTACTGCCCTCACTGGGCTGAGGGCTGCCAGGATCTGAGGGATGAGAATCTGGTGTCTGGATCTGTGCATGTTTGTGAAACGCTTTCAAGGGTATGTATGTCACACGAGGGCATTAATTTTGGCTTCTTCATCACTAAACCTACTGGTGCCTACTGGTGTTGGTCTGTGTGATCTAGGGAGGCTTGGGGGAGTCTGAGGTCACTGTGAGGAGGGATGAGGCTGTAGCTAAACCAAACGCACTGACCACCTGGAGTAGTCTAGGTGTAAGCCTTCTCCTGGGGATATGACCCTGCATGGTGCCTTGCCCTCCTAGCACGAACCTATATCACACAGCAACCCTAAGGGAGAGCCAGCGGTTTACTCACTCCTTTTCCACATCCTGGATGGAGTCAGGCAGAGGCTTATTCCTGGTTTCAGGAAGGAGTGGAACAACAAGGCCAGCGAGGATGGAGCAGACTCCATAGATGATCCAGGGTAGGTGGGGAGAATATACTGTTAGGATCATCAAGAGGGGAGCCAGGGCTGCCCCAATATTAGAAGCAATTCCCATGAATCCTGAGGCTGTTACCCTTGGAGTGCAAACAACAATACAAAAATAATCTGGTATAAATCCATACAAGTAATTTGTGATTTATTATTTTGCTTTGATTATGGGAGACACCTCAGCAATATTTAGACACATGAAGGCTGATGACGTACTCTTGCGTTTAAAATATGCTCTTGTTTGCTCACAAATTTTTCAAATGCACAAGTGCATTAAGATACGTTTTCATTATTGAAAAAATACTCTTACCAACAGCACCTACCCTTTAATGGTTCAGCAGATTACGGGAGATGATACATTAAAGGGCTTAACTCATGCCTGACAAAAGTGAGATTTTAACAAAAATTTTGGCTATAATTTTTGTTAATATTATTATAATCAATGCTTTTGATAATGAATCAGATTAGTTTTCTTTCCACTATAAGTCTTGATTAGCTGGGAAAGGTCTGTTTTGACCCTGATAGAGCTTCCATGAGATTGTGTACCTGACAATGGTGGGGACTAGTTCATTTCCATGGGCAAAAGAACACATGAGAGCCATAGAAGAAACTGCTATTCCCAAAGTTGACAAAGCCACACGCAAGGTCTGTATTTCTGGAGAAGAAGACAAGTGAGACTCAGGAAATCTGAGCTGAAGAAATCACCATCCGCCAAATTATAAATGAAAAAGACACAGTTGGGGGACATCCCTGCTGGTCCAGTGGCTAAGATTCCACGATCCCAACGCAGGGGTCCTGGGTTCGACCCCTGGTCAGGAAACTAGATCCCACATGCCGCAACTGAAGATCCTGCACATGGCAATGAAGGTCCCGCGTGCTGCAACTAAGACGCAGTGCAGCCAAATAAGTAAGTAAATAAATATTTAAAAAGAAAAAGACAGTTGGAGACACTTGCATGTGTTAAATACCTGGTAGAGAAAGCACACAGGGGCAGCGAATGTGCACAGCCTAATAGCTGAGAAATATTACAACTTAAATAAATTAAAAACCTGAGTTATTGCATCAACTCTTCCTACATATCAGAGATTTCAGAAATTTGCCAAAGATGGAGAGGGGAACAAAAACCCAGCAAGAGTTTGCTTTCATTTACTCTGTCCAGTGTCTCCTCTGCCTTTCATGTATAACATAGGAGTATTATATGAGCAATTACTGATGGATGTAAGACTCATCAATATCCTCCAGGAGTTCAAAACCTGGGTGTTTACACAATGTTGACATGGGGCTAGTAATGCAGTAGAGAGTAATAAGAGAATGGGACTCGGGCTTCCCTGGTGGCGCAGTGGTTGAGAGTCCGCCTGCCGATGCAGGGGACACGGGTTCGTGCCCCGGTCTGCGAAGATCCCACATGCCGCGGAGCGGCTGGGCCTGTGAGCCATGGCCGCTGAGCCTGCGCTCCGTAACGGGAGAGGCCACAGCAGTGAGAGGCCCGCGTACCGCAAAACAAACAAACAAACAAAAAATCATGAAAGCGTGACAACGTGGGAGTGAGCTCTGTTGTAAGGCAGCAAATTTGCATTGATGCTGATATTCAAGATGGGATCCTGTAAAGTGCATCACTGCACTGGGAGCTAGCTGAAGCATGGTGACCACCTGGGTTCCCCTATGAATTACATATGGTCATTTAATTTAGTAAAATTGATTTTAAGAGAGGCTGTTAACAGCTTAATGCCTTTTTCCTACTCTCTGTACCTTCTATGCTCGAAGACAAAGGATTAAAAATACCTTAGAGTCAAGATGACACCCTGGGACCAGGGTTGCAGTTATGGCGACCTAATTCCAGACACAAGAGTGGATACATAGAATCAGGGAGTAAATTTTCACTGAAACTGTAGTAATAAGAAAGAGACCAGACAAAGGAAGTGACAGCTGTGTCCTCACATGAGATATATATAGTGACATAATACTGTCATTTACAGTTACAAGTGTGACTGGCCAAAGAGAAAGTGATCAATTGCTCTCCCAGAGAAACTGTCAGCAATAAATGTCACCAATTACCAAACACATCTCTGATATGATGAAGACAACCACATGTCTGAACTGACTTTCACTGACCTTTGCCTCTTTCTCAGCCACTTAATGACAGAATCTATCCTAAATCCTCAGATTGGTTTTGGAAAATCCTTAGAACCCTAGTCTTCACTTCCTTCTGCCTTCAGATCCTGTCTTCAAATCTCTGAGGTAAGACATTTTCTTATTTCAACCTGTGCTCTCTTCTCACCTTGAGGTGCAAATGTGATGGCCAGAATGGAGACTCCAAGGAGAAACATGAAGAGCGTCTGGCTTACTTGACGGCCCAGGTGATTCAGTGCCAAAAATGCAACATAATTGGCTGGGAGGTTGACTGCACCAAAAAGAACCTGGAACAGGAAAACATTGCTCCCTATGTACTGGAGGTGGAGAATCAGGCCAAAAAAGGACATGAAGTTTGCAAATCTGTGGTGAACAAAAATGAAAGACACTTATCATAAGGTTTAGAGCCTTTGTCTTACAAATGATGATAATAAATATTAGCCACGCAGCCAATGGTTGGTTTTAAAGTATAAAAACATGGTATATTTTATGGAATAATTCCTCGCAAGGTGATGATTTTAAAATTCTAAAATTGGAGCTCCTAATTATTGTTAAGTTTTGGGGGAGGGTTTGGAGTGTTTTTTGTGGAGGATGCATGATGGAGCCTTCTAGTGTTTTAGAGTTTTTTTCTATATCTTTATCTGGGTGATGGTTGCATATTTACATATGGAAATATTCATTGAGCTGTATATTTTTGTGCACTTTACTGCCTGTAATTTTACCTCCATTAAAATGGAAACAAACAAGTGAAGAAAGTTAAAGCCAATGTCTGTACCATGACTGAAGTTCTCAGTCTCAGTTTCCAGTGATGAGATTGGTAGGGTGATATGATAAACAAAACTCGCCATTGTATAAATAGCTCTGGGTCAGTATTTTTCATAACCCTTTGACTACTCTAAACACAGCAATTATCATTATGGCTTCCTCCGTATTTTATCTCAAATCTGTTCCCACAACATGTTGTATCCTTTGATATGGGATAGATTCATGTCTCCACTATTTTAGCATCCCTCATGCATTCTGAGAAGCCCACCTCACAAAGGACAGGAGACAGATGCTCTTACGCAGGTTGGGTGTGCGGAACAAGTCAAACACAGAAGGTTTGGTCTGTGCGGCCTCCAGCTCTTCCTGCAGGATGGATCTCACAACCTTCAACAACAACAACAACAGACTGTTCAGTTGTCACACAACAGGAGGCACTGTGAGGCCCTCAACAGATGACGAGATAGATGATGTCCCTTTCCGTCTACTGGAAAATATAGCCACTGAGGATGTAATGACAGGAGTAAAAGTGGTATGACTAGAGAATTACAGAGTTAAAGGGGACTGAAGGAAATGATGTAGCAACAAAAATATTCAAACACAAGATTCGAGAGGACTACAGGGCATCAGAAAGGGAGTGTACCTTAGATACTCAGATTAGAAAGGGAATCAAATGCAGAGTTGCTTGGATTATGTTCCAAAGCTCCATTTGTGCCAGATGGGCATGAAAGACCTGAGAACTAAGCTTGGTTATCAGCTGGCTGTCCTGTGCAGAGAAACTGTTTATCTCAGGAAAAAGAACATTTCCTGAGAATCTTTATTTTGGTTCTTTTCTCAGTCACTTTGGGGGAAATCCTGGCATGTCGTGCCTCCATGAATGAGATGCCTAGAATTAAAACTGAGGATGAAATTAGGAGAGATCTTGGTATAGAATGATTTAAACCCAGAGTTGGTTATAATCTGGAGTTACTTAATAGCCCTGCAACATGCTAGGTATATACCTTGAGGAAGGTAATTAAATATTTCTAAAACTCAATTTACTTGTCATTTAAAAGAAGAACAGGTAGAAGAATCAGAGTAGGAGGAGAAGAGGTGGAGAAAAATAATGGCATTTCCAAAAAAACAAAAAAAAAACAAAAAAACAAAAACAAACAAACAAAAACAAACAAACAAACAAACAAAAAATAATGGCATTTCCCTCACAAGGATTTCCTGGTCCATACATGAGGCTAAAAATATGCATAAGGAATTATATCCAGCATACCTCAGATACTTACTTATTAGTTATTCAAACAGTATAGTCTTGATTCTTATCCCACCTCTACAAATGAAAACGTACCATGAAGTCCACTGGAATAATTCCATGAGGAATTCAGAGAAATGAAAGGCCACCCTAACTGAGGACCTACACATGCAAGAATGTCCTTTCATTTAAAGAACAAGCCCAAATAGTGAAATATTGGACTTAACACTTTTAGAAGAGAGGAGTCAGGATTGCATCTAACACCAGAATCCCATGACCACAGGCCATTGTCATGGATGATAATGTAAGAATGTGCTCAAATAATACTTTAAACTTGGGCCAGATAAGGGATGCAATGCCTGCAAGACTAGCCTTAAATTACATCCAATATCAAAGTTAAAGTTTGGGATATGGTGTGGTTATTTTACACTGGCCGTTCATTTTTGGTGAGCAAGCAGAGACGTGAATAGTGTTAGCAGATGTATTTGGGGGGCGATGCCAGATCACTTACAGGAGCTCAAGGAGTTCCTCCTACCTGGTAAAATCCTTATTCAGGGGAAAAGAGGCCCGTATTCAAATGGGAGCCTGCTGTATCTTCACTTTTTAAAAGGTACTTTTCTCTCTGATCTTCACTTCATTTTCTTGCTTAAAAAATGCTTTGTACCACTCATAACACTATCCTGGGGTAAAAAGCATGAAACAACCCTCGTCTGAACCCTTGCCCAGTGGCGTTCTGGAATCAGTGTGTAAAAATTCACAAAAGCCCTTTGTTAAATTTTTAGATAGTTTGTAAAGCAGTTGCCATCTTGTTGGTGGCATGAAACTCACTGTGGTGGTAATAGTCACACCACGGAAATTGATAATTGCCACAAATCTGAGATCTATGCTTCTTTTCCTCTTGTAATGTTAAGTGTTAAACATTTACCAGCACACCCTGGTTTGACCCCTCTGTAAGTCATTTGGACTGCTCTCAACTGCAAATTTAATCATCTCTCTGCCTGGTTTAAACCTGGATAGTTCTACCTTAACCTGTAAGACCCATTTCAGATATAACTACTTCCAAGATGCATTCATTGCCCACATATCTGCAGTTCAGATTATATATTCCTCCTTGACAGTCACATTCCACCCTTGCTTTAATTCAAAGAGACTTTATCAAGCCCATTTTACTTGTTGAGTGTGATCTTTATGAAGATAGAAACTGTAGACTTTTCCCCTCTGTGACTGTCACAGGATCTGTCATCAAGTAGTCCTGAAATAAATTTGGAAGGGAAAGAGGAAGACAAAAAGAAAGAGGGACGACAGGGAGGGTGGAAGAAACTGGCTGAAGGTGGAATGCATTTAGAAGCTGAAAGACTTGAAATTCAAGAACCAATATAGGTATAAAACATGGATCGGGAGAGCTTTGAGAAGATGTTTGTCAATGAGATCAGAAATGGAGAAAATGGACATTTATTTCTTCAAAATTACAATTTATGATATTTAGAAAGAAACATCTCTTAATGTAGAATAGTTGGGAAAACTCTGAAGTTTTATGGATGTAAGAGAAACCTGTGGAGGATTCAGGGGAGAAATTTGTGTTGGTCTCTCATAGTTGCCATGTCACTTACCATCACATAAGTGTGCCATCATTGAGTTTGTGAGAATCGAGTTTCAACTGAATACTTTTTAATGGTTTGACTGGACAGTGCACCTTGGGATCCTTTAAGAAAGTGTATTTCTTATACAGCCTGAAGTGTATTTCAGGCTGGGCTACTGTGGAGCATGAGTTCTTGTGTTTCTACTGGGTCTGAAACAATTAGGACAATAGAAAAGAAGACTGAAAAAGACTGTAGATGTCACACAGAAATAGGAGGAGGAAATTGGACAGAGCAGAGGTGAGAGGAGAGTATCAGAATTTGGAATGTACAGAGTTTAGAACAGGAAGGAAGGTAGATAAGACCACAATTGCATTGAAATACCAGAACCAGTAGAATGAAATGAGCAGGGGAGGAGGACAATTTATTAAAAGATAAAGAAAGAAAAGATGGAAAAATGAATCTGCCAAAGGATGACTGAAATAAGAATTGACCAAAAAGAAGTTGCCTGAGAAACACTGGTGGCTTAGGGTAGGGGCACTTTCTTCATAATCTTCATGTTTCCAAGAAGAAAGACTTTGAAAGAGTAATACTACAGACCACTTTATACCTACCCTCACTGCCCCTTGGAGGACTGAGGTATTTGACTGGTAAATTAGGAGAATGCAATGGATATGCTTCAGTGACCCAGAATGCCTTTAGAATGAAAATTCATTCAGATTTGCTGCCTGGGTCACACCTTATATTTAGCAATGCAGGCTCTGCATCTGTGGAAAAACCTGGCACTTGTGAATAAGTTCAGTTGTGGGTTGAAGTGTTAGCAAACTTACTGTTGCTTGAAATTTAGACACTTCCTCTATTTCAGTTTTCACTGTAGTGAAAAACATAAGTTTTTGTTGTCATCTTTCTGAGCACATTAACTATCCCTCAGTTGGGTGTGATTTAGGCAGAGGAAACGTTTATCATTTACTGGACTCCAAGACAGCCAAAACTGGATTAATCAATGGATTGTTATTGATATGAAGGGGAACAGCTTTAAGTAAGAAGGATTGTCTGGAGTGAACGTGTTTGGCAATCTGTCAGATGGAGGTTAAACATGACTAAGACCACAAATTTCTGAATAATCTTTACAAAATTTAAAAAATGAAATTAAGGCAATTTTGGGTACTCATTCATGCATAGAATCCAGTTCCTAAACCAAATTTCATTTGTTCCTCTTGTACAATGTTGTCTTTCTTCTTCTTGGCACTGAGGTGATTGTCATTTGCCATTTACCCTGATAATGCATTGTTCCTTTCTTTCTTCCAGCTCGTAACACTTATTTTTTGTTATTTACCTGGCAAATAACTTTCCTGTAAGATTTAAGCTTTAATTCTTTGGATTGGGCCAACCTGGTAGACAAAATACTAGGTGCGGGCTTGGAACTAAAGATACTTCCAAGATGTTAGTTGGCCCAAAATAATTTCCTATAAGTCAGGTATATATTGATACAGTCTCAGAGTGCCATAGAGCTCCACCTAAATTTCAAAATTTCTTTAAAAAAAGGACTATGCTGGGGCTTCCCTGGTGGCACAGTGGTTGAGAATCCACCTGCCAATGCAGGGGACATGGGTTCAAGCCCTGATCTGGGAAGATCTCACATGCCGTGGAGCAACTAGGCCCGTGAGCCACAACTACTGAGCCTGCGCCTCTGGAGCCTGTGCTCTGCAACAAGACAGGCCGCGATAGTGAGAGGCCTGTGCACCACGATGAAGAGTGGCCCCCGCTTGCCGCAACTAGAGAAAGCCCTCCCACAGAAATGAAGACCCAACACAGCCAAAAATAAATAACTAAATAAATATTTACAAAAAAAAAAAAGGACTATGCCAATGGCTCTTTATCATCTTAGGGCCTCTCAGGGCCACTGCCTCTGTGTAATAACCCCAGGCACCATGCCACCCTTCTCAGGACCCCAACAACATGTCTGCCTGTGGATCCCATCACCAGACCTGCCTTTGGCCCATGACCAGCAGCAGGCCCATCCAGGGACCCTGAAATGAAACTTGCTTACCAACAACAGCACCTGTGGACTCTGGCATCTAGCCTGTCCACAGACAATGGCACCAGGCCTGGCCACAGACCCCAGAACAAGTTCTGCCTCTCCATGGACACTAGCAGTGGACCCTCCCACCTGCAGACCCTGGCTGAAGGCACAGCCATATGTGGACCGAGGCAGTAGGACCACTATTGAACCCTGCTAACTGGCCCACCTGTAGTCTCTGCCAAGTGGCCTGCCCAGAATTTCCAGGGACTGGTGAAGAGCTTCCCTGCCAAAGCCAGACTGTAAAGACTGGAAGAAATAACTGCTTCTTCATATGCACAAACACCAATACAAGGCTGCAAGGATCACAAAGAACAGGAAAACATGACATCACCAAAAGAACAAAATAAAGCACTAGTAACCAGTTCTTAAGAAGTGTAGATCTACAGACTGCCTACAAATATTTGACAATAATCATAAAGAAGCTAGTGAGCTGCAAGAGAACCCAGAAAGACAACAAAATGAAACAAGGAAAACAACATAAAGAATATAAGGAGTTCAACAAAGAGACAGAAACCATAAAAGAGTACCAAACAGAAATTCTGGAGCTGAAGCATATAATAAATGAACTAAAAAATTCAATTAAGAGCTTCAACAGCATATTTGATCAAACAAAATAAAGGACCTATGAACTCAAAGACAGGCCATTTGAAATTACATAGTCAGAGGAACAGAAAGAAAACAGAATGGAAAAGAGTGAAGACAGCCTAAGGAACTTATGGAACAATATAAAAAAATCAATATACACATTATAGGAGTCACATAAGAAGAGAGAGGGAAAGGACCAGAAAACTCATTTAAAGAAATAATGGATGAAAACTTCCCTTCTCTGGGGAGAGTGGTGGATATTCAGATTCATGAAGCACAAAGGACTCCCAGTAGGTAGACCCTAAAGAGGTCTACATGGAAACATATTATAACTAAATACTCAAAAGTGAAATATAAAGAGAGAATTTTGAAAGCAGCAAGAGAAAAGTGACTCACCACACTTAACAAAACTCCTATAAGACCATCAGTGGATTTCTCAGCAGAAATTCTGTAGGAAAGGAAAGAGTGGAATAATATATTCAAAGTACTGAGAGAAAAACCTGCCAACCAAGAATGGAGTACCCAGCAAAAATGTCCTTTAAAGATGAGGAAGATAAAAACTTTCCCAGAGAAAAACTGAGGGAATTTGTCACTAATAGACGTGCCTTACAGGAAGGGCTGAAGGAAGTTGAAACGAAAAAGATACTAAACAGCAACACGAAAGCATATGAAAGTAAAAATCTCTATGGTTAAAGTAAATATAAGACAAATACAGAATAATCTAATACCGTAATGGTGGCATGTAAATTTCTTTAACACTAGTATAAAAGTTAAAAGACAAAACTGTTAAGAATAACTAGAACCACAAAAATTATTAATAGATACATGATTTGAGAGAAGTGAATTCTGGCATTAATAACATCAAACATGTGTTTAGGGAAAGTAAAAGTATAGTTTTTGCTCATAATAGAATTTAAGTTGTTATCAGCTTAAAATAGACTGTTATAGCTATAAGAAGTTTTATGCAAGTCTCATGGAAACAACAAAGAGAAAACCTACAGTAGATATACAAAATAAAAACAGAAAAGAATCAAAGTATTGTATATCACTATAAAAAATCAAATCACCAGGGAAGATAGCAATAGAAGAGAGGAAAAAAGAACAATAAAACAGAGAGAAAACAATTTATCAATTGTAAGTACTTACCTATCAATAATTACTTTAAATGTAAATGGATTAAGCTCATCCATCAAAAGATATAGGGTGGCTGAATGAATTTTTTAAAAAAAGATCCAATTTTATGCTATCTGTAAGACAGTCACTTTAGATTTAAAAACACAGTAGACATAAAGTGAACAGATAAAAAAAGACATTCCATGCAAATGATAACCAAAACAGAGCAGGGATAGTCAACTTGTATACATAAAATAGACTTTAATCAAATACTGTCACAAGAGACAAAGAAGGTAAATTATAATGATAAAAGGATCACTGCAACACAAAGATATGACATATAACCCACAAAGATTGAATCAAGAAGAAACAGAAAGCCTCAATAGGCCAATAACTAATAAAGAGTATGTGGCAATAATTTTAAAAATTCCAGAAACAAAAGCCTAACACCATAGGGCTTTTCAGGTGAATTCTACCAAACATTTGAAGATTAATTAATTAGATATTAATTAATTAATACCAATCCTCTCAAACTCTTCCAAAAAAATAGAAGACAGGGACAGTTCTAAACTCATTTTGTCAGACCAATATGATCCTGATACCAAAGTGAGACAAAGATACCATAAGAAAAGAAAAGAAAAGAAAAATGCAGGCCAATATTCCTGAAGAACATAGTTGAAAAAATCATCAAGGTATTAGCAAACCAAATTCAACAGCATATTGAAAGGATCGTGCACCATTACCCAGTGGGCTTTATTCCTGGGATGCAAGGATGGCTCAATATAAGCAAGTCAATGCGATACACCAAATTAACAGAATGAAGGCTAAATATCATGTGATTACCTCAATAAATGCAGAAAACACATTTGACAAAATTCAATGCACTTCTATGGTAAAAATTCTCAACAACTTAGGTATTGAAGGAACTTACATGAAAGGCCATGTATGTAAAGCCCACAGCTAACATCATACTCTATGGTGAAAAACTGAAAGCTTTTCCCTTAAGATCTGGAACAGGACAAGGATCACACTTCAATGTAAGACTGGAAGTCCTGGCCAGAGCAATTAGGTAAGAAAAAAAATAATAAAAGGCATTCAAATCAGAAAGGAAGAAGTAAAATTGTCTGTTTGAAGGCAACATGATCTAATTTGTAGAAAACCCTAATACATATCCAAAAAATTGTTAGAACTAATAAATGAATTCAGTAAAGTTACAGGATACAAAATTAACATATAAAATCAGTTATATTTCTATACACCAGCCACAAACTCTCTAAAAATAAAATTAAGAAAACAATCCTGTTTGCAGTAGCATCAAAATAATAAAGTATTTAGGGATAAACTTAGCCAAGGAGGTGAAAGACTTGTATACTGAAAACTATAATCCCTGAAGAAAGAAATTAAGGCAGATACTAGAAAATTGAGAGACACCATGTTCATGGATTAAACAAATAAATTAATACTGTTAAGATGTCCATACAACACAAAGCAATATGCAGATTCAATAAATCCCTGTCAAAATCCCAATGGCATTCTTTACAGAAATAGAAAAAACAATCCTAAAATTCATATGGAAACACAGACGGTCCCCACAGTCAAAGCATTTTTGAACAGAAACAAAGCTGGAAGCATCACATATTCTGATTTCAAAATATATTACGAAGCCACAGTAACCAAGAGTATGATACTGGCACAAAAACAGACATATAGACCAACGGAACAGAATAGAGAGCCCAGCAATAAACTCATGCATATACAGACAATTGATTTCTGACAGTTGTGCCAAGAATTCACAATGGGGACAGGATATTGTCAATAAATGGTGCTAGGAAAACTGGATATCCACATGCAAAGGAATGAAACTGGAAACTTACACTATAGACAAAATC
This sequence comes from Monodon monoceros, assembly GCF_005190385.1. Taxonomy (NCBI): domain Eukaryota; kingdom Metazoa; phylum Chordata; class Mammalia; order Artiodactyla; family Monodontidae; genus Monodon; species Monodon monoceros. The sequence continues at coordinate 98,935,458 of NW_021703784.1, read as the reverse complement.
AACACAAATGGATTACAGACTAAAATGTAAGATCTAAACTGTAAAATTCCTAAAGAAAACATAGGAGAAAAATTTGTTGATATTGGTCTTAGCAATAATTTTTTGGATGTGACACCAAAAGCACAGGCCATGAGCAGAAATAGACAAATCGTACTAAATACATCAAACTGAAAAGCTTCTACACAGCTAGGAAATAACTGACGAAATGAAAAAGCACCTACAGAATGGGAGAAAATATTTGCAAGCCATATGTCTTATCGAGGGTTAATATCCAAAATACATAGGAAACTCGTACAACTCAATAGTAAAAAAGCCAAATAACTTAATTAAAAAATTGGCATATGAACTAAATACACATTTCTTCAAAGACAGCATACAAGTGGCCAAGAGGTACATGAAAAAGTGCTTAACACCACTAGTTGTTAGGGAAAGGCAAATCAAAATTACGAGTTATCACTTCACACCAGTTAGGATGGCAATTATAAAAAAAAGTAATTAGTGTTGGTGAAGATGTGGAGAAAAGGGTACCCTTGTACACTGCTGTTAGGAATGTGAAATGGTGTAGCCACTATGAAGACAGTATGGAGTTTCCTCAAAAAATTAAAAATAGAACTAGTATATTATCCTGTAATCCCTCTTCTGGGTATATATCCAAAGGAATTAAAATCAAGATCTTGAAGAGATATCTGCACCCACATGTCCACTGGATCATTATTCACAATAGCTAAGATATGGAAACAACCTAAATGTCCATCCATGGATGAACAGAAAATATACATATATGTGTGTGTGTATACACATATATATGTAAAATGGCATATTATTCAGCAATAAAAAGAAGGAAATTCCACCCTTTTCCACAGCATAATGAACCTAGAGGTCATTATGCTAAGTAAAATAATCCATGTGCAAAAGAACAAATACTACATGATACCACTTATACGAGGAATCTGAAAGAGTCAAACTCGAAGAAGCAGAGAGTAGAATGGTGTTTGCCAGGTGCTGGGGGATGTGAGAAATGGGGAAATATTTGTCATAGAGTACAAAGTTTCAGTTGTGCGAGATAAATCAATCCTAGGGATCTACTTTACAGTCTAGTGTCCAGGGTTATAATACTGTACCGTATACTTAAAAGTTGCTGTGAGGGTAGATCTTATGTTGAGTGTTATCACAAAAAAATAATGAATAAAGGGCAGAGAGCGTTTTAGGAGGTGATGGATATGTTTATTGCATAAACTGTGGTGATGATATTTAGATGTATACTCATCTGCAAATACGTCAAGTTGTGTGCATTAAATACGTACAGCTCTTTGTATGTTAATCATACCTCAGTAAAGTGTTTTTTAAAAAATCTATCACACGTGTAACTGAACTTATTTGCAGAAATGTTTTATCGCTTCTCTTTGGCTGTCTAGCTCCTAGCACTCTCTTTTTCCTGTTAAATGAGGGCAGATGGTTTCTCCTTGTCTCTACTAGCATTCTTTTCATTCTCTTATCGTTGCAAACAAAAAAGTTAACAGCAGAAATACCATATGATCTGGCAATATCAATTATGGTTATGTAGCCAAGAGAATTGTACACAGGATATTGAAGAGATATTTTCATACTCATATTCATTGCCACACGATTCACATATGGAAACAACCTAAATGCCCATTAACGGATGAATGGATAAAGAAAATGTAGTATATTCATACCATAGGATATTATTCAACCATAAAGATGGGGGAAGCCTGCCATATGCTATATCATAGATGAATCTAGAAAATTTTGCTAAGTGAAGTAAGTCAGTCACAAAAGGATAAATAGTTCTCATAGAAGGACAAATACTGCAGGATTCCACTTATATGAGGTATCTAAAATATTAAAATAATAGAACAGGAAGTAGAATGGTGGTCACCAGGGACTGGGGACAAGGGAATTGAGAAATTGTTGTTTAATGGGTACAGAGTTTTAGTCATGCAAGATGAAAAAGCCCTAGAGCTCATTGTACTTATAGTTAACGATACTGTATTGTACAGTTAAAATTTTTAGATTTCATTCTATGCATTTTGACCACAATAAAAGTTATTTTAAAATATATGTTAAAATTTCTCTTTTTAATATTAAAACTCTGTGAAAAATGGAATTCTGACTCATACAGCTATTCATGACCAAGCACCATGCCTACTACATTATAATTTTTCAATAAATAATTTATACATTCATGACATGGTGAATGGTCTACTTTATGACATACAGCAGCGTCTGCCTTCCATACCTGGGGAGGAAAATAAAAAAAGAGAAAGATCTCTCTGAAGCATTTCCACTCAGTCATGTTCTTGGAACTTGTAATAAGTAGAATGTAAACGCCACGAAACAGGGATTTGGACTGTTGTGGTCATTACCATATTTCCTGTATAGAACAGAATGCCCTTTCAGTAAATATACCATGAATGGAAGCATATATGATTGACTTGACAAATAAGCCTCCTTATGCTCTATTCTGCATGGTCACTAAGCTGCCCTTCAACTTGCCTTACTATCCTGAAAAAAAAAAACATTGAAGTGTTAATTGGAAAGAAATGGATTAGTTTCGGTTACTTTCTCTAACACAAAGTGAGAACAATAACAACCTTTACAATCATAAATACTGTACCATTTTTCTAGCTTCCACATATATGCGTTATCTGCCTCTGTTGAGTAAAATATCTCCATCCAGTCCTTTCGGCACCAGCATCCTAATGTTCATTCAAACCATGTTGACAGCTATTGAAGACCAGGACAATGAGGTAAGAAGATCCCAAACCACACCAGTGTTCCCACCCTTTATTCACTTTATGGACGCCGACTAGTGTATATGTTAGGTCATGTGTTTCCTATATTCCATAACCAACTCCCTCTCCTGTTCACCTCCATGGTTAGAGCGTCTCCAGCATTCTTCCTTCCATTCTTGTGAGCAGCTTTTCTAAGTTCCTTTAAGCCCTCCTCGGGTTTGTTGGTGATAATCAGCCACCGAGCAGACTCTGCCAGCCACCTGATCAAAGAAGAGGACAGAGGTGCCATCAGCTTTCATTTGCCCATTTTTTTTTCACAGAGGCTTTTTCCTGAAATGCCTCTCCCCTCCCATCTAATACCTATCTCTTGTTTTGTTATACCAGGAAATATAAACTTAGGTTCTTTTGTACCATAACTAGGAAGCTGTGACGATGACCTCTCCATGCAGTACACCTTCACTGACTGCCAGGAATATAGAGTTGGAGTCATAGTGCCCTCCCCCCATTATTCAGGGGGATATTATCAGTTTTAGCAAATAAAACACTGTGTTTGGGCTTCCCTGGTGGCGCAGTGGTTGGGAATCCGCCTGCCAATGCAGGGGACACAGGTTCGAGCCCTGGTCCGGGAGTATCCCACATGCCGCGGAGCAACTAAGCCCGTGCACCACAGCTACTGAGCCTGCGCTCTAGAGCCCACGAGCCACAGCTGCTGAGCCTGTGTGCCACAACTACTGAAGCCCGTGCTCCTTGGAGCCCGTGCTCTGCAACAACAGGGGCCACTGTGATGAGAGGCCCGCGCACCGCAGCGAGGGGTAGCCCCCACTCGCCACAACTGGAGAGAGCCCGCGCGCAGCAACGAAGACCCAAGGCAGCCATAAATTAAATAAATAAATAAATAAATAAATAAAACCCCAAACAACAAGAAAATCCACTGTGTTTAGTTAAATTTGAATTCAGGTGAGCAGTGAATATGGGTAATTCTTGAGTATGACTGTCCCATGCAATATTTTGGACATACACTAAAAAGTATTTGCTGTTTATTTGAAGTTTTACTTTAATGAGACACTGTATTTTATCTGATTAGTAAATGAAAATACAGAATTCTTAGGTAAGTAGAAATTTCATATAAACAATGAATAATTTTTAGTGTAACTATGCTCCATACAATATTTGGCGTACTATACAAAAAGTTTGTTGTTTTATCTAAAATTCAAGTTTAACTGAATGCCCTTGGTATTATCTGGCAACCCTACCCGTTCTGCTTCTTTAATTGTACATAGGGCACAGATTAGTAGAGCATGTGCTCAAGAGTTGACTAAGACCACCCAGAATTCTTGCATCCTAATTTCAGGTACCTTGCATCTAGGATCCTCTAAGACGAAGGATGTAAGAAAGCTTATACCTTGAGGAAAGAAAGAAGACAAATAATGGTACAGAAAACACCAGCTGAAGGGTGTGCCAGTCTCGAATGGCAAAAGCTAGTCCTCCTAGGGTGATCTGTCCCATGCAAGCAGCACAGATTGACATGGTCATTCCCATGACTTGGAATTGGGGCACTGTCCATTCTACAACTGAAAGAAAACACAAACAGGATTTTGACTTCAAACAAAGTTAGAATTTCAAAGTCAAAGTTAAGGCTTGGAAAATGTCAAAGACCCGAAGTATTGACTTACTAAGCACAGAAATATTTGTCAGGATGCTCATGGTAGAAAACCCAGCCAAGAAGCGTAGGGAGCAGTAAATGAGGAAGGTGGGAGCAAAGGCTGCACAGGTGTCAGTAATGGCGAGCTGGAGCAAACACCATCTGAGCATTAACCTCCTCCCAAACCTGAGAAATGGAAACAGGTTAGATATAGTAATAGTAACAACCTGTTGTAGAAATGAACAAAAAGAAGACACACTTTGAAATTTAGGGGATGTTTTGTTATTTTTATTTTATTTTAAAATTTTTTCTGTTTTTCTTTTTTTCCCCAGTTTTATTGAGATATAATTGACATACAGCACTGGACAAGTTTAAGGTGTACAGCATAATGATTTGTCTTACATACATCATGAAATGATTATCACAGTGTTTAGTGGACATTCATCACCTCATAGAGATACAAAATTAAAAAAATAGAAAAAATTTTTCCTTGTGATGAGAACTCTTAGGATTTACCGTACTAACAGCTTTCATATATAACACACAGCAGTGTTAATTATATTTATCATGTTATACGTTACATCACTAGTACTTATTATCTTATAACTGGAAATTTCTACTTTTTAACTGCCTTCATCCAGTTGCCCCTCCCCTCATGCCCGACTCTGGTAACCACAAAACTGATCTCTTTTTCTATGAGTTTGTTTTTGGGGTATAATTGACCTACAACACTGTGTTAGTTCCTGTTACACAACATAGTAATTCCATATTTCTATACATTTCAAAATGATCACCACGATAAATCGTCTGTCACCATACAAAGATATTACATTGTTATTGACTCTATTCCCCACACTGTACATTTCATACCCTTGACTCATTTATTTTGCACCTGGAAGTTTATACCTCTTAATCTCCCTCACCTATTTCTTTCCCCACACACCTGTCCCCTCTGGTAACTACCTGTTTGTTTGTTCTCTGTATCTATAACTGCTTCTGTTTTGTTATGTTTGTTCACTGTTTTCTTTTTTAGATTCCACATTTAAGTGAAATCAGTATTTGTCTTTCTCTGTCTGAATTATTTCACTTAGCATAATACCCACTAGGTCCATCCATGTTGTTGAAAATGGCAAGATTTCATTCTTTCATATGTTTTATATGTTTCATATATATATAATATATCTTCTTTATCCATTAATCTATTGATGGGCACTTAGGTTGCTTCTATATCTTGGCTATTGTAAATAATGCTGCAATGAACTTAGGGGTGCGTATTTTTTTTGAATTATTGCTTTTGTTTTCTTCAGGTAAATACTCAGGAGTGGAATTTGTGGGTCATACGGTAGTTCTATTTTTAATTTTTGAGGAATCTCCATACTGTTTTCCATAGTGGCTGCACCAATTTACATTCCCACCAGCAGTACATAAGCGTTCCCTTGTCTCCACATCCTCACCAATTTATTGTCTTTTTGATAATAGCCATTCTGACAGATGTGAGGTGGTTTCTCATTGTGGTTTTGATTTGCATTTCTCTGATGATTACTGATGCTGAGCATCTTTTCATGTGTCTGTTGCCCATCTGTATGTCTTCCTTGGAAAAATGTTTATTCAGATCCTCTGCCCACTTTTTAATTAGGTTGTTTGCTTTTTTGATGTTGAGTTCTATGAATTCCAGTATATTTTGGATATTATCCCCTTATTGTATGTATCTTCTCCCATTAAGTAGTAGCCTTTCATTTTGTTGATAGATTCCTTCCCTGTGCAGAAGCTTTTTAGTTTGATGTAGTCCCATTTGTTTATTTTTACTTTTGCTTCCCTTGCCTGAGGAGACATACACCCCGCCCCTCAAAATTACTAAGACCCATGTCAAAGAGTGTGCTGCTTATGTTTTCTTCTAGAATTTTTATGGTTTCAGGCCTTACATATAAGTCTTCAATTCATTTTAAGTTTATTTTGTGCTTGGTGTGAGAGAGTGGTCTAGTTTGATTCTTTTGTGTGTAGCTGTCCAGTTTTCTCAACGCCATTTATTGAAGAGGCTGTCTTTTTCCATTGTATATTCTTGCCTCCTTTGATGAGACTAATTGCCCATATAAATGTGGGTTTATTTCTGGGTTTTCTCTTGTGTTCCATTGATCTATGTGTCTGTTTTTGAGCCAGTATCATACTGTTTTGATTACTGTAGCTTTGTAGTATAGTTTGAAACCAGAGAGCATGATACTCCAGCTTTGTTCTTTTATCTCAGGATTGTTTTGGCTGTTTGGGGTCTTTCATGTTTCCATACAAATTTTAGAATTATTTTTACTAGTTCTATGAGAAATACCGTTGGTATTCTGATAGGGAGTGCATTGAATTTGGAGATTGCCTTGGGCAGTATGGTCATTTTAACAATATTTATTCTTCCAATCCTTGAGGACGGTTTATCTTTCCATTTGTTTTGTTGTCTTCAGTTTCTTTTATCAGTGCCTTATAATTTTCCAAGTACAAGCATTTTACTCCCTCAGTTGGACTTATCCTTAGGAATTTTATTCTTTTTGTTGCAATTGTAAATGGGATTGTTTTCTTAATTTTTCTTTCTGATAGCTTCTTGGTTAGTGTATAGAAATGCAACAGATTTCTGTATACGGTAAGTTCCCTACATATGAACGAGTTCCATTCTGAGAGCACATTCATAAGTCCAATTTGTTCGTAAGTCCAACAAAGTTAGCTTAGGTACCCAACTAACACAATCAGCTGTACAGTACGTACTGTACTGTAATAGGTTTATAATACTTTTCAAACAAATAATGCATAAAAAACAAACACAAAAATAAAGAAAACGTTTTTAATCTTATAGTCCAGTACCTTGAAAAGTACAGTAGTACAGTACAACAGCTGGCATGCAGGAGCTGGCATCAAGTGAACAGGCAAGAAGAGTTACTGACTGGAGGAGGGATGGGAGGTGGGAGATGGTAGAGGTGAAAGATCGTCAGCAATAGGAGACTGAGTGCAAGCTGCAATTGCACTCATGGGTGTCATTGATGGCACAGCTTCTGGTTCCTTGCTAGATTCAATTCTCTCTACCCTCTTGAAAAAACAATCCAGTGATGTCTTGGTAGTAGATCTTTTTTTTTTTTTTTTCTCATCATAGATGACACTGTAGCACTGGATTCCATTCTGAATGGCTGCTGCAAACTTCATGTACTGTTCTACATTTTGGTCCTGTGTCTCAAAAACTAACAGTGCCTCCTCAAAGAAAGAAAATCCCCTTGCCATTTCCTGCATCATGAACCTCTTTGGTTCTTCAGTTACTTTTTCTTCCTCTTCTCTCTCTTCGCCCTTACTCTGGGCACATTCTCATCTTTGAATGTTTTCAACTTACTGTATTAACTTTATATCCTGTAACTTTTGCCAATTTCATTGATGAGTTCTAGTAGTTTTTTGGTAGCATCTTCAGGATTTTCTGTGTATAGTATCTTGGCATTTACAAACAGTGACAGTTTTACTTCTTTGTTTCCAATTTGGATTACTTTTTTTTTTTTTTTTTTTTGCGGTACGCGGGCCTCTCACTGCTGCAGCCCCTCCTGTTGTGGAGCACAGGCTCTGGACGCGCAGGCTCAGCGGCCACGGCTCATGGGCCCAGCCGCTCCGCGGCATGTGGGATCCTCCCAGACCGGGGCACAAACCCGCGGCCCCTGCATCGGCAGGCGGACTCCCAACCACTGTGCCACCAGGGAAGCCCTGGATTACTTTTATTTCTTTTTTCAACTGGTTGTTGTGACTAGGACTTCCAAATCTAGGTAAATAAAAGTGAATAAAATTGGTGAGAGTGGGCATCCTTGTCTTCATCCTGATATTACTAGAAATACTTTCAATTTTTCACCATTGAGTATGATGCTACTTAGCTATGGGCTTGTCACATATGGCCTTTATTGTGTTGAGGTATATTCCCTCTTTGTTGAGAGGTTTCTTTTTTTATCATAAATGGATGTTGAATTTGTCAAGGTTTTTCTGCATCTATTGAGATGATCATATGATTTTTATTCTTCAGTTTGTTAATGTGGTGTATCACATTGATTGACTTACAGATATTGAACCATTCTTGCATCCCTGGGTTAAGTCCCACTTGATCATGGTTTGTGATACTTCTAATGTATTATTGATTTCTGTTCTGATATTTATGATTTTTTTCTTTCTATTAACTTTGGGTTTTGTTTGTTCTTCTTTTTCTCATTCCTTTAGGTGTAAGTTTAGGTTGTTTATTTGAGATTTTTCTTGTTTTCTGAGGTAAGCTTGTATAAAACTCCCTCTTAGCACTGTTTTTGTTGTATCCCATAGATTTCAGATCGTTGTGTTTTCATTTTCATTTGTCTCTAGGTATTTTTAAATTTCTTCTTTGATTTATTTAGTGAACCATTGGTTATTTAGTAGCATTTGTTTAACCTCCACATTCTTGTGGTTTTTGCAGTTTTTTACTTGTATTGGATTTCTAGTCTCACAGCATTGTGGTCAGAAAAGATGTTTGATATGATTTCAATTTTCTTAAATTTACTGAGACTTCTTTTGTGCCCTATCATATGACTTATCCTGGGGAATGTTCCATGAGTACTTGAAAAGAATGTGTATTCTGCTGCTTTTTGATGGGATATTCTATATATATCTATTAACTCCATCTGATTTAATATGTCATTTAAAGCCCTTATTGATTTTCTGTCTGGAAGATGTCTCCGTTGGTGTAATTGAGGTGTTGAAGTCCCCTAGTATTATTGTGCCATGTTGATTTCTCCCTTTATGTCTGTAAATATTTCCTTTATGTATTTAGGTGCTCCTATGTTTTATATATATATATACACACACACACATACATATATATTTTTGTATGTATGTATATATATATATATATATATATATATAATTTTTATATCTTCTTCCTGAATTGAGCCCTTGATCATTATGCAATGGTCCTCTTTGCCTCTTGTTACAGTCTTTGTTTTAAAGTCTCTTTTGTCTAATATAAGTATTGCTATTCTGGCTTTCTTTTGATTTCCATTTGTATGGAATAACTTTCTCCATTCCCTCATTTTCAGCCTGTGTGTGTCTCTAGATATGAAGTAAGTCTCTTGTAGGCAGCATATATAGGGGTCTGTTTTTAGGTGTGTGTATCCATTCAGCAACACTATGTCTTTCAATTGGAGCATTTAGTCTATTTACATTTTTAATACTTATTGTTAGGTATGTACTAATTGTCATTTTGTTAATTGTCTTTATAGTTCTTTTTTGTTCCTTTCTTCTCTTTTGTTCTCTTCCCTTGTGATCTGATTTTACCTGTGATAGATTTTACTATCTTTATTGTTATCTTTGGATTCATTTCTCTTTTTTGGGGAGGTGGGGAGTGCATCTATTATAGGTTTTTGGTTTCTGGTTACCATGAGGTATATATATATATCAGTCTCTCTATATGTGTGATTATTTTAAGCTGCTGATCTCTTAACTTAAATGCATTTTAACAACCCTGCATTATTACTCCCCTCCCCCAACAATTATGGTTTTTGATGTCATATTTTACATCTTTTTTTTTTTTTTTTTTTTTGCGATACGCGGGCCTCTCACTGTTGTGGCCTCTCCCGTTGTGGAGCACAGGCTCCAGATGTGCAGGCTCAGCGGCCATGGCTCATGGGCCTAGCTGCTCTGCAGCATGTGGGATCTTCCCAGACTGGGGCACAAACCCGTGTCGCCTGCATTGGCAGGTGGACTCTCAACCACTGCGCCACCAGGGAAGCCCTCTTTTTGTTTTTGGAATCCTTTAAATACTTATTGCACATAGAGATGATTTAACTAATTTTCTTTTAACCTTTATACCTGGTTCATTTACTACCTTTACTGTATATATGCCTTAACCAATGAGATTTTTCCTTTCACAATTTTCTTGTTTCTTATTTTTTGAGTTTTGTACTCTTTGTACTTCCTGGACCAGGCTGTCTGTTTTCTTTCCCAGGTTAGGAAAGTTTTCAGCTATTATGTCTTCACGTATGTTCTCTGCCCCTTTCTCTCTCTCTTCCTCTTTTGAGATCCTTATAATGTGAATGTTAGCCCACTTGATGTTGTCTCAGAAGTCTCTTAAACTGTACTTATTTCTTTTTATTGTTTTTTCTTTTTCTTTTGTTCAGCTTTAGTGATTTCTACTACTCTGTCTTCCAGTTTGCTGATTTTTTCCTCTTTATCACTTACTCTACTGATTCCTTCTAGTGTATTTTTCATTTCAGTTATTGAATTCTTCATCTCTGTTTGGTTCTTCTTTATATTTTCTAACTCTTTGTTAAAAGCTTCTTACTTTTCATTCTGTTCATCCAATCTTCTCTCGATTTCTTTGATCATGATTATGATCATTACTTTGAATTCTTTATTGGGTAGATTGGTTATCTCCACTTCACTTAGTTTTTCTGGGGTCTATCTTGTTCCTTCACTTGGAATGTCGTTCCTCTGTTTCCTCATTTTGCCTAATTTGCTGGGGTTTTTTAAACATCTTTATTGGAGTATAATTGCTTTACAATTGTGTGTTAGTTTCTGCTGTATAACAAAGTGAATCAGCTATATGTATACATATATCCCCATATCTCCTCCCTCTTGCATCTCCCTCCCACCCTCCCTATCCCACCCCTCTAGGTGGTCACAAAGCACTGAGCTGATCTCCCTGTGCTATGCGGCTGCTTCCAACTAGCTGTCTGTTTTACGTTTGTTAGTGTATATATGTCCATGCCACTCTCTCACTTCATCCCAGCTTACCCTTCTCCCTCCCCATGTGCTGAAGTCCATTCTTTTTGTCTGCATCTTTATTCCTGTCCTGTCCCTAGGTTCTTCAGAACTTTTATTTTTTTAGATTCCATATATATGTGCTAGCTCTATTTATAATTTGCTGTTTTTATTTCTATGTATTTGGTAGGTTGGTTATGTTTCCTGACCTGAAGAAGTGGCCTTTTGTAGGAGTTGTCCTATCCATGCCAGTGGTGCAACTCCCTTTGGTCACCAGAGCTATATGCTCTAGAGGTGCCCCCTATGTGGGCTGCATTGGTCCTTCTGTTGTTGTGGATGCCTACTGTGCGCAGCCTCATAGGAGTTGCTGGTCCCCAGTCCAGTTGGTTGCCAGGCCCTGCCTCGTGCAGAGGCTGCTGGCTGCTGGCTGCTGGCTGGCTGGGCTCGGTTGTAAGGAGGCTGATGCAGAGTCCTGCATTGTCCCAGGGCTAGTGCTGACCCTCTGGTGGGTGTGTTCTGGGGTGGCTGCTTTTTTGACCAGTGTTCCAGATCTAGTGTTGACTTGCTCGTCATTTGGGTCAGTTCCTGACATACCTGGCTGTGAGGTCTGGGTTATTCTAAAGCTGTTTCTGGCCTGTTGGTGAGTGGGGCTGGATCCTGGGGCAGCTGGCTGAGGGGTCCAAGGTGTCTTGGAGCTGGTGTTAGCCTGCTGGTGAATGGGCTGGGTCCTGACATGGTGAGCAGTGGAGCTGCCACGGTCCTGGGGCTGGAGTTTGCCTGCTGGTGGGCAGGGCTGGGGCCCAGTGGGTCCTGGAGTTGATGCCTGTCCACTGCCATGTGTGTGGCTGGCCCAGGGCTAGTGCTGGCCATCTGGTGGGTGAAGCTGGCCATCTGATGGGTTCCAGATTCTCTGGTTGCAGGGCCCTGGGTGTCCTGTGGCTAGTGATGGCACACTGGTGTGTGTTGCTGGGTCCTGGGTCTTCTGGTGGAAATGGATGTGTGCTGGGGTGGCTGTGGCCTCAGGGGATCTTAAGGCTGCTCTCTTGCTGGTGGGTGGTGCTGTGTCCCTAAATGGCTAGTTGCTTGGCCTGAGGCATCTCAGTACTGGTGTTGACAAGCTGGTGAGCAGGGCCAGGTTCTGGGAGAGGGAGGATTCCAAAATGGCACTAGCCAGCAGCAGTGTCCACATTGTAGAATGAGCTCCCCAAATGGCTGATGTCAGTGTCTATGTCCCCAGGGTGAGTTCCAGTTACTACCTGCATCTCTGGGAGGCTCCCCAAGATCAGCAAGTGGGTCTGACCCAGGCTCCTTTCAAATTTCTCTTTCTGCACTGCATCGCAGAGCATGTGAGATTTTGTGTGAGCCCTTTAATAGTGGAGTCTCTATTTCCCACAACCCTCAGGCTCCCCTGAAATTAAGCTCTGCTTGCCTTCAGAGCCAAACCTTCTGGGGGCTTATCTTCCTGATGCAGGACCCCAAGGCTGGGGAGATCAATGTAAAGTTTGGGCTCCTGGCTTCTTGGGGGGAACCTCAGCAATTGTAATTATCCTCCCTGTTTGTGGGTCACCCACCTGGGGGTATAGGTATTGACTATACTGAATCTCTGCCCTTCCTCCCTGTCTTTTTGTGGTTGGTTCCTTCTTTATATCTTTAGTTGTAAAAGATTTTTTTCCTGCTAGATTCTGGTCTTTCTTATCAATAGTTGCTATGTAAATAGTTGTAATTTTGGTGTGCCCAAGGGAGGAAGTGAGCTCAGGGTCTTCCTACTCCAATTATCTTGGCCACCTCCCCCAAAAGAGCAGTCTTGACTTTCTCCTCTATATGTGCCTCATTCTCTATCCTCCTTCATCTCACTAAATGGTATCAGCATTCATCCATTTCCTCAGCCTGGACACATAGATATCTTCCTTGACCCTCTGCCACACCATCACCTCCTTAAAAATCTGAAAGCATCAGGAAGTTCTACTGCATTGTCCTCAAATTATGACCCAAATCCAGCTATTTGTTACCATTTCTGTGGACATCTTCCTAATTCAAATTCCCACCGTCTTTCCTAAGACCTATTTTGACAGACTTTTAAAATGTCTTCCCTAACATGATTCTGGCTCTCTCAGTTAATTATCAATGGAGATTCAAGAATTAGGTTTAAAATATTCTATTATAATACTCCTCTTAAAAGCCTCTGATGCATACATTTCTGGTTCCAGGAATAAAGGCCTTAAACCCTACTATTTGCCCTCCATTCCCTCAGAAAAGAAATATCATGCAGGTACATACACAAAAAGGAGATACTGGAACATAGGTGAGAGTGAACAAAAGCAGATAGACTGTAATGGGGAGTGTATACTCTCTCAGATAAGAGCAGAGGGAGAGCAATATAAAGAACACCCTGTTTCTATGGCTTTTAGCCTGGAATAAGGTGCAGTCCTCACAGTAAAGTGAATGAGGTGCATGAAGAAAACCTGCCATCCTGCAATCTGGAGAATCAGGGCACAGATGGTGGGAAACTGGGAACAATGAAAAAAGTGGGAGTTCCAGCAAGGGAAATTGGTAAAGAGGGGATCCCACAATTGTGTCTACCACACATCCCCCAGATGGCCCCTGAAACATACACCTGCAGAATAAGTTCAACTAAGGACAAAGATCTAAACTGAGGTCAGAGCTGCTGCATAAGAAACAGTTTTTAGTTTAATTTCAGGCATGAAAATTACTTGCTAAAATGAAGGAATCAGTGTTACTGATGAATAATAATGGAAAATAGAATCTTCACAACTTAATATTTGTAATATTCAAGATATAATTCAAAATATCTTGATATGTGAAGAACCAAGAGAATGGAACTCATTCCCAAGAGAATGGAAATCTTTCAAATCTTCTCCTGAGATGAGACAAATTTTGGAACTAACCAACAAGGATTTTAAATATCAAAGATCCATTTGATACGATTGACGAACCTACAATTATACGTCATTATCCCCCAATGTTCATAGTTTACATTAGGATACACTCTTGGTGTTGTACATTTTATGGGTTTTGACAAATGTATAATGACATGTGCCCACCATTACAGTATCATAAAGAGTAGTTTCACTGCCCTAAAATACCTCTGTACACTGCTTATTCATTTATTTCCCCCCCTACCAACTACTTATCCTTTTACTGTTTCCATAGTTTTGACTTTTCCAGAATGTTATATAGTTGGAATCACACAATATGTAGCCTTTTCAGATTAGCTTTTTTCACTTTGTGATACATATCTAAGGTTCCTCCATGTCTTTTCATGGCTTGATAGCTCATTTACTTTTAGCATTGAGTAAGATTCTATGGTTTGATGTAACACAATTTATTTATGCGTTCATCTACTAAAGGACATGTTGGTTACTTCCAAGTTTTGGCAATTATGAATAAAGCTGCTATGAACATCCACAGGTAGGTTTTTGTGTGGACATAACTTTTCAAGTCCTTTGAGAAAGTACCAAGGAACTTAATTGTTAGATTATTTGCCAAGAGTGTGCTTAATTTTGTAAGAAACTGACAAAATGTCTTCAAACGTGGCTGTAACATTTTGCATTCCCATCAGCAACGAATGAGAGAGAGTTCCTGTTGCTCCTCATCTTTGTCAGCATTTGGTGTTGTCAGTGTTTTGCTTTTTGCCATTCTAATAGGTGTGCAGTAGTATATCATTGTTTTAGTTTGCATTTCCCTAATGACATATGTTGTGGAGCATCTTTTCATATGCTTATTTACCATCTGTATAATTTCTTTGGTGGGGTGCCTTTCAAGTTTTCTGACCATTTTTAAATTGGAGTGTTCATTTTCCTTTTGTTAAGCATTCTTTGTATATTTTGGATAACGATTCTTTTTCAGGTGTCTTTTGCAAGTATTTTTTCCAAGTCTGTGGTTTGTCTTCTCATGCTCTTGATTAAGTTTCTTTTTAATTTCAGTATAATATATAAAATATGATTTGCTATTTTAACCACTTTTGACTGTATAGATCACTCACTGGTATTAATTACATTTACAATGTTGTGCAACCATCGTCACTAGCTACTGCCAAAATTTTTCAAAATCCTCAACAGAAACTTTGTACCCATTAAGCAATAACTCTCCATTCCTCTTTCTCCCCATCTTCTGGTATCTATATTCTACATTATTCTCTATGAATTTTCCTATTCTACATATTTTATATAAGTGGAGTCAAATATTTGTCTTATCTTTTCTTATTTTACTTTACATGTTTTCATGGTTTTAGTATGATTCAGAACTTTATTTCCTTTATGGCTGAACAATTTCCATTGTATGTACATATCACATTTTATCCATCTGTTGATGGATACTTGGGTTGTTTTCATTTTCTGGCTATTGTGAATAATGCTGCAATGACATTGTTGTATAAGCTATCTGTTTGAGTTCCTGTTTTCAATTCCTTCTGTTTTATACCTAGCGATGGAATGCTGGGTCATGTGGTTTCCCTAAATTTAGCTTTTTGAAGAACTCCCAAAGTATTTGTCATAGTGGTGGCACCATTTTACCTCCCCATCAGTAATGTACAAGATTCTAATTTCTCTATATCTTTGTGAATACATGTTATTTTCCTTTTTTTTTTTGAATTATAGCCATCCTAGTAGGTGTGAAGTGGCATTTTATTGTGGTTTTTGACTTGCATTTTTTAAATGACATCATGTTGAGCATCTTTTTATGTACTTATGCACTATTTGTATAACTTCATAAAATAAATGTGTATTCAAGTCCTTTGCCCATTTAAAAATTGAGTATTTTGTCTTTTTGTTGTTGAGTTGGAGTTCTTTGTATAGTCTAGATATTAAACCCTATTCCATTGGTCTATTTGCCTATCTATTCTTTATATATGATTTACAAATATTTTCTCCCATCAGATAGGTTATCTTTTCACTTTCTTGATAATATCCTTTGATGTGCAAAAGTTTTTAATTTTGATGAAGTCCTATCTATATATATTTTCTTTTGTTACTCAGGCTTTTGGTATTATATCTAAGAATACATTGCCAAACCCAAAGTCATGTAGATTTACACCTGTTTTTTCCTGAGTTTTATAGTTTTAGATCTTATATTTAAGTTGCTAATCCATGTTGTGTTATTATTTATTATGGTTTTAGGTTTATTCACATTCTTTTGCATGTGGATATCCAATTGTCACAGCACCATTTGTTAAATGGGCCATATTTTACGCATTGAATGGTCTTGGAAGCTTTTTCAAAAATCAATCAGCATAGATATATTGTTTTTTTTTTATTTCTGCAAGATGAGTAGTTCTGTGTTATAGAACTATTAGAAATGAACATTCTGACTCTGAAAACTTTTATAAGGTACCTTTTATAAGGTCATAAATTCAGAATTCACAGTTTTCACGTGAGATAACAGATGGCATTATGCTAGTAGTGGTAAGGGGCACCTTAATTCCCCACACCCTTTAGAGGAGACAGGCTTGGGTGGTGGCAAAGGTTGGCTTTCTAATTCAGAAGTGGTATGGTCAGGCCCAGGGTATTCCAATTTCTAATACCACAAAAGGTGACAGAAGTTGTCATTAGATTAATTCCCTACATGGTTGAAAAATTTACCTTTAAAGTAATGTTTCAGCAAAAATAAAAATCAAGGTCCTTGG
Source organism: Monodon monoceros (assembly GCF_005190385.1). Classification (NCBI taxonomy): domain Eukaryota; kingdom Metazoa; phylum Chordata; class Mammalia; order Artiodactyla; family Monodontidae; genus Monodon; species Monodon monoceros. The sequence goes on along the minus strand of NW_021703784.1, from coordinate 98,918,693 downwards.
AATACACCACCAAGACACTTTGCTATGTATAACACAGGTTTCTTAGGAATGTCTACCCATCACACTTGAGAAACAGGGACATGATGACCATGCTCTGAAAATCCACAAGCATTCAGCTAAGAGGGACTGAACACGGCCCCCTGGCTAAGGCATGCAACACTGTTTTCCATATTGTATCATTGAGCAGGTTGAATCTCATGATGTGAAACATCTTCCTCTCTGTTCCCATAGGTACCTCTTTCTTGTCTTTATAAGCCATACGTTGTGGCACCTCTGTTCTAAACCTCATCCTAAAATGCTCCCATGTCTGGTGGAGATGTTGTTTCTGTATCCCATACACAGTGCTCACAGCTGATAAAATAGCCCTCACCACATGGACTGTAATTCTCCATTTGTTTGTGCTTCTAGATCCCTGGGGAGCAAGGAAGCCCCAGGGCAGTGTAATTTGCCATAAGTGTTTCTTTTTTTTTTTTTTAACATTTTTATTGGAGTACAATTGCTTTACAATGGTGTGTTAGTTTCTGCTTTATAACAAAGTGAATCAGTTATACCTATACATATGTTCCCATATATCTTCCCTCTTGCATCTCCCTCCCTCCCACCCTCCCTACCCCACCCCTCTAGGTGGTCACAGAGCACCGAGCTGATCTCCCTGTGCCATGTGCTGCTTCCCACCAGCTATCTATTTTACGTTTGGTAGTGTATATATGTCCATGTCACCCTCTCACTTTGTCCCAGCTTACCCTTCCCCCTCCCCGTATCCTCAAGTCCATTCTCCAGTAAGTCTGTGTCTTTATTCCCGTCTTACCCCTAGGTTCTTCATGACTTTTTTTTTCTTAGATTCCATATATATGTGTTAGCATACGGTATTTGTTTTTCTCTTTCTGACTTAATTCACTCTGTATGACAGACTCTAGGTCCATCCACCTCACTACAAATAACTCAATTTCGTTTCTTTTTATGCCTGAGTAATATTACATTGTTTATATGTGCCACATCTTCTTTACCCATTCATCTGTCGATGGACACTTAGGTTGCTTCCTTGTCCTGGCTATTGTAAATGGAGCTGCAATGAACATTTTGGTACATGACTCTTTTTGAATTATGGTTTTCTCAGGGTATATACCCAGTAGTGGGATTGCTGGGTCGTATGGTAGTTCTATTTTTAGTTTTTTAAGGAACCTCCATACTGTTCTCCATAGTGGGGGTATCAATTTACATTCCCACTAACAGTGCAAGAGGGTTCCCTTTTCTCCACACCCTCTCCAGCATTTATTGTTTCTAGATTTTTTGATGATGGCCATTCTGACCAGTGTGAGGTGATATCTCATTGTAGTTTTGATTTGCATTTCTCTAATGATTAATGATGTTGAGCATTCTTTCATGTGTTTCTGGGCCATCTGTATATCTCCTTTGGAGAAATGTGTATGTAGGTATTCTGCCCATGTTTGGATTGGGTTGTTTGTTTTTTTGTTATTGAGCTGCATGAGCTGCTTGTAAAATTTGGAGATTAATCCTTTGTCAGTTGCTTCATTTGCAAATATTTTCTCCCATTCTGAGGGTTGCCTTTTCGTCTTGTTTATGATTTCCTTTGCTGTACAAAAGCTTTTAAGTTTCATTAGGTCCCATTTATTTATTTTTGTTTTTATTTCCATTTCTCCAGGAGGTAGGTCAAAAAGCATCTTGCTGTGATTTATGTCATAGAGTGTCCTGCCTGTGTTTTCCTCCAAGAGTTTGATAGTGTCTGGCCTTACATTTAGGGCTTTAATCCATTTTGAGTTTATTTTTGTATATGGTGTTAGGGAGTGTTCTAATTTCATACTTTTACAGTATGTAAAATTCCAGTTTTCCCAGCACGACTTATTGAAGAGGCTGTCTTTTCTCCACTGTATATTCTTGTCTCCTTTATCAAAGATAAGGTGACCATAGGTGCGTTGGTTTATCTCTGGGCTTTCTATCCTGTTCCATTTATCTATATTTCTGTTTTTGTGCCAGTATCATACTGATATGATACTATACATAGAGAATCCTAAAGATGCTACCAGAAAACTGCTAGAGCTAATCAATGAATTTGGTAAAGTAGCAAGATACAAAATTAATGCACAGAAATCTCTGGCTTTCCTATACACTAATGATGAAAAATCTGAAACTGAAATTGAGAAAACACTCCCATTTACCATTGCAACGAAAAGAATAAAATATCTAGGAATAAACCTACCTAAGGAGACAGAAGACCTGTATGCAGAAAATTATAAGACACTGATGAAAGAAATTAAAGATGATACAAATAAATGGAGAGATATACCATGTTCTTGGATTGGAAAAATCAACATTGTGAAAATGACTCGACTACCCAAAGCAATCTACAGATTCAATGCAATCCCTATCAAACTACCACTGGCATTTTTCACAGAACTAGAATAAAAAATTTCACAATTTGTATGGAAACACAAAAGACCCCGAATAGCCAAGACAATCTTGAGAACGAAAAATGGAGCTGGAGGAATCAGGCTCCCTGACTTCAGACTATACTACAAAGCTACAATAATCATAAGTGTTGCTTAATGGTAGAATGATTTATGAGTTCATGAAAATACATGAGTGAAGAGAGCTGTGATCCAGAGACACTCACCTGTCTGATAAATGGCCATATATGATGCTTCCCACCAGCATTCCAGCCATGAATAAGAATTTGGCCATTGATTTTAGCGACTGAGATTCACATACCAGGTCCCACTGGAAGAGAAGGAAACCAACAAAGGAGAGCTCCACAACTTATAACCCCTCAGTGGAAACCTGATTGAAACAGTTTAAATGATTTACACGTTTCTTTGTTTCAGCCCTTTTTTCCTCTCCAGCTTCCTTTTTTACTTTAGTTGACTTTTATCATTCAGGTATCAGCTTAAACCTGTTGGTTATATTTATGCCTTTTTTAATTCCATAATAAGTGATCCTCAAACATGGCCACAGAGTGCAATCATTTGAGGAGATTTAAAAATTTACTGATGCCAGAATTTCATTACAGATCTTCTCATATGGTTGCTCTGGGGTACAGCGCTTGGAGGTTTTGATCAATATCCCTGATATTTCTAATTTTCAAGCCAGGCTGAGCATTACTGACCTTTTAAACACATCGCATAAATTACTTGCTTAACCTTTGGTCTTTTAAATAATAAAAGCCATATAATAGCAAGGTCACAATCTATTTTTGAGTTCATTAGACTCATGAAATATATAGGTGTCTGGCATTCAGTAAAGAAGTAATTAATATTTGCTGAAAGAATGAAGAATGAGCACTTAATAGTGACTAAAAATTCTAGAAGCTTGTTCATTACTCTGTTACCCTTAAACACCCAGACCATGCACTCATAAGATGTAAATGGGGCCTCTTACCTCAGTCACGACAGTGGAGGAGAAGGAGCTTTGGTCATACACCCAGCCGTCCACACAGGGTTCTGTGTCCAGATCACTCATGTTGGGGAAGGTCCCGTTCAGGTGAAGGAGCTGCCACTGGGGGAGGAGGAAGCGACGACACTTCTCTGGCCTCAGGTTTGAGTCCAGTGGGATGGAGATTCTCAGGAGGGTGTCTTGGCTGAGGGTCCCAGTGCCATTAGCAGAGTCAGTGTCATTGTCAAGGATGTGAACCCAGCAGCGATGACCAGGAACAGCTGCAGTGAAGTTCTCCAATAGAATATGAGGGTACACTATGAGGCTGGAGATACAAAGGAAAACCATCTGAAGGATCTGGAATCTCCCCAGGCCTCCAACTTGATCCAGGAGGTCCTGAAAGGCCATTGAGCTGAGCAGTGATCCCCAAGGGGAGGCAAAATGACTATTTAGAGAAGTTCAAAGGGAGAAAAAGTTTCCTTTCACTATGTCACACACTAAGTGTGTATTGATCCTGATCTCAGTATTAGCTCAATGGGTCCTGTCTCACCTTCACAGCAAGGCCATGGAAGCTATTTCTCCAACTTGTTTGGGGATCAGGTCGGTAACTGTCTTCTTTAAAGTCACAGAGAAATATTTTGCTGAGATGCTTCCAGCAATTGACAAAACTGTTTAAAGGTCTACTTTGTGAAAATTCTTTTTATCAGCAGTGTCCCAAAGTGACACTGGACTTTGAGCTACACATCTGTAAATAAAATAAAATAAACCTGCTACATGGTTTGCAGTCCCTTTCAGAACATGTCATTTGTCAGACTCGAAAGTGAAACGTCTTTTGTTTTTCTGTGAAAGGTACTGAAAGTAAGTGCTTTGCTTTTTAGTACTGACTTTTGATTAAAAGAGTTAATGAAAATAGTCCTGAGTTAATTTAAAGCAAGTGAAATATGATACAATATTTTTCTTTTGGTAAATGACATTATTCTGCTGAAAGTTAAATCAAACCATGATTTCACATTGAAAATAAATTACTCAAAATGGGGTCAGGGTGGGTAGTGATGGAGGGCAGAGGGCTAAGTCAGTGCATAGAGAAGTTTATTTTTTACAGGCTTATAGATCCATTCGGATAACATTTGTGAGGACCTGCTCTGTTCTAGGAATACAGCATTGTGTTAGACAAGGTCTTTAAGTGTAAGACTATGGTGAGTAAGGGAGAGGTATGTAAATAACTACAATTTGATATTATAAAACATATATATGGCAAATGCACAATGTGCTATGGAAGAACTGAAGAGCAATATAGGAAAAATGTCACCTTTGTTAGCACTAAATCTTCCATTAAAATTTTTTTGAAGCCTTATTGTGGTATAATTCATATAACACATAATTCTTTTTAAAATATACACTTACATGGATTTTATTTGTTCACAGTTGTGCATCCATGACTACGCTCTCATTACAGAACATTTTCGTCACCACAAAAGAAACCTGTACCCACGAGGAGTCACACCCCATTCCCCACTTTACCCCTAACTCTTAGCAACCACTAATCTACATCTGTCTCTATGGATTTGCCTAATTTATGTATTTCATAGAAATCACGTTATAAAATATGTGGGCCTTTGTATCTGGCTTCTTTCTGTTTTTTTTTTCACTTAATATAATGTTTTCAAGTTTCATCTATGTTGTAACATATGCCATTCTTTCATTCCTTTTTATGACAAATTAATTCTATTTTTGGCAATTAATTTGACTTTATTATTTTTCTACATATATATTTAATTTTTACTTTATATTGGAGTATAGTGGATTAACAATGTTGTGTTAGTTTCAGGTGTACAGTAAAGTGATTCAGTTATACATATACATGTATCTATCCTTTTTCAAATTCTTTTCCCATTTAGGTTATTACAGAATACTGGGCAAAGTTCCCTGTGCTATACAGTAGGTCCTTGTTGGTTATCTATTTTAAATATAGCAGTGCGTAAATGTCAATCCCAAATTCCCAATTTATCCCTCCCCCCACCTTTCCTGTGAAACTGTTTCTGTTTTGTAAATAAGTTCATTTGTATCATTTTTTTAAAAGATTCTGCATATAAGAGATATATTTGTCTTTCTCTTTCTGACTTAGTATGATAATCTCCAGGTATATCCATGTTGCTGCAAATGGCATTATTTCATTCTTTCTTACAGCTGAGTAATATTCCACCGTATATATGTACTATATCTTCTTTTTTTTTTTTTTTCTTTGCGTTATGCGGGCCTCTCACCATTGTGGCCTCTCCCATTGCGGAGCACAGGCTCCGGACGCGCAGGCTCAGCGGCCATGGCTCACGGGCCTAGCCGCTCCGCGGCATGTGGGATCTTCCCGGACTGGGGCATGAACCCGTGTCCCCTGCATCAGCAGGCGTACTCTCAACCACTGCGCCACCAGGGAAACGCTGTACTACATCTTCTTTATCCATTCCTCTGTTGATGGACATTTAGGTTGCTTCCATGTCCTGGCTATTGTAAATCTCATTGTAGTTTGCATTTATCTAATAATTAGTGATGTTGTACATCTTTTCATGTGTTTTTGACCATCTGTATGTCTTCTTTGGAGAAATGTCTATTTAGATCTTTTGCCAACTTTTTGATTGGGTTGTTTGCTTTTTTTTTTTTTTTTTTTTTTTTTGCTGTACACGGGCCTCTCACTGTTGTGGCCTCTCCCGTTGCGGAGCACAGGCTCCGGACGCACAGGCTCAGCAGCCATGGCTCACGAGCCCAGCCACTCCGCAGCATGTGGGATCTTCCCGGACCGGAGCACGAACCCGTGTCCCCTGCATCGGCAGGCGGACTCTCAACCACTGCGTCACCAGGGAAGCCCTGTTTGCTTTTTTGATATTGAGCCACATGAGCTGTTTGTATATTTTGGAGATTAATCTCTTGTTGGTCACTTCATTTGCAAATATTTTCTTCCATTCTGTGAGTTGTCTTTTCGGGTTTTTTTGTTTGTTTGTTTCTTTCTTTGTTTTTATGGTTTCCTTTGCTGTGCAAATGCTTTTCAGTTTAATTAGATCCCATTTGTTTATTTTTGTTTTTATTTTCATTACTCTAGGAGGTGGATCCAAAAAATATTGCTGTGATTTATGTCAAAGAGTGTTCTATGTTTTCTTCTAGGAGTTTTATTGTATCTGATCTTACGTTTAGGACTTTAATCCATTTTGAGTTTATTTTTGTGTAAGGTGTTAGAGAACGTTCTAGTTTCATTTTTTTACATGGAGCTGTCCAGTTTTCCAAGCACCACTTATTGAAGAGACTATCTTTTCTTCATTGTATATTCTTGATTCCTTTGTCATAGATTAATTGACTATAGGTGTGTAGGTTTACTTCTGGGCTTTCTATCCTGTTCCCTTGATCTCTATTTCTGTTTTTGTGCCAATACCATACTGTTTTGATTATTGTACATTTGTAGTGTAGTCTGAAGTCTGGGAGCCTGATTCTTCCAGCTCCGTTTTTCTTTCTCAAGATTGCTTTGGCTATTGGTGGTCTTTTGTGTATCCATACAAATTTTAAGATTTTTTTGTTCTAGTTCTGTGAAAAATACTATTGGTAATTTGACAGGGACTGCATTGAGTCTGTAGATTGCTTTGGGTAGTATAGTCATTTTGACAATATTGATTCTTCCAGTACAAGAACTTTCATATATCTTTCCATCTGTTTAAATCATCTTCAATTTCTTTCATCAGCGACTTACAGTTTTAAGAGTACAGGTATTTTGCCTCCTTAATTAGGTTTATTTCTAGGTATTTTATTCTTTTTGATGCAATGGTAAATGGGATTGTTTCCTTCATTTCTCTTTCTGATCTTTCATTGTTAGTGTGTACGAATGCAAGAGATTTCTCTGTATTAATTTTGTATCCTGCAAATTTACTGAATTCATTGATGACCTCTAGTAGTTTTCTGGTAGCACCTTTAGGATGTTCTATGTATAGTTTCATGTCATCTGCAAACACTGACAGTTTTAATTCTTTCTTTCCAATGTGGATTCCTTTTATTTCTTTTTCTTCTCTGATTGCTGTGGCATTTGCCTTATATATTGACTTGCTCCTATGTTGGATGCATATATATTTACAATTGTCATAACTTATTCTTGGACTGATGCCTTGATCATTATGTACTGTCCTTCTTTGTCTCTTGTAACAGTCTTTTAGTTTTAACAACTTTATTGGAGTATAACTGCTTTACAATGGTGTGTTGGTTTCTGCTTTATAACAAAATCAGTTATACATATACATATGTCCCGATATCTCTTCCCTCTTGCATCTCCCTCCCTCCCACCCTCCCTATCCCACCCCTCTAGGTGGTCACAAAGCACCGAGCTGATCTCCCTGTGCTATGCAGCTGCTTCCCACTAGTTACCTATTTTACATTTGGTAGTGTATATATGTCTGTGCCACTCTCTCACTTTGTTCCATCTTATCCTTCCCCTCCCTGTATTCTCAAGTCCATTCTCTTGTAGGTCTGTGTCTTTATTCCCGTCTTGCCCCTAGGTTCTTCTGACCTTTTTTTTCTTTTTCTTTTTCTACATTCCATATATATGTGTTAGCATACAGTATTTGTTTTTCTCTTTCTGACTTAGTGCACTCTGTATGACAGACTCTAGGTCCATCCACCTCACTACAAATAACTCAATTTCGTTTCTTTTTATGCCTGAGTAATATTCCATTGTATATATGTGCCACACCTTCTTTATCCATTCATCTGTTGATGGGCACTTAGTTTGCTTCCATGTCCTGGCTACTGTAAATAGAGTTGCAATGAACATTGTGGTAATTGACTCTTTTTGAATTATTGTTTTCTCAGGGTATATGCCCAGTAGTGGGATTGCTGGGTCATATGGTAGTTCTATTTTTAGTTTTTTAAGGAACCTCCATACTGTTGTATATAGTGGGGGTATGAATTTACATTCCCACTAACAGTGCAAGAGGGTTCCCTTTTCTCCACACCCTCTCCAGCATTTATTGTTTGTAGATTTTTTGACGATGGCCATTTTCACCAGTGTGAGGTGATATGTCATTGTAGTTTTGATTTGCATTTCTCTAATGATTAATGATGTTGAGCATTCTTTCATGTGTTTCTGGGTCATCTGTATATCTCCTTTGGAGAAATGTGTATGTAGGTATTCTGCCCAATTTTGGATTGGGTTTTTGTTTTTTTGATATTGAACTGCATGAGCTGCTTGTAAATTCTGGGCATTAATCCTTTGTCAGTTGCTTCATTTGCAAATATTTTCTCCCATTCTGACGGTTGCCTTTTCATCTTGTTTATGTTTTCCTTTGCTGTCCAAAAGCTTTTAAGTATCATTTGGTCACGTTTGTTTTTTTTGTTTGTTTGTTTTTATTTCTATTTCTCTAAGAGGTGGGTCAAAAAGGATCTTGTGTGATTTATGTCATAGAGTGTGCTGCCTATGTTTTCCTCTAAGAGTTTCATAGTGTCTGGCCTTACATTTAGGTCTTTAATCCATTTTGAATTTATTTTTGTGTATGGTGTTAGGGAATGTTCTAATTTCATTCTTTTACATGTAGCTGTCCAGTTTTCCCAGCACCACGTATTGAAGAGGCTGTCTTTTCTCCATTGTATATTCTTTCCTCCTTTATTAAAAATAAGGTGACCATATGTGCATGAGTTTATCTCTGGGCTCTCTATCCTGTTCCAATGATCTATATTTCTGTTTTTGTGCCAGTACCACACTTTCTTGATTACTGTAGCTTTGTAGTATAGTCTGAATTCAGGAAGTCTGATTCCTCCAGCTCCATTATTCTTTCTTGAAATTGCTTTGGCTATTCAGGGTCTTTTGTGTTTCCATACAAATTGTGAAATTTTTTATTCTAGTTCTGTGAAAAATGCCATTGGTAGTTTGATAGGGATTGCATTTAATCTGTAGATTGCTTTGGGTAGCAGAGTCATTTTTACAATGTTGATTCTTCCAATCCAAGCACATGGTATATCTCTCCATCTGTTTGTATCATCTTTAATTTTTTTCATCAGCATCTTGTAGTTTTCTGCATGCAGGTCTTTTGTCTCCTTAAGTTGGTTTATTCCTAGGTATTTTATTCTTTTTGTTGCAATGGTAAATGGGAGTGTTTCCTTAATTTCTTTTTCAGATTTTCCATAATTAGTGTATAGGAATGCAAGAGATTTCTGTGCATTCATTGTGTATCCTGCAACTTTACCAAATCCATTGATTAGCTCTAGTAGTTTTCTGCTAGCATCTTCAGGATTCTCTATGTATAGTGTCATGTCATCTGCAAACAATGACAGCTTTACTTCTTCTTTTCCGATTTGGGTTCCTTTTATTTCTTTTTCCTCTCTGATTGGTGTGGCTAAAACTTCCAAAACTATGTTGAATAATAGTGGTGAGAGTGGGCAACCTTGTCTTGTTCCTGACCTTAGTGGAAATGGTTTCAGTTTTTCACCATTGAGAATGATGTTGGCTGTGGATTTGTCATATATGGCCTTTATTATGTTGAGGTAAGTTCCCTCTGTGCCTACTTTCTGGAGGGTTTTTATCATAAATTGGTGTTGAATTTTGTTGAAAACTTTTCCTGCATCTACTGAGATTATCATATGGTGTTTATCCTTCAGTTTGTTAATATGATGTATCACATTGATTGATTTGTGTATATTGAAGAATCCTTGCATTCCTGGGATAAACCCCACTTGATCATGGTGTATGATCCTTTTAATGTGCTGTTGGAGTCTGTTTGCTAGTATTTTGTTGAAGATTTTTGCATCTATGTTCATCAGTGATATTGGTCTGTAGTTTTCTTTCTTTGTGCCATCTTTGTCTGCTTTTGGTATCAGGGTGATGGTGGTCTCATAGAATGAGTTTCGTAGTGTTCCTCCTTCTGCTATATTTTGGAAGGGTTTGAGAAGGATAGGTGTTAGCTCTTCTCTAAATGTTTGGTAGAATTCGCCTGTGAAACCATCTGGTCCTGGGCTTTTGTTTGTTGGAAGATATTTAATCACAATCTCAATTTCAGTGCTTGTGATTGGTCTGTTTATATTTTCTATTTCTTCCTGGTTCAGTGTGGAAGAGTGTGCTTTTCTAAGAATTTGTCCATTTCTTCCAGGTTGTCCATTTTATTGGCAAATAGTTGCTTGCAGTAATCTCTCATGATTCTTTGTATTTCTGCGGTTTCAGTTGTTACTTCTCCTTTTTCCTTTCTAATTCTGTCGATTTGAGTCTTCTTTTTTTTCTTGATGAGTCTGGCTAATGGTTTATCATTTTGTTTATCTTCTCAAAGAACCAGATTTTAGTTTTATTGATCTTTGCTATCGTTTCCTTCATTTCTTTTTCATTTATTTCTGATCTGATCTTTATGATTTCTTTTCTTCTGCTAACTTTGGGGTTTATTTATTCTTCTTTCTCTAATTGCTTAGATGTAAGGTTAGGTTGTTTATCTGAGATGTTTCTGTTTCTTAAGGTAGGATTGTGTTGCTATAAACTTCCCTCTTAAAACTGCTTTTGCTGCATCCCATAGGTTTTGGCTCATCGTGTTTTATTGTCATTTGTTTCTAGGTATTTTTTGATTTCCTCTTTGATTTCTTCAGTGATCTCTTGGTTATTTATTAGTGTACTCTTTAGTCTCCATGTGTTTGTATTTTTTACAGATTATTTCCTGTAATTGATATCTAGTCTCATAGCGTTGTGGTCAGAAAAGATACTTGATATGATTTCAATTTTCTTAAATTTACCATGCCTGATTTTGTGACCCAAGATATGATTTACCCTGGAGAGTGTTCTATGTGCACTTGAGAAGAATGTGTATTCTGTTGTTTTTGGATGGAATGTCCTATAAATATGAATTAAGTCCATCTTGTTTAATATATCATTTAAAGCTTGTGTTTCCTTATTTATTTTCATTTTGGATGATCTGTCCATTGTTGAAAGTGGGGTGTTAAAGTCCCCTACTATCATGGTGTTACTGTCGATTTCCCCTTTTCTGGCTGTTAGTATTTGTCTTAGGTATTGAGGTGCTCCTATGTTGGGTGCATAAATATTTACAATTGTTATATCTTCTTCTTGGTTTGATCCCTTGATCATTATGTAGTGTCCTTTGTCACGTGTAGTAGTCTTTGTTTTCAAGTCTATTTTGTCTGATATGAGAATTGCTGCTCCAGCTTTCTTTTGATTTCCATTTGCATGGAATATCTTTTTCCCTCCCCTCACTTTCAGTCTGTATGTGTCCCTAGGTCTGAAGTGGGTCTCTTGTAGATAGCATATATACAGGTCTTGTTTTTGTATCCATTCAGCCAGTCTATGTCTTTTGGTTGGAGCATTTAATCCTTTTACATTTAAGGTAATTATCGATGTGTATGTTCTTATTACCATTTTCTTATTTGTTTTGGGTTTGTTATTGTAGGTCTTTTCTTTCTCGGTGTTTCCTGCCTAGAGAAGTTCCTTTAGCATTTTTTGTAAAGCTGGTTTGGTGGTGCTGAGTTCTCTTAGCTTTTGCTTGTCTCTAAAGGTTTTAATTTCTCTGTCAAATCTGAATGAGATCCTTGCTGGGTAGAGTAATCTTGGCTGTAGGTTTTTCTCCTTCATCACTTTAAATATGTCCTGCCACTCCTTTCTGGCTTGCAGAGTTTCTGCTGAAAGATCATCTGTTAAGCTTATGGGGATTCCCTAGTGTGTTATTTGTTATTTTTCCCTTGCTGCTTTTAATATTTTTTCTTTGTATTTAATTTTTGATAGTTTGATTAATATGTGTCTTGGCGTGTTTCTCCTTGGATTTATCCTGTATGGGACTCTCTGTGCTTCCTGGACTTGATTAACTATTTCCTTTCCCATGTTAGGGAAGTTTTCAACTATAATCTCTTCAAATATTTTCTGAGTCCGTTTCTTTTTCTCTTCTTCTTCTGGAACCCCTATAATTTGAATGTTGGTGCATTTAATGCTGCTGTAATCTTGACTGTTAACTTCCTTCTACTAACTTTTGGCTTTGTTTGTTCTCTTTTCTACTTCTTTGAGGTATAAAGTTAGATTGTTTATTTAAGATCTTTTTTCTTTCTAACATAGACATTTGTTAATATAAAATTCACTTTTACTAGTATCTTGCCACATCTCAGAAATTATGGTGTGCTGTGATTTTGTTTTTGTTTGTCTCAGATATTTTTAAAACCCTCTTTCAATTTCCTCTTCAATGGAATGTTTGTTCAAGAGTGTGTTGTTAATGTCTACCTATTTGTAATAAAAATATAAGTGCCCAATTAACTGGGTATAGAAGGAACATACCTGAACATAATAAAGATGATATACAACAGGTCTTCAGATAACATCACACACAGTAGTGACACTTTGAAATAATTCCCTCTATGTTCAGGGGAGAAAAGTGTGCCCACTCACACCTCTCTTATCAACATAATCCTGGAATTCCTACTCAGAGCTACCAGGAGAGAAAAAGAAGTAAAATGTATCCATACTGGAAAGGAGGAATTATATTCTCGATGGTTGCAGATGATATGAACTTGTACATAGAAAATCCTGTCAACTCAACCAAAAAAATTTGTTAGAACTAATCTACAAATTCAGTAACTTTGTAGGATACAAAATCAACATATAGAGATAAAATGCATTTCTACATGCTAACAAAGAAATATCTGATTCCTCCAGCTCTGTTTTTCTTTCTCAAGATTGCTTTGGCTATTCAGGGTCTTTTGTGTTTCCATACAAGTTGTGAAATGTTTGTTCTAGTTCCGTGAAAAATGCCAGTGCTAGTTTGATAGTGGTTGCATTGAATCTGTAGATTGCTTTGGGTAGTAGAGTCATTTTCACAATGTTGATTCTTCCAATCCAGGAACATGGTATATCTCTCCATCTATTTGTATCATCTTTAATTTCTTTAATCAGTGTCTTGTAATTTTCTGCATACAGGGCTTTTGTCTCCTTAGGTAGGTTTATTCATAGATATTTTATTCTTTTTGTTGCAGTGGTAAATGGGAGTGTTTTCTTAATTTCACTTTCAGATTTTTCATCATTAGTGTATAGGAATGCAAGAGATGTCTGTGCATTCATTTTGTATCCTGCTACTTTAACAAATTCATCAATTAGCTCTAATAGTTTTCTGGTAACATCTTTAGGATTCTCTTTGTATAATATCATGTCATCTGCAAACAGTGACAGCTTTACTTCTTTTCCAATTTGTATTCCTTTTCTTTCTTTTTCTTCTCTGATTGCTGTGGCTAAAATTTCCAAAACTATGTTGAATAATAGTGGTGAGAGTGGGCAACCTGGTCTTGTTCCTGATCTTAGTGGAAATGGTTTCAGTTTTTCACCATTGAGGATGATGTTGGCTGTGGGTTTGTCATATATGGCCTTTATTATGTTGAGGAAAGTTCCCTCTAAGCCTACTTTCTGGAGGGTTTTTACCATAAATCAATGTTGAATTTTGTCAAAAGCTTTCTCTGCATCTATTGAGATGATCATATGGTTTTTCTCCTTCAGTTTGTTAATATGGTGTATCACATTGATTGATTTGCATATATTGAAGAATTCTTGGATTCCTGGGATAAACCCCACTTGATCATAGTGTACGATCCTTTTATGTGCTGTTGGATTCTGTTTGCTAGTATTTTGTTGAGGAATTTTGCATCTATGTTCATCAGTGATATTGGCCTGTAGTTTTCTTTCTTTGTGACATCTTTGTCTGGTTTTGGTATCAGAGTGATGGTCCCTGACTTCTGACTATACTACAAAGCTACAGTAATCAAGACAGTATGGTACTGGCACAAAAACAGAAATATAGATCAATGGAACAGGATAGAAAGCCCAGAGATAAACCCACGCACATATGGTCACCTTACCTTTGATAAAGGAGACAAGAATATACAGTGGAGAAAATACAGCCTCTTCAGTAAGTCATGCTGGGAAAACTGGACAGCTACATGTAAAAGAATGAAATTAGAACACTCCCTAACACCATACACAAAAATAAACTCAAAATGGATTAAAGACCTAAATATAAGGCCATACACCATCAAACTCTTGGAGGAAAACATAGGCAGAACACTCTATGACATAAATCACAGCAAGATCCTTTTTGACCCACCTCCTAGAGAAATGGAAATAAAAAGAAAAATAAACAAATGGGACCTAATCAAACTTAGAAGCTTTTGCACAACAAAGGAAACCATAAACAAGATGAAAAGACAACCCTCAGAATGGGAGAAAATATTTGCAAATGAAGCAACTGACAAAGGATTAATCTCCAGAATTTACAAGCAGCTTATGCAGTTCAATATCAAAAAAACAAAAACCCAATCCAAAAATGGGCAGAAGACCTAAATAGACATTTCTCCAAAGAAGATATACAGATTGCCAACAGACACATGAAAGAATGCTCAACATCATTAATCATTAGAGAAATGCAAATCAAAACTACAATGAGATATCATCTCACACCAGTCAGAATGGCCATCATCAAAAAATCTAGGAACAATAAATGCTGAAGAGGGTGTGGAGAAAAGGGAACCCGCTTGCACTCTTGGTGGGAATGTAAATTGATACAGCCACTATGGAGAACAGTATGGACGTTCCTTAGAAAGCTAAAAATAGAACTACCATGCCACCCAGCAATCCCACTACTGGGCATATACCTGAGATAACCACAATTCAAAAAGAGTCATGTACCAAAACGTTCATTGCAGCTCTATTTACAATAGCCAGGACATGGAAGCAACCAAAGTTTCCATCAACAGATGAATGGATAAAGAAGATGTGGCACATATATACAATGGAATATTACTCAAAAGGAACGAAACTAAGTTATTTGTAGTGAGGTGGATGGACCTAGAGACTGTCATACAGAGTGAAGTAAGTCAGAACGAGAGAAAAAAATACCATATGTTAACACATGTATATGGAATCTAAAAAAAAAAACAATGGTCATGAAGAACCTAGGGGCAAGATGGGAATAAAGATGCAGACCTACTAGAGAATGGACTTGAGGATATGGGGAGGGGAAAAGGTAAGCTGGGGCAAGGTGAAAGAGTGGCATGGACATATATTCACTACCAAACGTAAAATAGATAGCTAGTGGGAAGCGGCCACATAGCACAGGGAGATCAGCTTGGTGCTTTGTGACCACCTAGAGGGGTGGGATAGGGAGGGTGGGAGGGAGGGAGATGAAAGAGGGAGGAGATATGGGGACATATGTATATGTATAACTGATTCACTTTGTTATAAAGCAGAAACTAACACACCATTGTAAAGCAATTATACTCCAGTAAAGATGTTAAAAAAAAAGAAAGAAAGAAACAGTCCCATTTACTATAGCATCAAAAACAATAAAATAATTAAGTATAATTTTATCCAAGGAGATGAAAGATCTGGACACTGAAAACAAGACTTTGATGAAAGAACATAAGACACATATAAATGGAAAGATGACCCAAGTTCATATTAGAAAAATTAGTATTTTTACAATGTCCATAGCACGCAAAGCCATCTATAGATTCAGTGCAATCTCTTTCAAAATTCTACTGACATTTTTCACAGAAATAGAAAAACTATCCTAAAATTTATGTGAAATCACCAATGACCCTAAATAGTCAAAGCAATCCTCACAAAGAAGATCCAAGCTAGAAGCATCACACTTTTGATTTCAAACTATACTACAAAGCTATAGTAATAAAACAGAATGGTACTGGCATTAAAATAGACCATAAACCAATAGAAAAGATTTATGATCCCAGAAATTAAGTCTTCAGATACCATATGTGGTAAAGAAGCCAATAACAGTGTCTTCAGTAATCGTATTGAAAAAACTGTATAATCACATAGAGAAGAATGAAGTTTGACCCCTATATACACAATTGAAAAAATTCACTCAAAATGGATTAGACTTACACAATACCCCGAAACAGTAAAATTCCTGGAAAAAAAGATAAGGACAAAGCCCCTTGACATTGGTCTTGAAAACAGTGTTTTGGATATATTAGCCTTCTGAACTGGCATAAGGGTACATCTCATTGTTTTCATTTGTAATTCTCTAATGATTAGAGATGTTATGCATCTTTTCATATACCTGTTCACTATTTCTATGTGATCTTTGGAGAAATACCTATTGATTTCCTTTGCCCATTTAAAAAGTCAGGTTATTTGTGGATTTTTGCCATTGGTTGTAGTAGTTCCCTGTAAACTTTGGATAGTAACTCTTTATCAGCTATATGACTTTCAAATATTTTCTCTCATTCTGTAGGTTTCCTTTTCACTTTGTTGATCATCTCCTTTGCTTTGCGAAGTTTTTTAGTTTGACATAATCCCACTTTGTTTTTCCTTTTCATGATGGTATTCAGAAGCTTTTTAGTTTAAAATCTTTAGCTTAGCTATAAGACTCCCTCTTCTTTCCTTAAGTTTCCACACTCATCACCTGTCATAACCCACTTCCACACACAGCCACACATATCTATCACCCTATGCCCATATAAAGAGATCAATCAGCATTTTACTGTGAATCATCATAAAGGGCTCAGTTGGAAGACTGGCCAATATGAGCACTCTGACCCTAAATCTTTTATGAATTACACTGAGGTGATACTTTCAGAGTCCACAATTTTCAGCTGTAGGATTAAATGATGTTAGGCTTACAGACAACAAGGGATACTTTAAGCCTTTCACCTCCCCTACAGGAGACTTGCATGTATGGCTGCCATGGTAGTCCTCTTACTTTCAAATGATTACTGCCAGGCACAGAATAACCCAAACCTCTCACACACAAGTTATAACACCAGGGGTCTACAGATTAATTACCTTACATGTTTGCAAGTATTACCTCTAACGAGGCTTTTTTTTTTTTTTTACAGAATCAAACATCCAGATTATAGCCACAACATGTCTTAATTCAACTTCAGCACCAAATAACAAAGCACCAGGTTTTATAGAATGAATACTAATTGCAGTGGGGTAATGACAGCATGATGACTGATGTAGGAAGCCACAGCATTTAGCTCACTGAATCTGTAAGGTACTTAATATAGAAGCTATGGCAAAGGCCTGCATTCCTTTTACTTCCCATTGGCAACTCCTTCTCATCTTTATAAATGAAGTTTAGGGTAACTTGCCTCTAAATGCTGTTCTGAAATGTTCCCAGATCTCATAAAGAGGTCATTTCTGTCTCCAGTACAGAGAGCTCTGTGGCGACAAAATGGCATTTATCACAATGAGTCTAATTCTGCAATTCCATCTGTAGCTCCCTGGGAACCAAGGCAACCCACAACAGTTTACATTGTATACTGGGGGAGCTCAATAAAGACTTCTTTATGAAACAGTTAATCATAAACTGTGAAAACACCACAGAGGAAGGGCAGCAGTGAGCTAGAGACACTCATCCGTCTGAGAGATGGCCATATATGAGGCCCCACACCAGCATTCCAGCCATGAATCGGGATTGAACCACTGGTTTCTGTGACTGATGATCACATATGAGGTCCCACCGGAAGAGAAGGAAACCAGCACAGAGGAGCTTCACAGCATCTTGTATCCCTTGATGTGCACTGACTCCAATAGCCCTCAGTGAACACACCCTATGGTTTCCTTTACTACATCTACTCATCTGAATCATTCATGTCTCAGCTTAAGCATATATTTTCTAGAATTCCTCAGCTAACTCTCCTAGGTTATCTTGGGGCCAATCTTTACATTCACTTAGCACTGCATACCTCAGTAGACCTCAATATTTGCACACATTGAAAACACTGAAGTTTTTTTTTTTTGAAGATGTTGGGGGTAGGAGTTTATTAATTAATTAATTAATTTTTGCTGTGTTGCATCTTCGTTTCTGTGCGAGGGCTTTCTCTAGTTGTGGCAAGTGGGGGCCACTCTTCATCGCGGTGCGCGGGCCTCTCACTATCGCGGCCTCTCTTGTTGCGGAGCACAGGCTCCAGAAGCGCAGGCTCAGTAGTTGTGGCTCACGGGCCTAGTTGCTCCGCGGCATGTGGGATCCTCCCAGACCAGGGCCCGAACCCGTGTCCCCTGCATTAGCAGGCAGATTCTCAACCACTGCACCACCAGGGAAGCCCCACTGAAGTTTTTTTTCAACAGTGATTCCCAGATTTCACACCCAGAGTGAAATGCACTCCAATTTGTTTCTCAGACAAGTAGCCAGGACATGGAATTTTTAAAAAAACTAACAAATAGTTGCAATTTGCAACTAGGTTGAGAGCAAATGACCAAGAATAATTTTCCACAATTTATATCAAGTACTTATCCAACCATCAATCTTCACATTAAATTTAAAGCTTTGTGATAGTAAAATTCATGTCTAGTTTGTTGATTTCACTGTCATCAATTGTGCTATAAGTGCTTGGCAATTAAATAGATAAGCAATCACTTTTCCTAAAAGAATGAAAGAGAGGTGGCTACATTATCTACTCAGCAACTGAACAGCTGAACTGTGTTTATTTTATGCTATTGTAAACACCCATAACATGAACTCACGAGAGGTAAATGGGGACTTTACCTCAGTCACGATGGTGGAGGAGAAGGAGCTTCGGTCATACACCCAGCCGCCCACGCAGGGCTCCGTGTCCAGGTCAGTCATGTTGGGGAAGGTCCCATTCAGGTGAAGGAGATGCCACTGGGGGAGGAGGAAATGATGACATTTCTCTGGTTTCAAGCTAGCATCTAACGGGATGGAGATTCTCAGGAGGACATCAGGGCTGAGGGTCCCAGTGTCATTATCAGAGACAGTGTCATTATCAAGGATGGGGACCCAGCAGCGATGACCAGGAATGGCTGCAGTGAAATTCTCCAATAGTAGATGACAAACTACTATCATGAGAGAAGGAAGAATTAAAACCAGCTGAAGGGGCTTCCCTGGTGGCACAGTGGTTGGGAGTCCGCCTGCCGATGCAGGGGACGCAGGTTCGTGCCCCGGTCCGGGAGGGTCCCATATGCCGCGGAGCGGCTGGGCCCGTGAGCCATGGCCACTGAGCCTGCGCGTCCGGAGCCTGTGCTCTGCAACGGGAGAGGCCACAACAGTGAGAGGCCAGCGTATCGCCAAAAAAAAAAAAAAACCAGCTGAAGGATCTGGAATTTCCCCAGGTCACCAAATTCATCCAGGAGTTCCTCAAAGGCCATTGTGTACAGGTGATCCTCACGAAGAGTCAGGATGACTTTAGCTACAACTTCAAAGGGAGAAAAACATTTCCTTTCACTAATTGACACTAAGTCTATGTGACCTCACACCAGTTTCTCATCAATTGTTCCTGTGACCTCACTACTGCAACAGAGCAGTGGAAGCAATGTCCCCAGTCCTTTTGGAATCAGGAGGTATTTCTTCTTTAGAAAAGTCACAGAGAAAATATTTACCAAAGATACTTCTCTCTGATGACCATTAAATCTGTTTAAAGTTTTACTCTCTGAATGTGCTTGGGCTCAGTGATTTCTGTAAAGTCAAATTTGGACTTTGGCATGTACAATGGTCTCTAATCAAGCTAAAATAAGGCTGATAACAGGGTCTTCAGTCACTTCCAGAAAATGGAATTTGAGACACACAGAAGTGAACTGCTTTATGATTTTCCTGTGGAAAGAACAGAAAACAAGTGTTTTTATTGTTTACACTGAATTTAGATTAAAATAATTGACAAAATACAATCATTTTTTTTCCAGTTTTAGGATCAGCTTTATTCTGCATTTTATCTTCACCAGGGAGAAGAAGGCAAAGAAGCTGGAGAACAGACCAGCCTGCACCACACAGTCACAGATCTCACATCTCTAAAGAGTAGACATTGTGGAAATTAAGGGCCTAAAGCAGGTCAGCAGTGAAGCACAAAGATCAACCACCAGGATCCCAAACATCTCATCTCGTCTTTCCTTATTGGCTGTTTGGAATCAGTCATTTATATTTCATTTAGTTTCCTTTTCTAAAGCACAACCAACATTCCAACAATTAATCGTTTTCTGTTCTTTTTGGGGATGCAGAGACAAAATTACCCAGTTTTTGATTTTTTCAACATCACCAGCTTGTTCTCCACGACCATGGTGATGGTGATCCACACAGTCCACAAAATTCAGTTTATTTTGAGGTTCAAGTGAGAGGTTGACACTCTGAAAGATGGATGGAGGCATCCTTGGCTGTTACACACCCTGGGCTGGGTGAATTTTTGCCCCAAAGGAGCTGAACTAGGTTTCTGTGGTGTCCCCTGATAACCACATCATTCCTACAGCTGAGACCCTCATTTTTTTTTTTTTAACATCTTTATTGGAGTAGAATTTCTTTACAATGGTGTGTTAGTTTCTGCTGTATAACAAAGTGAATCAGCTATATGTATACATATGTCCCCATATCTCCTCTCTCTTGCATCTCCCTCCTACCTTCCCTATCCCACCCCTCTAAGTGGACACAAAGCACCGAGCTGATCTCCCTGTGCCATGTAGCTGCTTCCCACTAGCTGTCTATTTTACATTTGGTAGTGTATATATGTCCATGCCACTCTCTCACTTTGTCCCAGCTTACCCATCCCCCTACCCGTGTCCTCAAGTCCATTCTCTATGTCTGTGTTTTTATTGCTGCCCTGCCCCTAGGTTCTTCAAAACCATTTTCGTTTTTTTTAGATTCTATACACGTGTTAGCATACGGTATTTGTTTTTCTCTTTCTGACTTACTTCACTCTGTATGACAGTCTCTAGGTCCACCCACCTCACTACAAATAACTGAATGTCATTACTTTTTATGGCTGAGTAATATTCCATTGTATATATGTGCCACATCTTCTTTATCATCTGTTGATGGACACTTAGGCTGCTTCCATGTCCTGGGAATTGTAAATAGTGCTGCAATGAACAGTGAGCTATATAATTCTTTTTTTTTTTTTTTTTTTTTTTACGGTATGCGGGCCTCTCACTGTGGTGGCCTCTCCCGTTGCGGAGCACAGGCTCCGGACGCGCAGGCTCAGCGGCCATGGCTCACAGGCCCAGCCGCTCTGCGGCATGTGGGATCTTCCTGGACCGGGGCACGAACCCATGTCCCCTGCATCAGCAGGCAGACTCTCAACCACTGCGCCACCAGGGAAGCCCTATATGATTCTTTTTGAATTATGGTTTTCTCAGGATATATGCCCAGTAGTGGGATTGCTGGGTCATATGGTAGTTCTATTTTTAGTTTTTTAAGGAACCTCCATAATGTTCTCCATAGTGGCTGTATCAATTTACATTCCCACAAAGAGTGCAAGAGGGTTCCCTTTTCTCAACACCCTCTCCAGCATTTATTGTTTGTAGATTTTTTTATTTTTTATTTTTTTGCGGTACGCAGGCCTCTCACTGTTGTGGCCTCTCCCGTTGCGGAGCACAGGCTCCGGACGTGCAGGCTCAGCAGCCATGGCCCACGGGCCCAGCTGCTCCACGGTATGTGGGATCTTCCCGGACTGGGGCACGAACCCGTGTCCCCTGCATCGGCAGGTGGACTCCCAACCACTGTGCCACCAGGGAAGCCCCTGTTTGTAGATTTTTTAATGATGGCCATTCTGACCAGAGTGATGTGATACCTCATTGTAGTTTTGATTTCCATTTCTCTAATGATCAGTGATTTTGAGCATGCTTTCATGTGTTTGTAGGCAATCTGTATATCTTCTTTGGAGAAATGTCTGTTTAAGTCTTCTGCCCATGTTTGGATTGGGTTGTTTGTTTTTTTGATATTGAGCTGCATGAGCTGCTTGTGAATTTTGGAGATTAATCCTTTGTCACTTGCTTCATTTACAAATATTTTCTCCCATTCTGAGGGTTGCTTTTTCATGTTGTTTATGTTTTCCTTTGCTATGCAAAAGCTTTTAAGTTTCTTTAGGGCCCATTTTTTAATTTATATTGTTATTTCCATTTCTCTAGGAGGTGGGCCAAAGAGGATCATGCTGTGATTTACACCATAGAGTGTTCTGCCTATGTTTTCCTCTAAGAGTTTTATAGTGTCTAGCCTTATATTTAGGTCTTTAAACCATTTTGAGTTTATTTTTGTGTATGGTGTTAGGGAGTATTCTAATTTCACTCTTTTACATGTAGCTGTCCAGTTTTCCCAGCACCACTTATGAAGAGGCTGTCTTTTCTCCATTGTATATTCTTGCATCCTTTATCAAAGATAAGGTGGCCATATATGCTTGAGTTTATCTTGGGGATTTCTATGCTGTTTCATTGATCTATATTTCTAGACAGTACCATACTGTCTTGATTACTGTAGCTTTGTAGCATAGTCTGAAGTCAGGGAGCCTGATTCCTCCATCTCCATTTTTCTTTCTCAACATCGCTTTGGCTATTCAGGGTCTTTTGTGTTTCCATACTAATTGAGAAATGTTTTGTTCTAGTACTGTGAAGAATGTCATTGGTAGTTTGATAGGGATTGCACTGAATCTGTAGATTGCTTTGGGTAGTATAGTCATTTTTACAATGCTGATTCTTCCAATCCAAGAACATTGTATATCTCTCCATCTCTTTGTATCATCTTTAATTTATTTCATCAGCATCTTATAGTTTTCTGCATTCAGGTCTTTTGTCTCTTTTAGTTGGTTTATTCCTAGGTATTTTATTCTTTTTGTTGCAATGGTAAATGCAAGTGTTTCCTTAATTTCTCTTTCAGATTTTTCACCATTAGCGTATATGAATGCAAGAGATTTCTGTGCATTAATTTTGTATCCTGCTACTTTACCAAACTCATTGATTAGCTCTAGTAGATTTCTAGTAGCACCTTTAGGATTCTCTGGTAGCATCTTTAGGAAACTCTATAGTTTCATGTCATCTGCAAACAGTGAGAGTTTTACATCTTCATTCCCTAGTAGGATTCCTTTTATTTCTTTTTCTTCTCGGGTTTCTGTGGCTAAAACTTTCAAAACTATGTTGAATAATAGCGGTGAGAGTGTGCACCCTTGTCTTGTTCCTGATCTTAGTGGAAATGGTTTCAGTTTTTCACCATCAGGAATGATGTTGGGGCTTCCCTGGTGGTGCAGTGGTTGAGAGTCCGCCTGCCGATGCAGGGGACACGGGCTCGTGCCCCGGTCTGGGAAGATCCCACATGCTGTGGAGTGCCTGGGCCTGTGAGCCATGGCCTCTGAGCCTGCACGTCCAGAGCCTGTGCTCCGCAACGGGAGAGGCCACAGCAGTGAGAGGCCCGCGGACTGCAAAAGAATATATATATATATTCTTATATATAATATATAATAATATATAATATATATATAATATATATAATATATAATAATATATTATATATATAATATATAATATATATTATATATATTCTTATATATAAATATATTATATATATATATATATATAGTCACCTTATCTTTGACAGTGGTGGCAAGAATATACAATGGAGAAAAGACATCCTGTTCAATAAGTGGTGCTGGGAAAACTGGACAGCTTCATGTAAAAGAATGAAATCAGGACACTTCCTAACACCATTCACAAAACTAAACTCAAAATGGACTAAAGACCTAAATGTAAGGCCAGATACTATAAAAGTCTTAGAGGAAAACATAGGCAGAACACTCTATGACATATATCACAGCAAGATTTTTTTGGCCTACCTTCTGAGTAATGGAAATAAAATAAAAAATAAACAAATGGGACCTAATGAAACTAAAATCTTTTTTCACAGCAAATGAAACAATCAAAAATCAAAAAGACAACCTATAAAATGGGAGAAAATATTTGCAATTGATGCAGCTGACTCAGGGTTAATATCCAAAATATATAAACAGCTTGTAACACTGAAGAAACAAATAATCTAAACAAAAATGGGCAGAAGACCTGTACATACATTTTTCCAAAGGAGACAAATGGATGACTAACAGGCAAATGAAATGATGCTCAACATGGCTAATGACTAGAGAAATGAAAATCAAAACCACAGTGGGGTATTAGCTCACAGCTGTCAGAATGGCTATCATCAAAAAGACCACAAATAACAAATGTTGGTGAAGATATGGTGAAAAGGGAGCCCTTGTACACTGCTGATGGGAATGTAAATTGGTGTACCCACTATGGAAAACAGTGTGGAGATTCCTCAAAAAAAACTAGAAAAGAAACTACTATATGATCCAGCAATTCCACTCCTGGGTATACATCCCCCCAAAACCAAAACACTAATTAGAAAAGATACAGGCACACTAATGTTTGTAGCAGCATTATTTACAATAGCCAAAACATGGAAGCAACTCAAATGTCCATCAGCAGATGACTGGATTAAGAAGATATATTCCATATGTATATATGGAACATTACTCAGCCAAGAAAAAGAATGAAATATTGCCATTTGTAGCAACATGGATGGATCTAGAGAATATCATGCTTAGTGAAGTAACTTAGATAGAGAAAGACAAATACTATATGATATCAGTCACATGTAGAATCTAAAAAATAATACAAACGAATATATATACAAAACAGAAACAGACTGACAGATATAGAAAACAAATTTATGGTTACCAAAAGGGAGAGGGAGGGGAAGGGACAAATTAGGGGTATGGGTTTAACAGAAACAAACTACTATACATAAAATAGATAAGCAACAAGGATTTACTGTGTACAGGGAATTATACCTAATATCTTGTAATAACCTATAATGGAAAAAATCTTTAAAATCCCTGAAACACTATGCTATACACTTGAAAATGACACAATATTGCACATAAACTATATATCAAATTACAAAAAAACCCCCCTAACAATCTGATTTAAAAATGGTCCGAGGAACTGAACAGACATTTCTTCAAAGAAGATATTCAAAAGGCCAACAGACGCATGACAAGGATTTCAACATCACTGGTCATCAGGGAAATGTAAATCAAATCTGCAATGAGATACTACCTCACACCTGTTAGAACAATTATTGTATAAAAGAGGGGAGATGTTAAGTGCTGGTGAAGATGTGGAGGAAAAGAACACATGTAGACAACTGATGGCAATGTGAATTGGAACAGCAACTAGAGAAAACAGTATGGAGGGTCCTCCAAATATTAAAAATATAAACACAATATGATCCAACAATCCTACTTCTGGGTACCTAACCAAAAGAATGAAATCTCTATCTTAAAGAGATATCTGCACTACCACGTTCATTGCAGCATTATTTATAATACCCAAGACATGGAAACAACCTAAGTATCCACCAATAAGTGAATTAGAAAAATATAGGTATGTACCACCTATGAGATATAGATAGATGAAATGTAACAGATAGAGATATAATAGATAAATAGTATGGAGAATATTATTCAGCCATGTGAAAAATCAAGAAGTCCTGCAATTTACAACACGGATGACTCCTTGAGGGCATTATGCTAAGTGAAATAAGTCATAAAGAGAAAGACAGGGCTTCCCTGGTGGTGCAGTGGTTGAGAGTCTGCCTGCCGATGCAGGGGACACGGGTTCGTGCCCCGGTCCGGGGAGATCCCACATACCGTGAGCCGTGGCCGCTGAGCCTGCGCGTCCAGAGCCTGTGCTCCGCAACGGGGGAGGCCACAACAGTGAGAGGCCCGCGTACCGCCAAAAAAAAAAAAGTAAAGAGAAAGACAAACACTGTATAACCTTCCATATATGTGGAATCTAAAAAGCCTGAACTCATAGAAACAGGGAAGTGATTACCAGCTTGGTTGCCAGGGGTAGCAGAATTGAGTGATGTGTTCAAAGGGCACAGACTTCCAGTTTACACTTAATAAGTTCTGGGAATGTTATGTACAGCATGGTGACTAGAGTCAGCAATATTTTACTGTAAATTTGAAAGTTCCTAAAATATTAGATTTTTAAAGTGCTCAACAAAAAAATATAACTATGTGAGGTGATGGATGTGTTAACATACCTTATTGTGGTAATTATTTCACAACATGTACCTATATCTAATCATTATGTTGTACATTTTAAATGTACACAATTTTATATAAATCATATCTCAATAAGCAGAATTTTTTAATTTTAAAAAAGAAATAATTTGATTTGTAATCTTTTGGAATTTGCTTTTTTCATTAAGCAAAATTATACAGATATCCATCCAAGTTGCTATGTTTATCTATAGTTTGTTTTCTTTTTATTGGTGAGTACACAAAATGTATATGCAAAAGTTAGTTTAACCAATCTTCTGGGGAAGGCCATCTGGATTGTTTCAAGTTTTTGTTTGCTTGTTCTTTATTGTAATATAATTGACATATAAGCTGTATAAGGTTAATGTACACAACATGTTGATTTGATACATTTATATATTGCAATATGATTACCAGCATAGTGTTAGCTAACACTTTATTCATGTCACAAAATTATTATTTATTTTTTGTGTTGAAAACAATTAAGATCTAACTTATCAAGTTTGACATTTATAAAATAGTATTTTCGACTATAATCGCTAGCTGTGCATTACATCTCCAGACTTTATTTATCTACTAGCTGCAAGTTTGTAACATTGAACATTTCCCCATTTCCCCCGTCCCCTGATAACCACTATCCTAGTCTCTGTTCCATGAATTTTCTTTTCTTTTTTAGATCTGACATCTAAGTTACCTACAGAATCTGTCAATCTCTGTCTAACTTAATCTCACTGATCACAGTGTCCTCAAGGTCCATCCATGCTGTCACAAAGAGCAGCACTTCCATTTTTATCATGGCTGAATTATATTCCATTTTTTATACATATATCTTTTTCCATTCATCTGTGGATGGACACTTAGGTCGCTTCCATATCTTGGCTATTGTAAATAATGATGCAATAAACATGAGAGTGCAGGTAACTTTTCATTATCTTGCTTTCATTCCCTTTAGATATATGACAAGAAGTAGGATTGCTGGATTTTATGGTGTTTTAAAAAAAAAATTTTGTGGATCCTTCGTACTGTTTTCTGTAGTGGCTGTACCGATTTACATCAGCATCAACAGTGTACAAGTATTCCCTTTACTGAGCATAACTTATTATCTCTTGTTTTCGGATGATAGCTGCTGATGAAAATTAATCAATCTTCAATCAAAAGGGAGAAATAAAGAATTTTATTCGAGCCAAGCTGAGCATTATAACCCAGGAGAAAGCCTTCCAGAAAATTCTGAAGCCTATCCCGTTTGTTAGAAGTCAAAGGCACAGTCACATACATTTTTGAGACAAAGAATTTTGCATCAAAATGACACACTGACATTTTACACCAAGTTCACCAAAGATACATAGTCCAGTTCTGCACATACCAAGCAAGCAGCAGGTCACCATGACCTGTTAAATCAAGCATGCATTCCCTCCTTTCAGGAGGTCTGGTTAATGTATAATGCAGAAGCACATTGCCTACTAAGGAGAGCCCAATATGGGCAGAGAATATGCTATGCTTAAAATTTCTCATCCTGCCTTAAAACATAAATTTTTTTCCATCATAGTCATTCTAAGAGGTTGAGATGATTCCCCGTTGTATTTTTTTTTTTTTTTTTTGCGGTACACGGGCCTCTCACCATTGTGACCTCTCCCATTGTGGAGCACAGGCTCCGGACGCGTAGGCTCAGCGGCCATGGCTCACGGGCCCAGCCGCTCCACAGCATGTGGGATCTTCCCGGACCGGGGCACGAACCCGTGTCCCCTGCATCGGCAGGCGGACTCTCAACCACTACGCCACCAGGGAAGCCCCTCCGCCTTGTATTTTTGATTTGCATTTCCATGATGATTAGTGAATTTGAACAAGTTTCCATATACCTGCTGCCAATTTGTATGTCTTCTTTGGGGAAATGTCTATTTAGGTTCTTTGCCTATTTTTAAAGTAGTATTTTGGGTTTTGCTGTCGAGTTGTAGGAGTTCCTTAAGTATTTTGGATATTAAACTCTTATCAGATAATGTGGTTTGGGAATATTTCCAAGTCCGTTCTATGTAATACTACACAGCAATAAAAAGGAATAAAATATTGATACAAACAAAAACATACATTAATTTCATGTACAATATACTGAGAAAAAGCCAAATACAAAAAATATTAACCTGTAATTCTAATTATAGGTTAATAATAAACCTAATACCTAGTGAAATATATATTGGAAGAGAAGTGAGGGCTACGTGACAATTCTGACTGAGGAATGAGCACAAGAGCTTTCTGGATGATGGAATTAATCTGCCCCTTGAAAGGACTGTAGATGACACTAGTATATGAATTTATGCAAATACTAGGATTTGTACATTTGACCATGTGTAAATTTTATCTAATAAAGGAACCATAAACAACAACAAAATGATATGAATTGAAATGATTACTATAAACATTTAGAGGGTGATTACTAATAAAATGGTAAGAAGGAATATTACTTTGTACAGAATATGTGTATCATCTTATTTACTAGTATGTTATATTTTCTAATTTGGGTGGTGGTTAAACAGTTGTCTTTATAATAATTCTTAAAATCTACTTATATTTTAATATACCCTTCTGTATGTAAATTTCAGTGCTCACAAGGTTAAAAGTGTATATGGAATAAAGATGTCCTGCTGATAGCTATGCTAATTTTGAAAAAGGACAAAGGTAAGTGACTTTCTCACCCAGGTTTTAAAGATACATAAAACAAGTGAGTTACTAAAGTTAAAGAAACACTGAGTTATAGGAACAGGAGGAGACAAGCTGACCAATAAAACAGAATAGGTGTTTCTGAAAACAAAGAATCTGTTATATGATACAGAAAGCATAACATATAGAGAGGCTAGAAGATTTGTTTTAGAAGATTGTGATGGAAATATATCCCATTCTGAACACAAATATACGTGGATATCACAGCATTTGCTAGAGTTGAACCCCAATAGAACTTAAGATAATAACCAGGTTGGTGTCCTTGCAAACTACATTTCCAGATGGCCTTGCCAATTGGACTATGGTTCAGGCAGTAGGAGGTGATGGTAAAAGATTGGAGAGCAAGAGGAGAAGAGAAGCAGTGACTTCACCGGTGACAATATCTCCTCTGTTTCTCCAGCAACCACCATCTGGTACATTTCTTCCAGGCTCCTCTGGGTGACCCTGGAACCTGAACCTCCTCTGGTAGCACCAACTCCTCTATGTGTTGTCTAGACTTGTGGTAGCAGCTTCTTGTTACTGATGACCTAAATTGTCTTGCCACCCCTTGTTGGAAAATTTGCAACTTATTTCCCCATATTAAATCCTTCTTATTGAAATAAATGATATTTTATGGGTTATATGATTGGATCCCAATGCCTCGGGCTTTCTCATGTTCCTTTTATTCAGTATTCCACAGTCACTTAATATGTTCCCCAAACTCTTAATGTGCCAAGAATTCTTCAACGTGATACAACACAGAACAAAACATACCTCTTCTATTTGAATAATGAGGAAATAGACAATATTCAAATATATAGCTGGGAGTGCTAAGTGGTATGAAGAAGATGAAGCAGAACAAGGAAATATTAACATGTAAGGAGAATGCATAGGGAAATTCTCTCAAATGTGGTAACAGTTGGCTAGAGAACTGAAAGAACTAAAAAATTTTTGAAGTAAGTATTTTGTGGGCAAAAGAAAGGCAGTGGGAGTATGCCCGGTATCCTTTGAGACATAAAGGAAACTGGTGTGTCTATAACAAAGTTAGATAATATAAGAGAGGTAAAGAGACAGAGGGGAACTAAATCTAACATGGACTTGAGTGTAACAGTGTTGACTTTCATTCTGGATGAGTTGGAAGCCATAAGAGATATTTGAGCAGAGATTTGACATCACATGATTTGACATCACAAGATTTACATGAAGATTTATTTGGAGAAATTGGGGAGGGGATGATAGTCCAGATGAGAAATGAGAGCGACTTAGACTTGGGAAGTTATAGTGCAGTTAGGGTCAGCCAGATTCTGAATGTCATTTGAAGGTGGAGCAAGTTTTAAAACCTAGGGTTTACAGGAGAGGCTATGCTGGAGATGTAAATTTAGGAGCCATCAGTAAAGAGATGAAGAGAGTCAGTACACACAGAGAAGAGAAAATATTCAGGACCTGAGCCCTTCAGCACTCCAGTGTTGGAAGAGTCAGCACAGGAGAATGAGAAAGAGAAGCCTGCGATGAGTTTGTAAAACAAGAACAGAGTAGGGTTTGGTGGCCAAAAAAAAGTTTCTAGGAAGAGGAATTTACCAGCTACCACAAATAACCATTTGGATGTGAAAATATGGAAAACATTAGGATCTTAAGAAATTTGGTGGGGTTGAATATGTTATAGGAATGGGTAAAAATATAAATGGGAAAGAAAGAAATCAGAGAATAGGGCAGTAGCTGAAGGAGAAAGTGGGTTCATCAGAAGTTTATTTTATTCACTATTTAAGTTGGAATACTTCACTCCCTGTTTGTACTTCAGGGTCCTGGTGATTAGAGAAAGCTTATCTCATGCCACAGAATTCTTCTGTCTATGTCCTATTTTCTTGTCTCCCCCAAATTTGGGACAGCTCTGATCCCACTGGTATAGAAGAATATGTCTTTTGGTTGAGGGCAGCATCTTCCAGGGGCATCTTTCTTGGGAGGCCCCTTGAGAAGACCTCAGTTTTCAGCTCAGCCTTGCCTTACAGAAGTTTCTCATGTGGTCTAGGCACTGTATGTCTCCACTAAGCAAACATGGATATGAACCCTAATTTTGCCCCCTTGTAATATGGAAGGGTTTCAATGAGATCAAAGGAATGAACTGAATTCTGGAACAAATCAATGCAAATGTCTTTTTGTGTGTGTGGTAATATACTTTGATAATTTCCTCTTTATCATTTTGTATCTACTGTTAGGTTTTCCTTTCTGGTTACCATATTCTTGCATAAAGCTTTTTACAGTTTGGACAGTCTATTTTAAGCTGATAACAACTAACCTCGATTGCATACAAAAACTCTACAATTTTACTTGCCACAAAACACACATGGTATATGCTAATTGTGTCAGAATTTTCATTTCTTATCCTGTATTTATAAAAAAATATTTTATTTTTTAACATCTTTATTGGAGTATAATTGCTTTACAATGGTGTGTTAGTTTCTGCTCTATAACAAAATGAATCAGCTATACGTATACATACATCCCTATATCTCCTCCCTCTTGCGTCTCCCTCCCACCCTCCCTATCCCACCCCTCTAGGTGGACACAAAGCACTGAGCTGTTCTCCCTGTGCTACGCGGCTGCTTCCTAACTAGTATCTAATTTACATTTGGTAGTGTATATATGTCCATGCCACTCTTTCACTTCATCCCATCTTACCCTTCCCTCTTCCCGTGTCCTCAAGTCCATTCTCTATGTCTGAGTCTTTATTCCTGTCCCGCCCATAGGTTCTTCAGAACCTTGTTTTTTTTTTTTTTTAGATTCCATATATATCTGTTTGCATACGGTATTTGTTTTTCTATTTCTGACTTACTTCACTCTGTATGACAGTCTCTAGGTCCATCTGCCTCACTACAAATAACTCAATTTTTCTTTCTTTTTATGGCTGAGCACTATTCCATTGTATATATGTGCCACATCTTCTTTATCCATTCATCTGTCGATGGACACTTAGGTTGCTTCCATGTCCTGGCTACTGTAAATACACCTGCAATGAACATTGTGGTACATGACTCCTTTTTTTTTTTTTTTTTTTGCAGTATGCAGGCCTCTCACTGTTGTGGCCTCTCCCGTTGCGGAGCACAGGCTCCGGATGTGCAGGCTCAGCGGCCTTGGCTCACAGGCCCAGCCGCTCCGCGGCATGTTGAATCTTCCCGGACCGGGGCACGAACCCGTGTCCCCTGCATCAGCAGGGGGACTTTCAACCACTGCACCACCAAGGAAGCCCACATGACTCTTTTTGAATTATGGTTTTTTCAGGGTATATGCCCAGTAGTGGGATTGCTGGGTCATATGGTAGTTCTATTTTTAGTTTTTTAAGGAACTTCCATACTGTTCTCCATAGTGGGGGTATCAATTTACATTCCCACCAACAGTGCAAGAAGGTTCCCTTTTCTCCACACCCTCTCCAGCATTTATTGTTTGTAGATTTTTGATGACGGCCATTCTCACTAGTGTGAGGTGGTACCTCATTGTAGTTTTGATTTGCATTTCTCTAATGATTGGTGATGTTGAGCGTCCTTTCATTTGTTTGTTGGCAATCTGTATATCTTCTTTGGAGAAATGTCTGTTTAGGTCTTCTGCCCAGTTTTGGATTGGCTTGTTTGTTTTTTTGATATTGAGCTGCATGAGCTGCTTGTGAATTTTGGAGATTAATCCTTTGTCAGTTGCTTTATTTGCAAATATTTTCTCCCATTCTGAGGGTTGTCTTTTGGTCTTGTTTATGGTTTCCTTTGCTGTGCAAAAGCTTTTAAGTTTCATTAGGTCCCATTTGTTTATTTTTGTATTTATTTCCATTTCTCTAGGAGGTGGGTCAAAAAGGATCTTGCTGTGATTTATGTCATAGAGTGTTCTGCCTATGCTTTCCTCCAAGAGTTTGATGGTGTCTGGCCTTACATTTAGGTCTTTAATCCATTTTGAGTTTATTTTTGTGTATGGTGTTAGGAAGTGGTCTAATTTCATTCTTTTACATGTACCTGTCCAGTTTACCCAGCACCACTTATTGAAGAGACTCTCTTTTCTCCATTGTATATTCTTCCTTCCTTTATCAAAGATAAGGTGACCATTTGTGCATGGGTTTATCTCTCGACTTTCTACCCTGTTCCAAAGAACTATATTTCTGTTTTTGTGCCAATACCATAATGTCTTGATTACTGTAGCTTTGTAGTACAGTCTGAAGACAGGGAGCCTGATTCCTGCAGCTCCATTTTTCTCTGTCAACATTGTTTTAGCTATTCGGGGTCTTTTGTGTTTCCATACAAATTGTGAAATTTTTTATTCTAGTTCTATGAAAAATGTCATTGGCAGTTTGATAAGGTTTGCACTGAATATGTAGATTGCTTTGGGTAGTAGAGTCATTTTCACAATGTTGATTCTTCCAATCCAAGAACATGGTCTATCTCTCCATCTCTTTGGATCATCTTTAATTTCTTTCATCAGTGTCTTATAGTTTTCTGCATACAGGTCTTTGTCTCCTTAGGTAGGTTTATTCCTAGGTATTTGATTCTTATTGTTGCAATGGTAAATGGGAGTGTTTCCTTAATTTCTCTTTCAGATTTTTCATCATTAGTGTATAGGAATGCCAGAGATTCCTGTGCATTCATTTTGTATCATGCTACTTTACCAAATTCATTGATTAGCTCTAGTAGTTTTCTGCTAGCATCTTTAGGATTCTCTATGAATTGTATCATGTCATCTGCAAACAGTGACAGCTTTTCTTCTTCTTTTCCAAATTGGATTCCTTTTATTTCCTTTTTCTTCTCTGATTGCTGTGGCTGAAACTTCCAAAACTATGTTGAATAATATTGGTGAGAGTGAACAACCTTGTCTTGTTCCTGATCTTAGTGGAAATGGTTTCAGTTTTTCACCATTGAGAATGATGTTGGCTGTGGATTTGTCATATATGGCCTTTATTATGTTGAGGTAAGTTCCCTCTATGCCTACTTTCTGGAGGGTTTTTATCATAAATCGTTGTTGAATTTTGTCAAAAGCTTTTTCTGCACCTATTGAGATGATCATATGGTTTTTCTCCTTCAATTTTTTAATATGGTTTTTCACATTGATTGTTTTGCATATATTGAAGAATCTTTGCATCCCTGGGATAAATCCCACTTGATCATGGTGTATGATCCTTTTAATGTGCTGTTGGATTCTGTTTGCTAGTATTTTGTTGAGGATTTTTGCATCTACGTTCATCAGTGACATAGGCCTGTAGTTTTCTTTCTTTGTGACATCTTTGTCTGGTTTTGGTATCAGGGTGATGGTGGCCTCGTAGAATGAGTTTGGGAGTGTTCCTCCTTCTGGTATATTTTGGAAGAGTTGGAGAAGGATAGGTGTTACCTCTTCTCTAAATGTTTGATAGAATTCACCTGTGAAGCCATCTGCTCCTGGACTTTTGTTTGTTTGAAGATTTTTAATCACAGTCTCAATTTCAGTGCTTGTGATTGGTCTGTTTACACATTCTATTTCTTCCTGGTTCAGTCTCAGAAGGTAGTGCTTTTCTAAGAATTTATCCATTTCTTCTAGGTTATCCACTTTATGGGCATATATTTGCTTGTAGTAATCTCTCATGATCCTTTGTATTTCTGCAGTGTCAGTAGTTACTTCTCCTTTTTCATTTCTATTTCTATTGATTTGAGTCTTCTCCCTTTTTTTCTCGATGTGTCTGGCTAATGGCTTATCAATTTTATTTATCTTCTCAAAGAACCAGCTTTTAGTTTTATTGATCTTTGCTATCGTTTCCTTCATTTCTTTTTCATTTATTTCTGATCTGATCTTTATGATTTCTTTCCTTCTGCTAACTTTGGAGTTTTTTTGTTCTTCTTTCTCTAATTGCTTATGGTGTTAGGTTAGGTTGTTTATTTGAGATGTTTCTTGTTTCTTGAGGTAGGATTGTGTTGCTATAAACTTCTCTCTTAAAACTGCTTTTGCTACATCCCATAGGTTTTGGGTCGTGGTGTTTATTGTCATTTGTTTCTAGGTATTTTTTGATTTCCTCTTTGATTTCTTCAGTGATCTCTTGGTTATTTATTAGTGTACTCTTTAGTCTCCATGTGTTTGTATTTTTTACAGATTATTTCCTGTAATTGATATCTAGTCTCATAGCGTTATGGTTGGAAAAGATACTTGATATGATTTCAATTTTCTTAAATTTACCAAGGGTTGATTTGTGACCCAAGATATGATCTATCCTGGAGAATCTTTCATGAGCACTTGAGAAGAAAGTGTATTCTGTTGTTTTTGCATGGAATGTCCTATAAATATCTATTAAGTGCATCTTGTTTAATGTATCATTTAAAGCTTGTGTTTCCTTATTTATTTTCATTTTGGGTGACCTGTCCATTGGAGAAAGTGGGGTGTTAAATCCCCTACTATGATTGTGTTACTGTTGATTTACCCTTTTATGGCTGTTAACTATAAAACAAACTTTTATGGTCGTAATTGTTAACACGTTTTTTGGGTTTTTTTTTTTGTGGTACGCAGGCCTCTCACCATTGTGGCCTCTCCCGTTGCAGAGCACAGGCTCTGGACGCGCAGGCTCAGCGGCCATGGCTCACGGGCCCAGCTGCTCTGCGGCATGTGGGATCCTCCAGGACCGGGGCATGAACCCGTGTCCCCTGCATCGGCAGGCGGACTCTCAACCACTGTGCCACCAGGGAAGCCCTTATGCTAACTTTTTAATCTGGCTTTTTTCTTTTTTGATGTTGAGTTGTATAGGCTGTTTATATATTTTGGATAGTAATTCTTTATTGGTCATTATTTGCAAGTATTTTCTCCCATTCAGTAAGCTGTCTTTTCATTTAGTCGAAGGTTTCCTTTGCTGTGCAAAAGCTTGCAAGTTTAATTAGGTCCCATTAGTTTATTTTTGCTTTTATTTCCTTTGCTTTAGGAGACAGATTCAGAAAACACTGCTATGATATATGTCAAAGAATGTTCTGCCTATGTTTTCTTCTAGGAGTTTTACGGTTTCAGGTCTTACATTTAAGTCTTTAACCCATTTTGAGTTCATTTTTTATATGGTGTTAGGGAATGTTCTATTTTCATTCTTTTACATGTAGCTGTCCAATTTTCTCAGCACCTCTTATTGAAGAGACTATCTTTTCACTATTGTGTATTTTTACCTCCTTTGTCATAGATTAATTGACCATAACTGTGTGGGGTGTTTTTTTTTTACATCTTTATTGGAGTATAATTGCTTTACAATGGTGTGTTAGTTTCTGCTTTATAACAAAGTGAATCAGTTATACATATACATATGTTCCCATATCTCTTCCCTCTTGTGTCTCCCTCCCTCCCACCCTCCCTATCCCACCCCTCTAGGTGGTCACAAACCACCGAGCTGATCTCCCTGTGCTATGTGGCTGCTTCCCACTAGCTATCTATTTTACGTTTGGTGGTGTATATATGTCCATGCCACTCTCTCACTTTGTCACAGCTTACCTTTTCCCCTCCCCATATCCTCAAGTCCATTCTCTAGTAGGTCTGTGTCTTTATTCCTGTCTTACCCAAGCATCATTTCTTGAAGACTTCCTTCCTCCCACTGAATTTTCTGGTCCCCTTTGTTAAAAATCAATTGACTATAACTTTAGGGTTTATTTCTGTGCTCTCAATTTTATTCCTTTATGTTAAAGTCTATCCTAATGCCTGAATCACACTGTACTATAGATTTGCAATAACCTTTGAAATTGTAAAGTGAAAGTCCTCTAAGTTTATTTTTCTTTTCCAATATTGTTTTGGCAATCTGGGTCCTTGAGTCCATATCAATATTAATGACAATGATGTTATAAATTGACAATTAATGTCAATTCTGCCCAAAAGTAAGCCAGTTGAGATTTGGATAGAAATTTTGTTGAAACTATAGGTCAACTTGGGGGTATTGCTTTACTGACAACACTAAGCCTCCCAATGCAAGAATATGAGCTATCTTCCCATTTATGTAGATCTTCTTTATTTTCTCAGAACACTGTTTTTTGGTTTGCAGTGGACAATTCTTGCACTCCTATTAACTTTTTCTGTGTATTTTATTCCCTATGATACTATTGTAAATTGATTTTTATAAGATTTGTTTTTGGGGCTTCCCTGGTGGCGCAGTGGTTGAGAGTTCGCCTGCCGATGCAGGGGACATGGGTTCAAAAAAAAAAAAAAGATTTGTTTTTGGATTGTCTATTGCTAGTGTAAAGAAATACAATTGATTTTTGCAATTTATTTTGTATTTTGCAAAGTTCATAAACTCATTTATTACTGCTAACATATATTTAGTGGATCCTTGGGAATTTCTACATACAAAATCATGTCGTCTACAGATAAAGACCGTTTTGCTTTTTCTTTTCGAATATGGTTATCTTTTATTTATTTGTCTTCTCTAATTACCCTCATTAGAACTTCTAATATTTTGTTGAATATACATGATGATAGCTGACATCATTATATTTCCCCTGAATTTATGGTGAAGAAATCAGCCTTTCACCATTTAGGGTGAGAATTTCTGTAGGTTCTTTGTATTTGCTCCTTTTTAGTCTTGCTGGGGTGTAATTGATACACCAAATAACTTCACATTTTGTTGAGATTGTGCATATGCATACACTTATGACACCATCACTAAACTAAGGTACTAACCATATTGATCACCTGGAAAAATTCCCTTCTGTGCCTTTGTAATCTTTTTTTATTGAACACAACATAAGATCCACCCCTTTAACATATTATAAAATGCACAATGCCGTATTGTTAACTATAGCCTTATTCATCATGAATAAAAAAACTTTATACCCATTGGAAAACAATTTCCAACTTCTCTCTCCCCCCAGCCCCTGACAACTACCATTCATCCTACTCTCTGCTTCTATGACTTTGACTATTTTTAAAAACCTCATATAAGTGGAATCATGCCATATTTGTCATTCTGTAACTGGATTATTTCACTTATAATAATGTCTGTATGCTTATCCATGTTGTCCCAATGGCAGGATTTGCTTCTTTTTTATGGACAACAAATATTCCACTTTTAAGCAAGATGTAAACACTGACTTGGAACTCTAAAACTCCTCAGAGAAAAAGCTAGGGAAAAACTTTGACGTTGGTGGCAATGATTTCTTGGATTTGGCATGAAAATCACAGGCAACAATGTCAAAAATAGAAAAGTGGACTGCATAAAACTCAAAAGCTTCAAAAAGCAAAGGAAATAATCAACAAACTGAAAAGGCATATACACTGTTTACCAGGGTGAACTCCCTTTCTTTTGCTCACTTCCCATCTATTTTCTAAAAGAGTTTGTGAAGGATCCATGTTAATTCCTTTTAAATGTTTGGTAGAGTTCACCAGTGAAGGTAAATTAGACTGAGCTTCTCTTTGTAGGAAGTTTTAAAGTAGTAACTTAAGATCTTTAATTTTTATAGTCTTATTCAGATTTTCTATTCCTTCTTTGAGCCAGTTTTGGTAAATTTTGCCCTTCTAGGAATTTGTCCATTTCATCAAATTATCTCATTTCTTGGCATTCAGTTGTTCACAGGATTACCTATCTGCTCTTTTCTATTTATGATTTTAGAAACTTGAGTCTCTTCTAATTCTTTTCTTAGTTAAGGCACTTAAAGTTTATTCACCCTATTTTGTTCACCTTTTCAAAGAATCAATTTGGTTTCACTGATTGTTCTCCATTGTTTTTCTATTATCTCTCTCTTTTTTATCTTTGTACTAATGTTATTACCTTCCTTCTGCTTTCTTTGGATTTAGTTTTCTCTTCTTTTTCAAGTTCAAAGATTGAAGGTTAGATTACTGATTTGTGCTCTTTCTTTTTCTTTAATATAGTCATTTTCTTCCATGTCTTTTCCCCTAAGAATTGCTTTAGTGCATCCTATAAGTTTTGGTATGTTATGTTTTCTTGTTCATTCATCTTGAAAAGTTCTCTAATTTTCCATGTGATTTCTTCTTTAACTAATGGTTAGGTAGAAGTGTATAACTTAATTCCTCATATTTGTAAATTTCTCAAAATTTATATTGTTGATTTCTAATTTAATTTTATTGTGGTCAAAGAACATATTTTGCATTATTTCTGTCCTTTACTGTGTCTAAAGGCTTGTTTGATGGACTAATTTATGGTCTATTCTGGAGAATGTTCCATGAGCTCTTGAGAAGAATATGTACTGTGATGTTTTAGGTGAAGTGTTCTATACTTGTTAGGTCTTCTTTGTTTATAGCATTGTTCAAATCTTCTTTACACTTCCTGCCCTTCTAACAAAGGTTCTATCCATTATATTTAGCAGGATATTGATGCTTCCAACTATTATTGTTTGAATTTTCTATTTCTACCTTCAGTTCTGTCAGTTTTTGCTTCATCTATTTTAGGGTTCTGTTGTTACATTTATGCACATTTATAATTCTTATATCTTCTTGATTAATTGACCTATTTATCATCCTAAAATGTGCAGATTTTGCTTTAGTCACAGTTGTTGTCTGAAAGTCTATTTTGTATGATATTTATATAGTCACGCCAGCTATCTTGCAGTTGCGGTCTGAATGGTATTTCTTTTTCTATCCTTTTACTTTCAACCTATTGGTATCAGGTCTAAAGTACATTTCCTGTAGACAACATAGAGTTGGATATTTTTGTTTCTCATCCAGCCAATCTCTGCTTTTAATTAGATTGTAAATATTATTATTGATACAGTTGGAATCACATCAATTATTTTGATTTTATTTTTCTTTCTGTCTCATGACTATTTTATTCCTCTAGTCCTCTTTTGATACCACCTTTAAAGTAAATATTTTCTAGTGTATCATTTAATTTATTTAAGTATTTTAAACTCTTTTTTTTCTCAGTGGTTTCTCAGTAGTTGCTCCAGAGGTTATAATACACAGCATAAGCTATCAGAACCTACTTCATATTTATACTCACTGAATTCCATAATATATAGAAACTTTACTCCTATAGAGCTCTATTTCCTCCCCCATCCACTTTGTGCTATTATTTTTAAGACATGTTAATATATTACTATATATACTTTCACAGTCTAGAATAGTTGCCCCATGAGTTCTTTCATGGTGCATTTAGTCAAAAGAAACAGATTCAGTATGCTTACTCTATCTTCTTCAGGATCAGAACCCTCCTCCTTTTTGAAGGGAAGCTCTGTACCACAGCAAACTAGTCATATATGTTTAATTTTGGTATATATGGTGTATATATGTGTCTTTTAAAAACTATTTTCTGTAGATAATTAAGTTCTGTAATTAAAAATTTTTTAAAGAAAAAATAAAGAATAGGACAAAGGGGAAATTAACAGGAAGCAGAGAAACACATAAAGTTTGGTAGCAAGAGAGAGAAAGATGATGAAGAGGGAGAAATTATGAAACCATGCTCCATAGGATTAATGGAAGCTGGTGTTTAACAGAAATCATTGAATGCGTCTAACAGAGCAGCAGATAAGGGAACAGTTTCTTAGAAAACCCTCTGCTTGTAACCTGCCTTTACTGATTAAGCCTACTTCTTTTGTATTTTTTCCCCTTTCTCTAAATACAAACCCTCCAAACTTCATGAACCCTACATAATTTATCATCAGACTTCTAACCACCCCTATAGATAATACTTCTGATGTATGAATCACTATAGTAATGGGGGCTTCAGTTGTTTTCCAAAAATTTGGAGTCAGCTCCTGCCCAATACACCTGGCTAAGACTAGTTGAGCCCACTGACCCTAAAGCTGGGCCTGCACAGAAATGTGATACTTCATCTTTCCCCAATCTCCAATCACCTTTCCAAATGCCTGAGACCACTCTGCTTCTTTATATCATAAATACCTCAAGCCTCTGGCCTTTGGAGATGCATATCTGAGATTTATTCTCCTGTGTCCTCACTTGGCTACCTCACAAATAACACTGTCTCTGTTGCAAATGTCAGTGACTCAGTGTTTGGCTTGTTGTTCTACGGGCAAACAAACCTGGTTTGGTTACATATTTGGTGAGCAAGCCAGGAGATAACTCCAGACAGTCCTTTTGCCCATGGTTCTTCAGCCCCTTACCAGTATTGATAGCCTGTGGATGAGTCCAAACAGCTGCCTGGTAGACACTCCACAGGATTTCCCCCAGACCCAAAAAGATCAGTGTTTTCAAGTCACTTAGGCATATCCCAAACAACTCAATAATATTTTTAGGAATAAAAAGTATCTAGCATCCAAGAAGTTAAGACACAGTGCTTGGCATCCATCAAAAATTAGGTAAGTAAAGTTATAGGAAAATAAAATCCATGATAAGGAGAGAAACTATTAATGAAGAAAAAGATAAACTAAATAGTCCTATATCTATTACATGAAATAAATTTATAGTTAAACATTCTCCCACAAAGAAAACTACAGGTATCTTCACTGAAAATTTTACCAAATATTTAAGGAAAACATATTACCCATTTTACGCCAACTCCTTCAGGAATACAAGAGGAAAACATGTTTCCTAACATTCTACATGGGCACCATTTTTCTGATCATGGAATTACATGTTCCAAGAAATCATATGTTTAATTGCAAATTAATGCCATGATTGTAAATGAGATTCATGTTCCAGTATACTTTCTTGCTAGTATGTAAAGATAAAGGAAAACTCCCATTTTCTTCTTCATATTTTTATTTTCCTCACGAGTTATCTCATGAAATCCACTTAAAATGTTGTCACTTTAATGTAGAAATCTTTTTCATGTGCTTCTCTCAAGAATTTTTTGCTGGAAAAACAAAACAGAAAAAACCAAATCAACCAACGAGTTAGCAAATAAAAACACACATTAAAAAATAGAAAATAATAAAAGTAAGTTTGGATGCCATCCGTGCACAAGTACAAACTGATCCTTAACCATCAGCTTTTTACAATCCAATAAAATCCATGAGAGATTGACACTCATCCTGCAAAAGGCTCTGCTGACTGTGCAGACCCAAGAAAGCCGTTAGAAAGTGCTACTCTCACTTGGTCTTTTTAGACCTCTGACCAAAGACACCTTTGGAAAGTCAAGGGGTGAGTTGAAAATCTTAGCCCCATTTGTTATGCAGTGAAATATGTCCCTTCAAAAATTCATATGCTGAAGCCTTAACTCTCAGTATCTCAGAATATGAGATTGCCATATTTAGAAACATGGTTCTTGCAGATATAATTAATTAAGATGAAGTCATACTGGAGTAGGTTGGGCCCCTAAACCAATTTGACTGGTGTCATTATACAAAGGGGATATTTGGACGTAGAGACATGCCAGGGAGATGCCATGTGGAGACTGGAGTTAAGCTGCCACAAGCCAAGGAACTACCAGAAACCAGGAGAGACCTGGAACAGACCCTTCTCTAGAGCCTTCAGAGGGAGCATGGCCCTGCCAACAACTTCAGTTCAGACTTCCAGGCTCCAGAACTGTGAGACAATACATTTCTGTTGTTTAATTCACTCAGTTTGTGGAACTTTATTATTGAGGCCCTAGGTTACGAAGATAGCATATTTCTCATATTAAAAGACTTTTACTAGTTACTTTTTTCCCCTATCCTTGATACTTTCCATTACTTGTAGTGACAAAATTTGCCTGAATCTTACAAGCACCTACACAAGATTTATTTCTTTATTATCTTTTCAAAGAGAGTCTT
Organism: Monodon monoceros; assembly: GCF_005190385.1. Classification (NCBI taxonomy): domain Eukaryota; kingdom Metazoa; phylum Chordata; class Mammalia; order Artiodactyla; family Monodontidae; genus Monodon; species Monodon monoceros. The sequence continues at coordinate 98,876,178 of NW_021703784.1, read as the reverse complement.
TATATTTTTTCTTTAAAAAAATTTTTTAACATCATTAATGGAGTATAATTGCTTTACAATGGTGTGTTAGTTTCTGCTGTAGAACAAAGTGAATCAGCTATATATACACATATATCCCCATATCTCCTCCTTCTTGTGTCTCCCTCTCACCCTCCCTATCCCATCTCTCTAGGTGGTCACAAAGCACCGAGCTGATCTCCCTGTGCTGTGTGGCTACTTCCCACTAGCTATCTATTTAACATTTGGTAGTGTATACATGTCCATGCCACTCTCTCACTTCGTCCCAGCTTACCCTTCCCCCTTCCCGTGTCCTCAAGTCCATTCTCTACGTCTGCATCTTTGTTCCTGTCCTGCCCCTAGGTTCTTCAGAACCTTTTTTTTTTTTTAGATTCCATATATATGTGTTAGCATATGGTATTGGTTTTTCTCTTTCTGACTTACTTCAATCTGTATGACAGACTCTAGGTTTATCCACCTCACTACAAATAACTCAATTTCATTTCTTTTTATGGCTGAGTAATATTCCATTGTATATATGTGCCACATCTTCTTTATCCAGTCATCTGTTGATGGACACTTAGTTTGCTTCCATGTCCTGGCTATTGTAAATAGTGGTGCAATGAACATTGTGGTACATGACTCTTTTTGAATTATGGTTTTCTCAGAGTATATGCCCAGTAGTGGGATTGCTGGGTCATATGGTTGTTCTATTTTTAGTTTTTTAAGGAACCTCCATACTGTTTTCCATAGTGGCTGTATCAATTTACATTCCTACCAACAGTGCAAGAGGGTTCCCTTTTCTTCACACCTTCTCCAGTATTTATTGTTTGTAGATTTTCAGAATGGCCATCATCAAAGAGTCTTTAACTCAACATGATCTTCCTAACATTGTTCCTTCACTGGTCATCCCATTTCTTTTCCCTTTATATCCCCTGCTCTTATGGATCTGAGGATCATGAAATACTGTCATGAGGGCAGGTAGGATATGCCCTCACAGTAGAGCTAATTACTGTCTCTTCAGCACTAAAACTACCAATGAGAACAGGGCAGAGAGGAATCTCTGCAGTCTAGACTGGAACTCACAATGGTTAGAAATGACCTTGCCACTTGTGAAGGCCATGGCCCAAGATGGAAGTATCCCAGCAGGCTCAGCCTTTCCAGTGATCTAAGGGACCCACCCTGTGTTTTGTCTTTCTCACTCACAGATCCAAAGCACACAGTCTCTCCCAGGGGATGGCTAGAAGCATTACTCACTTATTTTCCACATCCTGGATGGTGTCAAGCAGAGGCAGATTTCTGGTTTCAGGTTGGAAAGGGACAACAAGACTCGCAATAATGGGACATACTCCATAGATGATCCAGGGCAGAGTGGGTAGATACACCACCAGGGTCATCAAGAGGGGAGCCAGTGCTGACCCACACCTACTGGCCATTACATCTAATCCCAAAGCTTTTGCCCTGAAAGATAAACAAGAATACATAATAATCCAGTAAAAATCCACACATGTAACTTATGATCTATTATTTTGATGTGATTATGGAACACGCTAAAACACAATTATTACATATGTGGGCTTTACGAAACACTCGTTTTTGTGATTTGCTCTGTGATTTTCTAGCTGTCTTTGAAAGGGTCAAAATGTGTTAAGACCCATTTTCATCATTTTAATAAAAACAGATGTATTGAAGTACTGCTTGGCACGGTACATGGCACCAAGTCAGCTTTTCTGATAAACTTTGGTGATAGTTGTTTTTTAGTATATTGTTACTATTACTGTTACAAATAATCGCTTTATAATTAACATTTCTTATTATGTTATTCCACAATAAGCATCAATTAGCTGGGAAAGTCCTATTTTTTGGCCCTGGAGGGATATTCAAAGTTCTTGGTTTTTGATTTTTCATTTTCTATTCTAGTAGTACAGTTTACAGTTATTAGATGATAAACAATAAAAAGTCACTTTTTAGAAAATCCATATCCAAAGCCAACCTCAAGTACACAGTAATTAAGGTTAAATCCACTTTTTTTGTTTGTTTTTATTTTCTAATATGTTTAGTGCTTTATATTTCTGTTTTACACTCATAATTGGAACTTACAAATGGGCAACTACTACCTTATTATTAGTGGAATTAGAACATTTTCCTGGTCCCTTTCCTAAATCACAAATTATATTAAACTACTGGACACTATATATCAATCTTTACTCAGGCTTTGGAAGGATATAAAAAATCCTTATACCTGAGGAGAGTGGGGATGAGTTCATTACAGTGGACAGAATAACTGGTGATAGAAGCGGCACCACAGCTGATTCCCACACTTGCCAAAGTCACACACAGGGTCTGCATTTCTAGAGAGAGGAAGACCAGTGAGATTAAGAAAGCTCTGTTAAAGGAATCAGCAACCACCAAATTTATTCAGGACAAACAACTCTACAGGTTATTTGTATGTTTGAAATAGATTGTAGAAAATATTACAGTAGCAGGATCATGGAGTCTTATAAACTGAGAAAGATAAAGTTATCAACATAGGTTGTAAAATGTACATAAAATTATCTCGGTTAATTGTAGCAAATCTCTCTGTATATCTGAGATTTGCCAGAGAAGAAGAAGGAAAGGTGAGTGTGGCAGAAATTTGCTTTTAGTTATTCTGTCCAGTACTTGCTGTATGCTTATTATAGAAGGTAGGACTGTCATGTGGACAATTACTGTGTCTAAGCCTCAGCTTTAACCTTGAGGACTTTACAATTAAAGTGCAGAATTTAAAGTGACCAGTCATCCTGGTTTTCCTGGGAATTAGGAGGTTTTAGCAATGTGAGATTTTCATTAATAAAACCTGGAAAGTCCCAGACAAACTTCAATGAGTCAGTCAACCTAGTGTAGATACAGCATTGCTGTGGGGTGAGTATGGTACAAGAGAGTAATAGAAGGACAGGGCTCTTCTGTTAGTGGACAGGCTGAAGAGAAGCTGGATCTACATCAATGTTAGACATGAGGAACCAAAAATGGAAACTTCTATTTGGAAAAAAAGAATTTGGGACCACTAAAAAAAATTTCAGAGAAACAGTTTTCTGCACAGTATAAAAAGAAATCTAATTATAGCTTTATAATATTGGAAAGAACTCTCGTGTAAGGGAGTAAGCCTGCATCATTAATGATATTCTAAAGAGCAGAGTCCACCCACCTGTAATGCTGTGAAGCATATTCTTGCATTGGGAGATGGTGAAGCATAGTGCTCACTAAGGTTCTACTAACCATTACATATCATTTTTCTATTAACTTGTAAAGTAATCTAACAGGGAATGGACAAGGATTTTTTTTAATACCTATTTTAATTAATTTATTTATTTTTGGCTGTGTTGGGTCTTCGTTTCTGTGCGAGGGCTTTCTCTAGTTGCGGCAAGCGGGGGCCACTCTTCATCGCGGTGCGCGGACCTCTCACTATCGCGGCCTCTCTTGTTGCGGAGCACAGGCTCCAGATGCGCAGGCTCAGTAGTTGTGGCTCACGGGCCTAGTTGCTCCACGGCATGTGGGATTTCCCAGACCAAGGCTCGAACCCGTGTCCCCTGCATTGGCAGGCAGATTCTCAACCACTGCGCCACCAGGGAAGCCCCAGACAAGGATTTTAATCTGCTTAAATTCTATTCCTACTGTTCACTCCTTCATTCCTTGAAAAAGGGGGATTTTTTTCATTTCCTGGGAGACTCTCATGAGCAAGAGCTGCAGTCATGGTGACTTAACACCACACTCATATGTGGGTATGTAGAGACGGGGAAGTGACTAGTCATCAAAGCTGGTAATGAAGAACCTAAACAGAGGGAGTGACCATGCTGTGTCCTCACCTGGGGGGTCATTGCAAGGCCTCACCCCTCTATGTTTGTTATTTGAAGTGTGAATGGACAAAAGGCAGGTAAACAATTGCTGTCCTAGAGAAATAATCTGGGATAAATTGTACCAGTTTAAGACACTTCACAATGTGATGAGATGAACATATGCCTGATTTGCCCCTCACTGACCTTTAGTTTTTTTCCCCAAAAAATTTTTAGCAGAATTTCTCATAAACCATCAGATTGGTTTGGGGGAATACTTAGCACATAACTGGTACCTCTTTTTTTTTTTTTTTTTTTTTTGGTATGCGGGCCTCTCACTGTTGTGGCCTCTCCCGCTGCGGAGCACAGGCTCCGGATGCGCAGGCTCAGTGGCCATGGCTCACGGGCGTAGCCACTCCGCGACATGTGGGATCTTCCCGGACCGGGGCACGAACCCGTGTCCCCTGCAGCAGCAGGCGGACTCTCAACCACTGCGCCACCAGGGAAGCCCCTGGTACCTCTTTTTAAACCTGACTTCAGACAAGTGTGACCAATACAATCCCTGAAGGGTGGGAAAAAGACACTTTTTTCCCCAAAGTCCAGTCTTCTCTCACCTTGGGGCACAAACGTGTTGGTCAAAATGGAAAATCCCACCAGGAACATGAAAAGCATCTGGGTTGGTCGACGGCCCATATAATTCAATACTAGAAGTGCAAGACATCGGGCTAAGGCAGTGAGAACTCCAAAGATTACCTGGAACAGGAAAATATTGCTCCCAAAGTGCTGTAGATTGATAAAGATGCCAAAAAAGGGTATTGTGCTTGCAAATCTGTCGTGAACAAAAGAGGAAAGACACAAGCTGTAAGATTTAGAACCAACATGTTGCAATCGATTATTATATTGACACAGGCAGCCAATGATCAATGTTTAACAATTAAGGTGTAGTCTGATTTGTATAACACTTCCTTTTAGGGTGATGAAGTTACCATTAAAATAACATGGTTATAAAGGAAAATGATATTCCTTTTGTCCTTCTTTTTTTTGAGTCCCTAAGCATAGAGTTAGCAGTGACGGGAAAACATAACCTGACTCAATCACCAAACTGGATGGTATAGAGAATTTGAATATATAAGCATTAAAACTTAAAATTTAGGGAAATCATTTCTTTTTGAGAGTTGTCTGTATGCTGTGAGTCCTCCCTCTATTCCGCCAACCCCAATACTGTAAAGCATTTCCCTTTTCTCAACTAGTGACTGAAACTGCAAAGAAACTACCTGTGTCCCCTTGACTGGGAGCATAGTATCCTGGTTCCAAACACAGTTCTGGGAAATTTAAAGTTCATATCAGAGTTCTTGGGGCTAAAAGAAAATGTAAGAATTCAGGAAAGCAAACATGTACCAACTGTACCATCAGAAATGGAATCAAAGATTCCCACTGAGGATCTACATTTTACCCAAAGAGCATCTAAAGGAAAGGAGTCCACATAAAAGAACTATTTCACCCAGAGAGAGACAGATTTAGGTATTGCAATAGAAGAAAACATCACACTAAACAGACATTTCTCCAAAGAAGATATACAGACTGCCAACAAACACATGAAAGAATGCTCAACATCGTTAATCATTAGAGAACTGCAAATCAAAACTACAATGAGATATCATCTCACACCAGTCAGAATGGCCATCATCAAAAAATCTAGAAACAATAAATGCTGGAGAGGGTGTGGAGAAAAGGGAACCCTCTTGCACTGTTGGTGGGAATGTAAATTGATACAGCCACTGTGGAGAACAGTATGGAGGTTCCTTAAAAAACTACAAACAGAACTACCATGCCACCCAGCAATCCCACTACTGGGCATATACCCTGAGAAAACCACAATTCAAAAATAGTCATGTACCAAAACGTTCACTGCAGTTCTATTTACAATATCCAGGACATGGAAGCAACCTAAGTGTCCATCAACAGATGAATGGATAAAGAAGATGTGGCACATATACACAATGGAATATTACCCAGCCATAAAAAGGAACAAAACTGAGTTATTTGTAGTGAGGTGGATGGATCTAGAGACTGTCATACAGAGTGAAGTAAGTCAGAAAGAGAGAAACAAATACCGTATGCTAACACATATATATGGAATGTAAAAAAAGAAAAAGAAAAAAAAAAGGTCAAAAGAACCTAGGGGCAAAACAGGAATAAAGATGCAGACCTACTAGAGAATGGACTTGAGGATATGGGGAGGGGAAAAGGTAAGCTGGGGCAAAGTGAAAGAGTGGCATGGACATATATTCACTACCAAACGTAAAATAGATAGCTAGTGGGAAGCAGTCGCATAGCACAGGGAGATCAGCTTGGTGCTTTGTGATCACCTAGAGGGGTGGGATAGGGAGGGTGGAAGGGAGGGAAATGCAAGAGGGAAGAGATATGGGAACATATGTATATGTATAACTGATTCACTTTGTTCTACAGCAGAAACTAACACACCATTGTAAAGCAATTATACTCCAATAAAGATGTTTAAAAAGAAAATAGAAGAAACCATCACAGAACACAGCAATTGCAAACAGGTCTTCTCTTTATCATTGTATGTACTTTTTCCTTCCACTCTGATTATCTAGAATTCAGAAACGTACGTCTGTGTCCTAGTGGATATGAAAAGGTCAAAAAGCACAATGTAGTTAAATGAATAAGCAGTCTACTAGGATATGTCCGGGAAAGATAAATTATACTCTTCAATAGCCACTTTCTTAAGCTTGGCAGTGGGTGTCTATCGTCCTGTGTGCTTTTTGTCCATGTGTGTGAATCTTCAAAAATTCACAATTTAAAATTCCTCCTCCTGACGATACCAAAGTAAATACTTATATCCCCTCAAGAGATAATGAGCAAGACTTTAACAGAAGCCCTTGTGCTAACACACAAAAAACTGTATCCAAATTGGAAACAAATAAAAGTCCATCAGTATTGAAGTACATAAAGAAGTTGTCGTGTATTCATCCAATGGAGACTCAAGCACTAGGGAGGAGAACAACCTACTGTCACCTGCAACAGAATGGATGAATCTTCATGAATGAGCATGAGGAGGGACGGCCTGTCACAGAACCCTTCTATCATTTATATTATGTGACGGTCAAGGTCAGGCGACACTCATCTCCAGTGAAGGAGATCAGAACCACTGTTAGGTTTTATTTGGCACAGGAGAGGGTGGTGAGCAGAGAAGAGAGTCGGGCAATGGTGTGGAGGCGGTGAATATTGCTGAACCAGAGAGCTGAGGGAAGTCTTGGGGAATTAGGATTCTCTATCTTGATCTGTATGTTGGCTACCTTTTTACATACTGACATATTCATTGATTTGTAGATATTTCTGACCTCTTCATGTTTCTGTTTGCAATGTTTGCTGCAATTAAAATTGAAAGAAAAAAGCAGAAAATTAAGTGCCCAAATCTGTACTGTGATGGAAGTCCTCAACATCAATCTCCAGAGAAAAGACTGAGAGTGTGATAATGACCTTACTAACTTTTCATCATATAAGCAGTTCCGTGTGAGTGTTATTTGGTGTGATTTCCTCATTTTTTCTCCAAATCAGCGCCTCCCTCTCACAGCACTGTTAAAACCTATGAAATACATAGATTCATGTCCCCACTCTTTGAATGTTGTCATGCACTGCGTGGCGCCCACCTCACACAGAGCAGGAGACAGATCCTCTTACGCAGGTTGGGTGTGCGGAACAAGTCAAATACAGTGGTTTTGGTCTGTGCGGCCTCCAGCTCCTCCTGCATGGTTGCTCTCAAACCCTTCAAGAAGGACAAATGTGTCATTTGCCAACACAGTGCCAGGTATTGTGATGAGCACTGGCACCCAATAGGAGAGGAGAGATGTGTTCCCTTTCTTTATAACGTAACATATTACACATGCAATCACAGGAGTGAACATGGTATGAAGAAGGATGCAGGGAGTTAAGGGAGACTCCAGGAGATTAAATGGCAACAATGATATTTTGAAAATGAGGCCACAGAGGTGGGCAGGGCACCCAGGAGAGTACATAGGGTACAGAGTCAGATCAGGAATTGAGCTATAGGAAGAAGCTCTGTACAGTGCTCACAGCTTCTTTTCTATGAGATGGCCATGAAAGACCAGGGAATTTGCATTCTCAACTAGCTGCCCTTGTTAGAAAAGCAGTTTGTCTATAATAAGGAGAAGGCACGTGTCAACTTGTATCTTCTCTCCAACCCAATAACCACCTTCCCCTTCCTGCTCACCTCCATGTTCAGGGCTGCTTCAGCATTCTTTATTCCATTTCTGTGTGCAACTTTTTTAAGTTCCTTTAAGCCCTCATCTGGTTTATTGGTGATAATCAGCCACCGAGCAGATTCCACCAGCCACCTGATGAAAGAAGGGCACACTAGTGCAGTCAGCTCTCTCTTGCTTATTCGTCCTATGGTTAATTACAACATATGCTTTTTGCCTTCCATCCAATATCCACCACCAACTGAAGTGGTGGATATTAGACGGAAGGCAAAAAATGTACTACATGCATAGGATCACAGACTTTGTTTTCAAATTGCCTCTCTGCTTATTCACCAGGAGATTTTCCAAGAGGCTTATGAAGCTTAAGTTTGAGAGTCCCTCGCTTGCATAATTCCCTTCCAAAGCTTAGCATGAGATCTGGCAAATTTGTGCCATAGTATATATTCTATATATAGTATATATAATGTATATTATATATATATTATTATATATAGTGTATATAATGTATATTATTTTGAAAAAAGAAGTCCCCAAATTATGTAAACTTTTAGGCCAACAAATATTGTGAATACTCCTGCCACTACCAGAAGTGTTGGTAACTAACTACATAAATGAGTCACTTATTTACATCTGCTTTAGTTTTCTTATAACTAAATGGAAACAATAAGCACATCTTCCTTGTTATGAGAACAGAATGACTTAGCAGATGAGTTGGACATGGATTACACTCTTCTTTCTCTCTGTACTCATCTCACTATATTAATCCTGTAGTCATCTTTCTGCGATCTACTAAAGCTAATTCTCCCTAGAGTGGTTTTAAGTGTAGGGATGGAATTATCCATAAATAAATATTTGTTAAAATTATTTAAGGGAAGAGGGAGTGTTGAACACGTAATGTAAGTCATCCAATCTGCATGTCATTTTCACTTCTGGAGAAATTCTGTTGCTATTTTGTTAAATTGCTCTATGAATAAATTTTCTGCCTCTTCCTTTATCCAATTTCATCTGCAACATAGAAAATCATGGAAAATTTTATTGTAACTTATTCATTCCAAAGCCAAAAAATTGAAGGTATATCTTCAAGTCTATAAGAAAAATAATATTGGAATAACTCAATGACCACAATACTGGGTAAGACTTAGGAAGAAAATGGCAGAAAATACCTCGAGCTCCCTGGAAGGAAGATCACTGTTACTCCCTATTCTACTTCTCAAATCTCAAATTGATCAGAGTGAACAGATGAGAAATGCTGGTTTAGGTCAAAACAACAGGAAATGGTCCAGGGAATAAGAAAATCAGTACATCCCAATTCAATATGCATTTTCATCCTAGGTTCCCTTAAGTGGAGTGAGAGAGAGGCTCATACCTTGAGGAGAAAAAGAAGACAAAGAATGGTATAGACACCACCAGCTGCAGGGTATGCCAGTCTCGAAAGACAAAAGCCAGTCCTCCCAGCATTATCTGTCCAATACTAATGGCACAGGTTATCAGTGTTATTACCATGGCTTTTGACTGGGACCTTGTCCACTCTACAACTGAAAGAAAACCCAGTTGGGATATTAATGTCACATAAGGGTGAAATTTCAAGGTTAAATTCAAGGCTTGGAAAATCAAGAAAATCAAAACTGTTGACTTACTGAGCATCCAGTTATTTGTTATGATGACCACAGCAGAACAACCTGACCAGAAGCGTAGTGAGCAGTAAATGAGGAAGGTGGGAGCAAAGGCTGCACAGGTCCCAGAGATGGCGAGCTGGAGCAAACACCACCTGAGAATCAACTTTCTCCCAAACCTAAGAAACAGAGAGGCAGGTTAGATTATGGGAGCAATGATAATTTGTGGTAAAAAAAAATTAAGAAAACAAAGCATACATTGAAATTTAGACAATGTTTTAGCAAGTGATTCTTTGTACCTGAAACCTTGAGTAAACAAGAGCTAAATCAACAACGGAAATCGCTTCATATTAACACTCTGGTTTACAGACTAACATGACTAAAACTTCATCATCCAATCCCCAGGAGGACTCTGACAGGAAGTGATACCATACAAAAGAAACTACAATGTTGGAAATTGGAATATACCATGAGCATTCATTGTACTAACATATGTATTTACCATAGTGGGGAGTCTGTATAGTGTGTAGAACACAAGAGAGCTAAAAGTGTACTTTGGTCTCTAGCACCAGACAGGTGAAGATGCAACTGATGTAAATGATCAGTGAAGCAATGCATCAAAGTTGTTGAAGATTTATGTAAGAGTCACTCTTTGTTGAATCTGTATTTATAAACCTCAAGTAATGTGCTTTCCTAGAATAGAATATAGGAACGCCATAACCCAGACAGTGACTATTATATCAACCTCTCACAGGAAAGAATTATGTAAAATGGAGAATGAAGAGAAAAAGAATGTGAAAGACAAATAAGGAAAAGTGAATTTTGTCTTTCATTGGGCATCAAGAAAAGAGGGTCTTAGTAGAGACAACGTGGACTAAACGAGATGTGGTAATGTAAATATAAGCCCATTGTCTGTAATAAAAACAGACAGACAGTGTTTGGTATTAGGAATTCCTCTGCAATATTTTAAAATAGAATCAAATAATTTCCCCCCAAACAGAAAATGGGATACATAAGAACAAACACAACAACAAATAATCATGTTCATAATCACTATCATCATCAAGAAAATAATTTAGAAAACAAAAAATGAAATGGTAGATGGAAAGAAAATCCCAAAACAATCACATCAAACTAATTGCTAATGACCTAAACACTCCATCGAACAATAGAGATTACCAGAGTGAGTTAAAAAACAGATGTACTGGGCTTCCCTGGTGGCGCACTGGTTGAGAGTCCGCCTGCCGATGCAGGGGACACGGGTTCGTGCCCCGGTCCGGGAAGATCCCACGTCCCGCGGAGCAGCTGGGCCCGTGAGCCATGGCCGCTGAGCCTGTGCGTCCGGAGCCTGTGCTCCACAATGGGAGAGGCCACAACAGTGAGAGGCCCGCGTACCGCAAAAAAAAAAAAAAAAAAAAAATTTCATTCTTTTACATGTAGCTGTACAGTTTTCCCAGCACTTCTTATTGAAGAGGCTGTCTTTTCTGCATTGTATATTCTTGCCTCCTTTATCAAATATAAGGTGGCCATATGTGCATGGGTTTATCTCTGGGCTTTCTATCGTGTTCCATTGATCTATATTTCTGTTTTTGTGCCAGTACCATACTGTCCTGTTTAGTGTAGCTTTGTAGTATAGTCTGAAGCCAGGCAGCATGATTCCTCCAGCTCCGTTTTTCTTCTCAAGATTGCTTTGGTGATTTGGGGTCTTTTGTGTTTCCATACAAATTGTGAAATTTTTTGTTCTAGTTCAGTGAAAAATACCATTGGTAGTTTGATAGGGATTGCATTGAATCTGTAGATTGCTTTGCATAGTATAATCATTTTCACAATGTTGATTCTTCCAATCCAAGAACGTGGTACATCTCTCCATCTGTTTGTATCATCTTTAATTTCTTTCATCAGTGTCTTATGGTTTTCTGCATAGAGGTCTATTGTCTCCGTAGGTAGGTTTATTCCTCGGTATTTTATTCTTTTTGTTGGAATGGTAAATAGTAGTTTTTCCTTAACTTCTCTTTCAGACTTTTCATCATTAGTGTATAGGAATGCAAGAGATTTCTGTGCATTAATTTTGTATCCTGCTACTTTACCAAATTCATTGATTAGCTCTGGTAGTTTTCTGGTAGCATCTTTAGGATTTTCTATGTATAGTATCAGGTCATCTGCAAACAGTGAGTTTGCTTCTTCTTTTCCGATTTGGATTCCTTTTATTTCTTTGTCGTCTCTGATTGCTGTGGCTAAAACTTCCAAAACTATGTTGAATAATAGTGGTGAGAGTGAGCATCCTTGTCTTGTTCCTGATTTTAGGGGAAATGGTTTCAGTTTTTCACCATTGAGAATGATGTTGGCTGTGGGTTTTTCATATATGACCTTTATTATGTTGAGATAAGTTCCCTCCCTGCTTACTTTCTGGAGGTTTTTTTAAATCATAAATCAGTGTTGAATTTTGTCAAAAACTTTTTCTGCATCTATTGAGATGATCATATGGTTTTTCTCCTTCAATTTGTTAATATGGTGTATCACATTGATTGATTTGCGTATATTGAAGAATCCTTACATTCCTGGGGTAAACCCCACTTGATCATGGTGTATGGTCCTTTTAATGTGCTGTTGGATTCTGCTTGCTAATATTTTGTTGAGGATTTTTGCATGTTTGTTCATCAGTGATATTGGCCTGTAGTGGCCTTTCTTTGTGACATCTTTGTCTGGTTTTCATATCAGGGTGATTGTGGCCTCGTTGAATAAGTTTGGGAGTGTTCCTCTCTTTGCTATATTTTGGAAGATTTTGAGAGGGATACGTGTTAGCTCTTCTCTAAATGTTTGATAGAATTCACCTGTGAACCCATCTTGTCATGGGCTTTTATTTGTTGGAAGATTTTAAATCACAGTTTCAATTTCAGTGCTCATCATTGGTCTGTTTATATTTTCTATTTCTTCCTGGTTCAGTCTCTGAAGGTTGTGCTTTTCTAAGAATTTTTCTATTTCTTCCAGGTTTTCCATTTTATTGGCATATGGTTTCTTGTAGTGAACAAAAAAGTGATGTACTTTTATACTGCCCACTGTAGTAACTAAAATATTGTCAGTTGAAAGATGGACCTACAGTCTGTCATACAGAGTGAAGTAAGTCAGAATGAGAAAAAAAAATACCGTATGCTAACACACTTATATGGAATCTAAAATAAAACAAAAAACGGTACTGATGAACCTAGTGGCAGAGCAGGAATAAAGATGCAAACGTACAGAAAGGACTTGAGGACACAGACGGGTGAAGGGAAAGCTGGGACAAAGCGAGAGAGTAGCATTGACATAAATACACTGCCAAATGTAAAATGGATAGCTAGTGGGAAACTGCTGCATAGCACGGGGAGATCAGCTCGATGCTTTGTGAGGACCTAGAGGGGTGGGATAGGGAGGGTGGGAGGGAGGGGATATGGGGTTATATGTATACATATAGCTGATTCACCCTGTTATACAGCAGAAACTAACACAACATTGTAAAGCAATTATACTCCAATAAAGAGGTAAAAAAAATGTAAATTGACAGAAAAAGATATAGAATTAAAATAGTAATAATAATGTGGGAGTCTTTATATTAATATCAAATAAAATAAATTTCAAAACAAAATACATTTCCAGAAAAGATAAGGCTGGAAATGTCAAATGTACCTTAACTTAAAAAAAGTTTGAAATACATGAAACAATATTGACAGAATTAGACACATAATTCACAATGATATTTGGAGATATATTTGAATGTTTTTAATGTCATATGATAGATACAGTACTTGTCATTTTAATCTTTTTTAGATGTACAAACCTGTGATTAATTACATTCGTCATGTTGTGCTACCATCATTGTCTTTTTTCTGAGACATTTACATCAACACAAAGAGAAATTCTATCACCATCAAGCAGTAATTTCCCATTCACTCCTGCCCTCTTATTCTTCTGATATCACTAATCTACTTTCTGTCACCATTAATTTGCCTATTCTAGATATATTTCATATAAGTGGATGCCTACAACATTTGTTCTTTTGTGTTGGGTTTATTTCATTTAGCATAATTTTTTCAAGGTTCATTCATGTTGTACCATGTACCAGAACTTCATTCTTTTTTGCTGTATTTGATATACAGCTGTCTAAGTCCCTGTGTTTAGAGTATACACCTAGGAGTGGAATTGCTGGTTCAGATGGCAATTACATGTTTAGATTTTTGAGGATCTGTCAAACTGCTTTCCACAGTGGTTTCACCAATTTATATTCCCACCATCAATGGACAAGAGTTTCAATTTCTCCACATGCTCACCAACACTTGAAATTTCTAATTTTTTTGAAGTACTGTTGATTTACAATATTATATTAGTTTCTGGTGTACAGCACAGTGATTCAGTATTTTTGCAGATTATATTCCATTATAAGTTATTATAAGATAATGGATATAATTCCCTGTGCTTTAAAATATATCCTTGTTGCTCTTCTGTTCTATGCACAATAGTCTTATCTATCTCTTAATACCATACCTCTAATATCTTCCTCCCCACTTCCTGTCCCCTTTTGTAACCACTAGTTTGTTTTCTGTATCTGTAAGCCTGTTTTTTTTTTTGCATACATTCATTGGTATTATTTTTTAAGATTCCACATATAAGTGATGTTATAGAATATTTGTCTTTCTCTCTCTGACTTATTTCACTAGCACAATATTTTCTAGGTCCATCCACATTGCTGCAAGAATTTCATTCTTATCATGGCTGAGTAATATTCCATTTTAAATATATACTACATCTTCTTTATTAGTCTGTTAATTGCTCCCATGTCTCAGCTATTATAAATAGTGCTGCTATGAATATTAGGGTGCATGTATCTTTTTGGATTAGTGTTTTCATTTTTTTCTAGATATTATCCCAGGAATGGAATTGCTGGGTCATATGGTAGCTCTATTTTTAGTTTTTTGAGAACCTTCCATACTGTCTTCCACATGGGTTGCATCAATTTACATTCTCACCAATAGTGTACAAGTGTTCCCTTTTGTCCACATTCTCACCAATATTTGTTATTTGTATTCTTGTTGATAGCCATTTTGACAGGTATGAGGTGATATCGCATTGTCTTTTTAATTAACATTTCTCTAATGATTAAAGATGTTGAGCATCTGTTCATGTGCCTATTGATCATCTGTATGTATTCTTTGGAGAAATGTCTATTTAGATCTTCCTATTTTTTTATCTAGTTGTTTGGTTTTTTTGATGTTGGTGTGTATGAGTTATTTACATGTTTGATTATTAACCCCTTATCAGTCATATCATCTGCAAATATTTTCTCCCATTCAGCAGGTTGTCATTTCATTTTGTTGATGATTTCCTTTACTGTGTGAAAGCTGTTAAGTTTAATTTTGTCCCAACTGTTTATTTTTGGGTTTATTTACTTTACTTTAGGAGACAGATCCAATAAAAACATTGCTTTGATTTATGTCAGAGTGTTCCACATATATTTACTTCTAGAAGTTTTATGGTTTCTAGTCGTACATTTAGGTCTTTGATCCATTTTCTTTTTTTATTTAAGTGTATATGGTTTTAGAGAATGTTCTAATTTCCTTCTTTTACATGAAGCTGTCCAGTTTTCTGAGCACCACTTATTGAAGTGACTGTCTTTCCCCCACTCTATATTCTTGCTTCCTTTGTTGATCATAAGTGTATGCGTTTATTTCTTGGCTCTCTATTCTGGTCCATTGATCTATATGTCTGTTCTTGTGCCAGTACCACATTGTTTTGATTACTGTAGTTTTGTAGTATACTCTGAAGTCAGGGATCATGATTCCTCCAGCTCCGTTCTTTCTCAAGATCATTTTGGCTATTGATGGTCTTTTCTGATTCCGTTCAAAAGTTAAAATTATTTGCTCTAATTCTGTGAAAAAATGTTCTTGGTATTTTTATAGGGATTACTTTGAATCTGTAGATTCCCTTGGGTAGTATGGTCATTTTAACATTAATTCTTCCAGTCCATGAACACAGTATATCCTTGCATCTGTTTGAGTCCTCTTCAATTTCTTTCATCAGTGTCTTGTAGTTTTCCAAGAACAGGTCTTTCATCTCCTTAGGTAGGTTTATTCCTAGGTATTTTATTCATTTTGATTGATTGGAAATTGAATTTTGTGTTTGATTTCTCTTTCCGATAGTTTTGTGTTAGTGTATAGAAATGCAACAGATTTCTGTATGTTAATTTTGTATCCTGCAGCATTGGTGAATTCATTGGTGAGCTCTGGTAGTTTTCTGGTGGCATCATCGGATTTTCTATGACTAGTATGACATCTGCAAACAATGACAGTTTTTTTAAAAAATTGTTTTTTTATTTCTTTTTATTGTATTTACATGGCTAGGACTTCCAATACTATTTTGAATAAATGTGGCAAGAATGAGCACCCTTTTCTTGTTCCTGAACTTATAAGAAATGCTTTCAGTTTTTCACAGTGATTATGATGTTAGCTATGTGCTTGTCATATATGGCTATTATGATGTTGAGGTATCGTTCCTCTATGCCCACCTTCTGAAGATTTTTTACTGTAAATGAATGTTGAATTTTATCAAAATCTTTTTCTCCATCTATTTAGATGACCATATGTTTTTTCTTAATTCTTCAGTTTCTTAATGTGGTATATCACATTGATTTGTTTGCAGAAACTGAAAAATACTTGCATCCATGCAATAAAACACACTTGATTATTGTGTATGATCCTTCTGATATATTGTTGGATTCAGTTTCCTAATAACAACATATTATTCAGGATTTTTGCAACTATGTTCTTCAGTGATATTTGCCTCTAATTCCTTTTTTTGTGACAGCTTTGTCTGGTTTTGGTATCAGGGTGATGATGGCCTCATAGAATATGTTCAGAAGTGCTCCTTCCTCTGAAATTTTTTGGAATAGTTTGAGAAGTATAGATGTTTTTGTTTTTTATTTTATTTTATTGAGGTATAGTTGTTTTACAATGTAGTGTTAATTTCTGCTGTACAGCAAAGTGATTAGTCTCATATATACATGACTATATATATGAATATATATATATATTCATTCTTTTTCATATTCTTGTCTTTTTTTGTTTATTACAGGACATTGAATATAGTTCCCTGTGCTATATTGTAGGAACTTGTTTGTCCATTCAGTATATAATAGTTTGGATCTGCTAATCCCAAATTCCCAATCTATCCCTCCCCCACCACTCCTCCTGCTTGGCAACCACAAGTCTGTTCTCTGTATCTATGAATCTGTTTCTGTTTTGTAGATAAGTTCTTTTGCATCTTATTCTAGATTCCATATATAAGTGATATCATATGCTGTTTGTCTTTCTCTTTCTGACTTACTTCACTTAGTATGATAATCTCTAGGTCCATCCAAGTTGCTGCAAATGGCATTATTTCATTCTTTTTGTTGGCTTAATAGTATTCCACTGTATATATGTACCACTGTATATATTTACCTTCTTTAGAGAAGGATAGATATGAACTGTTCTCTACATGTTTGGTAGAATTCCCCTTTGAAGCCATTTGACCCTGGACTTTTGTTTGCAGGAAGTTTTTAAATTAAAGATTCTATCTCACTTCTACTGATCAGTCTGTTCAAATTGTCTGTTTCTTCTTGACTCAGTATTGGCAGGCTGCATGCTTTTAGAAATTTGTTAATTTCTTCTAGGTTGTCCAATATTTTGATGTATAACTAGTCATAGTATTCTTTTATGATTTTTTTGTTTCTCTGTGGTATCAGTTGTTATTTCCTCTCTTTCATTTCTCATATTGTTTATTTGGGTCCTCTCTCTTTTCTTCTTAGTGAGCCTGGCTACAGGTTTATCAATTTTGTTTCTATTTTCAAAAAACCAACTCTTGGTTCCATTGATCTTTTCTATTTTTTTAAATCTATATTTATTTATTTTATTTCTGAACTTTATTACTTCCCTCCTTCTAGTGACTTGTGTTTTGTTTGTCTTTCTTTTTCTAATTATGTTTAGGTGATTTATTTGAGAATTTTCTTGTTTTGGGGGGAAGACCTGTATTGCTATAAACTTCCCTCTTAGAACTGCTTTTGATGCATCTCACAGTTTATGGAAAGTGTGCTTCATTTTCACTTGTCTCAGGGTATATTCTGATTTCCTGTTTGATTTTGTCATTGACCCAGTGGTTTCTTAGTAGCATGTTATTTAGTCTCCACATGTTTGTTCTTTTCCCATTTTTCTTCCTGTGGTTGATTTCTGGATTCATACTGCTGTGGTAGGAAAAAATGTTTTATATTATTTCTATTTTAACTTTGTTGAGACTTGTTTTGTGGTCCAATATGTGATCTATCCTGGAGAACATTCCATGTGCACTTGAAGAGAATGTGTATTCTGATTTTGGGGGGAGGGGGATGTAATGTCCTGTAGATATCAACCAAGTCCAACTGGTCTATTGTGTCTTTAAGACCACTTTTGCCTTACTGATTTTCTGTCTGGATGATCTGTCCACTGATGTCAGTGGAATGTTAAATTTTCCTACTATTATTGTATTATTGTCAATTTCTCCCTTTATGTTTGCTAGTGTTTGCTTTATATATTTAGGTGTTCCTCTATTGAGTGCATATATGTTAGCTAGTGTAATATCCTGTTCTTGTATTTATCCCTGTGTTATTATATAAAGCCTTCTTTGTCTTTTTCTATAGGCTTTGTTATAAAATCTATTATGTTTCATATGAGTACTGTTACTTCTGATTTCTTGTCGTTTCCCTTTGAAATATCTTTTTCTATCCCTTCACTTTCAGACTCACTCTCAAGTTGTCTCATGTGGGCAGCATACTGAATGTCTTGGTTTCTTTTCCCAATTAGCTACTCTATATCTTTTGATTGGAGCAGTTAGTTAATTGATATTTAAAGTAATTATTGATAGTGGTGTACTTTTGCAATTTTATTACATATTTTCTGGTTGTTTTTATAGATCTGCTTTCTTCATTTTATCTTCTTTTAGTTCCTACTATTGTGATTTGATAATTTTCTTTTTTAAATATTTTTCTTAATTTTTATTGGAGTATAGTTGATGTACAATGTTGTGTTGGTTTCAGGTGTACACACTACTATATATAAAATGATGATTTTCTTTAGTAGTGTGCTTGGCTTTCTCTCTTTTTGATTTTTGTGTATTCTTTTTATAAATTTATTTATTATTTATTTTTGGCTGCATTGGGTATTCCTTGTTGCACGCAGGCTTTCTCTAGTTGCAGCGAGCAGGGGCTGCTCTTCCTTGCACTGCATGTGTTTCTTATCGCGGTGGCTTCTCTTGTTGTGGAGCATGGGCTCCAGTCACACGGGCTTCAGTAGTTGTGGTGCATGGGCTTAGTTGGTCCGTGGCATGTGGGATCTTCCCCGACCAGGGCTCGAACCTGTGTCCCCTGCCTTGGCAGACGGATTCTTAACTGCTGTGCCACCAGGGAAGCCCTAAAAATATTTATTTATTTATTTATTTATTTGGTTGCACCCTGTCAGTTGCAGCAGACGGGTTCCTTAGTTGTGGCAGGCGTGTGGGATCTAGCTCCCTGACCAGGGATTGAACCCAGGCCCCCTGCATTGGGAGCATGGAATCTTAACCACTGCACCACCAGGGAAGTCCTGATTTTTGTGTATTTACTATAGGCTTCTGATTTATTTTTACCATGGGGTTCATGTATGTTGACTCATAATTATACCCACTTGTTTTAAACTGGCTGTTATTTAAGTTCAAACACATTCTAAGACATACACATTTTTATTCCCCTCCCCCACATTTGTGGTTTTGCTGTCATATTTTACATATTCATGTTTGTCTCTTAACTGTTTATCTCATAGTAGTTATGGTTGTTTTTACAATTTTTTGACTTTTAATGTACAGCTGGCACATTTAGTGATCTTAAATTCTTTCTATATATTTGTGTTTCCTAATGGGATTTTCCCTTTCTTATAGATCCTTACTTCTTTTCTATTTGGAGAAGAATATTCAACATTTCTTTTACGATATGTTTAGTACTGATTAATTCTTTCAGTTTTGCTTTACTAAGAAGTTCTTTATTTCTCTTTCTATCCTAAATGGTACTCTTGCTTGGTAGAGTATCCTGGGTTGCTGTTTTTTTCCTTTCAGCACTTTGAATATGTCATGACACTCCATTCTGGCTTGCAAATTTTCTGCAGAAAAATCAGTTGATAGCCTTATGGGAATTCTCTTGTATATAACTCATTGTTTTTCTCTTGCTGCCTTTAGAATCCTTTCTTTATCTTTCACTTTTATCATTTTAATTATGATATGTCTTGTTGTGGGTCTGTTTGGTTTAATCTTTTCTAGGACCCTCTGTGCTTCCTGTGCCTGGATATCTGTTTCTATCTCCAGGTTTGGAAATTTTCAGACATAATTTCCTTATATCCATTTTCAATCTACTTATCTTTCTCTTCTCCCTCTGGAACCCCAATAATGCAAATGTTGTCATGCTTCATGTTATCTCAGAGATCTTGTAGATTGTGATCATTTTTTTTATGTGTCCGGAGCCTGTGCTCCGCAACGGGAGAGGCCACAACAGTGAGAGGCCCGCGTACCGCCAAAAAAAAAAACAAAAAAGACAGTTGGCTATAAATGTATGGGTTTATTTCTGAACTCTCAGTTCTATTACATTTGTCTGTATGTCAGTCCTTATACCAGTACCATAACATTTGGTAACTGTAGCTTTATTGTAGTTCTGAAACCGAGATGCATGAGTCCCCTGAATTTACTCTTCTTTTTCAAAATTGTTTGGCTATTTGGAGCCCTGATTTCATATGAATATAAGTTTCAGCTTTTCTGTTTCTAGAAAAACATTACATTGGAGTTTTGATT
The DNA here is from genome assembly GCF_005190385.1 of Monodon monoceros. Lineage (NCBI taxonomy): Eukaryota > Metazoa > Chordata > Mammalia > Artiodactyla > Monodontidae > Monodon > Monodon monoceros. Next base: position 98,855,664 of record NW_021703784.1, on the reverse strand, counting down.
GTGACTTCATTGAAACTGTAGCTGCATTAAATATGATTGACTTCATTGATAATATTAGGTCTTCCTACCTCATTAACATGGGATACTTTCCATTTATTTAGGTCTTCTCTAATTTCTTTCAACAACGCTGTATAGTTTTCAATGTGCAAGTCTTTCACATCCTAGGTTAAATTTATTTCTAAGTATTTTATTCCTTTAGAAGATGATGTATGGGTAATAAATTTCCTAATTTCTTTTCAAATTGTTCACTTCAAATATATAGAAAAACAACTGATTTTTGTGTGTTCGTTTTGTACTCTGCAACTTTCTTAAATTCGTTTATTAGTTCTAATGAATTTCTTGGGCATTCTTTGGAATTTTCTATATCTATATGATCATGTCATCTATATATATATATATATATTATTATTATTCCTTTTTACTTTGGGTAAATTTTATTTCTCTTTCTCTCTAATTGCTCTACATAGGTTTACAGTATGATGTCAAATAGCAGCAGTGAAAGCAGACATCTTTATCTTTCTCCTTACCTTAGTGTGAAAGTTAATATTCTTTCACCATTGACTGTAGTGATAGTTGTAGCTTTATTCCTAAACACCCTTTAAAATATTGAGGAAGTTACATTTAATTCCTATATTATTTTCACCAAGAAAATTGTTTGATTTTATAAAATGTCTCCTAAGCATCAGTTGACATTATATAGGTTTTTTTCCTTCATTGTATTGATGTGGTATATTATATTGGATGATTATCTTATGATGAACCACTTTGCATTTCTGTGATAAATCCTATTTTTTTACAGTATATAAACATTTTAATATGCAGTTGGACTCAGTTTGCTTGCATTTTGTTGAATATTTTTAGGTCTATATTCAGAGGGGATATGGCTCTGTAATTTTCATTTTTCTGAAGTCATTATCTAGCTTTGATATCATAAGAACACTGGTCTTATAGTATGAGTTAGGAAGTTTTCCTACTCTTCTGCTTTATGGAAGAGTTCAAGAAGTATTGGCATTGGATTTGAGATAGTGGAGTAAAAGGATGTGCACTCACTCCCTCTTGCAAGAGCACTGGAATCACAACTAACTGCTGAACAATCATCAACAGGGATACACTGAAACTCATCAAAAAATATACCTCACATCCAAAGACAAAGGAGAAGCTGCAATGAGATGGTAGGAGGGGCACAATCACAATAAAATCAAATCCCATAACCACAGGGTGCATGACTCGCAAACTGGAGAACAATTATATCACAGAAGTCCATGCACTGGAGTGAAGGTTCTGAGCCCCATGTCAGGCTTCCCAACCTGGGGGTCTGGCAATGGGAGGAGGAATGCTCAGAGAATCAAACTTTGAAAGCTAGCAGGATTTGATTGCAGGACTTTGACAGGACTTGGGGAAACAGAGACTCCACTCTTGGAGGTCACACACAAAGTAGTGTGCACATCAGGACCCAGGGGGAAGGAGCTGTGACCCCATAGGAAATTGAACCAGACATACCTGCTAGTGTTGGAGGGTCTCCTGCAGAGGACAGGGCTGTGGCTTACAGCAGGGACAAGGACACTGGCAGCAGAAATTCTGGGAAGTACTCCTTGGCATGAGCCCTCCCAGTGTCTGCCATTAGCCCCACCAAAGAGCCTGTAGCCTCCAATGCTATGTCATCACAGGCCAAACAACCAACAGGGAGGGGACTCAGCCCCACTGATCAGCAGACAAGCAGATTAAAGTTTTACTGAGCTCTGCCCAAAAGAGCAACATCCAGCTCTACCCACACTAGCCCCTACCATCGGGAAGCTTCCACAAGCCTCTTAGATAGCCTCATCCACCAGAGGGCAGACAGCAGAAGCAAGAAGAACTAAAATCCTGCATCATGTAGAAGGAAAACCACATTCACAGAAGAACAGACAAAATGAAAATGCAGAGGGCTACGTACCAGATGAAGGAACAAGGTAAAACCCCTGAAAAACAATTAAATGAAGTGGAGATAGGCAACCTTCCAGAAAAAGAATTCAAAATAACAATAGTGAAGATGATCCAGGACCTCAGAAAAAGAATGGAGGCAAAGATCGAGAAGATGTAAGAAATGTTTAACAAAGACCTAGAAGAATTAAAGAACAAACAAACAGAGATGAACAATACAATAACTGAAATAAAAAAATACACTAGAAGGAATCAATAGCAGAATAACTGAGGCAGAAGGACGGACAAGTGACCTGGAAGATAGAATGGTGGAAATCACTGCCATGGAAAGAATAAAGAAAAAAGAATGAAAAGAAATGAAGACAGCCTAAGAGACGTCTGGGACAACATTAATAAACCAGCATTCACATTATAGGGGTCCCCAAAGGAGAAGAGAAAGAGAAAGGATGCAAGAAAATATTTGAAGAGATTATAGTTGAAAACTTCCCTAACATGGGAAAGGAAATAGCCATCCAAGTCCAGAAAGCACTTGGATGATTGTTCATCCAAGCCAGAGACTCCCAGGCGGGATAAACCCAAGGAGAAACATGCCAAGACACACAGTAATCAAATCGAAAAAATTAAAGACAAAGAAAAGTTATTGAAAGCAACAAGGGAAAAATGACAAATAACATACAAGGGAACTCCTATAAGGTAATGGCTGATTTCTTAGCAGAAAATCTACAAGGTAGAAGGGAGTGGCATGATATATTTAAAGTGATGAAAGGGAAGAACCTACAACTAAGATTACTCTAGCCAGCAAGGATCTCATTCAGATTCAACAGAGTAATCGAAAGGTTTACAGACAAACAAAAACTAAAAGAACTCAGCACAGCCAAACCAGCTCTACAACAAATGTTAAAGGAACTTCTTTAAGTGGGAAACACAAGAGAAGAAACAGACCTACAAAAACAAAACCAAAATAATTTTTAACATGGTAATAGGAACATACATATGATAATTACTTTCATTGTGAATGGATTAAATGATCCAGCCAAAAGACACAGGCTGCCTGAATGGATACATAAAGAAGACCCATATATATGCTGTCTACAAGAGACCCACTTCAGACCTAGGGACACATACAGTCTGAAAGTGAGGGGATGGAAAAAGGTATTCCATGCAAATGGAAATCAAAAGAAAGCTGGAGTAGCAATACTCATATCAGACATAATACTCTTTAAAATAAAGAATGTTATAAGAAACAAGGAAGGACACTACTTAATGGTCAAGAGATTAATCCAACAAGAAGATATAACAATTTTAAATATATATGCATCCAACATAGGAGCACCTCAATACATAAGGCAAATGCTAACTGCTATAAAAGAGGAAATCTACAGTAACAAAATAATAGTTGGGGACTTTAACACCTCACGTAAAACAAAGGACAGATCATCCAAACAGAAAATTAATAAGGAAACAAAAGCTTTAAATGACACAATAGACCAGATAGATTTCACTGATATCTATAGGACATTCCATCCGAAAACAACAGATTTCACTTTCTTCTCAGGTGCACACGGAACATTCTCCAGGTGAGGTGACATCTTGGGTCACAAATCAAGCTTCAGTAAATTTAAGAAAGTTGAAATCATATCAAGCATCTTTCTGACCAAAACTCTATGAAATTAGAAATAAATTGCAGGGGGAAAAAAGTAAAATACACAAACACATGGAGGGTAAACCATACGTTACTAAATAACCAAGAGATCACTGAAGAAATCAAAGAGGAAATCAAAAAATACCTAGAGACAAATTACAAAGAAAACACGATGATCCAAAACCTATGGGAAGCAGCAAAAGCAGTTCTAAGAGGGAAGTTTATAGCAAATATAATCCTACCTCAAGAAACAAGAAAAGTCTCAGATAAACAATCTAACCTTACACCTAAAGGAACTAGAGAAAGAACAAACAAAACCCAAAGTTAGTAGAAGGAAAGAAATCAAAAAGATCAGAACAGAAATAAATGAAATAGAAACAAAGAAACCAATAGCAGAGATCAATAAAACTAAAAGCTGGTTCTGTGAGAAGATAAACAAAATTGATAAATATTTAGCCAGACTCATCAAGAAAAAGAGGCAGAGGACTCAAATCAATAAAATTACAAATGAAAAAGGAGAAGTTACAACAGACACTGCAGAAATACAAAGCATCATAAGAAACTACAACAATCAATTCTATGCCAATAAACTGGACAACCAGGAAGAAATGGACTAACTCTTAGAAAGGTATCACCTTCCAAGACTGAACCAGGAAGAAATAGAAAATATAAACAGGCAAACACTACAAAAAAAGAAAATTGCAGACCAATATCACTGATGAATATAGATGCAAAAATCCTCAACAAAATACTTGCAAACAGAATCCAACAACACATTAAAAGCATCATAGACCATGATCAAGTGGGATTCATCCCAGTGATGCAAGTATTCTTCAATATACACAAATAAATCAGTGTGATTCACCGTATTAACAAATTGAAAAATAAAAACCATATGATCATCTCAATAGATGCAGAAAAAGCTTTTGACAAAATTCAACAACAATTTATGATAAAAGCTCTCCAGAAACTGGGTATAGAGGGAACCTACCTCAACATGATAAAGGCCATATGTGACAAACCCATAGCAAACATCATTCTCAATGGTGAAAAATTGAAAGCATTTCCTCTAAGACCAGGAACAAGACAAGGATGTGTACTCTCGCCACTATTATTCAACATAGTTTTGGAAGTCCTAGCCACGACAACCAGAGAAGAAAAAGAAATAAAAGGAATACAAATTGGAAAAGAAGAAGTAAAACTGTCACTGTTTGCAGTTGACATGATACTATACATAGAGAATCCTAAGATGCTACCAGAAAACTACTAGAGCTAATCAATGAATTTGGTAAAATTGCAGGATACAAAATTAATGCACAGAAATCTCTTGCATTACTATACACTAACAATGAAAGATCAGAAAGAGAAATTAAGGAAACAATCCCATTCACCTCTGCAACAATAAGGATAAAATACCTAGGAATAAACCTAGCTAAGGAGGTAAAAGACATGTACTCAGGAAACTGTAGGACACTGATGAAAGAAATCAAAGATGATACAGATGGAGAGATATACCATGTTCTTGCAATGGAATAACCAATATTGTGAAAATGACTCTACTACCCAAAGCAATCTACAGATTCAATGCAATCCCTATCAAATTACCAACGGAATTCTTTACAGAACTAGAACAAAAAAATCTTAAAATTTGTATGGAGACACAAAGGCCCCATATAGCCAAAGCAATCTTCAGGGAAAAAAACGGAGCCAGAGGAATAATACTCCCTGGCCTCAGACTATACTACAAAGCTACAGTAATTATGACAATTTAGTACTGGCACAAAAACAGAAATATAGATCAATGGTACAGGATAGAAAGCCCAGAGATAAACTCACGCACATATGGTCAACTAATCTATGACAAAGGAGGCAAGGATATACAATGGAGAAAAGACACACTCCTCAATAAGTGATGCTGGGAAAACTGGACAGCTACATGTAAAATGATGAAATTAGAACACTCCCTAACACCATACACACACACAAAAAAAAAACTCAAAGTGGATTAAAGACTTAAATGTAACACCAGACACTATAAAACTCTTACAGGAAAACATAGGAAGAACACTGTTTGACATAAATCACAGCAAGATCTTTTTTGACCCACATCCTAGAGTAATGGAAATAAAAACAAAAATAAACAAATGGACCTAACAAAACTTAAAAGCTTTTGCACAGCAAAGCAAACTATAAACAGGACAAAAAGACAACCCTCAGAATGGGAGAAAATATTTGCAAAAGAAGCAACAGACAATGGATTAATCTCCAAAATATATATACAGCTCATGCAGCTCAATATTAAAAAAACAAACAACCCAATCCAAAAATGGGCAGAAGACCTAAACAGACATTTATCCAAAGAAGACATACAGATGGCCAAGAGACATATGAAAACCTGCTCAACATCACTAATTATTAGAGAAATGCAATACAAAAACAATGAGGTATCACTTCACTCCAGTTAGAATGGACATCATTAGAAAGTCTACAAACCACAAATACTGGAGAGGGTGTGGAGAAAAGGGAACCCTCTTGCATCTATTGGTGGGAATGTAAATTGATACAGCCACTATGGAGAATAGCATGGAGGTTCCTTAAAAAACTAAAAATAGAATTACCATATGATCCAGCAATCCCACTACTGGGCACATACCCAGAGAAAAACCTAATTCAAAAAGTCATATGCACTCCAATGTTCATTGCAGCACTATTTAAAATAGCCAGATCATGGAAGCAACCTACATGCCCATCGACAGATGAGTGGATAAAGAAGTTGTGGTACATATACACAATGGAATATTACTCAGCCTTAAAAAGGAACGAAATTGGGTCATTTATAAAGACGTGGATGGACCTAGCAACTGTCATACAGATTTAAGTAAGTCAGAATGTGAAAAACAAAAATAGTATATTAACACATATATGTGGAATCTAGAAAAATGGTACAGATGAACCGGTTTGCAAAGCAGAAATAAAGACACAGATGTAGAGAACAAATGTATGGACACCAACGGGGGAAAGTGGATGGGTGTGTGGTGGGATGAATTGGGAGATTGGGATTGACATGTATACACTGATATGTATAAAATAGATAACTAGAGGGGGACCTTCAAGAAGGCAGACTAGTAAGAGGTGGAGATCACCTTCTTCCCAACAAATACATCAAAAATGCATCTACATGTGGAACAACTCCTACAGAACACCTACTGAGCGCTGGAAGAAGACCTCAGATTTCCCAACAGGCAAGAAAATCCACTCGTACCTGGGTAGGGCATAAGAAAAAGAAAAAACAGAGACAAAATAATAGGGATGGAACCTGCACCCCTGGGAGGGAGCTGTGAAGGAGGAAAAGTTTCCAACACTAAGAAGCCTCTTCACTGGCAGAGACAGGGAGTGGGTGGGGGAGAAGCTTCAGAGACCCAGAGGAGAGCTTAGCAACAAGGGTGCAGAGGGCAAAGCAGAGAGATTCCCACACAGAGGATCAGCGTTGACCAGCACTCATCAGCCTGAGAGGATTGTCTGCTCACCCCCCAGGGCGGGTGGGGGCTGGGAACTGAGGCTTGGGCTTCAGAGGTCAGATCCCAGGGAGAGGACTGGGGTTGGCTGCATGAACACAGCTTGAAGAGGGCTAGTGCACCACAGCTAGCCGGGAGGGAGTCCGGGAAAAAGTCTGGACCTGCCAAAGAGGCAAGAGACCATTGTTTCAGGGTGCGTGAGGAGAGGGGATCCCTTCCCTGTCTGCCCACAGAAGGCAGAGCACTGCCTAAACGAGCTCCCGAGACAGGAAAGAAATGCTAACACTGCTGCTGCAGCCACAAAGAATCCTGTGTGCAAGCACAGGTCACTATCCACACACACTCCCCCAGGAACATGTGCAGCACGCCACTGCCAGGTCTCGTGATCCAGGGACAACTTCCCAAGGAGAAAACACTACACACCTCAGGCTGTTGCAACATCACGGTGACCTCTGCCACCACCGGCTCGCCCCGCATTCCACTTAAAACTACCGTACCCCTCTCTGTTCCTGGCACGAGTAAGCAAGAGCCCCCAATCAGCCACTGCTTTAACCCCTTCCTTCCTGTGGGGAACAGATGCCTGAGAGCGACCTACATCCAGAGGTGTGGCCAAAACCAAAGCTGAACCCCAGGAGCTGTGCGAACAAAGAAGAGAAAGGGAAATTTCTCTGTGCAGGCTCAGGAGCAGTAGACTAAATCCCCACAATCGAGTTGATGAACCCTGCATCAATCAATAGCAGAAAAATTGAGGCAGAAGAACGGATAAGTGACCTGGAAGATAAAATAGTGGAAATAACTACCACAGAGCAGAATAAAGAAAAAACAATGAAAAGAATTGAGGACAGTATCAGAGACCTCTGGGGCAACATTAAATGCACTACCATTTGAATTATAGGGGTCCCAGAAGTAGTAAACAAAAAGAAAGGGTCTGAGAAAATATTTGAAGAGATTATAGTTGAAAATTTCCCTAATATGGAAAAGGAACTAGTCAATCAAGTCCAGGAAGTGCAGAGACTCCATACAGGATAATTCCAAGGAGAAACATGCCAAGACACATATTAATCTAACTATCAAAAATTAAATACCAAGAAAAAATATTAAAAGCAGCAAGGGAAAAGCAACAAATAACATACAAGGGAATCCCCATAAGTTGAACAGGTGATCTTTCAGCAGAAATTCTGCAAGCCAGGAGGAAGTGGTAGGATATACTTAACGTGATGAAAGGGGAAAATCTACAACCAAGATTAATCTACCCAGCAAGGATCTCATTCAGATTCAACAGAGAAATTAAACCTTTAGAGACAAGCAAAAAATTAACAGAATTTGGCACCACCAAACCAGCTGTACAAATGCTAAAGGAATTTCTCTAGGCAGGAAACAAAAGGGAAGGAAAAGACCTACAAGGAAAAATGCAAAACAATTAAGAAAATGGTAATAGGAACATACATATCGATAATTACTTAAAATGTAAAAGGATTAAATGCTCCAATCAAAAGATATAAACTGGCTGAATGGATATGAAAATAAGACCCATATATATGCAGTCTACAAGAGACCCACTTCAGACCTAGGGACACATTCAGACTGAAAGTGAGGGGATAGAAAAAGATATTTCATGCAAATGGAAATCAAAAGAAAGCTGGAGTAGCCATTCTCATATCAGACAAAATAGATTTTAAAGTAAAGAGTATTATAAGAGACAAAGAAGGACAGTACATAATGATCAAGGGATCAATCAAAGAAGAAGATATATCAATTGTAAATATTTATGCACCCAACATAGCAGCACCTCAATACATAAGGCAAATGCTAACAGCCATGAAAGGGGAAATCAACAGTAACACAATCATAGTAGGGGACTTTAACACCCCACTATCACCAATGGACAGATCATCCAAAATGAAAACAAGTAAGGAAACACAAGCTTTAGATGATACATTAAACAAGATGGACTTAATAGATATTTATAGGACATGCCATGCAAAAACAACAGAATACACTTTCTTCTCAAGTGCTAATGGAACATTCTCCAGGATAGATCATATCTTGGGTGCAAATCAAGCCTTAGTAAATTTAAGAAAATTGAAATTGTATCAAGTATCTTTTCCAACCACAATGCTATGAGACAAGATATCAATTACATGAAAAAAATCCATAAAAAGTACAAACACATGGAGGGTAAACAATACACTACTAAACAACCAAGAGATCACTGAAGAAATCAAAGAGGAAATCAAAAAATACCTAGAAAAAATGGGCCCGCATACTCCCCCCCCAAAAAAAAAAAACTACAATGAGATATCATCTCACACCAATCAGCATGGCCATCATCAAAAAATCTAGAAACAATAAATGCTGGAGAGAGTGTGGAGAAAAGGGAACCCTCTTGCACTGTTGGTGGGAATGTAAATTGATACAGCCACTATGGAAAACAGTATGGAGGTTCCTTAAAAAACTACAAATAGAACTACCATACGACCCAGCAATCCCACTACTGAGCATATACCCTGAGAAAACCATAATTCAAAAAGAGTCATGCACCAAAATGTTCACTGCAGCTCTATTTACAATAGCCAGGACATGGAAGCAACCTAAGTGTCCATCGACAGATGAATGGATAAGGAAGATGTGGCACATATATACAATGGAATATTACTCAGCCATAAAAATAAATGAAATTGAGATATTTGTAATGGGGTGGATGGACCTAGAATCTGTCATACAGAGTGAATTAAGTCAGAAAGAGAAAAACAAATACCGTATGCTAACACATATATATACGGAATCTAAGAAAAAAAAATGGTCAGAAGAACCTAGGGGCAAGACAGGAATAAAGATGCAGACCTACTAGAGAATTGACTTGAGGATACGGGGAGGGGGAAGGGTAAGCTGGGACAAAGTGAGAGAGTGGCATGAACCTATATACACCACCAAATGTAAAACAAATAGCTAGTGGGAAGCAGCCACATAGCACAGGCAGATCAGCTCGGTGCTTTGTGACCACCTAGAGGGGTGGGATAGGTAGAGTGGGAGGGAGGGAGATGCAAGAGGGAAGAGATATGGGGACATATGTATATGTATAACTGACTCACTTTGTTATAAAGCAGAAAGTGAACACACCATTGTAAAGCAATTATACTCCAATAAAGATGTTAAAAAAAAAAGAAGTTATACAGATTGCCAACAAACACATGAAAGGATACTCAACATCACTAATCATTATAGAAATGCAAATCAAAACTACAATGATGTATCACCTCACACCAGTCAGGTGTGAGGCCAACATCAAAAAATCTACAAACAATGTTGGAGAAGGTGTGGAGACAAGGAAACCCTCTTGCACTGTTGGTGGGAATGTAAATTGATACAGCCACTATGGAAAACAGTATGGAGGTTCCTTAAAAAACTAAAAATAAAAAAAAAATTTTTAAATAAACTAAAAATAAAACTACCATATGATCCAGCAATCCCACTATTGGGGATACACTATGAGAAAACCATAATTCAATGAGTCATGTACTACAATGTTCATTGCAGCACTACTTACAGTGGCCAGGACATGGAAGCAACCTAAGTGTCCATTGACAGAGGAATGGATAAATGGGATGTGGCACATATATAAAATGGAATATTACTCAGCCATCAAAAGAAATGAAAATGAGTTATTTGTTGTGATGTGGATGGACCTAGAATCTGTCATACAGAGTGAAGTAAATCAGAAAGAGAAAAACAAATACCGTAGGCTAACACATATGTTTGGAATCTAAAAAAAACCAAATGGTTCTGAAGAACCTGGGGGCAGGACAGGAATAAAGATGGAGATGTAGAGAATGAACTTGAGGACATGGTGAGGGGGAAGGGTAAGCTGGGAAGAAGTGACAGAGTAGCATTGACATATATACACTATCAAATGTTAAACAGATAGCTAGTGGGAAGCAGCCGCATAGCACAGGGAGATCAGCTCAGTGCTTTGTGTCCACCTAAAGGGGTGGGATAGGGAGGGTGGGAGGGAGACGAAGAGGGAGGGGATTTGGGGATATATGTATATGTATAGCTGATTCACTTTTTTATACAGCAGAAACTAACACAACAATGTAAAGCAATTATAGTCCAATAAAGATGTTTTAAAAAAAAGAACGCTCTCAAATAACATTAATTTACACCTGAAGGAACGGGCAAAGAGGAGCAACTAAGCCCAATGTTAGCAGAAGGAAAGAAATAACTAATAGCAGTTCAGAAATAAATAAAATAGAAACTAGGAAAACAATAGAAACCATCAACAAAACCAAGTCGCGATTTTTTGAAAAAGCAAACAAAATTGAGAAACTTATTTGACTAAGAAAATGAGAGAATATTTAAATGAAAAAATTTTAAATGGAAGCAGGTAGATTACAGCTGATACTACAGAGATACAAGGAGGCTACTGCAGATATGTATAAGTGACAACGCGGATAACCTAGAATAAAGGGGAAAATTTCTAGAAACATACAATCTACCAAGACAGAAACAGTAGCAAGTTCAGTATCTGAACACACCAATAGTGATGAAAGACATTGAATCACTAATCAAAACCTCACCCATCCTCAAAAGAAAATGTCCAAAATATTTAAACAACATATATAACTCAATATCAAGAAAAGTAAACAACCCTATATAAAAATGGGCAGCAGAACTGATTAGACATTTTTCCAAATACAAAAACAGATGACCAACTGGCACATGAAAAGATACTCAACACTAGGAATCATCAGATAATGCAAATCCAAATCACAATGAGATATCACTTCAAAGCTATCAAATACTTATCGTGAAACAGACCACAAACAACAACTCTTGGTGAGAATACGGAGAAAAGGGAACTTTTATACATTGTTGGTGGGAATGTGAATTGGTGCAGAAACTATGTAAAACAGTATGGAGTTTCCTCAAAAAACTAGAAATAGACTACTGTATGATCCAGCAATACCACTTCTGGATACATATCTGAAAAGAAAAAATACACCATTCAAAAAGATAAGTGCATACAAATGTTCATAGCAGCATTATTTACAATAGAAAAGATATGAAAGCAACCTAAGTGTCCATCAACAGACGAATGAATGAAGAAGATATTACATATATTTATATATATATATATATATATATATATACACATATATCTACATACAATGGAATATTACTCAATGATAAAAAAGAAGGAGGGGCTTCCCTGGTGGCGCAGTGGTAGAGAGTCTGCCTGCCGATGCAGGGGACACGGGTTCGTGCCCCAGTCCGGGAGGATCCCACATGTCGCTGAGCGGCTGGGCCCGTGAGCCATGGCCACTGAGCCTGCGCATCTGGAGCCTGTGCTCTGCAAAGGGAGAGGCCACAACAGTGAGAGGCCTGCATACCGCAAAAAAAAAAAAGAAGGAAATTCTAAAATTTGCAACACTGTGGATGGGCCTACAGAGTATTATGCTTAGAGAAAAAAGTCAGACAGAAAAAGACAAATACTCTGTGCTTTCATTTATATGTGGAATCTAAAAAATAATACAAATGAATTATGTAATTATACAGAAACAGACTCACAAACTAGGGGTTACCAATGGGGAAAGGGAAGGGCAGGGGAGGCAAGATAGGGGATGAGATTAAGAGACATAAACTACTATGAATGAAATAGATAAGCCACAAGGATAAATTGTAGAGCACAGGTAAATGTAGCTCTTAATTTGTAATAACTTTAAATGGAATATAATCTATAAAAATATTGAATCACAATTTTATGTACTTGAAACTAATACAATACTATAAATTGACTATATTTAAACGTTTTTTAAAAGACCTGATAATTTCACAGGTGAATTCTTACAAATATTTGAAGAATAAACACCAACTCTTCTCAAACATTTCCAAAACACTAAAGAGGAGAATACAGTCTCAAACTCATTTTTTTAATTTATTTATTTAATATCTTTATTGAAGTATAATTACTGTACAATGTTGTGTTAGTTTCTGCTGTACAACAAAGTGAATCAGCTATATGTATACATATCCCCCATCCCTTCCCTCTTGAGCCTCCCTCCCACCCTCCCTATCCCACCTCTCTAGGTCATCACCAAGCACCGAGCTGATCTCCCTGTGCTCTGCAGCAGCTTCCCATTAGCCATCCATCTTCCATTTGGTCGTGTATATATGTCAGTGCCACTCTCTCACTTCGTCCCAGCTTCCCCTTCCCCCTGTGTCCTCAAGTCCATTCTCTACGTCTGCGTCTTTATTCCTGCCCTGCCACTAGGTTCATCAGTACCATTTTTTTAGTTTCCATACATGTGTGCTAGCATACATTTTCCTGTTGTTTTTCTGACTTACTTTACTGTGTATGACAGACTCTAGGTCCATCCACCTTACAAATAACTCAATTTCGTTCCTTTTCATGGCTGAGTAATATTTCATTGTATATATGTGCCACATATTCTTCATCCATTCATCTGTCAATGGACATTTAGGTTGCTGCCATGTCCTGGCTATTGTAAATAGTGCTTCAGTGAACTTTGTGGTACATGTATCTTTTTGAATTATGGTCAAACTCATTTTAGAAGACCACCATTTTCAAGATATCAAAATCAGATAAGGACACAACAAGAAAACTACAGTCCAACATCTCTGATGAATATAGATGCAAAAAATTTCTCATCAAAATAATAGCAAACCAAATTTAACAGCACATTAAAAGGGTCATACAATATGATGAAGTGTGCTTCATCCCTAAGATGCAAGGAGTTCAACATATGGAAATCAATATACGTGATACACTATATTAATGGAATGAAAGTTAAAAATCATATGATCATTTCAAAAGATAAAGAAAAATCCATTTATATAATACAATATCCTTTCGTGATAAAAATGCTCGATTAATTGGGTGTAGAAGGAACATACCTCAACACAATAAAAGTGATATATGACAAGCCTTCAGATAACATCGTACTCAGTAGTGACAGTTTGCAAGATTTTCCTCTAAGTTCAAGGGAATAAAGGGAGCCCACTCACACCACTCCTATCAGCATAATCCTGGAAGTCCTAATCAGAGCTATCAGACAAGAAAAAGAAGTAAAATATATTCAAATGGGAAAGAAGGAATTACATTCTTTTTGTTACAGATGATATGAACTTGTATATAGAAAACCCGGAAGACTCAACCAAAAACTTTGTTAGAACTTATCTACAAATTCAGTACAGTTGCAGGAAACAAAATCAAACACATTTCTATATACCAACAATGAAATATCTGAAAAGGGTAATAAAAGAAACAATCCCATTTACTATAGCATCAAAAACAATAAAATGATTAAGGAGATGAAAGATCTGGACACTGAAAAAAACAAGATGATGAAAGAAATTGAAGTGGACAAAAATAAATGGAAAGAACTCATGTTCATGGATGGGAAAAATTAATATTTTTAAAATGTTCACACTACGCAGAGCCATCTATAGATTCAGTGCAATATCTATCAAAATTCCAGTGGCATCTTTCACAGAAACAGAAAAAAACTGTCCAAAAATTTATATGAAATCACAAATGAACCAAAATAGCCAAAGCAATCCTGACAAAGAAGATCCAAGCTAGAAGCAGAACACTGTCTATTTCAAGCTATATTACAAAGCTATAATAATCAAAAGAGTATGGTACTGGCATATAAAGAGACAGATAAACCAATAGAACAGAATCATGATTCAAGAGGTGACACATTCAGAGTCCACAATTTTCAGCCGTAAGATTAAAGGACGTTAGGCTTACAGATGACAAGGGGTACTTTAAGCCTCCCATTTCCCCTATGGGAGACTTGAGTATGTGGCAGCCATGCTGGTCCTCTTACTTTTGGATGACCCCTGCCAGGCACAGGATAACCCAAACTTCTGACTCCAAAAATTATGACTCCTGAGTTCTATAGATTAGTTACCTTATATGGTTGAAAGTATTACCTCTAATGAGGCTTTTTTTCTCTTACAAAATTAAACATACAGGTTATAGCCACAATTATTTCTAATTCAACTTCAGTACCATCTCACTGAGCACATAAATTTTATAGAAATCAATACTAATTACAGTGGGTAACCATGATATGAGGACTAATGTGAGAACTCACAAACATTTAGCTCACTGAATCCTTGGGAAAGGCCTACAATGTTGTTTCTTCAAACAGGCAGAACCTCCTATCTTGAAGCACCTTCCTCTCACTTCCCATTGGTAACTCCTTCTCACCTTTATAAATGAAGTTTATGGTAACTCACCTCAAACTACTATTCTGAAATGCACCTAGATCTTATGAAGAGGTCGTTTCTGTGTCCAGTACAGAGAGCTCTGTGGCAACAAAATGACATTCATCACAATGATTCTAATTCTGCATTTCCATCTATAGCTCCCTTGGAACCAAGGCAACCCACAACAGTATAAATTGTATATTGGTACTCAATAAAGAATCTTTATGAAGCAATTAATCATAAACTGTGAAAACACCACAGAGGAATGGCAGCAGTGATCTGGAGACACTCACCTGTCTGAGAGATGGCCATATATGAGGCCCCCCACCAGCATTCCAGCCATGAATAGGGATTGAACCACTGGTTTCTGTGACTGATAATCACATACGAGGTCCCACTGGAAGAGAAGGAAACCAGCACAGAGGAGCTTCACAGCATCTTTTACCATTCGATGCGCACTCACTCCAGTAGCCCTCAGTGAACACGCCCTCTGGTTTCCTTTACTACATCTACTCATCTGTATCATTCATGTCTCAGCTTAAGCATGGCTTTCACTAGATCCTCAGCTCACTCTCCCAGGTTATACCAGGGACAATCTTCATATTGACTGAGCACTGCATACCTCAGTGGTTCTCAATCTTTGTCACACATTGGAAAAATTGAGGTTTGTTTATTTTTTTTTAATCACTGATGCCTGGATCACACCTATAGTGAAATACATTCTGATTTGTTTCTCTGACAATTAGTCAGGAAATGGAATTTTTTTAAGTTAATACAAATATTTCCAACTGCAACTAGACTGAGAACAAGTGACCAAGAATAATTTTTCAGGGCTTCCCTGGTGGCGCAGTGGTTGGGAGTCCGCCTGCCGATGCAGGGGACGCGGGTTCGTGCCCCGGTCCGGGAGGATCCCTCATGCCACGGAGAGGCTGGGCCCGTGAGCCATGGCCACTGGGCCTGTGCGTCCAGAGCCTGTGCTCCGCAACGGGAGAGGCCACAACAGTGAGAGGCCCGCGTACCACAAAAAAAAAAAGAATAATTTTTCACACATTATATCAAGTATGTCCTTGTCTAAACGTCAATCTTCACATTAAATTTTAAGCTTTGCGATAGCAAAATTCATAACCAGTTTGTTGATTTCATCATCCTCAGTTGTAATGTAAGTGTTTGGCAATTAAAAAGATAAACAGGGCTTCCTTGGTGGCGCAGTGGTTGAGAGTCCGCCTGCCGATGCAGGGGACACGGGTTCGTGCCCCGGTCCCGGAGGATCCCACATGCCACGGAGCGGCTGGGCCCGTGAGCCATGGCAGCTGAGACTGCCGTCCGGAGCCTGTGCTCCGTGGCGGGAGAGGCCGTAGCGGTGAGAGGCCCGCGTACCGCAAAGAAAAAAAAAAAAAAAAGATAAACAATCACCGAAAGAATAAAAGAGAGCTGGTTATACTAGCTACTCAGTAACTGAATATCTGAACAGTACCTATTTATGTTATTCTAAACACCCACACCATGTACTCAGAAGAGGTAAATGGGGCCTTTACCTCAGTCACGATGGTGGAGGAGAAGGAGCTTCGGTCATACACCCAGCCGTCCACACAGGGCTCCGTGTCCAGGTCACTCATGTTGGGGAAGGTCCCGTTCAGTTGAAGGAGCTGCCACTGGGGGAGGAGGAAGCGATGACATTTCTCTGGTTTCAAGTTAGAATCCAACGGGATGAAGATTCTCAGGAGGACATCAGGGCTGAAGATCCCAGTGTCATTATCAGAGACAGTGTCATTATCAAGGATGGGGACCCAGCAGCGATGACCAGGAATGGCTGCAGTGAAGTTTTCCAGCAGTATGTGACAGGCTGCTATCATGACCGGAGGAAGAACGAAAACCATCTGAAGGATCTGGAATTTTCCCAGGCCACCAACTTCATTCAGAAGCTCCTCAAAAGCCATTGTGAAGAGGCAATTTTCAAGAAAACTCACAATGAATTTGTAGAGGTAAGTTCAAAGGGAGAAAAAATGTTTCTTTTCATTAACTCACACTAAATCTATGTGACCTCACATCAGTTTCTCATCAATGGTTCTCGCCGCTTCGCTGCTGCACCAGAACGTTGGAAGCAGTTTCCCCAATCTGTCTGGAATCACGAGGTATTCGTTTTTTAAGTAAAGTCATAGAGAAAATTATTTACCAAAGATACTTCTATCTGATGAACATTAAATCTGTTTAAAGGTTTACTCACTCAACGTGCTTCTTCTCAGTGATTCTGTAAAATCAACATTGGACTTTGGCATGTACATGGTCTCTAAATAATCTAAAATATGCCTGCTACAGTCTTTAGACATTTCCAGAAAATGGAATTTGAGAGACACAGAAGTGAATGCTTTATGATTTTTCTGGGGAAAGAACAGAAAGCAAGTGTTTTTCTTGTTTATACTGACTTTAAGTTACAATAATTAACAAAATATAATCCTTTGTTTCTAATTGAAGCATAGTGGAATATGGTGCAATTACTACCTTTTAGCAACTGACATGTGCTTCAGTTTCAGTCACACCCAGAACTCAAAATAATTTTAAATTCCTTCAAATAAAGACAGTGGAGAAAGAGAGGTGAGCTCACCTAAGGATTTATCTTCTGAGGTTTTCCCTTACAGAATATATTAAGGATCTTTTATGCACTACTGGTCAGAATCCTGATGAATTGGTCACTTCATCAAGATGCTCCTGGCCTCTTTACGTCTAGTAATGCTTCTCGATTTCCGGTATGTATTTTACTTATATTAATATAACATTCCAGGTTTCTTATACTTACAGTTTACATGCTACAACTTCCAATCTGGTATACTTTTAATTGAAGTGTTTATTGGTATTATTGAAGATTCACATGCAGTAGCAAGAAAAAATATAATGAGAATCTGCGTGCACTTCACTCGGTTTCCCCCAATAATAATATTTATGAAATTATAGTATAATAATCACAGCGAAGATATTGAGAGTGACACAGTCTACTGATCTTATTCAGATTTCCCCAGTCAGGTTTTCCTGTACTTGTGTTTGTGTGTGCATGTAATTAGAACTGTGTAGTGTTATCGCCCGTAGCTTCCTGTGCCCACCGCCATAGCCCAGATACTAAATAATTCCCTCTCCACAGGAAATCCTGTTTTAGTACTCTTATAAATGTACCACCAACCCTTGCTCCTGTCATTCCCTTTCCTACCTTTGGCATCTAGTGATCTGTTTTCCATTATTTAAAAGTTGCTATATAGAGGGGAGGGATCAAAAGGGTGCAGTGGGAGGATGTGGAGCTCACCAATCCTTACACACATGAAAAATACATCAACATGTGGAATAATTCTCACAGAATACTGAATGCAAATTGTCAGAAGAACTCCTAAACAAACAAAGCTTCAAGAAAGATTTCCACATAACAGAGGAGGACAGAAAAAAATGCCTATGGTCAGGATCCCAGCCCTGGAAAGGGATCTTCAAGTAAGAGAGAAATTTTGCAGGGGCAGACCCTCACCCTGAGGAGCTATCTGGTTGAGTCACAGCCTAGACATCCCAATCTGGGTTCCTGCGTAGATGAGACAAGACCTCTTGGTGGCTGGGAGAACCTCTGGGACAGATAGATGAGCTGGAGGAGCCTTGACCCTACACACAAGGAGAGCACACATTTTGGGTCCAATAATCAGGGTGGACAGAACTTTGAACTGGCAGCTACCGCCTCGCTGCACTCCCCAATCTGAGGGGGCAAACACCCCACCCCCACTCACTCCACAGCACATCTTACTGCTGCATCTGGCTGGGGCAGAGAGGTCCTGGGAGAATACTGCCAGTGAGGCAGCCTGTATACCTGACAGAAGTGCAGCCACCTCAATTCCTGCAGCCATAGCGCCCTGACCCCAAGCCCCAGTCTAGCGAACGCACCAGCCTGGCCACTCCACACCACAGCCTTGCACTAGATCTGGGATGAACACATCAGGGAAAAGGATGGGGTGCCTCTGAGTGGAGCTGTGGACACCAACACAGGCAGCGCTTCAGTTCTCTGCGAGCACACGGACCTCTATTGCTTCCATACTCCCCTCTTTTTGGGCAGGGCATGCACTCAAGGGGAAAGAAACCAGATGGAACCTGACTTTCAGAGCTTCTACTCCAAAAACTGGGGACCAGACCTGCCCATGAGAGCATGGTGATAGGCATGGAGCAGAGAGGAATTCCTGCCTCACTCTGGACTGGCGTTAGATCCCCCAAAACCAACCGCACCAACCTGAGAGAAGACATGGCTAGCATCCATTACAAACCAGCCTTTGAACCAAAGATATTGGACACACAGGGTCTACACCAGTATGCTCCCATCTAAAACACCTCTTCAACAGCACAACATATAACTGTTTCCCCTAAATTCATAGAGATAGAGAAAGTTAAGTAAAATGAAAATTCAGAGGAACTACTCCTAATTAAAGGAACATGAGAGATCCTCTGAAAGAACAAATAACAAAGCAGACCTCACCAGTCTATTACAACCCCAGTTCTAAAAGGAGGTAATAAAGATGCTAAAGGAATTAAGAAAATATATCAGTAGAAACACAGATCACTGTAACAAGGGACTAGAAACTATATAATAACACTTATCTGTTATTACAGAATATTGAATATAGTTCCCGGTGCTATAGAGTAGGTCCTTGTTTGTTATCTATTTCATATATAGTAGTGTGTATATGTTAATCCCAACCTCCTAATTTATCTCTCCCCCCACCCCCTTTCCCCTTTGGTAACCATAAGTTTGTGTTCTATGTCTGTGAGTCTCTTTCCGTTTTGGAAATAAGTTCATTTGTATCTCTTTTTTTAGATTACACAGATAAACGATGTCATATGATATTTATCTTTCTCTGTCCAGTTTACTGCACTTAGTATGACAATTTCTAGGTCCATCCATTTTGCTGCAAATGGTATTATTTCATTCTTTTTTATGGTTGAGTAATATTCCATTACATATATGTTTATATACATACATATACATATATGTTTATACACATACATATCCATTCATATGTTGATGGACATTTAGGTTGCTTCCATGTCTTGCCTATTGTAAATAGTACTGCTATTTACATGGGGTGCATGTATTTTTTCAAATTATGATTTTCTCCAGATATATGCCCAGGAGTGGGATCGCAGGATAATATCGTAGCTCTATATTAGTTTCTTGCAGAACCTCCATACTGTTCTCCATAGTGGCTGTACTAATTTACAATCCCACCCACAGTGTAGGAGGGTTTCTTTTCCTCAACACTCTTTTCAGCATTTGCTACTTGTAGACTTTTTTGATGATGGCCATTCTGAACGGTGTGAGGTGATACCTCATTGTACTTTTGATTTGCATTTCTCTAATAATTATTGATGTGGAGCATCACTTCATGTGCCTTTTGGCCATCTGTATGTCTTCTTTGGAGAAATGTCCATTTAGATCATGTGCTCATTCTTTTGATTGGGTTGTTTGTTTTTTGATATTGAGCTATGTGTGTTGTTTGTATATTTTGGAGATTAATCCCTTGTTGGTTGCATCATTTGCAAAAATTTTCTCCCACTATGTATGTTGTCTTTTTATTTTGTTTATGTTTTCCTTTGCTGTGCAAAACCTTTTAAGTTTAATTTGGTCCCATTTGTTTATTTTTGTTTTTAAATCCATTACTCTAGGAGGTGGACCCAAAAAGATATTGCTGCAATTTATGTCAAAGGGTGTCCTACCTATATTTTCCTCTAGGAGTTTTGTGGTATCCTGTTTTACATTTAGGTCTTCAATCCATTTTGAGTTTACCTTTGTGTATGGTGTTAGAGAATGTTCTAATTTCATTCTTTTACATGTAGCTGTCCAGTTTTCCCAGCACCACTTATTGTAGAGACTGTCTTTCCACGATGGTATAGTCTTGCCTCCTTTGTCTTAGATTAATTGACCATAGGTACGTGGATTTATCTCTGGGCTTTCTATCCTGTTCCATTGATCTATATTTCTGTTTTGGTGTGCATGCCATACTGTTTTGATTGCTGTATCTTTGTAGTATAGTCTGAAGTCAGGGAGCCTGATTCCTCCAGCTCTGTTTTTCTTTCTCAAGATTGCTTTGTTGGTGGTCTCTTGTGTTTCCATATAAATTTTAAAATATTTTGTTCTTGTTCTGTGAAAAATGCCATTGGTAGTTTGATAAGTGTTGCATTGAGTCTGTAGATTGCTTTGGGTAGTATAGTCATTCTGACAATATTGATTCTTTCGATCCAAGAACACCATATATCTTTCCATCTTTTTGTGTCATCTTTGATTTCCTTCATCACTGTCTTATAGTTTTCAGAGTACAGGTCTTTTGCCTCCTTAGGTGGGTTTATTCCTAGGTATTTTATTCTTTTTGATGTGATGGTAAATGGGATTGTTTCCTTAATTTCTATTTCTAATCTTTCATAGTTAGTGTATAAAAATGCAACAGATTTCTCTGCATTAATTTTGTATCCTGCTGCATTACCGAATTCATTGATGAGCTCTAGTGGTTTTACGGTACATCTTTAGGATTGTCTATGTATAGTACCATGTCATTTGCAAACAGTGACAGTTTTACTTCTTCTTTTCCAGTCTGAATCCCTTTTATTTCTTTTCCTTCTCTGATTGCTGTGGTTAGGACTTCCAAAACTATGTTGAATAATATTGGCAAGAGTGGACATCCTTTTCTTGTTCCTGATCGTAGAGGTAATGCTTTCAGCTTTTCACCATTGAGTATGATGTTAGCTGTGGGTTTGTCATATATGGCCTTTATTATGTTGAGGTTGGTTCTCTCTATGCCCACTTTCTGGAGAGTTTTTTATCATAAATGGACGTTGAATTTTATCAAGAGCTTTTTCTGCCTCTATTGAGATGATCATATGGTTTTTATTCTTCAGTTTGTTAATGTAGAGTATCACACTGATTGATTTGTGGATATTGAAAAATCCTTGCGTCCCTAGGATAAATCCCACTTGATTATGGTGTATGATCCTTATATTGTATTGTTGAATTTGATTTGCTAGTATTTTGTGGAGGATTTGTATATCTATATTAATCAGTGATATCGGACTGTCATTTCCTTTTTTGTGTGGTACCTTTGTCTGATTTTGGTATCAGTGTGATGGGGACCTCATAGAATGAGTTTAAAAGTGTTCCTCCCTCTGCAATTTTTAAAAATAATTTCAGAAGGATAGGTGTTAATTCTGCCCCAAATGTTTGATAGAATTCACCTGTGAAGCCAGCTGGTCCTGGACTTCTGTTTATTGGGAGTTTTTAAATCACAGATTCAATTTCAATACTTGTAATTTGCCTATTCATATTTTCTATTTCTTCCTAGTTCTGTCTTGGGAGAGTGTACCTTTCTAAGAATTGGTCCATTTCTTCTAGGTTTTCAATTTTATTGGCATGTAATTGCCTGTAGTACTCTCTTATGGTCTTTTGTATTTCTGTGGTGTCTGTTGTAAGTTCTCATTTCTCATTTCTAATTTTACTGATTTGGGCTGTCTTTCTTTTTTTTCTTGATGTGTCTGGCTAAAGGTTTTTCAATTTTGTTTATCTTTTCAAAGAACCAGCTTTTGGTTTCATTGATCTTTTCTATTGTTTTCTTAGTCTTTCATTTATTTCTGCTCTGATTTTTATGATTTCTTTCCTTCTACTAACACTGGGTTTTGTTTTCATTTCTCTATTTGCTTTAGGTGTAAGGTTAGGATGGTTATTTGAGATTTTTCTTTTTTCCTAAGGTAAACTTGTATCACTATAAAGTTCCCTCTTAGAACTGCTTTTGCTGTGTCCCATAGGTGGTAGATTGTCATGTTTTTGTTTTCATTTGTCTCTAGGTATTTTTTAATTTCCTCTTTGATTTCCAAGTGATCCATTTGTTGTTTAGTAGCATATTGTTTAGGCTACATGTGTTTGTGTTTTTCACAATTTTTTTCTTGTAGTTGACTCCTAACCTCATAGCCTTGTGGTTGGAGAAGTTGCTTAATATGATTTCAATTTTCTTAAATTTACCAAGACTTCCTTTGTGGCCCAGCATGTGACCAATTCTGAAGAATGTTCTATTTGCACTTGAAAAGAATGTGTATTCTGCTGCTTTTGGATGGAATGCTCTATAAATATCAAGTCTATCTGGCCTAATGTGTCACTTAAGGCCTGTTTCCTTATTGATTTTTTGTTTTTTGTCTAGATGAACTTCCATTGATGTAAGTAGGGTGTTAAAGTCCCCCACTATTATTGTGTTACTGTCAATGTCTCCTTTTATGACTGTTTGTGTTTGCCTTATATGTTGAGGTGCTCCTATGTTGGGTGCATATATATTTACAATTGTTATATCCTCTTCTTGTACTGATCCCTTGATCATTTTGTCATGTCTTCCTTTGTCTTTAGTTTTAACAGTCTTCATTTTAAAGTCTATTTCGTCTGATATAAGTATTGCTACTCCACCTTACTTTTGATTTCCAATTGCATGGAATACCATTTTCCATCCCCTTACTTTCAGTCCATTTGTGTCTCTAGATCTGAAGTGGGTCTCTTGTAGACAACATATATATGGGTCTTGTTTTGTATCCATTCAGCCAGTCTATCTCTTTCATTTGGAGCATTTCATCTGTTTACATTTAAGGTAATTATCCATATATATATTCTTATTGCTGTTTTGTTACTTGTTTCAGATTTGTTTTTGTATGCCTTTTTTTTTCCTTTCCTCTTGTGTTCTCTTCTCTTGTGATTTGCTTGGATTCACTTTTCTTTTTTGCATGTATATTATAGATTTTTCATTTGCAGTTACCATGAGGTTTTGATATAGCAGTCTATATGTATACAAGATTGTTTTACATTGCTGATCTCTTCATTTGAAATGCATTTCCAATATCCTGCATTTGTACTCTCCTCCTCTCATGTTTACTGGTTTTGATATCATATTTGTGTGTGGATGATTGCCTGCCTTTACTGTATGTTTGCCTTTATTGGTGAGCTTCCCCATTTTGTAATTTCCTTGTTTCGAACTGTGGCCTTTTGTATTTCACTTAGACAAGTTCCTTTAGGATTTGTTGTAAAACTGGTCTGGTGGTACCGAATTCTCTTAGCTTTTCTTTATCTGTAAAGCTTTTGATTTCTCTGTCAAATCCGAATGAGAGCCATGCTGGGTAGAGTATTCTTGGTTGTAGTTTCTTCCCTTTCATTACTTTAACTGAATTGTGCAACCTCCTTCTGGCCTGCAGAGTTCCTGCTGAAAAATCAGCTGATCGTCTTATGAGTATTCTGTTGGGTGTTATTTCTTGCTTTTCCCTTATTGCTTTTAATATTTTCTCTTTGTCTTTCATTTTTGTCAGTTTAATTGCTATGTGTCTTGATGTGTTGCTCCTTGGGTTAATCCTGTATGGGACTCTGTGCTTTCTGGACTTGGGTGACTGTTTCTTTTCCCATGTTAGGGAAGTTTCCAGCTATTATCTCTTCAAATATTTTCTCAGGCCCTTCTCTCTCTCTTCTCCTTCTGTGACCCCTATAATTCTAATGTTGTTGTGTTTGACATTGTACCAGAGGTCTCTTAAACTATCCTCATTTCTTTTCAACTTTTTTCTTTATTCTGTTCTGTGGCAGTCTTTCCACCACTCAATCTTCCAGCTCATTGATTTGGTCTTCTGCCTCATTTATTCTGCTATTGATTCCTTCTAGTGTATTCTAAATTTCAGTTATTGTATTCTTCATCTCTGGTTATTCTTTGTATTTTCTAACTCTTTGCTAAAAACTTCTTGTAACTTCTCACTCTTTGCATTCATTCTTTTCCTGAGTTCTTGGATCATCTTTGATCGTTATTCTGAACTCTTTCTCAGGTAGATTGCCTATCTGCACTTCACTTAGTTGTTCTTCTGGTGTTTTATCTTGTTCCTTAATCTGGAACATATCCTTTAGGTGTCTCATTTTGTTTAAAATTGTATTTGCATTTTGTGTATGTAGTAGCTTAGTTACATTTCTCGACCTGGAGAAGTGGCCCTCTCTAGTGGATGTCCTATATGTCCCAGGAGTGCACTCCTTTCTCGTCAACCTAGGGCCAGGGACCAGCTGGCCCCAGGGTCATCTCTGACCTGTGTTTGCAAACTCAGTGCTATAGGCTGAAGGATTGTAGTTTTCTTGCTTCTGGTGTTTGCCTCCTGGTGGGTGAGACTGGTATAGAGGCTTGTACAAGCTTCCTGGTGGGAGGGGCTGGTACCTACCCACTGGTGGGTGGAGCTGGGTCTTGGCCCTCTGGTGGACAGGGCTGTGTCAAGTGGCGTGTTTAGAAGTGGCTGTGGGCTCAGGAAGTCTTTAAGCAGCCTATTTGCTGATGGGTGAGGCCTTGTGCTGACCCTGTGATTTGTTTAGACTGGGGCATTCCTGCACTACTTTCTTTCAGGTTTCAAGGTGCATTTAGTGAAAGAGACCAGAGCCAGTATGCTTAGTCTATCATCCCCAGCATCAGAGCCTTCCTCCTTCCTCCTTTCTTAAGGAAAGCTCTGTACTATGAACTAGTAATACCTGTTTAATTTTTGTGTATATGGTGTATATATGAGTGTCTTTTTAAAAATTGTTTTCTGTAGATAAGTAAGTTCTATAATTAAATTTTTAAAAAAAGAAAAGCAAAAACTTGGACAAGATGGAGATGAACAAAACTCATAAAGTTTAGTAACCAGGGAAAGAGGGATGTTGAAGAGAGAACAGAGATATTCATAGAAGCCAAGTCTCTGAGTAGATGTGGGGAAATGAGATTCCTTTAAAAATGAAATGTTTGGCTTTGGTCAGGAGAAGGTCATGCTGTGCAAATGAAAAAATGCAGAGTTTGTGGGTAAAGATATGAGTAAAAATGAGGTCTCCTCTGTTATTTTTCCCCTTATTGAGATAACTAACTGGATGCCCATCAGGTAGTACAACTGTAGGAGAAGCAGTGTTGTAAGTCTGAGGAGAGAGGACTGGGTACATAAACTGGAAGACTGGTCCTGCTCTAAAGTTAGGGTTAAATCATCCTGCAAATATAGTAGAATTGCCAGGGAATTCCAAGGATTTACTTTGTAGTTACAGTCTCACATTTACTGGGAAAAGTGAGCAACCACATTCAGTGACTTGAGTCCAAAGTGCAAAATGGAGAGAAGTTACCTCAAACCACATACCTAAGTTCACTGAGTTGTGTAGGTGACACGTGGCAGTTTCAAGGAGCACAGATGGGATGGGATTGACATCTTTATCAGCAACCTCTTCCCCTGCCTGCACAACTCCATGCACTTCCCAGTCTCACAGAGAAGGGTCCTGTGTAGGGAAAGGCCAGTCTATTCAGAATTTTTTTTCAGGGAGGGGGGATATTCAGGGAGCCTTTGGGTGATCCCTGGCCTTAGAGTAGATGTCCCCAGAAGGGCACCTTGGCAGGATAAGGAATGGGAGCTTGATTCAAAGGGGGGGGGTCTGATGAGTGCCTAAGGAAGAGGGGTCAGGGTTAGGAGGGGCTGCTGAGCCTCCACAAGCTGAAATGAGTAGTTGTTGGAAGAATTGTGTCTATTGGCCAGCTTGGCCAGGACTTGCCATAAATTGGGTTCTGGAAGGTCCCAGCTTTAGATTCATAGAGGCAGGAAAGGGTGGTGAGATGGGGCTCCTGTAAGTCGCACAGCCCCATTATAGAAAACTACGACTTCTTTCCCCAAGGACAAGGAAATTGGCAAATATACACAAATAATCTTTTCTTTCCACTATGGAAAATAGTTCTTTTATTTTCTATCACTATAGAATTAAAAATTCTTCACAGAAAAAGTTGGAAATAAAATTTTACTTCACAAAAGATCTAGGCTGTATTAACACACATAGATACTAATGTTAATATTTTGGCTAAATATATAGAACTTTATTTCTGGCCATAAGAATAGTGTCCTGTTATACATTTTGGGTTTTTCCTCATTTCCTAACTTAACATATTGTTTTTTCCCCCTCTTCAATGCATACAGTTATCCTTTGTAATGACAGAAGTGAAAGCAGTTTGGATGGGTATATTTGAATTTATTAAATCAGAAAATTAAGGTTGTTTTCAGTTTTACTTTGAAACTTTCATTTATGAGCAGCCTAGTACATGCATTCTATTCCTTTTCATTAATTACTTCTTTAAGGTTAAGTTCTTCCCATTCAGTTTCTAAAATAAAGGTTATGCCCTTTTAATTTAGTTGTATTTTTAAAATAGCCTCATAAAGATTGTGCCTAATAATACTACTGCAAGTACCCCCAGAAATTTTGGTTTTCCCACATCCTCTATAATACTGTTCCACTTTAATCTGATGAACCTCATAAGTTTTAAGTGACATAAAAATTTTAATTTTCTAATTTTGTTATTCTTGAGCTTGACCATCTTTTCATATTTTTTAGTCTCTCGCATTTCTCTCAGTAACCGTTCAGTGTCCCTTGAGCAATTTCTTTAAAAATCCAGTGTTTATTATACTTCTTTCCTTAAAAGGACTCATAATATTAGAATAAAAACTAGACTCTAAAAATGTTACAAAGAGTTTTAAAATTGTTTGCTTTTTTCTTTTTTTTTGCGGTATGCGGGCCTCTCACTGTTGTGGCCTCTCCCGTTGCGGAGCACAGGCTCCGGACGCGCAGGCTCAGCGGCCATGGCTCACGGGCCCAGCTGCCCCGCGGCATGTGGGATCTTCCCGGACCGGGGCACGAACCCATGTCCCCTGCATCGGCAGGCGGACTCTCAACCACTGCACCACCAGGGAAGCCCCAATTGTTTGCTTTTAACTATTAAATTATTAGATTTCACTAAAAACATGTTTTTTAATATATATGAAATATAAATATTATTTTTTAATTTTTTAAAATTCTTTTTAATTTTTTTTTTACATCTTTACTGGAGTAAAATTGCTTTACAATCTCGTGTTAGTTTCTGCTGTATAACAAAGTGAATCAGCTATACATATACATATATCCCCATATCTCCTCCATCATGCAACTCCCTCCCATATTCCCTATCCCACCAGTCTGGGTGGACACAAAGCACCAAGCTGATCTCCCTGTGCTGTGTGGCTGCTTCCCACTAGCTATCTGTTTTACATTTGGTAGTGTATATATGTCCATGCCACTCCCTCACTTCATCCCAGCTTACACTTCCCCCTCCCCATGTTCTCATGTCCATTCACTACTTCTGCATCTTTATTCCTATCCAGCCCCTAGTTCTTCAAACCTCCCCCCTTTTTTTTAGATTCCATATATATATGTTAGCATACGGTATTTGTTTTTCTCTTTCTGACTTACTTCACTCTGTATGACAGACTCTAGGTCCATCCACCTCACTACAAATAACTCAATTTCGTTTCTTTTTATGGCTGAGTAATATTCCATTGTATATATGTGACCCATCTTCTTAATCCATTCATCTGCGAATGGACACTTAGTTGGCTTCCATATCCTGGCTATTGTAAATAGTGGGGCAATGAACATTGTGGTACATGACTTTTTTTGAATTATGGTTTTCTCAGGGTATATGCCCAGTAGTGGGATTTCCGGGTCATATGGCAGTTCTATTTTTAGGTTTTTAAGGAACCTCCATACTGTTTTCCATAGTGGCTGTGTCAATTTACATTCCCACCAAAAGTGCAAGAGGGTTCCCTTTTTTGACACCCTCTCCAGCATTTATTGTTTGTAGGTTTTCTGATGGTGGCCATTCTGACTGGTGTGGGGTGATACCTCATTGTCATTTTGATTTGCATTTCTCTAATAATTAGTGATGTTGAGCATTCTTTCACGTATTTGCTGGCAATCTGTATATCTTCTTTGGAGAAATGTCTATTTAGGTCTTCTGCCCATTTTTGGATTGGCTTGTTTGTTTTTTTGATATTGAGCTGCTTGTATATTTTGGAGATTAATCCTTTGTCCATTGCTTTGTTTACAAATATTTTCCCCCATTCTAAGGGTTGTCTTTTCATCTTGTTTATGGTTTCCTTTGCTGTGCAAAAGATTTTAAGTTTCATTAGGTCCCATTTGTTCATTTTGTTTTTATTTCCATTTCTCTAGGAAGTGGGTCAAAGAAGATCTTGCTGTGATTTATGTCATAGAGTGTTCTATGTTTTCCTCTAAGAGTTTTAGAGTGTCTGGCCTTACATTTACGTCTTTAATCCATCTTGAGTTTATTTTTGTGCATGGTGTTAGGGAGTGTTCTAATTTAATTCTTTTACATGTAGCTGTCCACTTGTAGCAGCACCGCTTATTGAAGAGGCTGTCTTTTCTCCATTGTATATTCTTGCCTCCTTTACCAAAAACAAGGTGACCATATGTGCATGGGTTTACCTCTGGGCTTTCTATCCTTTTCCATTGATCTATAATTCTGTTTTTGTGCCAGTACCATACTGTCTTCATTAATGTACCTTTATAATATAGTCTGAAGTCAGGGAACTTGATTCCTCCAGCTCCAATTTTCTTTCTCAAGATTGCTTTGTTTATGTGGGGTCTTTGTGTTTCAATACAAATTGTGAAATTTTTTGTTCCAGTTCTGTTAAAAATGCCATTGGTAGTTGGATAGGGATTGCGTTGAACCTGTAGATTGCTTTGGATAGTGTAGTCATTTTCATAATGTTGATTCTTCCAATCCAAGAACATGGTATATCTCTCCATTTGTTGGTATGTATCATCTTTAATTTCTTTCATCAGTGCCTTGTAGTTTTTGGCATACACGTTTTTGTCTCCTTAGGTAGGTTTATTCCTAGATATTTTATTCTTTTTGTTGGAATGGTAAGTGGGAATGTTTCCTTAACTTCTCTTTCAGATTTTTCGTCGTTAGTGTATAGGAATACAAGAGATTTCTGTGCATTAATTTTGTATCCTGCTACTTAACCAAATTCATTGATTAGCTGTAGTATTTTTCTGGTAGCATCTTTAGGATTCTCTATGTATAGTATTGTGTCATCTGCAAACAGAGACAGTTTTACTTCTTCTTTTCCAATTTGAATTCCTTTTATTTCTTTGTCATCTCTGATTGCTGTGGCTAAAACTTCCAAACTATGTTGAATAATAGTGGTGAGAATGGACAACCTTGTCTTGCTCCTGATCTTAGTGGAAATGGTTTCAGTATTTCACCATTGAGAACGATGTTGGCTGTAGGTTTGTCATATATGACCTTTATTATGTTGAGGTAACTCCCTCTATGCCTACTTTATGGAGGGTTTTATAATAAAACAGTGTTGAATTTTGTCAAAAGATTTTTCTGCATCTATTGAGATGATCATATGGTTTTTATCCTTCAGTTTGTTAATATGGTATAACACACTGATTGATTTGCATATATTGAAGAATCCTTGCATTCCTGGGATAAGCCCCCTTGATCATTGTGTATGATCCTTTGAATGTGTTGTTGGATTCTGTTTGCTAGTATTTTGTTGAGGATATTTGCATCTATATTCATCAGTGATACTGGTTTATAATTTTCTTTTTTTTGTAGTATCTTTGTCTGGTTTTGGTATCAGGGTGATGGTGGCCCCATAGAATGGGTTTGGGAATGTTCCTCCCTCTGCTATGTTGTGTAAGACTTTTAGAAGGATAGGTGTTACCTCGTCTCTAAATGTTTGAAAGAATTCGCCTGTGAAGCCATCCAGCCCTGGGCTTGTTTGTTTTTGGAAGATTTTTAATCACAGTCTCAATTCCAGTGCTTGTGACTGGTCTGCTTATATTTTCTATTTCTTCCTTATTCTGTCTCAGAAGGTAGGGCTTTTCTAAGAATTTGTGCATTTCTTCTAGGTTGTCCATTTTATTGGCATATAGTTTCTTGTAGTAATCTCTCATGATCCTTTGTATTTCTTCAGTGTCAGTTGTTACTTCTCCACTTTCATTTCAAATTCTGTTGATTTCAGTCTTCTCTCTTTTATTCTTGATGAGTCTGGCTAATGGTTTATCAATTTACTGTATCTTCTCAAAGAACCAGCTTTTAGTTTTACTGATCTTTGCTATCGTTTCCTTCATTTCTCTTTCATTTATTTCTGATCTGATCTTTATGATTTCTGTACTTCTGCTGCCTTTGGGGTTTATCGTTCTTTCTCTAATTGCTTTATGTGTACAGTTAGGTTGTTTGACATTTTTCTTGTTTCTTGAGATAGGATTGTATTGCTATAAACTTCCCTCTTAGAATTGCTTTTGCTGCATCCCATGGGTTTTGGGCCATCGTGTCTTCACTGTCATTTGTTTCTAGGTATTTTTTGATTTTCTCTTTGATTTCTTCAGTGATCTCTTGGTTATTTAGTAGTATATTGTTTAGCCTCCATGTGTTTGTATTTTTTACAGATATTTTTCCTGTAATTGATATCTAGTCTCATAGTGTTGTAGTCGGAAAACATACTTGATACGATTTTTCTTAAATTTACCAAGGCTTGATTTGCACCCAAGATATGATCTATCCTGGAGAATGTTCCATAAGCACTTGAGAAGAAAGTGTATTCTGTTGTTTTGGAATGGAATGTCCTATAAATATCAATTATGTCCATCTTGTCTAATGTGTCATTTAAAGCTTGTGTTTCATTATTTATTTTAATTTTGGATGATCTGTCCTTTGGTGAAGGTGGGGTGTTAAAGTCCCCTACTATGATTGTGTTACTGTTGATTTCCCCTTTCACAGCTGTTAGCATTTGTCTTATGTATTGAGGTGCTCCTTTGTTTGGTGCATAAATTTTACTATTGTTATATCTTTTTCTTGGATTGATCCCTTGATCATTATGTAGTGTCCTTCTTTGTCTCTTGTAATAGTCTTGATTTTAACGTCTTTTTTGTCTGATATGATAATTACCACTCAAGCTTTCTTTTGATTTCAATTTACATGGAATAATTTTTCCATCCCCTCACTTTCAGTCTGTATGTGTAACTAGGTCTGAAGTGGGTCTCTTGTAGACAGCATATATATGGTTCTTGGTTTTGTATCCATTCATCCAGTCTATGCCTTTTAGTTGGAGCATTTAATCAATTTACTTTCAACGTTGTTATCGATATATATGTTCCTATTACGATTTTCTTAATTGTTTTGGGCTTGTTATTGTAGGTCTTTTCCTTCTCTTTTGTTTTCTGCCTAGAGAAGATCCTTTAGCATTTGTTGTAAAGCTGGTTTTGTGGTGCTGAATTCTCTTAGTTTTTGCTTCCCTGTAAGGGTTTTAATTTCTCCGTCGAATCTGAATGAGATCCTTGATAGAGAGAGTAATCTCGGTTGTAGGTTTTTCCCTTTCATCACTTTAAATATGTCCTGCCACTCCCTTCTGGCTTGTAGAGTTTCTGCTGACAGATCAGCTGTTAAACTTATGGGGATTCCCTTGTATGTTAATTGTTGTTTTTCCCTTGCTGCTTTAATATTTTTTCTTTGTATTTGAGTTTTGATAGTTTGATTAATATGTGTCTTGGCGTGTTTCTCCTTGGATTTATCCTGTATGGGACTCTGTACTCTTCCTGTACTTGATTGACTATTTCCTTTCCCATGTTAGGGAAGTTTTCAACTATAATCTCTTCAAATATTTTCTCAGTCCCTTTCTTTTTCTCTTCTTCTTCTTGGACCCCTATAATTCAAATGTTGCTGCATTTAATTTTGTCCCAGAGGTCTCTGAGACTGTCCTCAATTCTTTTCATTCTTTTTTCTTTATTCTGCTCTGTGGTAGTTATTTCCTATTTTATCTTCCAAGTCACTTATCCATTCTTATGCCTCAGGTATTCTGCTTGATTCCTTCTAGAGAATTTTTCATTTCATTTATTGTGTTGTTCATCATTGTTTGTTTGCTCTTTCGTTCTTCTAGGTCCTTGTTAAACGTTTCTTCTGTTTTCTCCATTCTATTTCCAAGATTGTGGATGATGTTTACTATCATTACTCTGCATTCTTTTTCAGGTAGACTGCCTATTTCCTCTTCATTTGTTTGGTCGGTTGGGTTTTTACCTTGCTCCTTCATCTGTTCTGTGTTTCTCTGTCTTCTCATTTTGTTTAACTTAATGTGTTTGGGGTCTACTTTTTGCAGTCTGCAGGTTCGTAGTTCCCATTGTTTTTGGTGTCTGCCCCCAGTGAGTAAGGTTAGTTCAGTGGGTTGTGTAGGCTTTCTGGTGGAAGGGAGTGGTGCCTGTGTTCTGGTGGATGAGGCTGGATCTTGTCTTTCTGGTGGACAGGACAGATTTTGGTGGTGTGTTTTGGGGTGTCTGTGAATTCATTACTATTTTAGGCAGCCTCTCCACTAATGGGTGGGGTTATGTTCCTGTCTTGCTAGTTGTTTGGCATAGGGTGTCCAGCACTGTAGCTTGCTGGTCATTTAGTGCAGCTGGATCTTAGCATTGAGATGGAGATCTCTGGGAGAGCTTTCGCTGTTAGATGTTACGTGAGGCTGGGAGGTCTCTGGTAGACCAATATCCTGAATTCAGCTCTCCCACTTCAGAGGCTCAGACCTGACACACAGTGAGAGAACAAAGAGCCTATCAGCCACATGACTCAGAAGAAAAGGGAGAAAAAAAAAATAAAGAAAAAAATAAAATAAAGTTATTTAAATGAAAAAATTTTTAATTATTATTAAAAACAAAAAAAAATTAAAAAGTAATTTTAGGGCTTCCCTGCTGGTGCAGTGATTGAGAGTCCACCTGCTGATGCAGGGGACATGGGTTCGTGCCCCGGTCCGGGAGGATCCCACATACTGCAGAGCAGCTGGGCCTGTGAGCCATGGCTGCTGAGCCTGTGCATCTGGAGCCTGTGCTCCACAACGGGAGAGGCCACAACAGTGAGAGGCCTGCGTACCGCAAAAAAAAAAAAAAAAAAAAGTAATTTTAAAAAGAGGTGGGGGGGGAGAAAAAAAGAAAGAAGAGAGCAAGTAAACCAAAAATCCAATCCACCAATGATAACAAGTCCTAAAAACTATACAAAAAAAGTAATCAACAACAACAAAAAAGTAATGAACAGACAGAACCCTAGGACAAATGGTAAAAGCAAAGCTATATAGACAAAATCACACAAAGATACACACTCACAAAAAGTAAAAAAGAAAAAATATATATATATAAAGAGAACAACCAAACCAGTAAACAAATCTACCAATGATAATAAGCTCTAAATACTAAACTAAGATAAACATAAAACCAGAAACAAATTAGAGCAGAAAGGAAATCCCAAGTCTACAGTTGCTCCCAAAGTCCACTGCCTCAATTTTGGGATGATTCATTGTCTATTCAGGTATTCCAGAGATGCAGGTACCTCAATTTGATTGTGGAGATTTAATCCACTGCTCCTGAGGCTGCTGGGAGAAATGTACCTTTCTCTTCTCTGTTTGCACAGCTCCTGGGGTTCAGCTTTGGATTTGGCCCTGCCTCTGTGTGTAGGTAGCCTGAGGACGTCTGTTCTCTGCCCAGAGAGGACGGGGTTTAAATAGCATCTGATTAGGGGGCTCTGGCTCACTCAGGACAGGGGGATGGAGGGGTACAAAATGTGGGGCAAGCCTGCAGCGGCAGAGGTCAGTGTGACGTTGCAACAGCCTGACGTGCACAATGTGTTCTCCCGGGGAAGTTGTCCCTGGATCACGGGACCCTGGCAGTGGCGGGCTGCACAGGCTCCCAGGAGGGGAGGTGTGGATGGTGACCTGTGCTCTCACACAGGCTTCATGATGCCTGCAGCAGCAGCCTTAGTGTTTCATGCCCGTCTCTTGTGTCCACACTTATAGCCTGGCTCGTGCCTGTCTCTGGAGCTCATTTAGGTGGTCCTCTGGATCCTCTCTCCTCGTGCACCCTGAAACAATGCTCTCTTGCCTCTTAGGCGGTTCCAGACTTTTTCTGGACTCCCTCCAGCTAGCTGTGGCACACTAGCCCCCTTCAGGCTGTGTTCACACAGCCAACTCCAGTTCTCTCCCTGGAATCTGACCCCTGAAGCCTGAGCCTCAGCTTCCAGCACCCACCTGCCCCGGCGGGTGAGCAGACAAGCCTCTGAGGCTGGTGAGTGCTGTCAGCACTGGTCCTTTGTGGGGGAATCTCTCTGCTTTTCCCTCCGCACCCCTGTTGCTGTGCTCTCCTACGCGGCCCCGAAGCTTCGCCCTCCGCCACCCGCAGTCTCCACCCGCGAAGGGGCTTCCTAGTGTGTGGAAACTTTTCCTTCTTCACAGCTCCCTCCCAGAGGTGCAGGTCCTGTCCCTATTCTTTTGTCTCTTTTCTTTTTTCTTTTGACCTACCCATGTTCGTGGGGAGTTTCTTGCCTTTTGGGAAGTCTGAGGTCTTCTGCTAGTGGTCAGTAGGTGTTCTGTAGGTGTTGTTCCACATGTAGATGTATTTTTGATGTATTTTTGGTGAGGAAGGTGATCTCCACGTCTTACTCCTGTGCCATCTTGAAGGTCCCCCAATATATATGTTTTTAAAAGTCATGAAATTAAGAGAATAATCTATACAAAAAAATATAAAAATTTCCTAAATATCAATGACCCCGAAATTTAAATTAATATTTTTATACTTTATTCTTTCTAATTAATCTGTAATTAGATGTATTCTCCTTAGAAATATTTAAATGTTATTGTAAGCAAAATCTTGATCTTTACATCTTTGATCACTTAAATTGGATTTATGATACAAAAACTCTTCACACTCTGAAACTTTGATGTTCTTCTGTATTTTCTCATAGCATTTTATGACTTACATTAGATTTTTTAACTTTTAAATTAGTTGGAATTTTTTTCTGATGTAATATAAAGCTATAATATTACTTACCCAAAATATTTAAATATTTTTTCTAGGACTATATTACTTTCCACACTGTTTTCAACTTCAACTATATCATAAATTCTCCTACATACTTCATGCCATTTTTCCTGAGCTATCTTGTTCAATTGGCTTTCTTAGAAATTATTTTGATTGTGAGATCTGTAGAGAGATTCCATTGAGCATTAGGCAGAGGGCCCCTCACTGAATTTATTCAAGTATCTATGCATGTGGAAAAAACACAAAAGATTGAGAAAGATCTATCCTAGATTGTTAGAGGTAAAACTCATTGAATTTCATACAAGGATGGGAATAGTGCCAACTCCTATCAACAAAAGTAGAAAAGCCTGATAATTCCCATGAGTTTTTTGGTAGTATTTGCAGAAGATTTTCATTCATTAGGGGGAAAAATTAACCCTAGGTTAAATGTTGCTCTGTGGTACCTAAAGATGTTTAAAAGCAAGAACCCCCAAAGTCAGTGTCTGCAAATAACTTAATCACATCCCATACAGCTAAAAAATATTTTTAAGAATACAAAAATATGCAACACCCAGCAAGTGAAGAGTCATAACACTTGGCTTCCATCAAAAATTACCAGGCATATACTCCAATAAAGATGTTTAAAAAAAAAATTACCAGGCAATGGTGGTGCAGTGGTTAAGAATCCACCTGCAGATCAGGTAAGCAGATGCCACTGGGAAACTCTGAGGGCACAGAACCACTGACAGGTGGTGGCTTGAGGATCAGAAGATGAGGGACAAAAACAGCCTGCCGTGTGGCTGACAAGGTCTTGGTGCTCCGCCTGGGTGTCCGGCTTGTGCCTCTGAAGTGGGTGAGCTGAGTTCAGGACATTGGTTCATCAGAGACCACTCTGTTCCACGTAATATCAAACAGTGAAAGCTCTCCAGGAGATCTCCATCTCAATGCCAAGACCCAGCTCCACTCAACGACCAGCAAGCTACAGTACTGGACACCCTATGCCAAACAACTAGCAAGACAGGAACACAATGCCACCCATTGGTGGAGAGGCTGCTTAAAATCATAATAAGGTCAAAGGCACCCCAAAACACACCACCGGACATACTCCTGCCCACCACCAATACAATATCCAGCCTCATCCATCAGAACACAGGCACCATTCCCCTCCACCAGGAAGCCTACAAAATCCACGGAACTAACCTTAGCCACTGGGGGCAGACACCAAAAACAATGGGAACTACGAACCTGCAGCCTGCGAAAAGTAGACCTCAAACACAGGAAGTTAAGCAAAATGAGAAGACAGAGAAACACACAGCAGATGAAGGAGCAAGGTAAAAACCAGTGAGACCAAACAAATGAAGAGGAAATAGGCAGTCTACCTGAAAAAGAATTCAGAGTAATGATAGCAAAGGTGATGCAAAATCTTAGAAATAGAATGGAGAAAATACAAGAAACGTTTAACAAGGACCTAGAAGAACTAAAGAGCAAACAAACAATGATGAACAACACAATAAGTGAAATTAAAAATTCTCTAGAAGGAATCAAGCAGAATACCTGAGGCATAAGAATGGATAAGTGACCTGGAAGATAAAATAGTGGAAATAACTACCGCAGAGCAGAATAAAGAAAAAGAATGAAAAGAATTGAGAACAGTCTCAAAGACCTCTGGGACAACATTAAATGCAGCAACATTCAAATTATAGGGGTCCAGGAAGAAGAAGGGGAAAAGAAAGGAACTGAGAAAATATTTGAAGAGATTATAGTTGAAAACTTCCCTAATATGGGAAAGGAAATAGTCTAATCCACGAAGAGCAGAGAGTCCCATATAGGATAAATCCAAGGAGAAACACTCCAAGACACATATTAATCAAACTATCAAAACTCAAATACAAAGAAAAAATATTAAAGCAGCAAGGGAAAAACAACAAATAACCTACAAGGGAATCCCCATGAGGTTAACAGCTGACCTTTCAGCAGAAATTCTGCAAGCCAGAAGGGAGTGGCAGGACATAGTAAAATTGATGAAAGGGAAAAACCGACAACCAAGATTCTACCTAGCAAGGATCTAATTCGGATTCGATAGAGAAATTAAACCTTTACAGACAAGTGAAAGCTAAGAGAATTCAGCACCACCAAACCAACTTTACAACAAATGCTAAAGGAACATCTCTAGGCAGGAAAAACAAGAGAAGGAAAAGACCAACAAAATAAACCCAAAACAATTAAGAAAATGGTAATAGGAACATATATATCAATAATTACTTTAAATGTAAAAGGATTAAATGCTCCAATCAAAAGATATAAACTAGCTGAATGGATACAAAAACAAGACCCGTATATATGCTGTCTACAAGAGACTCACTTCACACCTAGGGGCACATTCAGACTGAAAGTGAGGGGATGGAAAAAGATATTCCATGCAAAAGGAAATCAAAAGAAAGCTGGAGTAGCAATTCTCATATCAGACAAAATAGATTTTAAAGTAAAGAGTATTACAAGAGACAAAGAAGGACACTACATAATGATCAAGGGATCAATCCAAGAAGAAGATATAACAATTGTAAATATTTATGCACCCAACATAGGAGAACCTCAATACATAAGGCAAATGCTAACAGCCATAAAAGGGGAAATCGACAGTAACACAATCATAGTAGGGCATTTAAAAACCCCACTATCACCAATGGACAGATCATCCAACATGAAAATAAATAAAGCAACACAAGCTTTAAATGATACATTAAACAAGATGAATTTAATTGATATTTATAGAACATTCCATCCAGAAACAACAGAGTACACTATTCGCAAATGCTCACGCAACATTCTCCAGGATAGATCATATCAAGGGTCAGAAATCAAGCCTTTAAATTTAAGAAAATTGAAATCGCATCAAGTATGTTTTCCGACCAAAACGCTATGAGACTAGATATCAATTACAAGAAAAAAATCTGTAAAAACTACAAACATAAGGAGGCTAAACAATACACTATTTAACAACCAAGAGATCACTGAAGAAATCAAAGAGTAAATTTAAAAAAACCTAGAAAAAAATGACAATGAAAACACGACGACCCAAAATCTATGGGATGAAGCAAAAGCAGTTCTAACAGAGAAGCTTATAGCAGTACAATCCTACCTTAAGAAACAAGAAACATCGCAAATAAACAACCTAACCTTACACCTAAAGCAACTAAAGAAAGAAGAACAAAAAAACCCCAAAGTTAGCAGAAGGAAAGAAAACAGTAATATCAGATCAGAAATAAATGAAAAAGAAATGAAAGAAGCAATAGCAAAGATCAATAAAACTAAAAGCTGGTTCTTTGAGAAGATAAGTAAAATTGATAAACCATTAGCCAGACTCAACAAGAAAAAAAGGGAGAAGACTCGAATCAAGAGAACTAGACGTGAAAAAGAAGAAGTAACAACTGACACTGCAGAAGTACAAAGGATAATGAGAGATTACTACAAGCAAATATATGCCCATAATATGGGCAACCTGGAAGAAATGGACAAATTCTTAGAAAAGCACAACCTTCCAAGACTGAATCAGGAAGAAATAGAAAATATAAAAAGACCAATCACAAGCACTGAAATTGAGACTGTGATTAAAAATCTTCCAACAAACAAAATTCCAAGAGCAGATGGCTTCACGGGTGAATTCTATCAAACATTTGGAGAAGAGCTAACACCTATCCTTCTCAAACTCTTCCAAAATATAGCAGAGAGAGGAACACTCCCAAACCCATTCTATGAGGCCACCATCACCTTGATACAAAACCAGACAAAGATGTAACAAAGAAAGAAAACTACAGGCAATAACAATGATGAACATAGATGCAAAAGTCCTCAACAAAATACTAGCAAACAGAATCAAACAGCACATTAAAAGGATCATACACCATGATCAAGTGGGGTTTATCCCAGGAGTGCAAGGATTCTTCAATATACGTAAATCAATCAATGTGATACACCATATTAACAAATTGAAGGAGAAAAACAACTTGATCATCAAAATAGATGCAGAAAAAGCTTTTGACAAAATTCAACACCGAGTTATGATAAAAACCCTCCGGAAAGTAGCCAAAGAGGGAGGACACCTCAACATAACAAAGGCCATATATGGAAAACCCGCAGCCAACATTGTTCTCAATGGTGAAAAACTGAAAGCATTTCCGCTAAGATCAGGAACAAGACAACGCTGCCGACACTTACCACTGTTATTCAACATAGGTTTGGAAGTTTTAGCCACAGCAATCAGAGGAGAAAAAGAAATAAAAGGAATCCAAATCAGGAAAGAAGTAAAGTTGTCACTGTCTGCAGATGACATGATACTGTACATGGAGAATCCTAAAGATGCTATCAGAAAACTACTAGAGCTAATCAATAAATTTGGTAAAGTAACAGGATACAAAATTAATGCACAGAAATCTCTGGCATTCCTCTACACTAATGATGAAAAATCCAAAAGAGAAATTAAGGAAACACTCCCATTTACCATTGCAACAAAAAAAGAATAAAATACCTAGAAATAAACCTACATAAGGAGACAAAAGACCTGTATACAGAAAACTATGCCACTGATGAAAGAAATTAAATATAATATGAACAGATGGAGAGATAGACCATGTTCTTGGATTGGAAAATCATCACAGTGAAAATGACTATACTACCCAAAGCAATATACAGATTCAGTGCAACCCCCATCAAACTACCAATGGCATTTTTCACAGAACTAGAATAAAAAATTTCACAATTTGTATGGAAACACAAAAGACCCCAAATAGCCAAAGCAATCTTGAGAAAGAAAATTGGAGCTGGAGGAATCAGGCTCCCTGACTTCACAGTATACTACAAAGGTACAGTAATCGAGACAGTATGGTACTGGCACAAAAACAGAATTATAGATCAATGGAAAAGGATAGAAAGCCCAGAGATAAACCCAAACACATATGGTCACCTTGTTTTTGGTAAAGGAGGCAAGAATATACAATGGAGAAAAGACAGCCTCTTCAATAAGCAGTGATGCAACAACTGGACAGCTACATGTAAAAAAAATGAAATTAGAACCCTCCCTAACACCATGCACAAAAATAAACTCAAGGTGGATTAAAGACCTAAATGTAAGGCCAGACACTCTAAAACTCTTAGAGGAAAACATGGACAGAACACTCTATGACATAAATCACAGCAAGATCCTTTTTGACACACCTCCTAGAGAAATAGGAATAAAAACAAAAATAAACAAATGGGACCTAATGAAACTTAAAAGCTTTTGCACAGCAAAGGAAACCATAAACAAGATGAAAAGACAACCTGCAGAACGGGAGAAGATATTTGTAAACAAAGCAATGGACACAGGATTAATCTCCAAAATATACAAGCAGCTCATGCAGCTCAATATCAAAAAAACAAACAAGCCAATCCAAACATGGGCAGAAGACCTAAATAGACATTTCTCCAAAGAAGATATACAGGGTGCCAACAAACATGTGAAAGAATGCTCAACATCACTAATCATTAGAGAAATGCAAACCAAAACTACAATGAGGTATCAGCTCACACCAGTCAGAATGGCCATCATCAAAGCGAGAGAGCGGCATG
Source organism: Monodon monoceros (assembly GCF_005190385.1). NCBI lineage: Eukaryota > Metazoa > Chordata > Mammalia > Artiodactyla > Monodontidae > Monodon > Monodon monoceros. Next base: position 98,814,074 of record NW_021703784.1, on the reverse strand, counting down.
GACACATATACACTACCAAACGTAAGGTAGATAGCTAGTGGGAAGCAGCCGCATAGCACAGAGAGATCAGCTCGGTGCTTTGTGACCACCTAGAGGGGTGGGATAGGGAGGGTGGGAGGGAGACGCAAGAGGGAAGAGATATGGGAACATATGTATATGTATAACTGATTTACTTTGTTATAAAGCAGAAACTAACACACCATTGTAAAGCAATTATACCCCAATAAAGATGTTAAAAATAAATAAATAAATAAATAACAAAAAAAGCATTAATTTATGTCATAGCCTTAAAGAAAAAAAGATGGTAAAAAAGTAGAAATAATAATAAATAAATAAAAATGAGATGGAAATCAGGAATACACTGGCCATCCAGGGGTTAGGACTCTGCACTTTCACTGCCAGGGGCTCGGGTTTGATCCGTGGTCAGGGAACCAGGATCCCACAAGCTTTGTAGCTAGCCAAAAAAAAAAGAGAGAGAGAGAGAGATGAAGGTCACAAAGAAAGGACACACAGATTCTAGAAATGAGGAATACAGTGCATGGAATGAAAATTGCAATAGAGAGCATCAACAGCAGAACGGATCTTGCAGAAAAAAGAATCTGTGGCTAAAAGACAATAACTTTGAAATTATCTAATCAGAGGAGAACAAAGAAAAAAGAATAAAAAAGAGTAAAGAAAGCCTACGTGGGGCTTCCCTGGTGGCACAGTGGTTGAGAGTCTGCCTGCCAATGCAGGGGACACGGGTTCGTGTCCCGGTCCGGGAAGATCCCACATGCTGCGGAGTGGCTGGGCCCGTGAGCCATGGCCGCTGAGCCTGCGCGTCCGGAGCCTGTGCTCCGCAATGGGAGAGGCCACAGCGGTGAGAGGCCCACGTACCGAAAAAAAAAAAATTACCTTATATGACAAAAGAGTAAATATTACCTTATATGACTAAAAATGTGGTTAAGGATTTTTAAGGAAGGGCATATCTGGGTTGTCCAGGGGGACAAGTGTCCTTAAAAGAGTGAGAAGGAGGAAGATTCCACTGACGGAAGAGGAGGAGACAGAGATTGGAATGATACAGCCTCAAGTCGAAGAATGCCAGGAGGCAGCAGAAGCTGGTAGAGGCAAAGAACTGGTTTTCCCCTACAGACTCCAGAGGCAGTGTGGCCTTGCTGACACTTTGATTTCATACTTCTGGCCTTCAAAACTGTAAGAGAATAAATTTCTATGGATGGACCTAGAGCTGATCATACTAAGTGAAGTTAAGTCAGAAAGAGAAAGACAAACACCACATGATATCACTTATATGTGGAATCGAAAATACGACACAAATGAACTTGCCTACAAAACAAAAACAGACTCACAGGCATAGAGAACAGACTTGTGGTTGCCAAGGGGGAGGGGAGTGGGGAAGGGTTGGATTGGGAGTTCTGGATTAGCAGGTGCAAACTATTATATATAAGATAGATAAACAAGGTCCTACTGTATAGCACAGGGAACAATATTCAATATTCTGTGATTAAACCATAATAGAAAAGAATATGAAAAAGAATATACATATAGGTATAACTGAATCATTTTGCTGTACACCAGAAACAAACACAACATTGCAAATCAACTATACTTCAATAACAAAACAAAAATAAAAAAATAAATGTTTGTTGTTTTAAGCCACATAGTTTATCACAATTTGTTTCAGCAGCCTCAGGAAACTAATACACCAGTCTATTTCCATGTACAGACATCCTCTATGGTTCCCGTGTGTTGTGGGCTGAATGTTTGTGTCCTCCCAAAATTCATACGTTGAAGCACTGACCCCCACTGTTATGGCATTTGGATGTGGGACCGTTGGGAGATAATGAAGTTTAGATTAGGTCATGAGGGTGGGACCCTCATGACAGGATTAGTGCCATTTTGAGAAGGAGAAGACAGAGAAATCTCCCTCTCTATGTGCACACACAGAAGAAAAAGCCAAGTGAGCCCACGGGGAGAAGGGAGCTGTTGACAAGCCAAGAACAAGTTCTCACCAGGCACCAAATCTGTTGGCACCTTGATCTTGGATTTCCCAGCCTCCAGAACTGTGAGAAACAAATTTCTGTTGTTTAAATGACCCAGTGCATGATATTTTGTTACTGCAGTCCACACAGGCTAAGACATTATAGTACACTGAAAATGGCCACAAGTCCTTGCCCCAACCCCTTTGCATCTATACTCTTGTAATGTGACATGGTCTTCCCATTGAGAAGTGTAATCTATTTCTCCACCCCTTGGCTGTGACTTGCTTTGGTCAAGGAGATATTACCAATCACGACACAAGCAGAAGCTTGAAAGGTACTTGCTCATAGGTTTTCCCTCTTGCTGCGCTTTGGCAGCCCAGGCTCACTTGCTTCCTGTAAGAATGAGAGACCACCAGAGCAGAGGTGAGCCAACCCAGCTGAGGGACCTCCTGTTAGACCAACCAGCCTGCCAACTGACCCACCAGCTGACCACATCCACTTGAGCAAGCCAGGCAGAGATCAGATCAGGAAGACCCACAAACTCAGGAGTCAAATAAATGGCTGTTGTTTTAAACCACCACGTTTCGGAGTTGTTTTTTACCCAGCAGTAGATAACTGATACAGTTCCTAAGGTTACCTCAATTCCATGATAAATGCTTACATCCACAGGGGTTCAAGCTCTGATATCATCGTGGGCCATTTCCTGATTTTTTTCTCTTTTCCAGGGAAAAGATAGATTTTCATAGTCTTGCTTCAGATAGACCTATGTGCCAAGGAGGACCTTTGGTCTGCCCTGCCGTTCCTCTCTGGATGATCTTGGCCAGTCCCCTCTCTCTCTGGGTCTTGGTTCCCTCATCTGTACAATTAGGACAATGGATTTAACAAGTGGTTCTCAAACGCTGATTCAAGACAAAGTTCACAACTGGATGCATTAAAATAAGAAAGAATAAGACATTTTAAAGTTCCTATTTAATCTAGAATTCTTCCATTTAAAGGCCTCTTCTTTATTTTCAGATCATATCCTTCTTATGTTTGTATGTTTTTAAGTTGTCCTTTAAGAAAGGATAAGGTATTGGGTGGGAGAGGATATAGGTGAAACAAAATTTGCAAAATGTTAATAGCTGTTGAAGCTGGGTGATCTTCGTATATGTTTGAATATTTCCATAAGAAACGGTTTAGTAAATGATGGTGCAAGTAAGTCATGATGGTGTTTGTATGTGCATCCGTGTGTGTTTTAATTCTAAAGTGGATGAAAGGGCAGTTCTAAAAATAAAGTAGAGAAGGAGGTGGGGAAGGAGAAGATGAGGAAGAAGAGTTGCCGTGGAAATTAGATACATGCAGACAGAGAGAGCTTAGTAGGCTCTCAGTAAATGCCATTCATACACCGGCAATACAACCTCTTCACACTTCTCTCTGCAATATCCCCCCCGCCCCAATTCCCTCCCTTCTCCCCTGGGTCCTGGAAGGGAAATTTTTCACCCTGACTTGCAAGTGAGAAAAAGTCATATCAGGGCTCTCTATTTCACAGGAGGTCCGAGGAGAATGTGGCTGTGAACAGGCTGAGGGAGGGGATGCTTGCCTGCCCTTGCCTATCCTCCCGCCTGTTGAGCAAAGCAGGTGGATTGACTGTCCGATGGCCCTGGCCACATGCCCCTCCAGGAGTCCTGTCAATATAGACATGGACAGGGACCTGCTATGCTGCCACCACACCCTCCCCCTATACCTGTGACGGGCCAGCAGAGACCATCAACTCCCAGACCACGTCCCATTGGCCTTTACCATTTTAGCGATTGACAGCCTGACTTCCTGTTGCCGAGAACCTGCAACTCTTTGCTAATGGGTTTCCTGGACACCAGATCCTGCTCTGCCCAAGTATGGCAGACTGGAAGTGCAGGGGAATTAACTCCCGTACAATAGCCCTCGACCCATGGTTGACCAGTGTTCAGGGAAGAATGCCCCAGCTCCCCCGGCCGGGGTGCAGGGGTGACTCAGGCATGTGCTCCATGCTGTCTCCCTCAGTTCCCCAGCGAGGTCCAGCTCCAGTGGTCCACAGGGGCATCTGGCTCGACGACACACCCTTTATCGACCCCTTCCCTTCCCTATGCCACTTCCCCACTGCCCCACTGGGTGTCTTGGGATCACCTCCTAATAAACCACTTGCACTCAGACCTTCGTCTCAGGATCAGCAATGCTTACGGGGGAAACCAAACCAAGATACAGACTATGGTAACTGTGTTAGACAGAATAATGTCCCCCCCATGGTGTCCACATCCTAACCCCCAGAACCTGTGAATATGTTATTGTAGCTGAAAGTGGGGTTTGGCTGCTTACCTCTCAAAAGCCAATAAGGAGGCAAAGTTGGTGGAAAGGAAAGTTTGCTTTATTTTGGATGTCGGCGACCGGGGCGGAAGGGAGGGGCAGACTCCACCTCCCACACACACACAACCAGTGGGCAAGAGCTTTTATAGGCAGAGGGAGGGGCTGCAGGCAGAAACAGCACAGTCAGCTCCGACAGTCATCTTGAAATTGGTTATCAGTGGTCTGACCAGCATCATCTTGATTGTTTCAAGTACAGTTAATGTTCAGTTCCAGGGTCAGTTTGTTCCCAGTTCTTTGAGGACAATTCTTGGAATTGTGGCAGCTTACGTCATGGGTACAGTCTGGTCATCACGTAGTTAACTTCTTCCACCTGGTAAGGGTTTTCAGTATCTACAAGACAGCTCCCAGGATACGGCTCAGAATATTACCTATAGCCCTTGAGAGGGAACTGAAGATCCTTGACTAAACTATTCTTATTTAGTCTTGTTGGACTGTTTTTCTTTGATTCTGCATTTTCTCACTTCTCTGATTAAACTTATTCTTTGGCTAAAGTTTTTCCACAGACAAAAGGCAAGTGGAGGACATGGGGGCGGGAGCGGGGGGGGGGGAGGACGATAGGGTCCTGCTCCATTTCATTACCTTACATGGAAAAAGGGGATTTTGCCAATCTTGAGATGGGGAGATTATCCAGAATGATCTGTGTCGCCTCAGTGTAAGAGTCCTTATAAGAGTCCTTATAAGAAGGAGGCATTTGAGTCAGAGAAGATGTTACCATGGAAACAGAGGTCAGAGCAATGCAGTTGATGGAAAGGGGTCACAAGCCAGCCGGCTTCTAGAAGCTGGAAAAGGGAAGAAAACAGATTTTCCCCTAGAGCCTCCAGAAGGAATGCAGCCCTGCTGACACCTCGATTTAAGCCCAGTGAAACCCATTTTGGACTTCTGACCTCCAGAACTGGAAGATGATACATCTGTGTTGCTTTAAGCTACTAAGTGTGTGGTAATTTGCTGCAGGCACAATAGGAAACATACAGTAATCAATCAGCCACACTTACCCGCTGAACCCAGGCATCGTGATGGAATCCTTCCCAACATGTGCTAATTGACAGGAATTGGTACCCAAGGAATTACCCATGTACCATCCCTGTGTCATGAACACCTGCCCTCTAGAGCCGGAACCTTTGGACACCTCAGAGGAACCCTCTCCCTTGGGTGGGTCCAGCCCTCACTTGCCCGTGTTCCCAGGGTCCACCACATTACACAATCAGGGGCACCACTTCCCTGACTCTCTGGGGGAAAGGTGCTTCCTGGGAGACGACAGAGAAGGAACCAGGTATTACGGAGGCGGAATGGGGGTGAGGAAGAGCCACCCGGGGCTCCTGAGCTTGTGACGCAGCCGCTGGGCGTGAGATGCTTCACTGCAGCTGCTCCGATGCTGCCGTTTTGACCCAGGGACATTCTGACACAGCCTAAGAGACAAGCCACTAAACAGTCAACGTCTTTATTATTATGTAATGTGGGAAGCGACACCCTGCTGCCAAAACTAAGACCCTCCCTACCCCTGACCCCTACCCAGGTGTGGATCAGGGAGGAAGCAGGGCTCGGGGATGCCTGTTGCATTATAACTCGTTGGTGTTCGGGAAGTATTAGATGATAGCTCTATTTTTATTTCCCAGTTAGTTGATCAAGCCCCCGGTTGCCTTACTATCGTTCTTTTCTCCCAGAGGTTGATGCTGTCAGGAGGGCGGCGGTCAGTCTGGCTTCCTGGCGCTGCGTAGAGAGAAGCAGCAGGCCAGCCACCGTTGCCTCTCTCGGCCACACGGCGTCGCTGTTGAGCGGGAGGGGCCGCGGGGCTCAGAGCCCCGGCTTGGGCAGAGCGCCCACCCCAGCGCCCCACCGTGGGCCCCGAGGACTCTGAGATTCCACACGCGGCTGCTGTCCAGGGCCCCAGGCCTGCCGAGGGTCAGCAGCCGTCGCTGTAAATCCTCAGACTGCGTCCCCTTTCCCTGGGCGACGAGCCCCTCACCCGCTTATGAGAGAGATGCCTCCAGGATGGCTGGCCCAAGGAAGCCCCAGTGGTCCAGGAGACCCTGGCCGGGAGACTTGCTGCCACCTCTCTGTCTGGTAAAGATGCACACGCAAGGATGGAGGGCGCCCAGACACCTGCTGGGGAAATACTAACTAGAGGCAAAATCTCCTGCCAACCCAGAAAACCCCTCCGAAAAATTAAGAGGGAAAGAACCTTTTTATATTGAATTAGCATTCGACCAGAATGTGGTGCACATCACAGGCTATCCGCTACGAGGTTACAAAGAACTCTCACCCTTTCCTATAGCCAGGCAGATAACGACACGTCATGCACACCTCAAGATCAACCACAGCTAGTCCTCCAGCAAAAGGACTGGACAGCACCACTGTCACGTATATGCTACATTTGCCTGGCAATTACAGTAGCCACCTCTGTTTGCTAATTGCCTTTATGCCGAGGAAAAATAACTACCTCCAGAGGTGGGTTTGCAACCTGGGGCCCGGCACCAGCTCAAGTTAGCCGCCTGCTTTCCCACAGAAAGTGGGAGATGAGTTTCTGGAGGATCCATTTCAGAGAGAGAGCTGCGCATCCCTGAGGAAACATTCCTGGGATGGTAAACTGGCAAGAGGCTTACTTAGCTTTTGAAAAGATTTACATACATTTCAAAGAGGCAAAGCTTACAATTATAAGGTTTCTAAACTGAAAAGGGAAGAGAAGTCTCTTCCCTTTTTTTCTACAGGGAGAATTAAACTCTTTTCTTTCTTATTTTTAATTTGTATCTGCCCTTACACACCCAAGGCAAACGTTCACTACCTCTCAAATCCACCTCCTCTGCCGGCCCCACCACAGAACCTGCAAGCTAGCCACCACACGTGCAAGTGCAGGACATGCACACACATGCACACACTGACTCACACGTGTGCACAAGCATGCGTGCACACGTGCTTAGCCTTTGCTCTCTGGACTATTTTCCTTTCCAGGTTAACCCTCCAGGTTGAGCTGACTCAACTCAGCAAAAGTTACGACTAGGTCTATCCAGTTCTGCCGGGGTGGGAGGAACAGGGGTGAGGCTGAGTCTGGGCAGGATCAGGGACCTGGGCCCATCTGGCTTCTTTGCTGTGAACTCTTGATTCGTGTATCCACACCCCTGCCCTACCGAACCCTGGCTGCTGTTGGCTTCGCCTTCAACAGATAGACCATAATAAAACTGTTCCCTGGTCTGTGCTGGCCTTCTGCAGAGACTGTAACAAGTAAATAGAGGGGACGGGACCTCGAACTGGAGGTCCTGCCCTCAGGGCTCTGTGCTAGGCTTACTGCGAGGTAACAAAACCTAGCCCTTTACCTCAGCCCAGTCCATGTGAAAGAGGCTGAGAAATTCAAAAAAGACTGTTCCAAATGAGAATTTCTTCCTAGAGAGTTGTCAGCCCAGGAGGGAGAAGGGCTTACACACACACACACACACCCCAAAAAAACACTCCTCAAGCCAGGTGAGGGGGACTCAGGACCACTGCTTGGAGGACAGGGAGTCGCCAGAGGGGACCCTGGCACCTTGTCCCCACCCTCACTGCTGAGCCGCTGACACTCAGAAACCTGCCGCTGCTGCTACGAGGGCAGGGCAAGGGGAGAGCAAGGGACCAGAGACCTGCAACAGTGTCCAGACTGGCAGGATGAAGGACAGAGGGCTGCAGTGGGGGTGACGTGCGTGCCACCACTGGCAGGGCAGCAGCCAATTCCCACGGCCAAAGTGGACGTTCAGGAAGAGAGCTGAGCTAGAGCAATCTCGACAGGACCCCACCCGGGGGGGCTGCCTGCAGGCACGAGGCGACCCCACAGAAAGCGGCTTTGCGGGAGGACCGGGTGGGGTGTGAGAGGGCAGCCGGAGCAGGTGTGACCTGTGTCAGGAAAGGGTGCAGGCAGAGTTTGTGGAGGGGCTAACTCACCTGCACACCCCACGTGCGTGACAGTCCCATCATCAAGGAGCCCTTAACAGTTTCTTTTCATCCCTCCTTGCCTCTCGGACCGAAGGAGCAGGAAAGCAGCGGCTAGCTGTGGGAGAAGAGGTGAATCAAACAGAGCCAAGACACCCTCCAAGACCGCCCACCTGCCGCCGCCTGCCTTTCTCACCACGTGAAACTGGGTCAGCTTGAATAGGAGACACTTATGTTGGATGGGAGGTGAATATTCTTACTTCGATGGGACTGGGCTTATTTTTTAACTTGGCAAAAACAGTTTCTTTTTTAGCCAACTTTTGATAAGAATTTTCAAACTCACAGAAAAGTCGAAAGAATGATGCAATAAAGCCATATACTCACCACTTAGATTCAAAAATGTTTGACATTGTGGGGTGCGGTGTGTGTGTGTGTGTGTGTGTGTGTGTGTGTGTGTGTGTGAGAGACCTGGTTTGGCTGAACCATTTGAAAGTGAGACTTAGACATCACAACACTTCACTCTTGGATCATTCAATGTACATCTCCTAAAGAATCGCTTTTTAAAGCCTGAAATTGAAATTGATCTAATACCTGAAAGGAATTGGTAAAACTCTATTTAGTTGAAGTACTTTCAAGGAGAGGGATTAGAGAAGCAGCAGAGCAAATGCTGGGATGGTGGCAGGAGACAAATTAAGCTGGTTCCAGCTTGCACCCTACAAAGTCCAGCCAGTTGAAAAAAAACAGTTACATGAAGAAGATAAGACCATTTCAGGTCATGGCAGGTGCTATAAAAAAATAAAACAGGGTAGAGGTGATGAGGGTAAGACCAGGAGGCGAGACAACATGGGGGTGGTAAGGAGTCAACCCCTCAGGAAGAAAAAGTGACTTTTGAGCTGAGACCTCAAGTCAGCAACGCCAGACAGTCAGGAGAACGGTGTTCAAGGCAGAGTCAAGAGCAAGGCCAAGGGCCCAGAGGCACAGGGAGTGACAGCTTGCGGAGAAGGGGTATGGAAAGTACAGAGAGAGGAGAAGTGATGGGGACCCCGCTCTCTCAGCCGAGGGGAGGAAGTTGGAGAGAATTTTAAGCAGGAGAGTAACTTTCGGTTTTAGATACTCTAGCTGCTCAGGTGAAAAAAGACCTTGGGGGAGACCCAAGAGTGAAGCCCAGAAACCACCAAGGAGGCTGTTTGCAATCCTCCAGGGAGGCCAGGGAGGATGGTGGCTTGGATCAGAGTGGTATCCCAAGGTAGGCATTATTGCCCCCACTTTAAAGATGAGGAAACTGAGGCTCAGAGAAGTTAAGTGACTTGACCAAGATCATGCTCCCTTTAAGTGGCAGATCCAGGATTTTTTTTTTCGAGGGAGAGGGAGGGTACTCTTTTTAATTGTGGTAAAATATACATAACATAAAACTTACCATTTGACCCATTTTTAAGTGTGCAATTCAGTGGCATTAAGTGCATTCACAATGTTGTACCACCATCACCACTATCCTTTTCCAGAACTTTTTCATCATCTCAGACAGAAACTGTACCCATCCACCAATAGTTCCCCTGTCCCCCTACCCTAGTCAGTCCCTGATAACCCATAATAGAGGTCTACTTTCTGGCTCTATGAATGTTCTCCTCTAGGTACCTCCTGTAAGTGGAATCATATAATATTTGTCCTTTTGTGTCTGGCTTATTTCACTGAGTATAACATTTTTTTGTTTTGGTTTGGTTTTGGTTTTGGCTTTTTTTGGCCACGCCGAGTGTCTTGCAGGATTTTATTTCCCAGACCAGGGATGGAACCCACGCCCTCGGCAGTGAAAATGAGGAGTCCTATCCACTGGACCACCAGGGAATTCCAAGTATAATATTTTCAAAGTTCATCCATATTGTAACATGTATCAGAATTTCCTTCCTGTCTAAGGCTGAATAATATTCTACTGTGTGTATATCACATTGTGTTTAACCATTCATCTGTTGTTGGAGGGCCAGGATTTTTACCAAGATGTCTGATTGGCGCTGAGTCCAGCGCAGTGCCCCAAGCGGCCACCAGAGGGCGCACAGAGACCACTCCCACACCTACCCCCTCCCCACCCACCCAGGCGGGCGCGCTGCGGGCACTTGGCGGTTTGTGGGAGGAAGAGGAAGCCGGAGCTCAGCCTCTTGCACGCACATCCCACACCAAGGAACATGCAGATGAGAGGGAAGCTGGCTGCGGGGAAAGAGACCCAACTATAGAACTGGCCTCAAAGGGAGGAAAGGGAGGAGGTCGGGGTGGGAAGTGTCGCCCCTGCAATCCTGGTCCAACCCGCAAAGGAAACAAACGCCGGGCACCCCTAGCTTCCTAACCAGCCGTCCTCCGGCGGGAACAACCCGGCTGAGGAGCTGAGTGAAGCAGGCGGGGCACTGTGTCCAGGGAGCCTCGGGCTCCCTGTCCTGCTCTCCTCCAGCGGCCCGGTGAGCTCCAGCCTAAGGCTTGCACGTTTCACAGATGAGGAAACTGAAGCTCGGAGCCATTGACCGCTTGTCCAGAGCAAGCGGAGGAGGCAAGGTCCGAACACCTGCCGCCGGGTGGGGCTTGTGAACTCCTCTCCAGGCTCAGTGCCCTGATTTCTTCAACCATATCCCAGTGTGGCTTTAGGCCTCATTCCCCCCTTGATCTTGTCGGCCAGTCTCTCGGCAGGGGAAGCGCAGAATGGGATGCGGTTCTTGAAGCTGCTCTGACCACCGTGGTCTCCCTCCTTCTGAGCATTAGGCCTCTAAGAATGCCACCCAAGTCTGTCCTGGCTGGTCTTGGCAGCCACCTCGTGTTGACTGAAATTTCCATCAGCTTAAATCCCTCAACTTTTCTGCCGTGTGCTGTTCGTTGCTAAGCCTTTGCTTCCCCCCCACTGCGTCCATGTGCAGCTGGGTCTTTGGATCTGAGTCCAGGAACTGACATTTATCCCCATCAGATTTCATCTTGTTCATTCATCTGACAAACATTTGTTCCATGCCCACGCCGTACCAAGAACTGGCAGCACAGAAAGACAGATCCCCTGTCCTCGAGGAGCTCACACTGTCATTAATCACAGCAGCCACCATAGTTATCAAGGGCCTGCTGTGTGCCAGGAACTGTGCTGGGGGCTGCATGTAGCTTGTCTCATTGACCCTCAGAACACTGCAGTATAGGTGGCATTGCTCCCATTTTGCAAAGGGGGAAATCGAGGTTCAAAAAGTTTTTGTGCCTTGTCTGAAGTGGCATACCTGGAAAGTGGCAGGTTCAGCATTCAACCCTTCAATCGCTTTAGATTCTGGCTCTGTCCTCCTACATAGATACCCCCTCTCCCAGATTTGGGTTCTCTGCAAACCTGATAAACTTCACCTCTCTGAATTTCATCAACAGCACTGATGAAACTAAGATGAGGTCAGAGACCTGAGGTGAGCCACCAATGCCCCTCTACCCCAGAGGGACAGCCATCTATGACTCTGCACCCTATGGGCTCAGCAGATACAAATGCACTCGACTGGAAGCCCCCTGACCCTTCTTCTCCCTCCACCCCAGGCCCCGGGCTCGCTCCCCATCCAAGCAGCTATGTACCTGGTTGTTGGCGTCTTTGCCAAAAAAACAGCCCCCACTGCCAAGTCCTCTACATGCAGGAGCCCAGCTGTGCCTGGCCCTTGCCTGAATCATGGTAAAACTCCATTTGCCAATGTCCCTCCCCAAGAGGGAGACTTGAAGCCCAGGACCAGGAGAGGGCAGTTGAGCTGGGATTTCTCAGGCTCTGAGCATCCCCTCTTGCATCTGAGGCTTCTGCTCTCCTGCACCGTCTGCTCCCAGAGGCTAAGCCCATCTTTTTTGCTCAGCTCTTCCGCCAAGCTGAGGGAGACCAACTGCAGAGCGGGCCTGTGTGAGGGCTGGGGGTAGGAAAGAAGGTGAGCAGAATAAATCACTGCTCCGTTAGGGAGAGGAGGTTTGAGATGGGCTCCAAGCTCCCGGCCAGACCCGGGGACACCATACCCCATGACAGGGTTTGAGCTTACCACCTCACGGGACCACAGGCACCCACCCTCCTCACAGCCCCAGAAGATTGGAAATATTATCATTGTGCCCATTTTGCAGGCAAGGAGACTAAGGTGCAGCAAGTGGGATCCAGGCCTGGATACTACCTCTGCTAAGACTGCTTCCTGAAAAGAGATCAGGGACTTGTGGACAGAATGCATCTGCTGAACAAGAACCCAGCGAGCTCCTACCATAAGCCCAGTACGCAGCAAATATGTCAGAGTCAGGCCCTGCCCTTATGGCCTCACGTTCAGGGGCAGGGGAGATAGATAATAAAGCCAGCCCGTAATTTCAGGCAGTGATAAATGCTACGAATAGCATAAAGCCAGGAAGAGCTTTATGTCAGTAGGTGTCAGTAGAGTTAAGGATGCTACTCCAGCTAGCATTGTCCTGGAAGGCCTCTCTGAGGAGGTGACGTTTTAGGAGCCAAGAAGGAGCTGGCCTTGGGGACAGCAAGTATAAAGATGCTGAAAGAGAATCAGTGAAGTGTGGTACCAAATCCACCCACCCTCACCATGGATGATCACAGAGAGGAAACCACATGGCTCTGATGTGAGGCCTCAGTGGGGAAGCATGTGGGCCGGTGTCCTCAGGATGCCTGAGTCTTGGCACGGGCTCCATGGATGCCTCCACTCTCCCTCCAGGGGTCTGTGAGTCCCCGCCCGGAATGTGGGTCTGTGAAGCTCTGTGTGGTCTTCGTTTCCTCCCATCCTCAACACCTTTCTGCACAAGGCCCAGCCCAAAGCAGGCTCTACATAAACTTTGCCGAATGAACAACCTCTAGAAGGCCCTGCTCACCAAATCCCGAGGGCCAGCAAGGAGGAGGTGTGAGGACAAACCCAAGGAAATCCTACCTTCTTCTACAAGGAATCACTTGATGGAGTTTGTGGCTCCTGTCGGTGGTAGAAGCAGAAAAGACAAAGGGATTCCAGGAGGTGGGAGGAGGGGTCGCCTACACAATTGGAAATTTTCGCACAGAAGTCCAGATTTCAAGCTATTTTTAAAATATTTGAAGATCTGGCAACCCCGAGCCTGCATATCCCCATGGCAACACCAGCTGGTGCTGAGCGGCCCTGGTGACTGGACATGCGCTCTGCACTTCGCCGCGGACAGGCGGCTCACTGCTGCAGACACTTAACCCACGCCACTCGTTCACATCGCTGGCCCCGTGGGCATCTGAATCGGACAGCCCTGGTTTAAGAGATCTGATGAGCAGAAAGTCGTGCAGGGGGCATGGGGACCATGGCATCTGTCGCGTCAGCCTGCAGCTAAGGAGAGTCAGACTGAGGTCCCCTCCCTCGGGTTCTTACAGCAGTTGTCCAGTGTGCGGGGGTTTCCAGGTCCACTTAAATCGGTTCGCTGTGCTGTGCTCTGGGTTCGGGTGCCGGGAGGGCTCCAAAACTTCGGCCGTTCAGTCGAGGCGAGACATGCAGTTCCCGATGTGCAACAGCAGGGGGCGTCTCTCCCTACTGCGTCCTCAGAACTGCAGGGCGGTACGGCGCGGGGCGCGCCACTCCCGGCCTTGACGGTGCAGCCAGGGCTCCAGCTGCTGGAAAACAATCCCTCAGTCATCCCGGGTCCCGGAATGATCCTGTGTCCCTGCATTTTCTCACTTGGGGTGACAGCTGAGGCCCAGCCTGCCCGGCAACATGATGGGCTCAGCGGTGATTAGCTGGGCCAGGCCATACTCCAGGTGCCCGAGGACAGCCTCAAGAGGTCCACAACCCACCTTGAAGCCCTTCCAGCCTGTGACCCAGGGGCCAAAGGGCACCCCTTCTGCCCTCCCTTCTCCTAGCAACCTTCTCTTCCTCCTCTACTTCTGGGACTGCTCAGCCTTGCTGGTCCCTCAGGGCTGACCCTCAAATTAAGTACTATGTACTTAGCACTTTAAATCCCAACAACCCTATAAGGTAGGTATTAATCCCCATTTTACAAGTGGGGAAAGTGAGGCTGAAACAGGAGACATCATGGGCCCAGGGCCAACCAATTAGCGAGTGGTGGAGTCATGATTCAAATCCAGGCCTGTGGAACCCCTCTTCCCTGGACTGCTTTGTTCCCATGAAGGAAATTTTAGAATCAGCCCGTGGAAGAGGAGGGGTTGCTTAGGGTTTGAGGGCAGAGGACAATCCCTTGCCCGGGTCCAGCTGAAACCACCCCCACACAGGCCACCTATCCTGTTGGAGCCGTCCAAGGACAGGGGCAGAATCTGGGGCCCCTAAACCAGTGATGAAAGCTCAGGGCTTCAGCATGGCCACCAGGGAGGAATCGCTCCTGGCCCTTGGGAATTTACTGAATGCCTCACGATCCCCACCTGGGACTCTAGTCTGAACAGCGGGACAGGGTCCCTCACGTGCTACAGCTTCTGCCTTGAACCCATGAGGGGTGGTGAGCAGACAGCGCCAGGCACAGAGACACCTGGACAGTTCAAATGGCCAACTCAGCTGGAGGGGACCTAGAAGAGGGGCAAGAGACCCAGAGCCTGAACAAGGTGAGCTTAAGCACCGCTGAGCATCACTCGGTCAGCTCATGAGCCACAACCTCAGGAGCTCCCTGCTCCCACCTACAGGGAGACAGAGAAGCCCAGGGATCGTCAGCCCCTCTGAGACTATCACAGAGATGTGACCAAGGCCACCACCCTGGGTAGGAAGAGAGGTTCTGTCCATGCTATTTCATCCAGTTTACCTCCCATTTTCCCACCATGCCCTGCACTCACACCACTGGGTCTGCAAGTCCCTCCCCATTTCTGCCTGCGTAAATGCCACCTTCTATGGGCAACCCACACTGATTTGATCCCTCAGATCTGGTCATTTTCTCCCTCTCCTGAGACCACTGAAACTGTGTGGACCTCTCCTGTGGCATTGAGGTCAGTCTCGTTTATGCTGTAATTGTTTCTGGAACAGCCTTCTCTGACAAGTGGACTGCAAGTTTCAGCAGGCACCATAGCTCCTAGCATGGGGCCTCATACACACAAAGCATGAGACACATTGGATGGATGGAAGGAAGGAAGGAAGGAAGGGAGGGAGGGAGGGAGGGAGGGAGGGAGGAAGGAAGGAAGGAAAGAAGGAAGGAAGGAAGGAAGGGAGAAAGGAAGGGAGGGAGGAAGGAAGGAAAGAAGGAAGGAAGGAAGGATGGATGGGGAGATGACAAGATAAACAGATGAACAAATGAGTGGGTAGGAGGGTGCATGGCCCACAGAGATTCAGTATGGCCTCCGTAATTGGCCAGAACTGCCCCTCCAAGGGAATGAGATTTCCCTGTTTCACTTATCACAGCCCCTCCCCTGCCTCAGTGAATTGAAGACTTAGAGACTGTACTGTGTGGAGCTGCAAGGGACACAGGGAGTCAGATCTGTGTTCCTTCCCTCACTGGACCTCAGTCTCCCTTATATAAGATGAGGACATTGGACTAGATGATTCTTTGGGCCTTTCCAGAGCAAAACACATGTCAGTGCTGGGACCCAGCAAAGAACAGGGCAACTGATTGAACCTAGTTCAGCTTAGAGGCTGTAGAAGAGTTTGGGCAAAAATGAAAGGAAGAAAGAGAAAGAAAGAAGGGGGAAGGAAGGAAGGGAGGAAAGAAGGAAGAAAATCGATTCCCATGCCTCAAGTTAAAAATGCATTTTTTAAAAATGCATCTAGTATGTAAGATTTCCCAAATGCATCATTTCTTTAAAAAAAAAAAGTTAATTTCAACATATTGAATTTAGGATCACAGCATGTAAGAGGAGATGGGTCCTCTAATATAATGGAACTGCCTCAGGCTGGGATGGCCTGGGGCAAAAGGTGCCAAAGGGAAGGATGGGCTGGGAGGCTGGGGGTGTGGAGGGGGCTTCTCTCCACCCCCTTCACCACTTAAGCAGACCACCTCCTTTAGGATCTGACTTATAT
This sequence comes from Monodon monoceros, assembly GCF_005190385.1. Taxonomy (NCBI): domain Eukaryota; kingdom Metazoa; phylum Chordata; class Mammalia; order Artiodactyla; family Monodontidae; genus Monodon; species Monodon monoceros. The sequence continues at coordinate 98,797,906 of NW_021703784.1, read as the reverse complement.
GTTGACCTTAGGAACCCACTCTATTGTCTGAATAAAAGGTTCTTCTGTGTGTGTGTGTGTGTGTGTGTGTGTGTGTGTTTTAAGCCACTTAACTAATAAAGAGAAACAAGAGGCCCAGAGGGAGGTGATTTGCCCAAGGTCGTACAGCAAGTGCATCAACACATTCCTTCAGTTCAGATTCAGGAATCCAAGCACATCCATAGGGGTCGGGGGCACTGCCCCTGACTGGGCTATACTCTGGCTCAGCTCCAGCAGCCGCAGTGGGAGGTCATCAGGCTCCTTTAAACAACATTCCACTAGGACAGGAACAATCAGATAACCCTGGCCCAATTAGGAACCGGAAAGTCTCACAGAGGGCGAATGCCCAGAACCGGGGGGCTCAGGGCGGGGGGCCCAGCTCTCTGCAAGCTTCACAGTCGAAAACCTTCCTAAAACAACCCCTTGGCTGCCTCGGAGCATAATTGAATCTTCCTTTGATGACTCCGGATCTTGCCCTGCCTCGGGCCACTTTAAGAACATCAATTACTGCTGGGCCCAGGTGGGGAGCGGAGAGGAGGGGCTGGACCCCGGTTACAGCTGACCCTGCCCTTGGGGAGGCCGGTAGGGGAGAAAGCGCTGGAGGAGACTTCAGGGGGAGCCTGAGCCTCCAGCCTGAGCCCAGGGAGCTGGATGCTGCCTTGGTGGAGAAGAGGCCAAGGAAGATAATGGGGAGCCCCCTCCCCAACCGAGAAGGGGAGCCGTAGGTGGGCTCCTTCTTAGCCCCCAGAGCAGGCAGGAGGGGCAGCTCCTAGGGTCCCTGGAGGAAGAACCCGAGAGCTAAAGGCAGGCAGGAGTGATGCTGAAGGCCAGGCTAGGAGACCTTGCTAAGGGAGAGGCAGCACAGCACACACGGGCTTTGCAGAAATGTTGGCTCCAAGAGACAGAAGTGGGCTTAGAGCCACACTGCCCCTGCCCTGCCACCTCCTGGCTGGGGAACCAGGAGCAAGTTACTTAACCTCTCTGTGCCTCAATTTCTTAGGATAATGCTAGAATAGTAAAACAAGGCTGCTGTGAGGGTTAAACGAGACTCACGTTGGCTGCTAGAAAGTGGGGGCTTAGGGGGCTTCCCTGGTGGCATAGTGATTAAGAATCCGCCTGCCAATGCAGGAGACATGGGTTCGAGCCCTGGTCCGGGAAGATCCCACATGCTGCGGAGCAACTAAGCCCGTGCGCCACAACTACTGAGCCCACATGCCACAACTAGTAAAGCCTGCATGCCTAGAGCCCGTGCTCTGCAACAAGAGAAGCCACGGCCATGAGAAGCCCACACAAGGAAGAGTAGCCTCCACTCGCCACAACTAGAGGAAGCCTGCGCACAGCAACAAAGAACCAACGCAGCCAAAAATAAATAAATAAAATGAATAAATTTATAAAAAAAAAAAAAAAAGAAAGTGGGGCCTTAGACCGCGGTCTCATGAGGAAAGGGCTGGAAGCACATACATCAGATCACTCACAGGCCTGGCTGTCAGGTGAGACTGGGTGTTTTGTTTTGTTTGACTTGTTTGTATTTCCTGTACTTTATGGGAGAAACAGTTGATTATACAATTAAAATAATATTCAGAGGAAAAAACAGAACCATAGGGACTGCAAACTGTCTTTAAGGGGAAGCAGTTGTCAGAAGAGGAGCCCATCCACTGAGCATGGGGATGGAAGGGGGCGTGGGTGTTCCTCTGGGTCTGAGACTCAGACAGGGGAGCCGTGGCTGCCCCAGGGGCCCAGGGGGTGACAGCCTGGAGCCCTCAGGGACAGACACAGGTGACATTTTCGGCCTGGAGGTGCCCTACTATTTCCTGTGCCCTACCAAGAGGCACCAGGCAGGGGAAGTCAGTGCCCTGGAGAGTATTGTCCACTCACGGGCAGTAGCACTTCTCTCACTGGCTCTTCTCAGCTCCAAGTCTTCAGACCGTCAGCTCAGAGAGGACCCTGGGCCCTCAGGACTCAAGCCAGCCCCCCCCCCCCCCCCCCCCCCCCCCCCCCCCCGCCCGCCCCCCCTAGGCTTCCCCCCCCCCCCCCCCCACTAGGCTCAGCCACGCCACCACACCAGCCTTTGCTGAGGCAGCCCTTTGAGGAAAGCTGGGCTTAGTGGGTCCACAGCCCTGGCCCTACCAGTGTCATTAATCCCCCAAAGAAAGTCAAACATTAGCCTGGGAAACAGCTTATGCCTTATATAAGCTCCCCTGGGGAAGGCACAAACACAGCTTGTTGGAGCCGAGCTGCCAAAACACAGAGCTGCCGGACCCTGGGACAGAGCAAGGGTTTCAGCCACATCGACCACCGACCCCGCCGGAGGGAGGAGCCAGGCCCAGGTACCAGGTGAGGAGGGACCCCTGGGAAGCCCCCAAGGCCGGGCCTTGCTTCCGCACTGCAACTGACCAAGTCCCTTACGCCCTCTGGGATCTGCTTGGCCCCTTTCTGCTGCCCTGCTATGGTGCACCCAGCCCCAGGGGATACCCAAAACCAGGAGGCGCCGGGCTTGGGGAGACCTTCCCTGCAGGCAACCTGAGCTCTGCCAGTCCTGTGTGTCTGCTCGAGGCAGCCAGGGACCCCTCCCACTTACTCCTGACAGCCATCCTGTGGGGACAACGTCCAAGACGGGGCCCCTTGGTCCCAGCGGCCTGGCCTGCACTGCCCCATGCCTGCAGCGCGTGTGACCAGCCTGGCTGAACACATACTCACACCCACAAGTCCCCACACGCACACAGCGACACACCCGTGCTCACACAGCTGTGCCCTTACACTCCAGCCTAAATGTGCACATCCCAGCAGACACTGCCGTGAACACACACCACACCTGTGACCCCATGTCTGTACGCGCAGTTGGGTACATCCTCATCCACACGCAAAACTGTGGGTACGCACAGCTGAACCCCACACCCTCACACACTTCTACATACACAGGCTTACACATACACCTGGGCACACCCTCCCCCTTGTGCTTCCACACCCATCCACCTGCCCGCCCTCACCCCCGTGCACACATCCCTCTCCCCGGCCTGGTGCCCCACCCGCCCGTAGCTCTGGCTCATCTTGTCCGGTGCCATGACCTTCGCCGAGCTCGTTGACCGCGTGGCCAGCAAAGGGCCCTTCCAGTTCCTGCACATAGTCCTGCTCGGCCTCCCGATCCTGAGCACGGCCAACCACAACCTGCTGCAGATCTTCACAGCGGCCACCCCCGCCCACCACTGTCGCCCGCCACCCAACGCCTCCGCGGGGCCCTGGGTGCTCCCCATGGGCCTGAACGAGAAACCTGAGCCGTGCCTCCGTTTTGTATATCCACCCAACGCCAGCCTGCCCAATGACACCCAGGGGGCCACCGAGCCCTGCCTGGATGGCTGGACCTACGACGTCAGCACCAGGGACTCCATTGTGACTGAGGTATGCCCAGAGGCCAGCCCTCTCCCTCCGATCACAGCAGGAACCCCACACTCATGGACAGGGGAGCATGAGACCCAGGGACAGGGCACTGGGCAGGCAGAGAGGAAGGACCTGGGTGCAGAGACACACCAACCAAAAGGTTCCGTCTCTTCACTTTCAGAGTGCAAACAGTCCTTTCTGTGCCAGGCGCAGTGCCAAACTCTGGGGATACAAAAATGCACTGTCCCTGTTCCCACGGGGTTCCACCGCCTAGCAGGGGTAACATCAATTAACGAGAGGACCACACAAAGAAATGTCAAATTACAACTTCAAAGTACTTAAGGTTGTGACCTTAGACTACCGCCTACCCCTGGGCTGGGGGCAGGGGCCAGGGGAAGCTTCCTTAAAGAAGTGACCTTGGGCAGAGATAAGGGAGTCCAGCAAGATTTAGCCAGGCAATGGGGAAAAGGAGGAAAATTCCATCTTGTGCAAAGGTCTCAAGGTGGGACAGTGTGTGGAGGAGGGGATGGACAGAGGTGAGGGTTGGAACATGCCTGAGCAGACCCAGAAAACATCTCATCCTCTCCTGCCATCACTTATGTGTTCACCTCCCATTCATTCACATCCTCATTTATTCACTGATTCTTTTTTTTTTTTTTTTTTTTGCGGTACGCGGGCCTCTCACTGTTGTGGCCTCTCCCGTTGCGGAGCACAGACTCCAGACGCACAGGCTCAGCAGCCATGGCTCACGGGCCCAGCCGCTCTGCAGTATGTGGGATCCTCCCGGACCGGGGCACGAACCAGCGTCCCCTGCATCGGCAGGCGGACTCTCAGCCACTGCGCCACCAGGGAAGCCCCTATTCACTGATTCCTTTACCCACCATCTCCAGGAGTTACAGAGTTAAATCAGGCTCTCGAATGACCTGGAGACCATGGTCAGATGAAGAGGGCGAAACGGGAATTGGCATTTATTGAGGATCCACAAATGGTCAGGCACGTCTTGGCCTCTGGCAGACATTGTCTCCCACACTTTGATTCCCACAATGATATTCTGTTGAAGGTGATTTTTTTTTTTTTTTTTTTTTTTTTTTGCGTACGCGGGCCTCTCACTGTTGTGGCCTCTCCCGTTGTGGAGCACAGGCTCCGGACGCGCAGGCTCAGCGGCCATGGCTCACGGACCCAGCCGCTCCGCGGCATGTGGGATCTTCCCAGACTGGGGCACGAACCCGTGTCCCCTGCATCGGCAGGCGGACTCTCAACCACTGCGCCACCAGGGAAGCCCTGAAGGTGATTTTATCTCCTTTTTCATTCAAAAAAAACTAAGACTGAGAGGAGGGAAGTGAAGGTCCAGTGCCACACAGCTGGTCAGTTTTGGAGCTGGAATTTAAAGCAAAACTCCATACTAGGCACAGGGGGACAAGCATTCATGGCAGTACAAAAGAGTGGGGGGACCACGGGATTCTAGGGAGGCTTCCTGGAGGGGGTGACATCTGAGCAGTGAGCAGAGGCCAATGTTTTCATTCTCCCTTCGGGGACCATGAGCCCCTCGAGGGCAGGATCTTGCTTTTGCCACATTAGAAGAGATGCATTTCAAAGTCTTTACCTGGTGCCAGTCCTGTGCTGGGCACACCATGAGCATGGGCTCCTGGAATCCCTGGAGATGGTATCTCAGTGAGGGAAGTATTGTTATTACCTTCAGATGAGGAAACCGAGGCTCAGCCTGGTTCAATGACTTTCCCAGGATTACATATGATTCGGACCTGGCAGAGAGATGATTTGAATCCAGGACTATCTATGTTCAGAATCTACGATTGCTATTCATTTGTCTAGTGAATATTTATTTCTGTATAAAGCACTGACTACGTGCAAGGCACTGTCCTAAGTGCTTTATAAATATTAACCCTTTTAACCTTCCTGACACCATTATAAGATAGTATGATAGGGCTTCCCTGGTGGCACAGTTGTTGGGAGTCTGCCGGCCGATGCAGGGGACACGGGTTCGTGCCCCGGTCCCGGAGGATCCCACATGCCGCAGAGTGGCTGGGCCCGTGAGCCATGGACACTGAGCCTGCGCATCCGGAGCCTGTGCACCGCGACGGGAGAGGCCGCAACAGTGAGAGGCCCGCGTACCGCAAAAAAAAAAAAAAAAAAAAAAAGATAGTATGATAAGCCCATTGTTGCGATGGGGAAACTGAAGCACACAGAGGATGAGGAGATTGTTCAAGCTCTCGCCACTAGTAAGAGGCAGATTCGGGATCTGAACACAGGCACCTGCCCCAGAGCCGCGTTCCTAACCATCACATCTGCTGACTCTCATAGCCCCAGATACTCCATCCCTGTCCTATGCACTTTTTCTCCCCAGCACCCAGCGCAGTGCCTGAAATACATCCAGCATCCAACATTTATTGACAGCTACACTCATAGTACTGAGGACACAGACTCAAAGAACTCATGAGCCCTGCCTGTCCTCCAGGTGTTCACCTGTAGTGAGGAAAGTCACCAGCAGCGTGGTGGGGTATGCAGGCTTCCCAGGGCAGGGGCTTTCAGCTGCTTTGCTATATCCCCAGCAGCTGGAACAGTGCCTGGCACAGAGGAGGCGCTCTGTGAAATAAATATTTGTGTAATGAATGGATACAAGCTTTATAAGCTCAGGGTGCTCTGGGAGCCCAGAGGAGGGGCATGGAATCTGCCTGGAGGGGGAACCCAGGGGGGCTCACTGGAGTCAGCAAAGCCTGAGCTGAGTGTGAAGGAGGGGTCAGGGTTAGGGAGGGGGCTGATGCGGGCAAGTGCAGCCCAGGCGAAAGGAACAGAGTGCCTGGAGTCACATGCACAGTCACAGGAGCATAAAGAGAGCAAAGCAGTAAGGACTGCAAGAGACTCAGGAAGGCTGGAGAGGCGGGCAGCGGGCTGCGGAGGCCAGGGACATAGGGAGGAAGCGGGCCAGCAGGAGGGCCTGCCGTGGATGCCGGGGCGAAGGACTCTGTCTCGAAGGTGACGGGGGGCCGTTGCATGGTGTTATGCAGGAGTGTGGCGTACCCAGATCACCTTCTAAGGATCTGCACTCTGTGATCTCGGGTGGTCTCGGCCTACAGCAGCGGCCTGAAGCAGGATTTCGATCCCCAGCCAGAGACTGAAGTCAGGCTGCAGTAGTGAGAGCGCTGAATCCTAGTCACTAGACCAGTGGCCAGTGACAAGGCCCTGGCCCTTCGGCTTTGTAGAAATGAATTCCCACAAAGACAGAAAGTAGTGAAACAAAGTATTTATTAGGAGGTAAAAGGGTACATGTGGATAGACACATGGGCCAACTCAGAGAGAGAGTTGCACCCTTGTGGTAGTTTTTTGCAGTACGCGGGCCTCTCACTGTTGTGGCCTCTCCCGTTATGGAGCACAGGCTCCAGACACGTAGGCTTAGCGGCCATGGCTCACGGGCCCAGCCGCTCCGCGGCATGTGGGATCCTCCCAGACCGGGTCACGAACCCGTGTCCCCTGCATCGGCAGGCGGACTCTCAACCGCTGCGCCACCAGGGAAGCCCCCTTGTGGTAGTTTGAATCACTTATATGGGGCATTTCTTCCAGGTTTCCTTTGGCCACTCATCTCACTTTGCCTGGTTCTGAGTCCATATTTTGTTTATCTCAGGGTCCTCCCATGTGTGCACACGCATCCCTTAGCCAAGATGGATTCTAGCAAAGAGGCCTGTGGGTAGGTTGAGGTCACTTACTATGGAGAGGCGCCCCCTCCATTGTTGACCTTCAAGGAGCCTTTCTAAGCACGTATAGTTGGGAAGGTCTCCTTGGCTTCAAGAATGAGGCATATGCAGTCTTTTATCTCTTATCTGGGCAGGGCTCAGCTCTCCTCCCTCCTGCTACTCTGGCGTATCTGTGCACAGGGGACGAACTCCGGCTGCTCAGCCTGGGGCCCATCTATCTCCTGCCTCAACTGCAGGGCGGAGAGTAGCTTGCAGAGCATTTTGGTCCAGCAGCTGGGAGACCAGTTAGCAGGTTGCCACAGGGACCCAGGACCAAGATGACAGACGGCAGGGGCAGTCGGAATAAATACCAGAGAGGTTGGGGGGTCAGAATCTCTGGGACTGGGGAACCAAATGGATGTAGGGGTGAGGAACAGGGCAGGCGTGGGGGGCGTGGAAATGCCCCAATATCTGTAACTAAGTTTCCAGGTGTGTGGGCAACTTGCTGTACGTCTGGTCCCTGGAAGACAGAGGGAAGGGGTAAAGCCACCATCCGTGTCCTCCAGAATACAGAACCTAGACGAGGAAACAAAAATCCTACAGGGAGCAATGAACTAATAACCATCGCTACGCCTTACCGCGTGCTAGCCCCTTGCCAGACGGCTCTAATCGGTTTGCTCGTATGAACTCATTTAATCCTCACAGCACCTCTCTGAGGTTAGTACCTATATTGTGTCCTTTTTTCAGATGAGGAAACCAAGGTACAGGTTACTGGCCCAAGGCAGCACATCGTATAAATGCTGGAGCTGGGAGCCAAACCCAGGCAGCAGGGCTCCAGAGCCACCTGCCCCCACTTCCCCACTCCGTGTTCCTGGGGACTGCATCCCCCAACCACTGCACCCTGGGCTAGGTTCTGGGAAGCGCTCAGTTAATGCTGAATGAAGGCCATATGCCCTCAGAGCCCGGCCGAAGGGACTCAGACAGTGCTGACTGCTGGGAAGTGTCTTCCCCTCCAGGGTGCACCTTGAGCTCCAGGGAGCCTGGCCAAGAGCAGCGCTTGCAGGTCTTTTTTTTTTTGGCTGCGTTGGGTCTTCGTTGCTGCGCGTGGGCTTTCTCTAGTTGCCGCGAGCAGGGGCTACTCTTCGTTGCGGTGTGAGGACTTCTCATTGCGGTGGCTTCTCTTGTTGCGGAGCACAGGCTCTAGGTGCGTGGGCTTCAGTACTTGTGGCACATGGGCTCAGTAGTTGTGGCTCGCGGGCTCTGGAGTGCAGGCTCAGTAGTTGTGGCGCATGGACTTAGTTGCTCCGTGACATGTGGGATCTTCCCGAACCAAGGCTCGAACCCGTGTCCTCTGCATTGGCAGGTGGATTCTTAACCACTGCACCACCAGGGAGGCCCAGATTGCAGGTCTTGTACCCCGTCAAGCATCAGCTCACATCTGTACCAGCTGAGCACCCAGTCACCATTCCAGCAGTTAGGACCATGTGAATCTGCGTCCCAAATACACAGGGTTTCACCAGGCCTCGGGGTCTGCCCCCTTCTCCAGGTCGGGTCCTGGTCAGGCCCAAGCTCCCTGAGGACTCTCAGCCATGAGAACCCCTGATCAGGGTCCTCACCCAGTCAGGGAAATGTCAGTGGCCAGACCCAGCCAGGTTCTCTTAGCAGCACAGCAAGGTCAAGCCCCCTCTGTTTGTGGTTCAAGCCGTGGCAAATCCATGCTCCATCACTTGGGGTGGGGTGGGGTTCCAGTCCCTCACGGGGTGGAGGTAAGACAGTGGCTGGCTCACCTAGGGGTGTGTCTCTGGCGTGGAGGCAGGGACCTGGGTGTGCCAGCCCTGGAGGGAAGGGTGGTAATAAGGAAGACAGCACCTGGCAACCAACTCAGTCCAGGTGACCCTGGTTAGTAGGCAAGGAGCCATCTGCCAGGTGGACAGCGTGGCACCATGAGCCAGGACCAAGCAGCAGAGTTCACATTCTGACTCTGCCATTTACTGGGGATGTTACAACCCCAGAAGTCTCAGTTTCCTCATCTGTAAAATGGGGTAAGAGAACAAGTGTGACCATTGAAAGAGATAATGCAAGGCCAGCATTAGCACAGGGCCTGGCACCTACAAGGTGTTCAACTAATGTTTGCTGCCACTGTTGCTGTTGTGGTGGCCATGATTAATAGAGATGTCCTGAGAAGCAGGGGGTTAGTGCCCCCAGAAGAGTAGGGGGACTCCCGGTAAAAGGAGAATCAGCTGTCACAGCTCTTCCCAGCTCACCCAGGCCACAGGGCTTTGTCTCACTCCACCCCCCAACCCAGCACTGGCCAGCACGCAGGGCCCAGCTCCACCCACCCACCCGACAGCTGGGGACCTGGTGAGTCATCTCCCTCCCCACCTCAGTCCCCTCATCTGTAGAATGGGATAATAAGGACCTTCCCTGCAGAGGAGGCGAGGGTGGGAGGGCTGCGCTGGGTCCAGCCAGGAGCACGGGGGGTTTCCCTCCCCCTTTTGATCCCATAAGCTTTGCTGGCAGAGGCGACCACACATTCCTTCCTCTGGGTTCAGCAGAGACAAGGTAGGAATTTTTCAGAAGGAGCTTTACCAGGACGTTAAGAGGAAACAAAGGCCTTTCTTTTAAGTCTGGAAAGTGTGAGGAGTGAGGACTGTGGACTCTGGATTCCCTGGAGAGGAGCCCACAGCTTCCACACCACAGAATACAGCCCTGTGGGGGCCCAGCTCAGTCTGGGGGCTCCGGAAACCCAACCCTGCAGCCCTCGAAGGCCCGGGCCTGGCCTTGGATGAGCAGGCCCTCCCTCTGAGGCCCCTGTGAGTCGTCTCTGGGCCTTGAGCCTTCCCGTCCTGTCTCCAGGGCCACAGAAATCCTGTCTCCCCACACAGGTCCCTGGAGGCCCCAAGTCAGCCGCTGGAGAAGCAGAGATCCCACTCAGTGGTCCTCCCAGAAGTGGGTATCCACCCTGGAAGTTTCCCCTGCCGAGTGTCTGGTCTTCCTCCACGCTCACCCCCAAATCCCCAGGCTGCCCACCTCCCAGACCATCTGTCCACCTCTTGTCTCCAGCTGAGCTCCTGCATCACCCCTACTTGCTCACCCTGGCCCCTGCCCTGGGCGCCTCTCCTATCATCTCCCCTTTCCTAGCCTCCAATCTGACTCTTGCGTAATGACCAGGGGGCCCCAGCGCAGCCACGTGTCTGGGCCAGCCTGATCCCGTGCCGTGGCAGCCCTCACCTAGGAAGCTGTAATTCCAGGCAAGAGGAGCCCGGGGCCATCCCCTGGGCTCTCCAGGGTCAGGGTGAACATCTACCGTGTGCAGGGCCCTGGGCTGGTGCTTTGCATTCCTTCTTTCACGACCCTGCGAATCTTCTTTTATGGCCACTGTGAATGTTGCCCCTTTTTACAGAGGGATACACTGGGGTCAGATCCAGAAGGTGGCTCTCTCAGCCATGATGGTGAAATCAAGTTTTTGTAGGAAGAGGGATGGGGGTCCTGACTCCAGAATCCATGCCCCTTCTACTGCATCACACGTCCCTGTGAGCACAGGCCTTACAATGACATGTGACAATAATAATAAAACAGCTATCACATAGAGTGCCGACTGTTTGCCAGGTATAGTGCTGGGTGCTCTTCATTCCTTATTTTATTTACAATCTTGAGAAGCAGGTATTAGTATTACCCCCATTCTACAGATAAAGAGTCTGAGCCACAGAGAGGTTAAGTAACTGGCCCAGGAACTCACAGCTACTAAGTGGCAGAGCTGGAGACTCATGCCCTTTTGAGTCTTCCCAGGTACCTGGCTCTCTGGCCGTTGCGCCCCAGCCTTGGTTCCATCAGAGGTCCAAGAGTAGACAGAGGCATAGCAATTCTCCCCAAGCTCTAAACTGGAGCCAAAAGGCCCCAAATCTAGGGACGTTTGTTTCCCTTGTCCCTGCTCTGGAGGGAGTACGGACCATGTGTGGGGTCCCCTGGCAGAGTCAGCCTACACACACACACACACACACACACACACACACACACACACACACGGAGCAGGGTCCCCACCCTTGATCACACATGGCTCGCCCTGACCGTTTACGTCACGCCTTCTTCTTTGCCCTTTGAGGGGCCTCCTGGCCTATGATTTTGCTCCGCTCCAGCTCCTGAGCCTGTCCCTCACCCTTTGGGCCTGACATCAGATCAGCCCCCTTGGCTCTGGCCTTGGCTGCCTCCTTGACCATGACTCCAGCCCATCCTGTGCTTGTGTCTTATAGTGACGCATGGCTACAGCTCCCATGGACTGAGCCTTCCCTCCGGCAGCTCAGGACTCAGAGCGCTAGTTCGGCGTCCAGAAGACCTGAGTTTGAGTCTCTGCCTTGAAATGAACCAAAGCTGTGCTTGGGCAAGTTATTTACCCTCTGAGCCTCGGGTTCTTGGTCTGTAAAATGGAGATAATAATAGTACCTGGGCTTCCCTGGTGGCGCAGTGGTTGAGAGTCCGCCTGCCGATGCAGGGGACGCGGGTTCGTGCCCTGGTCTGGGAAGATCCCACATGCCGCGGAGCGGCTGGGCCTGTGAGCCACAGCCGCTGAGCCTGCGCGTCCGGAGCCTGTGCTCCACAACGGGAGAGGCCACAACAGTGAGAGGCCCGCGCACCGCAAAAAAATAAAAAAAATAAAATAATAGTACCCACTTCATAGGATTATTATGGCATCATTTGCAAAGCTTGCTCCGGAGCAGAGTAAGCCCTCTCTTTCTCCCCCACCACCTTCCTGGTATATCATCACTCAGGAAGACACCGCAGTGGGCTTCCTGTTCTTGCCTTCCTGAATCCAGCTCCCTAAGGAGTAAACATTCCAAGAAAGGAAAAAGAAGGCCAAGAACATTGGAGGGGATATTGGGAGCAAGAACTCTATGTGGAGCCGCCAAAAGCCGATAGACAAGAGGTCAGCCCAGGCCATGCCATGGGCTACATAGAAGCTGAGTGACCGGTTCCCTCCAGTCAGCTGGTTACCTCTTCCTCTCTGGGTGTCATCAGTAAAATATGTATAGCAACCCCATTAATGATTCATTGGACAAACATTTAACATTTACTGTGCACCAACTACTCTGCTAGCTGCTAGGGTTAAAGAGTCAAATGAGATGTCTCCGCCCTCCGTGTGGTTACGGAATACAGGAGAGATAGACAAGCAAATAGGCAGGTAGCGTGCTATGTAATCTGTGTCCTCTTCGAGGTAAGAATGGGATGCTGAGTGTGGAAGGAGAAATGAGGAATTACACTGGGAGTCTGGACGTGCTTCTCAGCCACTTACCCATTTCATGAATATTTACTGACTACCTGCTTGTACCAGGCAGCCAGAAAAGATGCTTCTGGCACTCAGAGTAAGTGATCTTGACGTGTCTTTTGAAGGACTGACAACCTTGCTAGAGTAGGGGAAGATATCAAGTACAAAAGCAAAGAGGAACACAATAGCCTGAAGCTTTTGTAGGATCACTAGTGTAAACCTGATTACAACCACGGACCCCACGTGGCCAGGCCTATGCTTGGAGTCAGGGTCAAAGGAAACATAAATCACTCTCTCAGCACCTTGAAGAATGGAGACTTCAGCTACAGGTTTTCTTAACACAGAAAGCATGCCAAAATCCCTCAGAATATCTTCCCTTCCCCCGCAAATTCCAGGATGCCTTTAAAAATCTCTCCAGGGCTTCCCTGTTGGCGCAGTGGTTGAGAGTCCGCCTGCCGATGCAGGGGACACGGGTTTGTGACCCGGTCCGGGGAGGTCCCACATGCCGCGGAGCGGCTGGACCCGTGAGCCATGGCCGCTGAGCCTGCGCGTCCGGAGCCTGTGCTCCACAACGGGAGAGGCCACAACAGTGAGAGGCCCGCGTACCGCAAAAAAAAATCTCTCCAGTTCTCTCTATATCTGCTCCCATGCTCTTGTGTTCCCAGTCCCCTTCCGAGGTCATTCGGGGACTGAGACACACAGCAGCTCCGCCATCTTCAACACGTGGCTTCCAGAGTTGCTCTAGCTATCACCATTCCTAACCAACAGGAAGGGGGAAAGCACGCAAGTCCAGGCCAGGGATTCCCTCTTACTCAAATGAAGTGGACGCAGCATCCATTTCTTCCACTCACACGTCATTGTCAAGAATTACATGGCCCCATCTCGCTCCCGGATGACCTGTCCCTTTACACCGCATGCTACACAGTACAGGATGTCTCTCTAGACACCCGCTGGCCTACTCCTTTCACACCACCTCACTTCTTCCTTTACTCTTTTCCCTCCCCCATCCCCACACTTGTACCATGCAGGCTCCCTTTCCAGCCAGAAGGCCCCTGGGTTTGCTGGCCACTCTGGGCCACTGTGAGCAAGCTGGAGGACCTGGAGCCTTCACCCTTGCCCAATCCCCCTCGCTTCCCGGGAGGAAAGCAGAAAGAGCTCCCTGGGATGTGTGGTTCTTTCCCCGCACTGTTTTGCTTCCAAAACCTTCTCATCAGGCATTTCCAGTGAATGAGATTCTTCACTTCATTACACAAGTAATTCAGGACAACTGGACAAAGGGTGCGTGCTGGGGATTAGCGGGAGATTAGGCCAGACAGGTGGGCAGGGGCCAGAGCCTGAGGGCTTGTATAAATCTGTGTTAACAGAGCTTTCTCTTTACCCAGAGGGCAAGAGGAAGCCAGGGAGTGCCTTAGGCAAGGCAGCAAGCTGATGTGAGAGGGGCTTCAGAAAAGCCACTCAGGTTACCAGGGAAAGAATGGACAGGAAGGACTGAGGTCGAAGGCTGGGAGACCTGTCAGAAGACTGTTGCTGATAATACTCTCTGGGCTCAATTTCCTCAACTGTAAAATGAGGATGACAGCAGCTCTACACCATAAGGTTGCTATGATGACTGAGAAAATTAAGGCATGGAAAGTGCTCACTTAGAACAGTGCCTGGTGCAGGGTAAGCCCTCAATATATATTGGCTGTTATTCCTTTTTTTTAATTTATTTTATTGACATATAGCAGATTTACAATGTTGTGTTCATTTCGGCTATACAGCAAAGTGACTCAGTTACCCATATATACACTCTTTTCGTATTTTTTTCCATTATGGTTTATCACAGGGTATTGAATATAGTTCCCTGTGCTATACAGTAGGACCTTGTTTTTTCATCCATGCTATATATACTAGCGTGCATCTGCTAATCCCAAACTCTCAATCCATCCCTCCCCTGCTCCCCTCCCGCTTGGCAACCACAAGTCTGTTCTCTATGTCTGTGAGTCTGTTTCTGTTTCGTAGATAGGTTCATTTGTGTCATATTTTAGATCCCACATATAAGTGATATCCTATGCTATTTATCTTTCTCTTTCTGACTTACCTCACTTAGTATGATAATCTCTAGGTCCATCCACGTTGCTGCCAATGGCATTATTTCATTCTTTTTTATGGCTGAGTAGTATTCCACTGTCATGTGTACCACATCTGCTTTATCCATTCATCCGTCAACGGACATTTAGGTTGTTTCCATGTCTTGGCTGTTGTGAACAGTGCTGCTATGAGCATAGGGGTGCCTGTGTCTTTTTTAATTATAGTTTTATCCAGATATATACCCAAGAGTGGGATTGTTGGATCATATGACAACTCTATTTTTAGTTTTTTGAGGACCCTTCATACTGTTTTCTATAGTGACTGCACGAATTCACATTCCCACCAACAGTGTAGGAGGGTTCCCATTTCTCCACACCCTTTCCAGCATTTGTTATTTGTAGACTTTTTAATGATGGCCATTCTGACCGATGTGGGGTGATAACTCATTGTAGTTTTGGTTTGCATCTCTCTAATAATTTGCGACATGGAGCATCTTTTCATATGCCTGTTGGCCATCCGTATTTCTTCTTTGGAGAAATGTCTCTTTAGGTCTCTACCCATTTTTCGATTGGGTTGTTTGTTTTTTGCTTTTGAGTTGCATAGCTGTTTGTAAATTTTGGAAATTAAGCCCTCATCGGCCTCATCATTTGCAAATATTTTCTCCCTGTCCATAGGTTGTCTTTTCATTTTGTTTATGGTTTCCTTTGCTGTGCAAAAGCCTGTAAGTTTCATTAGGTCCCATTGCTTTTATTTCTACTGTATATTGGCTGTTATTCTTAATCCAAGCATAAGAGGATGAGGCCTGCACTAAGATAGCAGTAGTGGAGATAGAAGAATCCAGATTCGAGAAATATTAAAGGACTTGCCTGGTGGTCCAGCGGTTAAGACTCCACGCTTCCACTGCAGGGGCCATGGGTTCGATCCCTGGTTAGGGAAGTAAGATCCCACATGCCGCTAGCGGCGGCCAGAGAAAAAAGAAGTATTTACAAAGTGAGAAACTGGAGGATGAAGCGATTGTAACATGGGAGAGGAAGGAGTCCAAAAAGGGCTGCCAGTCACTGTGATTGAGACCTTACAGAGAGGGGGTGGCAAGTCTCGCTGACTCTGAGATGCCCAAAAGACACCCTCCGGGTGGAGATTTCAAGTAGGCTGCTGAATCGATGGGTCTCAAGGCCAGAAGAAAGGTTGGGCTAAAGAGAGGGATTTGGGGCTTCCCTGGTGGCGCAGTGGTTGAGGGTCCGCCTGCCGATGCAGGGGACACGGGTTCGTGCCCCGGTCCGGGAGGATCCCACATGCCACGGAGCGGCTGGGCCCGTGGGCCATGGCCGCTGAGCCTGCGCGTCCGGAGCCTGTGCCCTGCAGCGGGAGAGGCCACAACAGTGAGAGGCCCACGTGCCGCAAAAAAAAAAAAAAAAAAAAGAGAGGGATTTGGAGTCTTCACCATAAAATAGTCATTGAAGCCATAGGAGCAGGTGGCATTTCCTGGGGAAAGTGAATAAAAAGAGAAAGATCCACGAAGAGGCCTGGGGAACTTTTAAGGGATAGAGAGTAAGAAGGCCGCAGAGGGAGGGCAAAGAGGAAGACGGGAGGAGGCAGAGGTCAGCGGGGTCACGGGCTGCTGAAGGGAAGTCAGGTCAGGAAACAGAAGGTTCCATTGGGTTTGGGGAGCAGAGTTTCAGTGGAGGGGTGGGGGCAGACTCGGGAAATGAGTGGGACACGAGGACAGGGTGACAGCCAGGATGGCTCCTTGGCTTTGAAGGGAAGAGAGAAATGAAGCAAATGTGGAAGGGAAAGAGGCTTTAAATGGAGAGACTGGAACACAAGCAAATGACGATGCAGAGCAGTCAGGAGACAGACTGAAGGTGTGAGATGGAGGGAGGTGGCAGCGGGAGTGGCCCCTGGAGGAGAGAGGGGGCAAGCAGAGGGACCAGCCTTGCACAAGTGAAGTTGGGGAGCAGACACACAGGTAACCACAGGACGCAGGTGAGCCTGGAGGAGCTTGAAGACAGACCTGGCTGTGACAGCTGAGCAGACTTCACAAGCCATATGGCAGGCCACATGTGCCGAAGGGATGTTGTCATTGCAGAACCACAGGGCCAGCCTGAAGGGGGAAGCGGCACCGGGAGCAGGGGCCGGGCTCAGGGAAGACAATCGCGGGAGCTGGGGGAGGGAGCACACACGTGGGGGCGCAGGCTGAGCGCGGCTGAGAGGCTGGGCTGGACTGAGCCGGGTGACCGGGTGACCGGGTGGCTCTCCCTCTCTCCTGCGCAGTGGGACCTGGTGTGCAACTCCAACAAACTGAAGGAGATGGCCCAGTCTATCTTCATGGCGGGCATACTGATTGGGGGGCTCGTGCTGGGAGACCTGTCTGACAGGTGAGACGCGGGGGCCTCGCCAGGGGAGGCACAACCCATGGAGACCCCCTGCCCCTCTCCATTACACCCATGCACCCCCAAAGAGGCCAAGAGCTGGGGTAGTGCGGAGAGATGGTCCTTGCTGTGTGGCCAGCCCCTTTCGGGGCCACAGCCTTCTCCCTGCCCCAAAACCCCTACAGCTTCAGTCTTCCAGCCTCCCCAGACCTGGGGAACCAGCCTCAGTGTTTTCAGACACAGTAGTGGCTGCATGGCCGTGGAGGTGGGTGGATGAACGGCTTGGAGAGGAGAGGTCCTTTGACCCCTGCTCAGGTAGCTAAGCTGGGGGTGGAGGAGATCACTCATTAACTCAAACGTCTAACTTGTCAACAAAAAAAAGCAATTACCAGCAAGGCTCTGTCTGGGGAGGGAGTTACACGCCCTGCCTGGCCCTTTGGGAGGTGGAGGGTCCAGCCCTTTGCCCTGCAGAGTCACTGGCCTTGGCTGGCTCACAGCAGCTAACGACCCCCTTCTTGTTCGAGCTGCAGGTTTGGCCGCAAGCCCATCCTGACCTGCAGCTACCTGCTGCTGGCTGCCAGCGGCTCAGGCGCAGCCTTCAGCCCCACCCTCCCCATCTACACAGTCTTCCGCTTCCTGTGTGGCTGCGGCATCTCAGGCATCACCCTGAGCACCACGATCTTGAGTGAGCCACAGGGGGAGGGGACGGGGACCAGGAGTTTGGGGAGCACCAGCCTGAAGCCAAGAGTGTGGCTCAGCCACAGGCACCGGGCGACCTTGGTCAGGCAAGGCGCTGCCCCTCTCAGGACCCCAGAGGCCCCCCCTGAACGTAACAACAAGCAGAACAGCAGCAGCTCCCCCGGGCCTGGCATCTGCCAGGTACATGACCTCGTTCAGCCCATACGCACAAGTAGGTCAAACAAGGGACGTCACCCGCCACTGGAGAGGCAGTCAAGACTGCATGCTTGGGAGTCAGTCAAACCTACGTTTGAGTCCTACCTTCTTGAGCCTCAGTCACCGCATCTCTAAAATGGGGGCGATGAAACCTTAGGATCAGGGTCAGATCAAGTAGCCAACGGAGGGGCAGGGGCTGGTGCCCCTTCTCAGGAGGTGCCCACCACCCAGTAGGGTCTTAATCTGGTCCTTGGGTTCCTCCTGCAGGTGTCGAGTGGGTGTCCACCCGGATGCGGGCCATCAAGTTGATTTCACTTGGTTACTTCTATACCAGTGGCCAGTTCATTCTGCCTGGCCTGGCCTACGCCATCCCCCAGTGGCGCTGGCTCCAGTTAACCGTGTCCATTCCCTTCTTCGCCTTCTTCCTGTTGTCCTGGTATGTGACCCTCTTTTCTTCAGCCCCCTCCTTAGAGCCACCGGGATCAAACAGGAGGAGCTCATGCCTGACCAGGCTGGCTGACTCTGTCTGTCCCGAGACACCCCATCCCAGAGTCAGGAAGGGCATTCCAGGGAGGAGGAACCACACACCGAGGCATGCGGGGAGGGAGCCCTCGGCTGGGGTTGGTGGTGAGGGGGTTAGGGTCCGGCTGTGAAGAGCACAGAAAGCCAGAGAGGCCTCGATTTCACGTGGAGGGACAGAGAACGCCTCTGAAGGTGCCCGGGGTGCTGAGAGGCCTGACCAAACTTCCCTTCGTGACATAATCACACAGAAGGACAAACCCAAGTGGGTGGGGATGAGAGACAAAGGGGAGTGACCGCGTGGGCAAGAGGAGCCTGGGGGGTGAGTCTGAGGGGCATTTTGAAGGAGAAATCCTCAGAGTGTGGGGACTTCTGGATTTGAGGTATAAAGAAAAGGAAAGCTCCAACCTGAGAACCTGGGAGAATCAAGGGGTCTGGGGCAGAGACCCCGAGTGAGGACATGTGGAAGTCAGGAAACCAATCTGTAGGTGGTAGTTGATAGCTGGGCCCAAAGAACAGGAAATAATGAACAAGCCCAGGAGCAGAAATGAAGTCCTGGAGGATCCTTTATCCAGCACTTACTATGTGCAAGGCCCTGTTCTGGGGACCAACCCACATCATACCAACACTCACGGCATCTCTGTGTGAAGGGGACATTAGTATTCCCATTTTACAGATGAGGAAACCGAGGATGAGAGAGGTGAAGCAATCCTCCAAGGTTACACAAAAAGCTGCAGGACTGGAATGGGCCTCCATTTGAAAATGAGAATAAGCTCCCAAGGGGACGGGCAATCTTGCAGTGAGAGAGATGGTCCGAGAGTCCAGAGTGGAGTTCGGCGTGTCCACAGCCTAGGATGGGAGCCGAAAGTTGGGAGGCAAAATAAGGGCAGATGGTCAGCAGGTCCCTTCACTGTATGACTTGGGACAAGCCTCACCCACTCTGAGCCTCAAGATTTTTCTAGGCAAAATGGAGATACCGATGCCTGTCTCCCAGAGTTACATGTGCCTGGTCCACAGGAAGTCTCACTGATTGGAAGCCACTGTTGTCATTATTCTCAGGGAGAGGAGGATGGAATCCAGGCCCTGGCTATGGGATTTGGGAGGAAGTCACCCATCATCTTGGTAGGCACAGGCTGAGAAGACTGTCAGGGCAGAAATAAGACCACAAGGCCAGAAGGGCAGGTAGCAATGGGCCCAGGAAGCTACCACTACCAGCAGGACCAAAGGTCTGAGGCCAGGTGACCCGTGTCCACTCCCCTGAGGGTCTCACTGGAGCCAGGTCCTGGGTGCCTGTGGGGTCCACAGCCGGAACGGACCCCATCTGGGACCAGACTTTTCCAAGCTTCCCTTCTTTCTCCCCACGCCTCTGCCTCCTCCATTTCCCTTCAATTTGTGACCCTCAGGGTTTGCTCAGGGGTGAACCAATCCCAAAAGCACAGCCCAAGGGTGGGGGAGAGTGAGGTTGGCCACACACTTGCCAACCCCAAGGCCCCATGTTGCGCTTGCAAACCGTCCCCTGACCCAGCAGAGTTGGCCTTTTGCAGGGAGAATCAAAGGGTCCCCGGACCCATTCCCTAGACCACAACCCTAAACCCCTTCCTAAGATGCCCTGGGACTGCAGCCCTGCCCCCGCTTCACCCAGGACCTGGAATTGGGCCCAAGGACGGCTGGGGACGTGGACGTTTAGGACCCTCCAGCTGTCCAGCCTCGAGCATGCCAACCCTTCCCCAGGCCCCACCTGCCTTGGCCTAGGACCCGAGGCTCCTAGCTAAGAGCAACACCCAAGGATAACAAGCTGCCCGGGGTCGGGGGCAGGGGAACGGCTCTTCTGGAAGGGGAAGAAGAGATCTCTGGAATTTGTGCCGGCTGCAGGCAACCCAGGTGCAGAGCTTGACCAAGTTTAAATTCCATGAAACCTGCAATAAGGCAGCTCGGGTTTCTGGTCCTCCTAGCCTGCGGCCCTGGCTCTTGATCATTTTCCAGCCTCTCAGAAGAACTTCTGGTGTTGGAGGTGGGGGGTTGGGAGCCACTGTGACTCGGTTCTGGCCCCCAGGTGGCTGCCAGAGTCCGTACGCTGGATGATCCTGTCTGGAAGGTCCTCCAAGGCCCTGAAGACATTCCGGCAGGTGGCGGCCTTCAATGGCAAGAAGGAGGAAGGAGAAGCACTCAGCCTGGAGGTAGAGACCCAGAGGGATTGTGGTCTGGGGCACGAACCTGGGCTCTGCTCTTGGACTGTCCCCTCCTCTTGCCTCTGTTTCCCCTGCTCACAAGCCTACATCTGATGCCCTAAGCAAGCTCTTCCAAAGGCACCAGGCCTGCACCTCCCTCTCTTCTCCCTCTGCCCACCAGCTGGTCGCTAATGGACCCCTCCCCTTCCTCTGCCCCAAGGAGATCAAACTCAACCTGCAGAAGGAGATCACCTTGGCCAAGGCCAAGCACAGCATAGCTGACCTGTTCCGGACACCCACCCTGCGCCGTGTGACCTCCTGTCTTTCCCTGGCCTGGTAACCCGCCACCCCTCCCTGCCCACACCCTAGCGCCCCTGCCAAGCAGGGGCCATGAACAAGGCCTCTGGCAGGCTCACCTAAGGGCAAGGCCTAAAATACCTGCAAGAAGAGTCAAGGGATCCCCTCCTCAGGGCTGCCCCAGTCCAGCCCCAACCCCAGAAATCTCTGGCATCCCTGCCCCACACCCAGGTCCAGCCATAAGGGTCTGCTTCCTCCTGGGGTCACACCCACCTCACCCACAGGGCAAATGCTCCAAAAACCTTCACCAGCTCACATCCTACACCTTCACCAGCTCACATCCCTACCATGTGAGCTGTGCCTCTCTGTCCCTGCCCCCCACTGGTTCCGCTCTGCCCTCTGGGACCCCACAGAGCAAGCCTGGCTCTCAGGGCTTCAAGATTTAACGACAGAAATTGTGATTCTTCTAAGTCTTCTCTTTTGCCCGACATCCCACATCTCCTTCAAAGCCCTTTCCGTGACCTGGTTCTGACACCCTTCTCATCCTGGCCACCCCCATGTGAAAAGGATTCAGTATATCCAGGAACTCTTCAAAAGGGATCCCACAATTCTGAGAGGGGGAGGGGAGGCATCTGACCCATGTGTGCAGCCCTGGGCACTTTCACCTCCCCCATCTGAATGTTAAACCATTACTCAACAAAGAGAGATTGTTTGCTGCCTCCTTTGGTCTCCAAGAGTCCCTACAGGACCGATATTCTCTGGAGTCAGTTATATGGCACTTTGTCACCATACCCTAGACCATGTCCATGTCAGACATAACCAGTCAATCCCAGCACTCTCTCACTGAGCCCAGACACAATCTCAGAGGCCTCAAAACAGCACTGAAGCAGCCCCTATCAATCTGTTGCAGTTGGGACAAGAAATGAAACTATTCATCACCCTGGTGACCCAATGAGCAGTATGGGGAGAGGCCCCCGCCTGGCTGTGGGTCTTAATCTCTCACTCTCTGACCCTCAGGTTTTCCACCGGTTTTGCCTACTATAGTTTGGCTATGGGTGTGGAGGAATTTGGCGTCAACCTCTATGTTCTCCAGCTCATCTTTGGTGGGGTCGATGTCCCAGCCAAGTTCATCACTATGGTCTCCATAAGCTATCTGGGCCGGCACACCACGGAGGCCGTCGTTCTGCTCCTGGCAGGAGGATGCATCCTGTCTCTCATCTTTGTGCCTTCGGGTGAGAAGCTGGGTCGACCCCCAGAACCCTCCGAAAGAGGCTGACCCGTGAGACCAATGTGTCTGTGGGCCTCACAGGCTGGGAAGCGGGGTTCCAGGGACTCCAGATCTGCTGAGTCTGCCTCTAATTCACTGTGTTACCTTGAGCAGCTCCCTGCACTCTCTGGGGCTCAGGTTTCTCGTCTAGAAAATAACACAGGTGGGCTAGATGACATCAAAGATCCTTTTCAGATCTGACTCAGGGCAAAGTATGGTAGTGTCTACCCAGTGAGAGGAATTGCTCGGGATTTGGTTGTTGCCTGGGTGACATCGCTGCAGAAGACAAGCTTGGCTCAGAGCCCAGTGCTCAAGGAACACCCCACAACCTACTCCACCATGACCTTGGAAAAGCCACTTTTACTTTATATAGATGTTTGTGTGTTGATACACCTATATCCTTCCAAAGGAACTGGAGATATTTTTGGACAAAAACAGATACAACAAATGATGAGAATAGGGAATCAGAGCCAGGGAAAAACCCAAATGCAGCAGGACACAAGCCTGCGAAGCACTGGGAATAGCAGAGGGGCTACGACTCAGCTTTAAGTTTGGATGTGAGCTGTCCGGCAGCCAAAGCAAAAAGGGAGACAAGGTCTCTGAGGAGTGAGAACACTCAGGGGCTCCTGAGCCCCCAAGGTCTACTGCCTTTTCTTTCCTGTGCAGACTTGTTGACCCTGAGGACAGTACTGGCTGTGTTTGGGAAGGGATGCTTGTCCAGCTCCTTCAGCTGCCTCTTCCTCTACACGAGCGAGCTATACCCCACAGTCATCAGGTAGGTGCTGGGCCTGGAAGCGGCCCAGCCAAAGGATACAGGGGCAGGTGGGATTGTGGCCCCTGTCCAGGAGTCCCAGAGCTGTTCTTTGAGAACCCTCACAGAGGCTGCCAATCTCTGCTCTGAACTCTCCCAGGCAAACAGGTATGGGCATAAATAACCTGTGGACCCGCGTGGGAAGCATGACGGCCCCACTGGTGAAAATCACCGGGGAGCTGAAGCCCTTCCTCCCCAATGTCATCTTTGGGACCATCGCCCTCCTGGGAGGCAGTGCAGCCCTCTTCCTGCCTGAGACACTCAATCGGCCCTTGCCAGAGACTGTTGAAGACTTAGAAAACTGGTCAGTGCCCTGTTTCTGGCCCCACCAGTGCTCCTCCTTGGGGAAGCCCAGGGCTTTTCCTGAGCTCTCTTTCCCTAGGTCCCTGCAGGCAAAGGAGCCAAAGCAGGAGCCAGAAGAAGAAAACGCATCCCAGAGGATCCCTCTGCAGCCTTGTGAACTGGACCTGGGCCCCAACTGAAGGCAACAGACCCTCCTTTCCCTGCCTTCCAGAGACTACTCCCAGCCAGGTCCTTGCCTGTCTCTGGGCTCCGCAGGCACCTTGGGGAGCGCCCTGGGTGCAACTATGCTCCTAGGACACAGTCTTCTGAGAGCTTGGTGGAGGTATCTCCACCACCACCGGGGCTCCCCAACCCAGCCCTGGCCAGTTCAAAAGTTTGGCCACAGGCCTTTGCACACCCCACCTTGCCCTCACCCTCCCTGCAGCCCAGGCCCTGCCATTCTTCTGTCCAGCCCTTCCCCACTGACCACTTCCCCCATTGTTCCCACTCCCTTCCCCTTCTTGCTCCCACCCCTTTCTTCAATGGGAGGTTTCAATAAACAGCAGTGAAGAACTCAAGCCATGCTGCTCAGGAACAGGGGTGGGAAAGGGGGCAGGGCCTGGTATGGACGTGTGAGCATGTGCATCTGCCCATCCACACTGGCATGTACATACAGGTATGGGCACACAGGTACACGCAAGGTGGGCTGATGTGAACACGTGTGTCCAGTGCGAGCACACTGACGTGTGTATACGCCAAGCCTGTATTAGTCGACTTGGACTGCTATAACAACATGCCACAGATAGAATCACTTAAACAATTTCTTCCTCACAGTTTGGGAGGCTGAGAAGTCCAAGATCAAGGTGCTGGCAGACTCAGTTCCTGGTGGGGGCCCCCTTCCTGGCTTGCAGATGGTCAGATACCTTCTCACTGTGTCTCATGTGGTGGGAGAGAGATGAATCAAGCTTTCTGGTTTCTCTCTTTTTTTTTTTTTTTTTTTTTGCAGTAAACTGGCCTCTCACTGTTGTGGCCTCTCCCGTTGCAGAGCACAGGCTCCAGACGCGCAGGCTCAGCGGCCATGGCTCACGGGCCCAGCCACTCCGCGGCATGTGGGATCTTCCCAGACTGGGGCACGAACCCGTGTCCCCTGCATCGGCAGGTGGACTCTCAACCACTGCGCCACCAGGGAAGCCCTCTCTTCTTTTAAGGGCACTAATCCCATCATGAGGGCCCCACCCTCATGACCTCATCTAACTCTAATTACCTCCCAAAGGCCCCACCTCCTAGTACCATCACTTTGGGGGTTACAATGCAGTCTATAGCAAGTCCTGTCCTTGGAAATACCACATGTGTATCTATGTCCCGTCATGCATGTGAGCACTTGACTAGATAAGCCCAGAGTGGCTGCAGACGGAAGCCAGGGCTCCTCCAATCCCAACCTCCTTCTCCCTAACTCACCCTGAGTCTCTGATCCATGTCCCAACCCTGTGCCCACCAGGCAGCTTTGTCTCCTATTTAACTGAGAAAACTGCAACCGTGACTGAACATTGTCGACGTCTGCCACCATGTTTCCTAAGTTTCCCCCAATCACAACAGAAAGTCCAGTCCTCCCATTGGGGCTCTGCATCCAGCCTCTCCCACCAGCAGCCATCTGCCTTCTCCTTGGGTCTCTGCCCTTTCCCTCTCTCCTGGCTCCTTCCCATCACCAGTTAAATAAACCCAAGTCTCTCCTATCTTAACACAAACCAACCAACCAACCTTCCTTGGAGGCCACGTCTCCCTCCAGGGCCACACTTTCTCTTTCTCCACTTCACAGCCAAACTTCACAAAGCTCCTGTCTGCCTCCCCTGCCTCCACTCTCTAACCTCATCCAAACTGCGCTCTGGCTCCCACCCTTCTCTGAAATTGTTTTCACCAACAACACTCATGAGCCCCCGTGCCAGATCCATAGGTCTATTGGTCATGGCCTCCTTCCTTGGTTTCTGAGATGCCACGTGCTTACAGCTCCCTCCCACACTCTGGCTTCTCCTTCTCAGTATCCTTTGGGGTTTCCTGTAAAATGCTATGATGATCACTTTGTCCTGCACCCACACCTTCCTCAAGGGTCTACATTCCCCGGAACCTGCTAACTGAACAGTTAACATGACCCTGCACCTCTGGTCATGACTGACCGGACCAGAGGGCACTTCAGATCCAAATCTCGTTAATCACATGTTCCCTCCGGGCTGGAATTTGGGTCATGGAGGTTCTAGTCCATCTCTTGGTTCTTGTCCTGAGAAGGCAAGTTAGCATGAAGGTGGGCTGGCCCAGGTAAAAGTAGAGCAGAGAAAATCAGTTGCAGAGAAAGAATGAAGCAGGTGCACAGAGGGGAAAAAAAAAGACATGGGCTCAGATAAACAAATGGTGAGACCATTTGCATTTATTCTTTTTTTTTAATTTATTTTTGGCTGCTTTGGGTCTTTGTTGCTGCGTGCGGGCTTTCTCTAGTTGTGGCGAGCAGGGAATACTCTTCATTGCAATACGCGGGCTTCCCATTGCGGTAGCCCACGCGGGCTCTTGTTGCGGAGCATGGGCTCTAGGCATGCGGGCTTCAGTAGTTGCAGCATTCAGGCTCAGTAGTTGTGGCGCACGGGCTTAGTTGCTCTGCAGCATGTGGGATCTTCCCCTA
The DNA here is from genome assembly GCF_005190385.1 of Monodon monoceros. NCBI lineage: Eukaryota > Metazoa > Chordata > Mammalia > Artiodactyla > Monodontidae > Monodon > Monodon monoceros. Next base: position 98,772,222 of record NW_021703784.1, on the reverse strand, counting down.
CCAGGGCTCGAACCCATGTCCCCTGCATTGGCAGGCAGATTCTTAACCACTGCGCCACCAGGGAAGTCCCTGCGTTGATTCTTAATGGATTCCACGTCCCAATTCCCTCTCAGCCCTGGATGCACTTTCTGCCCCTGGGTTCTATCAACTATTTTGACTTCTCTGAATAAACTCCTTTTTTTCAAAGATAAACTCAAGTGTTTCTGTTCCTTATAACCAAACAATTCCAAAAGCAATTCCTTTATCAGCTCTTAATGATCATCTCTCAAAACTCTTCCTAGGACCTCTTCCTCTAGGATTCTTTACCAGCACTGTCCAGTGAAAATATAATGCAAGCCACTTGTGTAATTTTAAAATTCCTAGTAACTATTAAAAAGATGAAATTAATTTTAATACTATAGTAATATTTTTATTTAACCCAATATATCCATATATTACCATTTCAACATGTAATCAATAGAAAAGTTATCAATGAGATATTTTATAGCCTTTAATTCATACTGAGTCTTCAAAATCCATATGTATTTTACCCTAACAGCGTATCTCCATTAGGATTAGCTCAATTCAGGCGCCCAGTAGTAGCTAGTGGCTACCATACTGGACAACTCAGACACACAGCAGGGCTTCAATTATCAGCCACGGAGCTAATTACTCTCAAGTCTGTATTTAGGTATGTGTGAGAGAGTGCTTAATAAACATGAACTAAATCATATTGCCCCCACGCTTCAATTTTTTGGTAATGTCCCATCGGGATGAAGTCTAAACTCTGTTACAAGGCCCATCATGATCAGGCCCCAACCTGCCCCAATGGCTTCAGTTTTTAACACCCTCTACCTTGCACCCTGAAATCTAGCCTCATTTCACTTCTTTCAGTTCCTAGACTGCAACAGCTCCTCTTATGCCTGCCCCTCACCCCTGCCCAGCACCTGACTTCTCTCCATCCCACCTCCACAACATTTGACTTAGGGTCAGCTGACAATGGGGCCACCAATGTCTCCCCTTGGCTTGAGTGGGTCTCAGCCTGCAGGGAGAAGAATTGGGTTCAGTGAAGAACACTGGCTCTCTCACCCACCCCCATCTTTCAGTTGTCCAGAATTCAGGGTGGCTCCCAGGATGTCCTAGCTGTTCCTGTGCTGTATCCAGGGGTTTACTGCAAAGACACACAGGAAGATAAGGGAAGATGCCCAGGAAAGCAGCTCCTAATCACGTATTCAGGACTCCTGGTGACCTGGGATGCTGGTGTCAGGTTGTACTGACCGCCCCCCCCCAATATATGCCATTCCTCTGGCCATTCCCAACTCCCCATCTGGATTCCACCCTCTCTCCATGTCTGCTTGTTCCTCCACGACTCCAGCTCCTCCCGCTTTCCCTATTTGCTTCTCTCTGTCCCTGAACTGGCTCAGTGAATTGCCACCCAATGTGGAGCACCTCACTTGGGGGGCGTCCTCACACTGAGCCACTTCATTGGTTACTAGGCTCATATCCAGCCTTTAAATGGCAGTCTTTGGATTAATTTCTAACTTACATACTACTCATTGGCCGGAGTAGCCAAGCCACAAGGCGTAAAGCTCACAGTCTGGCTCCTTGCTCCGAATGTTGTAGACCTGGCAGGCGCTTGGAGTCTGCCAGACTTCTCTCCAGGTCAATCATTTCAACTCACACTTAGGGCCTGTGATCTGAACAAGAGTGTTTTCTTTATCTGTAAATTATTTTATTTGAAAAGTCTCACAAAATAATCAACATCAAAATCACAGGTAGTCACACACCTTAAATCCCACTTATTTAATGGAATAAAATTATACAAAATCTGGATGTCTCAGAAAATCTGGGATATGTGATGGCTGCTAACATAGTAGAAGAAGCAATGGAATCAAGAGGCCTGAGTTCTAGATTTGCTTGCTGTGTGATCCTAGACAAATCCCTTGCCTGCTCTGGGCCTTGGTCTCCTCATCTTCACAATAGAAGTCTTCACCTGTGTGATGGGGTTCATCACTAATGGCACGTGGCTCTGTGGCTCTTGGCCAGTCGGAAGTCCTCAGATTTGACCCCTTCTTGGTGAGCATGGCCAGAACTTAAGTCCACATTCCAGTGAGCACAGGGGAGTCCAACTCTGGGTGTTTAATGACCCAGAATGTCCCTAAAGGATAGTTCCTGGCTCTACAAATCATTTGCCAAGGGAGCAATTCCATCCAGAAACTCTCCATGAGCTGAGAGGCTGGTGGGGAATCCCCTCACTAACCAGATAATTCCAGGAGCCAACCACAGTTCAGTCCCTAGAGTTTCCAGCTGAGCCTTTTCCAGACTTAGGCTGCTTGGAGCTGGTCAGACACTAGGGAGGGAGCTCTTCTCCCGGGCAGGACTGGACACAGGATCAGAGAAGAAGGGTGCTTATAGGGGCCCACAATCTCCCCCACTGCACTTGGCACTCCACCCACTCCCCCATGAGGGCACCAAGTCCTGGCAGGAGACTGGCCCCAGAACCCCCAAGCTATTTGTCCAGCTGTCCTCACATCCCCAGGCCACAAGGTTCTTATATACCTTGGCCTGGAAAATGTTGTCAGGCATCTGGACACCCATGGGGTCCCAGCCCAGAACCAACACAAGGTGGGAGGAGGGAAGCTGGGCTGAGTCTCATACCTCTCTGGGCCTCCCCTATTCTCTTCTGTACATATGAGGTCACATGGTCACCAAGAGCTCTTTAGCTGGGCAGTCCACACCTCCAGAGTACCAGTTAAGAACTTGGTTGGCTTTGAAGTTAGACAGAATAGGTTTGAACTAGCGTAAGACTTTATGTACCCAGGACTTCGATAGACAATATATACTCCCCCAACTTCACACACAAAAGTGTAGTTTGTGTAAACTGTGCGATGCTAACAGAGCATCTTGACTCCTTACAAGACAAGTCAGAAGTCAAACTGCTTCCCCTCAATAAGACTTGGAGATTTGTGCCCAGAAGAATTGAGAAATGCCCCTTCCCTTCACGGCCCTTGGCATCAGCTAATTTGTACAGGGCCTGGCATACCTCCTGTAAAACTATGGAACCCTAATAATCCGTTGTGTTCAGACATATGCCAACATCTCTGAAGTGGGCTAGAGGAGCAGTCAATGGGTGGCAGATTACAGAGAGGGACAGCCAGAGACCCCAAATGGAAACACACCACGAAGGGCAAAAAAGAGTCTAATATGGTAACCCAAGCCCAGCAATCGAGTTAGAACATGGTGGGAAAGGGTGTTGACCTGGACACAGGGAGACCAGGGTCTTGATTTGGCCACTCCAGTGGCAAAACTGGCTGGGTAGGCGCAGCTAGGGGAAGACTTGCAGCACTTTGGAGCCTGCAAGTCTGCTGTTATTCTGGGGAGGCAGAGGAGTTCTCATGTTCACCTTGCAAACATTTGCCCATTCACATAAGCATGTGGGGATTCTTAGAAATATGTTGGTAGGAGTCATCCGTCTGACTGCACTGCCCTTTGCCAAGCAGGTATAGGATTGATCACTATACAAAAGAAGTCTGAGGACATCTTCTAGGGTAGGGTTTCTTAGCACTATTGACATTTTAGTTCCAGGAAACTATTGGTTATGGAGACCTGCCCTGTGCACTGTAGGATGTTGAGTAGCATCCCTGGGACTCTACCCGCTAGATGCCAGTGGTACAACCACCCCCCAGTGGTGATAACCAAGAATGTCTACAGATGTCCCCTGGGGAAAAATCTCCCCCAATCGGGAATCACAGTTCTGAGGGTAAGATGTGCCTAGGCGCATTTTCTCTCTAAAAATCAGTGTGATAGTGTCACCTTTTTACCAGAAACAAATAATAAGAACAGCTCATGATCACTGAGCCACAGGGCAGGGACCACCTTAAGATCTTTACCTGTATTTGTTCTTTTAACCCTCCAACAACCCAATGAGGCATACACAACCGTTATCCCCATCTTGCAAACAAGAACACTGAGATACAGAAAGTTTAGCAACTTGCCCATGGCCAGCAAGTGTGGAGTGAGGATTTGGATCCAAGTAAGCTGACTCCAGAGTCCATGGTTTATATAATATACACTATGCAAAGTGAAAGCAAGAAGCTGTAATCCACTCTGTTGACCTCCCCAACCCATGATCCAACCAATCGGATCCCATAGAAACACATCCAATCAGAGCTTGGCACTGCCCTGAGCAGGAGTGAACTGGACGCAGGAACCAAGCCATTGGGGAAATCAAGCGAATGTCTTAGAGTTGTGGCTAAAAGTAAAATAAGTTCATGCTCATTGGGAAGAAGGAGGAGGAGGAGAAGAAGGAGGAGGAGGAGGAGAAGAAGAAGAAGAAGAAGAAGAAGAGGAAGAGGAAAAAGGAGGAGGGGAAGGGGAGGGGGAGGAGGGGGAGGAGAAGCTATAGACAGAAGACAAGACAAAGGGAAATTTTGAATCGGGATGAGGAAGAAAGTAAAAGCTGAGATACTGGAAGACTCAGTCTACATCACATAAGATGTTGGTCTTAGGTCCTACTGCTTCAAAAGCAGCCTCTGACCTCTACTGTGTCTTCCAATTGAACAAAGCCGTGGTCCTATAAGATGTAAGCTGTCCCCAGAAGACCAAAGACCGGGGTTGCCAATTTTAGCAAATAGTACAGGATAGTGGGAAGCAGCCGCATAGCACAGGGAGATCAGCTCGGTGCTTTGTGACCACCTAGAGGGGTGGGGTAGGGAGGGTGGGAGGGAGATGCAAGAGGGAGGGTTTATGGGGATATATGTATACGTATAGCTGATTCACTGTGTGATACAGCAGAAACTAACACAACAATGTAAAGCAATTATACTCCAATAAAGATGTTAAGAAAAAAAAAAAGAATACAGGAAACCCAGTTAAATTTGAATTTCAGATCAATGAATACTTTTTTAGTAGAAGTATGTCCCATGTAAATATTAGGGACATTCTTAACACTAAAGAAAAAAATTTATTTGATGATCTGAAATTCAAATTAACTGGGCAACCTGTATTTTCTCTGGCAACCCCTCCCCAAGACGGTCCCTTTGGATCCTGCCCACTAAAAGGGACAGAAGCCCCACAAGAGGCCAGCACACTTCCCAGAACCCAATCCCCTCACTAAAAGGAAGACAAAAGGTCCCACACTTTCCCCTCCTGCCCCCAGGTGCCCAGTACAATCTGCTCCCATCACCCCCACTTCAGTCCACCCTCTCCTGCCCTTTATACCCATGTGGAGAAATTCCACTGATACAAGGATACTTGGAGGGTTAATCCTTCTGATACCAAGTCACACTTTAACTCATTCCCTCCAGACCAAGTATTAAATACTGCCCCTGTAGGGGTCAGGGCTACAGCAGACCCTGAAAGCTGAGAAACACCCCACACACTCACACCAAGTGAGGAGAGGCTGCCAAGGAAAGGGAGGGACAGAACAAGGAGAGAGAAGAAAGGAGGGGCTGCCTGGCCGGGCTGCTGTCCCCCCTACAGAGCCAGCTCAGATTCAGTTCCAGGAGCAGCTTGGCTGCGGAAGCAACGGCAGTCCCTCTCCACCAGGGAAGGGCAGCGGGCGGACCGGCACACAGACAGAGGGTCTGGGACTGGAAGTCCTCAGCTCCCAGCCTCTCGGCCAGGCCTGGCCCCATGGCCTTCAATGACCTCCTGCTGCAGGTGGGGGGCGCCGGCCGCTTCCAGCAGATCCAGGTCACTCTGGTGGTCCTCCCCCTGCTCCTGATGGCCTCCCACAACACCCTGCAGAACTTCACCGCCGCTGTCCCCACCCACCACTGCCGCCCGCCTGCCGACACCAACCTCAGCAAGGACGGAGAGCTGGACGCCTGGCTGCCCCGGGACAGGCAGGGCCGGCCCGAGTCCTGCCTCCGCTTCACCTCCCCCCAGCGGGGGCTGCCCTTTCCCAACGGCACAGAGACCAATGGCACGGGGGCCACAGAGCCCTGCACCCACGGCTGGATCTATGACAATAGCACCTTCCCTTCCACCATCGTGATGGAGGTGAGGAGACCTGGGCCCCTCTGTACACCATCCAGAGTGTGCTTTCCCCTCTGACACACACACACACACACACACACACACACACACACACACAGACTGTCTCAAATTCTCCAGAGGCCAAGATGGGAAAATGGAGAAAGGGGTTCAAGATGGGGGTCTTTGTAGGAAAGGGGGAGGTGGGAGTTGTAGGGGTCAAGAAAAGTCTCTCAGCTCCTGGGGCCAAAGAGAAGAGTCAGGGGAAGAGGGTGACACAGGCCTCAGAGGACCAGCCGGAAGGAGGGCAAGGGGCTGCCCTGCAGCCCAGGCTTGCCTTGGCCTGACCCTTGCCCCCTCTCCCCACAGTGGGACCTCGTGTGTTCTCGTAGGGCCTTACGCCAGCTGGCTCAGTCCTTGTACATGGTAGGGGTGCTTCTCGGAGCCATGATATTCGGGCACCTGGCAGACAGGTCAGTCCTGGGCAGGGCCAAGGAGCTGGGCTGGGACTGGGGGCTCCTCAGCTGGGCTTGGGGGACCTAGGTGGGAGGTTGGCATCACCAGCTGGGGCTCGTTTGAGGACCTGTCGCACAGCCTTATGATCAGTCACGGGTCCTGCAAAGACCCCCACCCCAGGGACTCACCCAGGGCAAGCGCCCCTCTCCCAGCTTAGCCTGGCCCTGCTGGTCCTCAGGACCCGTGTTGCAGGTCTTCCTTCCCCCGACAGGCTGGGCCGCCGGAAGGTGCTCATCTTGAACTACCTGCAGACGGCTGTGTCAGGAACCTGCACCGCCTTTGCTCCCAGCTTCCCCGTCTACTGCGCCTTCCGGCTCCTCTCGGGCATGTCGCTGGCTGGCATTTCCCTCAACTGCATGACACTGAGTGAGGGAGGCCGGAAGGGCAGGGCAGGCCCCTACCCACCCCCTTCCGACCACCCAGCCCTGCAGCCCCTTTCCAGCCTCCTCTCCCAGCCCACCCCTCCTGCACTCAGCCTGTCCTGCCCTTCCAGCCAACATAACAGCCTTTTTCCCGGGGCTCACACCTTCCTGACCTCTCATTTAAACATGTGATTGCAAAGTCCATTGTTAGGGCCAGGTAATTCCCATAAATGACTGAAGCAGACAACAGGCCCTAGGCAGTGGTGAGGACTGTCTCTGAAAGATAGTCACATCCATCCAGACAGGCCACAGCCACTCAGCGGCTCCAGCCAAGAAGTCTCGGGGCTGTCAGATCTTCCCCCACCCTTTTTTATCAGTGTAAAATATCTCAATTTTTTTTAACATTTGCAATTAATTCTCATATTTTTAACATAGGGCAAGCCAGCATCATGTAGACCAAACACATTTATGGACTGAGCATGGCCTGTCCATGAGTCATCAGTGTGCCTCCTTGGATAAGTCACACCCCTTCTCCCTGTTTCTCAGATGAGGAACCTGAGGCAGGGGAGAAGGGAAAGGATTTACCCAAGCCCAGAGGGGAATCTAAGGATTTGGGATTCTCCAGACTAAAGGAATTAACCAGGACAAGGCTAGGGCTGGGGCAGGACACCTAGAGAATCCAGTCCCAAAGGCCAATCTAAGTCTTCAAGCCACTGCCCCAGCTGCCAAATCAGGAGCCCACAAGGAACGAAACTGGACCTCTTCAGACAGAAGCAGAGAGGTGGTCCCACTCCCACCTCAATTCTCCAGAGTAGAGGAAAGCTACTGTCTCCTCTGAGTTGCTCTGGCCACTGAGGCTGAAATCCAGCCCAGACTGAGAAGGACCAGAGGGGCGGGTGCTGTTGAGGATGGAATGAGTGGTCAGAGATGCTCTGAAGGGAAAGAGTACCCTGGCCAGGACAGTAGGTTGGAGAGGAGCAAAAACACACAGCAGGGGAGTGGAGGGGACAAGTCCTGGGGATTCCAAACCTACCTCCCATCCCCACCTCCATCACAAGCCCCCCACTCCCCCTCCCATGGCCCCCAACCTCGTTTGATGTATCTTCCACTGAGCCTTGGGACAGACCAAGGTTTGAACGGAGAGAGGGGTCTTGGTGGGCTCCACGGGTCTCCACCCACCTGGCACCCAGTAAGTTCCACCACTCTGTTCTAACCCTCTTTTCAGATGTGGAGTGGATGCCCATCCACACGCGGGCCTGTGTGGGCACCCTGATTGGCTATGTCTACAGCCTGGGCCAGTTTCTCCTGGCTGGTGTGGCCTATGCTGTGCCCCACTGGCGCTACCTGCAGCTGCTGGTCTCCGTGCCCTTTTTTGCCTTCTTCATCTACTCCTGGTGCGTGGGGCCCAGAGGGATGCGAGGGACAAGACTTCCCCCAGGTGTCGCCTGCAGAATCAGAGAAGGTCAAACCCAGGCCAGTGACTCAGTGTGACCAATGGGGAAGCTGAAGCTCTGGGGGGAAGGACTTGCCCCAGGGTGTCTGGTTCTCTGGCTTCCCCAGCTCCCCCCAGCTCTCCAGCCTACCTGCCCTGCTCCCTATACCCAGCACCCAAGGGCTGAGCTCCCGTGTTGGGGAATAAGTCATCACCAAGCTGGGCACTGCCTTATGGTCCTAGAGATTGGGGTGTGGCAAAGTCCTGGGTTCCCAATCTTACATAAAGTCCCACTGCAGACCTCTGGAAAGCCCATGCCCTACCTCCAGCCCCAGTGACTGGAACTGAAGCCACGCCAACACCCACGCTCACCCCTGCTCCCAGGTTCTTCATCGAGTCGGCCCGCTGGTACTCCTCCTCTGGGAGGCTGGACCTCACCCTGAAGGCCCTGCAAAGAGTGGCCTGGATCAATGGGAAGCGGGAAGAGGGGGCCAGTCTAAGTATGGAGGTGAGACTCCTGAGACCTCCCATGACACAGCACCAGGGCTCCATCCCTAAACCCAGGACTCACAGGGCTTCTCTGAGTGAGGAGCTAGGCTGGGAGGAGCTCCTATGGAAGTCCAAGCCCTGAGCCCGGTCCATCCCGGCAGGTGCTCCGGGCCAGTCTGCAGAAGGAGCTGACCCTGGGCAAAGGCCAGGCCTCGGCCATGGAGCTGCTGCGCTGTCCTGCCCTTCGCCGCCTCTTCCTCTGCCTCTCCATGCTGTGGTAGGCCCAGACAGACAGACTGATGGACAGACAGACAGACCGAGAGACTAAAGACTGGTTGGGGAAAGAGTGGACGCAGGGGATGGAAGAAGGGAGACAAGAGGGAGGAAGTCTGCAGACCAGCTATGAGAGGCAGGAATTCCCCACCAGAGAGAGTCTTATAGAACCAGATGACCTCCAGCCTCAGTTTGCCTCCAATCCCCAAACTGGGCATCAATCTCTCCATATTCTTCTCCTTTTATCAGCTCTGTTCCAATATGGAAACACTTCATCGGTACTGATGGCCCGCAGAGTCAACAGAATTACATCACAAAGGCAGAGACACGGCTGGTTTGCAAAACATTGAGAGACATCACTGGCCTTGTGGTGCCTGCCAGAAACACAGGCACAGGCAAAACTCATCTCTGAAAGTACACTCTGGCCAGGGTTGAGACCAGCCAAAAATCTTCCTTTCCCACTGCAACATCACCCATTACCCCTCTTACGTGCTACTCTCCCAACCCCATCATCATAGCAATCCCATGACAATTAAGAGAAACATGGTCAGAAGGAACAATCCTGCCAATGAATTCTTTGCTTCCAATTTGGGCTTTACTCCAGGTTGTGGGTTCTGTCCAACAACCTGAGCTTTATATTCTGGGCTCTTGACATCTTAAGAAGCACAACCACCATCCCAGGACCACGGACAGGTCCCGGAACACTCTGGCCTCTCCCAACACCTTGGCCCTAAATATATGGCTTCGGATATCCACTTGTCCTCCCTCAGTCCAGTATCAATAGATAAAATAAAGACTAAAACTGTGTAAATCCTACATGGCAACTAAGTGAAAAGTCCCTAATACACTGGGGACTATCAGAAGAGTGAGAAATCTGGGGTATCGGAGGACTACCCTAACATTTAAAGTGCATACTAAGTGACAGAAAAACACTAGGCAAGGTAGATTCCAGGTTCTTAAACAGGGTAACCCGTGCAGCTCACCCCTGTTCTGGATGAGCACTCCCCCGCCTTTAATCTTCCTAACAAACTCCATACCCCTCATCCCTTCCCACCAGGTTTGCCACTAGCTTTGCCTACTATGGGCTGGTCATGGACCTGCAGGGTTTTGGGGTCAGCATCTACCTAATCCAGGTGATCTTTGGTGCTGTGGACCTGCCTGCCAAGCTTGTGGGCTTCCTTGTCATCAACTCTATGGGCCGCCGGCCTGCCCAGATGGCCTCACTGCTGCTGGCAGGCATCTGCATCCTGATCAATGGGGTGGTACCCCAGGGTGAGCACCCATGAACATCTTGGCCCCTCATCCTTGGCCACACCCCCAGACATGACCCAACTTCTCAGCCCGCACTCCCAAGATCTGCTGACCCCCTCTCTTCTCTCTAGATCAGTCCATTGTCCGAACCTCCCTTGCTGTGCTGGGGAAGGGCTGCCTGGCCGCCTCCTTCAACTGCATCTTCCTGTACACTGGGGAGCTGTACCCCACAGTGATCCGGTGAGTGGGAGCTTAATGGGAGGGGCTTGGGGACAAGACATTCCCCCGCACACAGGTCAGACCCAGAGCACAGTCCATTATGCCCCAGCCCAAGGCCCCCTCCCAGCACCTAACAGTGAAAGGTCTATATCAGCCGCTCCGTACACACCTAGGCTGCCCACTAACCTCTTACCTGACCTAAGGGGAAGATTTGAGCCACCAACTGGGACAGGGTTGGAGGCCAAGAAGACACATCTCAGAGGCAGTTAACTGAAGTCCCCCCCTTGATCTCCAAAGTACAAGTTAGAAGCTGCCACAAAATCTAAATTCCATCTTTAACCAAGTAGTATGTCTAAAACCAAAGACCACAAACATGAAAGTAATTTTTTATCACAGAGCAACCACTTAATAACGGTGGTTCTGGGAGTTGTATGGATAAATACAGCACGGCTTTTTTGAGTGCCAACGTTTCAGGGAGGGGGTATTTTTGCATTAAGACACCAGAAACACATATCTATTTTAAGAATGGGATGCAAAACAACAACAACAAAAAAATAGAATGGGGTGCAAAATTCATATGAGATGTCAAAGAAATGCCAGGCTTCCCTAGGCTACTTGGAATGAGAACCGCAAGGGGTCATGGTTACTGTCCTGTACCTTCAAAGGATTTCAGCTGAAAGAACGATAGTATAAAGTAGTACTACGTGCCAGGCACTGTCAAACTGTTTACAAATATCAACTCTTTTGGTCCTCATAACAAGCTTATGAGGTAGGTACTATGATAATTCCCATTTTCCAAATGAGAAAACTGAGCCTCAGAGAGGTTAAGTGCCTTGCCCAAGGTCACACAGCGTATAAGTCAGGAAGCTTAGATCTGAAAGCAAGCAGTTTATCTCCCTAGTCAAAGTTTTTAACCTCTGCTCTCACAGAGAATGTTCTTAACATGCAGAGTCCAGGTCCCTTCCCCTGGGGATTCTAATCCAACAGGTCTGTGTGGAGCTGGGGCAACTGTAAATCAAATCCCTCAGGTGATCTGAGAACAACTGGCCGAACTAAGCTAACTCAACAGTTCAGGAAACTGTCCAGAGAGGGCAAGAGACTTGCCCAAGGTCACAGAGCAAGTTAAAGGCAGAGGCAAAATTCAATCTCCTGATTCTCTGCCCAGAGCCTTTCCCAACCTGTTTTGGTTTTTTTTTTTTTTTAATCTCCAAAATAAATGCCAAATTGGTTAGCTAATCAAATGGGGAACAGAGCAGGCACCAGTGGGTCTCCTGGGGCTGGGCCTGAGCTGCCCTGGCCCCAAATCCAGCCAGAACCTCAGCATTCATGCCAGAACTCTAACCGGCACCCATCCCCCTGGGTTCCGCAGGCAGACAGGCTTGGGAATGGGCAGCACTCTGGCGCGAGTGGGCAGCATTGTGAGCCCACTGGTGAGCATGGCCGCCGAGATCTACCCCTCCGTGCCTCTCTTTATCTACGGCGCTGTCCCCGTGGCCGCCAGCGCTGCCACTGTCTTCCTGCCGGAGACCCTGGGCCAGCCACTGCCAGACACAGTGCAGGACGTGGAAAACAGGTGGGCCTCCACCCAAAGACAGCAGGGACTCTCCCCGGGTCACACATCCAGGCTGGGGTGGCATTAAGACTCAAACCCAGGCCTCCTCTTCCAGGCCAGGGCTCTTTGCCCCTGTGTCCCCAATTGGCTGAGAGTCTCCTGGAGTCCTTCCTGGGGCTCGCAGCTCGAGGGAGTGGTAGATGTTTGGGGCAGAGAGCTGGTAGCTGGGCACAGCTGAATGGAGAGCCCCCTGGGAGCCCCAGGCTGGCCTGGGGGCTGCATACCGAGGGCGCCACTCTCCTGCCCACCCACCCACCCCGACCTGCCGCAGGAGGAGAGGAAAGAGGAGGCAGCAGCGACAGGAGCGAAAGCAGATGGTCCCGCTCCAGGCCTCAGCACAAGCGAAGGACGGACTCTGAGCGCTGAAAAGGAGCCTTACAGAGCCCTAAAGGAAGACAGGGTCCTACAGGTCCTGGGCCACTCGCAGGAGAAGGGGGAAGGGGGAATGGTGGCCCAAGTGCTGGGGCTATGGTTCAGGGAGCACTCCCCAGGGGCCCCCCCCTCTGAATAGACGCCACGAAGACCGCATATTAAAAGGTTTGTGCACAGCATCTCCCTTTGTCTCTCCTGTCTCAAAAGTAACAGCCACTCCGCTTCAGCCAGCTTCCAGTCCAAAAGAGCATACAATCCAGTCCCCCCACCCTCAATCCCCAGGACTTTACAAACCATCCCAGGCAACTGGAGAAGAACCTCTTACCTCGGCCCCTTCCCCTGGCTCTGCTTTCCTCCCTCTTCCCTCCTTCCTTCTCTAACCTATCTAAATATTGCTATTTCTGAGTTTTAAATCCCTTACACTACACCCCTTCCCTATCAGCCTGGAAAATGACAAGGGACTAAAATGAAAGCAGCCAATCCGAGGCTTTGTTTCAGGATCCTCCCTCTCTGTGAAAGCTCCTGGGAACTTCTGGCAGCAAAGGAGGAGAAAAGAGAGCAGCTGTGACGTCAGGATGCTGATCCCTGCTCCTCTGGATTCCAGCAGGGTCTGGACTCAAAACCAGTTTGCCACTTCCAGCTGTGCACCTGGAGATTCAGCCTGCTAGCTATCCTAACCCTCCACACTGAGCTTCCCGGCCTTTCTTTGCTGCTCTGCCTCCAGCGGGCCCTGGGTTGGTGGAGGGGAAGGAGGAGAAAAAGGGAGGGTGGAACCCAGCCAGAGAGCCACCTCTGAGTGCTAATTTGGTGCCAGGCACGGTCCTAAGCACTTTGCATGTATTAACGCATTCAGTCCTCCCAGGAGCCTTCTAGAGATAAGTGCTAGGATTATCCCCATTTTACAGGGAAGGAGATCAAGGCACAGAGTGGTTAAGTAACTTGCCCTAATTCACACAGCTGTTAAATTGCAGAGTCAGGGTTAGAAGCAGACCACGTGGAATGTGTGTGCCAGGACATCCCCCCTCCCCACAAAATGCCCCGGGGGCTGTGAGGCACTGAGACTTTGGCCTCTTCCACCCCCAGGGCTGTGCTTCTACTCCTCCCTCCTGAGCTGAAAAGAGACAGAGAAGGGGGGGTGGGTGGGGGGGGGGTGGAGGAGACCGGATCACATGGTAGGAACCATGTGAAAGGAGGGATAGAAGGCAGTTTAGGGATCACAGCCAGGAAAAGAGGAATATCCAGTCACCTGCGTCAGCAAGGGAGCTCCCTTCAGGGAGGCTGGGGGCGGGGGGCTAGAGTGGGGAGGCCATGGGAAAAGATAGTCCTTTAACACCCACAGGTGGCAGGAAGGAGGGGGCCAGCAGTGCCCTCTAGTACATGTACTTGCTTAGTCATGCTTGTCTGCTGGCACACTGCCCCTTACTCTTTCCCCTGCAAGCGAGCCAGCCGCCCAGACCCTCGTCCCCTGGAGAAAGTTCACACTCTCAAGCTGTACACATTGCCTTCCAGGTGGGACCCGAGGGCTCGAGCTGAGTCAGGGCAACCTGGAGAGGGAAGGTGGCCTGGAGCTCCCCTGAAAAAGCCACAAAGCCCTGGGAGAGCTCAAGGCAGCTCAGAAAGCCAGAGGACAGACTGGGCAGAGCTGAAATCACCGTAACCCACCCCACATCCTGGAACATCTGAAACCTTGGTGTTCCCCGATGGTGCTGACATTCCCATGCTCTCCAAGAATTTCTTGGCCATTGTAGGACCCAGTAGATGCCAGAGCACCACCAGCCCCACCCCTGCTGCTATTACTCAGGCAGTGTTGCCCTCGTGGCTGATGAGGGGCACCTAGGATGGCATCTTCTGCTTCTGCAGATGTAGGGGTTCGGGGACCAGTGACTTGCCCTACCCCTGCCTCAAAACCCTGCTAGCAGCTCTGACATGTTCTGATTCCTGTAGGTCTGTCATCTCTGTGCTTAGATCACCTGGTACCTGCATCTGTCTCAACCAGAGCCAGTCCCTGGCCTGTCCCAGCTGCATACACCCGCAACTGGTAAAGACCTGGTGCTGACTCAGGTGGCTTGCACCATCTGCACGGACTCCGTTTCCCCAGCTCCTGGCCTGAGACTTCCTGCACTCACTCCATGCCCTTGACCAAATGGAATTCTACCTTCCTCCCACTCTTAAGTCACCAGTAAGTGACTTCTGACCCGGTCTCCCCAAGGAGTCAGCCCCCAAACACTGGCTCACATCTCATCCTCTTGCCTTGGAAGGCCAAGTTCTAATACGGTCATGCACCACCCCAGTGGCCACAGATGCTGTCCCCAGTTTTAAACACAAGGTCCTATCTTCAGCCAGGGTAGGTAGAGCCTTTGAGGCCACGCTCAATTTCTCTGCCTACAGCCTTGAGCACTTCCTGGACAGGAAGGCACATTCAAGAGGTTCTTCACCTGCATGACGCTGGTAGAGGGCTCACGGGAAGCCACCTTCCCAGGGCCCCACCCTTGCATCCCAGGTCCCACCTCAACAACTCAAGCTTCAGTCCACACCCACACCAAGCTCCTCCATCAGGCTCTTCTCCCCACTTCCCAGGAGTTACGTGGCCCCTTGGAGAGCAGATGCCCAGCCAGTTAAGCTTTCATTTCATGTGGTAGGCTGAATAATGCCCCCCAAAGATGTCCACATCCTGATCCTGGAACCTGTGAATATGTTACCTTACATGGTAAAAGGGACTTTGCAGATGTGAATAAGTTAAGGATCTTGAGATGGAGAGATTATCTTGGATTACCTGGGTGGGCCTGGTGTGATCACAATAGTGACTTTTTAAAAATAAATTTATTTATTTTATTTTATTTTTTGGCTGCTTTGGGTCTTTGTTGCTGTGCACGGGCTTTCTCTAGTTGCGGCACACAGGGGTTACTCTTCGTTGCAGTGCGCGGGCTTCTCTTCTTGTGGAGCACGGGCTCTAGGCATGCGGGCTTCAGTAGTTGTGTCACATGGGCTCAATAGTTGTGGTTCGCGGGCTCAGTAGCTGTGGTGCACAGGCTTAGTTGCTCCGCGGCATGTGGGATCTTCCCGGACCGGGGCTCAAACCCATGTCCCCTGAATTGACAGGCAGATTCTTAACCACTGCACCACCAGGGAAGTCCCAACACAATAGTCTTTTTAAGAGAGAGGCAGGAGATCAGAGTGGGTAGTGGGAGATGTGACAACAGAAACAAGAGGTCCTAGTGATACAAGAAGGGACCACAAGCCAAGAAATGCAAGCAGCCTCTAGAAGATGAAAAAGGCAAAGAAATGAATTCTCCTCTGAAGCCTCGAGAAGGAATGTAGCCATGCCAACACATTGATTTTAGACTTCTGACCTCCAGAACTCTAAGAAAATTAATGTGCACTGTTTTAAGTCACTAAGTTTGTGGCAATGTGTTACAACAGCAGTAGGAAACGAATACACACCCCTTATTCTCAGACTCCTCCAAGAGTCTCAAACTGGCCCATAGAGCTTTTATTTTCCCATGCATTATGTTTTTGGCGGGGATAGGGCTATACTGTCCAAATCACCATAGGCCTCACCACTGCCTATTGTCTTACATCTGACAGATTCACATATTTATGTTACCCTCTGACCCTTGTAGCCAGTTAAGTTTAGGACTCCTAGACCCCTCTCTGTTTAACCCCTACCTTACCTTCACATTTTTTAAATTGTTGAAGGAAAGATTTTTGTTATAGGTATAGAGAGCCAAAGGAAAACACTGGGTGGGCCCTATTGCCCCATTGTTCCTCCTCTTTCAAGAAAACCACTTAATGTTATTCTCTGATATGTGACCGTCTCCATGTAGTTCATGCTGTAATCATGGAACAGTAGCTGACTCCACTGCACGAAGCTGGAGTAATAAGCTAGATGACCTTGAGCCTCGGTTTACCTGACCAGCTCTAGTAAGGTCTGCTCCTGCTTCTCCTAAATGTCTCCCCCAAAAGAAACCCACACCCCAGCAGCAAGTTCCATGTAAGCCACACCCAGAGAAGAAACCAAATAGCCTGTTCGGGCTAGATTAGATTTAGCTGACAGACAATGCTGAGTCTGGATGGGATGTCTGGAACCGTGGCAGCCTTCTTGTCACCCAAGAGGGAAACCAGAGCAAAGACGAAGGCAGCAACTAAGAGTAACCAAGTGGAAAGATGGAACTAACCTAGGGGGTTGATGGTGTCACTGAGCCACTGATTTAACCAATCCTGGAGCCACCTACATCTACTCTAATGGTAGAAGGTAAGAATTTAAATTTAAGTTCTCCTTAGCCTCTTGATTCTTTAAGCCATTGTAAGTTGGTTTTTCTGTGATTTGCAGCCAAAGACATGTTAACTAATATATTTTTACATCTTTTTTGAAATATAATAGACAATTAGTTGCCCATATTTACAGTGTTAAATTTGATGAGTTTTGACAGATGCATATACCCATGAAACCATCACCAAAATCAAGACAATGAACATAGCCATTGCCACCAAAGTTTCTTCATGCGCCTTTTTGTGTGGACATGGCTTCCATTTTTCTTGAGCAAACATTAAGGAGTGGAATGGCTGAGTAGTATGTAAGATGCATGTTTAAGTTTTTAAGAAATAGACAATTTTCCAAAGTGGTTGTAACAATTCACATTCCCACCAAGTATGTGAGAGTTCCAGTTGCTCCACATCTTTGCCAACTCTTGGTATGATACATATTTTAAATTTTAGCCATTGGAGGGAATGTGTAGTGGTATCTTACTGTAGTCTTAATTTACATTTCCCTAATGACTAATGATGTTAAGAAAATTTTATGTGCTTATTTCCATCTAGATCTCTTCTTTTGTATATGTTCAAAACTTTTTGCACATTTTTAATTCGGTTGATTTTTTATGATTGAGTTGGAAGCTGTTTTTTAGTGTATTCTAGAAACAAGAATATACTCCTTTCATTTTAAATTTTTCAAAGTTGTTTTGGCTAGTTTAGATACTTTGTATTTCCACATAAATTTTAAAATCTTTTGCCAGTTATGTGTTTTGCAAATATTTTCTCTAAGTTTATAGCTTGTCTCTTCATTTTTCTGAGTGTCTTTTGAATAGCAAAAGTTTTTAAATTTTAATGAAGTCCAATTTTTTTTTCTTTTATAATTCTTTTAAATAAAATTCTTTAATTTTTTCTTTTATAATTTGTGTCTTATTTTTTAAATCTTTGCCAAACCCAAGGACACTAACATTTTCTCTTATGTTTTCTTATTGAAAGTTTATAGTTTTAACTCATATTCAGGACTATGATCCATTTTGAGTTAGTTTTGTAAAGAGGGTTGTGGTTCATTGTTTTCTGCATATGGTAACCAATTATTCCAGCACTATTTGTTGAAAATTTTTCTTTTCCTCATTGAATTGCCTAGGTATCTTGGTCAAAGGTAAACTGGCTATGTGTGTGGCTCTATTTCTGGACTCTTCTATACCATTGATCTGTTTATGTGTCTTTACATGAATATCACACTGTCTTAATAACTATAACTTCATAACTAGTCTTGAACTCAGTGTAGATCCTTTAATTTTAACTTTTTCAAAGTTGTTTTGGCTACTCTAGATCGTATGCATTTCCATATAAATTTTTAAATCAACTTGTACATTTTTACCTAAAAAACTACTGAAATTTTGGGCTTCCCTGGTGGCGCAGTGGTTGAGTCTGCCTGCCGATGCAAGGGACACAGGTTCGTGCCCCAGTCCGGGAAGATCTCACATGCCGCGGAGCGGCTGGGCCCGTGAGCCATGGCCGCTGAGCCTGCATGTTCGGAGCCTGTGCTCCACAATGGTAGAGGCCACAACAGTGAGAGGCCCACATACTGCAAAAAAAAAAGAAAAGAAAAAGAAAACTGAAGAAAATGTGGGAAACTATAGTCAGCCTTTGAACAACAGGCCATGGAGATTTGTAATTTCTTTCATAATAGAAACAAATGATGTGAGACCTACCTATCATCACCCAGGCTTTCTTCCTGGAAGCAGTTTCCAGACTTTAGTGTAGAGAAGTGGACTCCAAAGAAGCCTGGCAATCTCATTGAGTTGAGGAGGACAAAAAAGTTGAGTGGCCAAGGCAGCTAGAATTTGCAGGACAAACTTCTGGAGAGGAGAGAGCTATGCAAACATAGTTCCACAAATCTGTAGTGCATATAAAGACGTTCACAACTCAATAAAAAGTAGTCAAGTACTCCAATTCAAAAATGGGCAAAAAAAAAAAAATTTGAATGTGCGCTTTTTTTTTTTTAATTTTATTTATTCATCTTTGGCTGTATTGTGTCTTCGTTGCTGTGCACAGGCTTTCTCTAGTTGTGTCAAGCAAGGGCTTCTCATTGCGGCGGCATTGTTGTGGAGCATGGGCTCTAGGCGTGCAGGCTTCAGTACTTGTGGCATACGGGCCCAGTAGTTGTGGCTTGCAGGCTCTAGAGTGCAAGCTCAGGAGTTGTGGTGCACGGGCTTAGTTGCTCTGTGGCATGTGGGATCTTCCTGGACCAGGAATCAAACCCATGTCCCCTGCATTGGCAGGCGGATTCTCAACAACTGTGCCACCAGGGACGTCCCTGAACATACGTTTTACCACAGAAAATAAATGGAATGGCCAATAAGCAAATGAAAAGAAGTTCACCATCATTAGTCATGCAGAAAATGCAAACTAGGCCATGAGATATTACTACACATCCTACTAAAAATGGCTAAAATTCAAAAGATGGACCATACAAAGTGTTGGAAAGAACATGAAGTAACTGGAACTTTCACACATTGCAGATGGAAATATATAATTTGGAAACTCTTTGGAAAACAATTTGACAGTTTCTGATGAACTTAAATATACACTTACCATATGACCCAGCAATTCTACCTCTAGATATTTACCCAAGAGAAATTAAAACGTATGTCCACACATTGTACACAAATGATCAAAGCAGCTTTATTTGCAGCAGCCCAAAGCTGGAAACAA
This sequence comes from Monodon monoceros, assembly GCF_005190385.1. NCBI lineage: Eukaryota > Metazoa > Chordata > Mammalia > Artiodactyla > Monodontidae > Monodon > Monodon monoceros. Next base: position 98,752,775 of record NW_021703784.1, on the reverse strand, counting down.
CACAAATGTTCATCAACAGGTGAATGAATAAACAAATTGTGGTGTGTCCATATGCTGAACCACTACTCAGCACTAAAAAGAATGAACTATTGGTACACTGCAACATGGACGGATCTCAGAAACATTGGGCTCAATAAAAGAAGCCAGATGCGGACTTCCCTGGTGGCGCAGTCGTTGAGAGTCCGCCTGCCGATGCAGGGGACACGGGTTCGTGCCCCGGTCCGGGAGGATCCCACATGCCATGGAGCGGCTGGGCCCGTGAGCCATGGCCGCTGAGCCTGCGCGTCCGGAGCCTGCGCTCCGCAACGGGAGAGGCCGCAACAGTGAGAGGCCCGCGTACCGTAAAAAATAAAAAAAATAAAATAAAATAAAAGAAGCCAGTTTCATTTGAAACTCTAGAAAAGACAAATCTATTGCCTAAGACTAGGTAGAGCTATCTGGAGTATGGTACCAGGAAATTTGGAGGTGATAAAAATGTTCTATATAGTGGTTACATGGGTGTATAAATTTGTCAAAGCTTGTTGAAATGAGCCCCCCAAATTGAAGCATTTTATTATATATATATTTTTTTTGGCCGCATGTCATGCTTGTTGGATCTTAGTTCCCCACACCAGGGATTGAACCTGGCCCCCGACAGTGAAAGTGCCGAGTCCTAACCACTGGACCACCAGAGAATTCCCAGTCTTCACTCTTTGAGTGGAGGTTAAGCTGTGGCTTAGCTGAAGGCCCAGGTTCTGGGATTAACACAGAGGCAGTGCTCACAGGTTGGGGGGTGCTGACAACCACAGCACAATGGCATTTCTATGTGAGCTCTTCAGAGCTTTTACCCAACTCCATGTGGCCCAAGTGGCCTTGAGAAAGGGGAATTCAGCTGGGGCTTTGTGCTCAAACCAGCCTGGGCCTCCCTCTGCTCTTTCCTATCTCCTCCAAGATGGAGGTCGCTTGCTCTGGCCTGGGGTGGGGAGAGTCATACCACCAAACTTTGGGGCGTCACGCATATCCCTCCTTCACAAGAAGGTGGTTTCTTCCACCCCATCCAACTTTACCTGCCCTTTAGATCCCCTTGAACAAATCACTGACCCGATGAGTCTTAATACTTGAACGTCTTACTTTCAAGTCACAGTTTAACTTGGTGCCTCGAAAGAAGTTATAAACACTAGTCTTTAGCTCAGGTGACTTAGGGCCACAGCAGACCCAGGAACTGATGAGCTGAGGAGGCAAAGGGCAGTCTCTCTCCTCCCCCTGCACCGAAAGACAGGAAACAGGTTGTGGGAGGGAGAGCCCTCAGCTCCAGTGCCCCTGCGAGATCCTGCCCCATGGCTTTCAATGACTTCCTGCTGCAGGCTGGGGGGCATGGGCCGCTTCCAGCAGATCCAGACCACTCTGTTGATTGTGCCCCTGCTCCTAACGGTTTTGCACAACACCCTGCAGAAGTTCACCACTGCCATCCCCACCCACCCCTGCCGCTCACCTGCCGACACCAACCTCAGCAAGGACGAGGAGCTGGACGCCTGGCTGCCCCGGGACGGGCAGGGGCGGCCCAAGATCTGCCTCCTCTTCACCTCCCCCTCAGCAGGGACCATCCTTTCCCAATGGCACAGAGACCAACGGCACGGGGGCCACAGAGCCCTGCACCCACGGCTGGATCTATGACAATAGCACCTTCCCTTCCACCATCGTGACTGACGTGAGGAGACCTGGACCTCCTCCTTCCAACCCCTGTGTCCCCATCTTACCATCCCCCACACACACACACACGCACACAGACTGTGTGAACCTGACCTGAGTTTGTCTGAAGACCCTGGAGCTATGAAGAGCTCTGCCTAAATGCAGGTAAGAGAACATGGGTTGGAGTTGAGGTCTTCCTGGTAGAGGAGGTTATGGAACTCCTTGCAGAAAGCTGCTCCCTGCCCCTCCACCTCCACCAGAGAGAGAGATACTATTACTGGAGTTTGATATTCTACTTTGGTTTCCCTGAGAGGTTGCAATTCCACAGGGTAGGGAGGTGGGGCGGTGGTTCAGAGGAAGCTAGAAAGGAGGCACGCAGACAGTGGAGGGCAAGGAGGGTGTTCCTGAGCAGGGGATTCTGGGCTCAGAGTCCTAGAGACAAAAACAATTTCCTGACTTCATCTAGAAATAGCTCTCGGCAGCTGGGGCCAGGAGATGGAGAGCAGCCAAGGAACTAAGACGGGAAAGAGAACAGGGTTATGGGAGGGTCCTTTCATCTCTAGTGATTTAACACCCCTCCCCCGAAACACACACACAGTCGACTGTAGAGTCTCCCTGGCCTGCTAAGTGGTTCATCCGGCTGAATTCTGCACTTTGTAGCTGTCACATGGATCGTGCTCTTAACATCTGTTCTTGTCAATGATCTTTTGGTTGCAAGGAAGAGAAGCTCTCTCAAGTCAGCTCACGAGAAAAGGGATTTCAGGGAATGCAAGGGCAGGAAGCAAAGTGTGTCCAGGCCTCATGGAAACTGGAACCAGGGACTGGAGCACCAGAGACATCCCTATACACTTACTCTGTAAATCTCTCCTCACCCCATTTCGTCTGTGTGCCCATTTGCAAGACAACCACTGGTCCCAGCTCTGATCCATTACCCCTCAGATTTAGGGCCTACCACCAACCAGAACATTTCTGTGAATCTTAATTCAGAAAAGGCTTCAATTGGCTCAGCTCAACACACTGGTGAGCAGCCCCATCCCCAGCCCAGCAACTGGCTCATGTGTCCACACTTCATCTAATCACCATGCCAACGGACAATATAGTGGGATTACGTGGCCCCTTGTCCTTTAGTCAGGGCTCTGCAGAAAAGATGCCTTGAGAAGAGGCTGTGGTTGAGCAGAGCCCCCAAACTCGCCTGATGCAGCACCTGTCTGAAAGTGATAAAAGTTAAGCCATACTTCCCACTAGACAGACCCAAGCTGCCGAAGCAGAAGGTGACAAAGGATGGCTAGTCCTCCCTCTGGGCATGCAGGCGTCATAAGCCATCCCCTCCCTGCAGAGCTGGGGAAGAACCTTCTTCATTATTCTCCAGCCTCAACCCAAATCCTGGGACATTCCCCTCCACCCACCTTAACGTGTGGCTTCCAATTCTGCTTTTCCATTTCCCTTCTTAAAACCCTACGCTCTGCTTTCCAAGTTTGACAATACTCCGGGAACTATCAACCTGGCTGCTGTTCTTCTGTTCAAAACAGCAGGCAGTTTGATCCAAAGCTCAAATTTCTTGCCCTCTGGAACAAAGAATCTGGGTAAGTGTGCACCTTAGCTCTCCTTCTAGATGGAGGCTTGGTAGTAATCTCATCATTTTTGGTTTCAATGACTGACAAAGCCAGATGCACACAGTTTTCCTGAGTTGTGGGGAGATGCCAAGAATAATCCAATCCTTTTCCAACAGGCACTGTGAATGGGACCATTCTCCACCACCACACATGGACATAGGGCACTAAAAGGCCTATTTCATAAACACAACCGGGATACTTCTTCCTTGGGCCAATAATGCCAAAGGCTGCACCGGAGAGCATTTCATTAGGATAATAGGCAGCTTATATGCATAACCTAATGTGAAGCTGGGCCTTCTGAGTTGTGAAGCAAATGAAACGGCTCACAAGTTATCAGGGGTTGCATAAGCAAGAAGCTTAGTCGCAGTGAAGATACTCCACCCAGGCCACATGGCTGTATCTGGTAGGCACAGTGGCACGGGTCACCTGAGAAAGATAAGTCTCAGTCTGCCTCTTGGAAAGAACTCCCAAATGGCCCAGTATCCCAAAGGGATACTTCTGCACTCTAAATGCAAAGCAAAAAATAAATACATATAATAAGAAAAAGATGCTATCTCTGGGTTCCAATAAAAACTCTGTCTGAGCTCTTCTTCTTTTCTTCTGAATTAAGGTATCCTTAGTAATAACCAGCAGCTTCTATCTGAACTGTATTAGTCAAGACTCTTGTTTGCAAGTGGCTGCAATTCAACTCAAGCTAATCTGAGCATGAAGAGAGGGTATAAAGGCTCCCATAACCAAACCACGAGATGAGCAGAGGCAGGGCTTTCTCTAGGAGCTGTGGGAACCAGGGCCATGCGAGCAGGACCCTTGCTGGCTCTCATATTTACTTTCCTTTGCATGCTGGGCATGTGACTCTGCCACGGATCCTTCACAATGTGGCCATTGACCATTCTGGGCTCACTCCTAATAACTGTCTCTCCGCTTCAACTTTGAAAAATTCTAGGAAAGACTTATTTGCTGGCCTGGGTCAGGTGCCCACCCCTGGGTCCAATGACTGTAGGGCAGGGAGGGCGTGAGTTGTTATGAATGACCGGCCTGAGTCTCCCGTTCACTTCTGTTCTGTAGATGAACAACAGTTACCATTTCACTGCTCTAATTCCTGGTGCCACTGTCATTCGTTTTCTCTTCTTCTCTTTTTCTTTCCCCTGAGGCCGGTCTCACAGCATCTGTCATTTATCACAGCCTTTATCAAGTTAGCAGTGCAGAGCTTTCCTAGGCAGCAATTCTCTGAGTCTCCCTCAAATCCACCACTGCCTATTCCTAGACTTTGGTTCCTGTTACTGAGAAAGTAATTCTATATACATGAGGCCCAGGAGCGCACAAATATACGATCCTCAAGTCTCAGGTGCACACGAAGAGAGTATATATAGTAAAAGCCAGTGCTAAACCTAAGGTGATGTAAGCCCCATCCAACTGTTGCTTTTACAGATGGCAAGCACCTTAGGGCAGAACAGAGGCAGAAAAATTCTTTCTGAGTACATATTGTATACTCATTTATCAATTTCTATTCTGGACTACACCCAGATTTCATCACCAGGCTGCATACAGATTTTGTTCTCTTTGCACGCCTTGGTTCTTTTTTTTTTTTTAACAAATCCTTATTTTTCCATTTTATCTAAAATCGATACACCTATTTTTTTTTAATTTTATTGATGTATAGTTGATATACAATGTTGTGTTAACTTCTGCTGTACGGCAGAGTGATTCAGTTACACATGTGTATATTCCTTTTCATATTCTTTTCCATGATGGTTTATCACAGGTTATTGAATATCGTTCCCTGTGCTACACAGTAGGATCTTGTTGTTCATCTGTCCTCTATACAATGGTTTGCATCTGCCAATCCCACACTCCCAGTCCGTCCCTCCTCCAGCGCTCCTCTGACCTCTTACCTCTTTCCTACACCTCTTGCTTCTCATCTTTCCATTCCTCAGTTCTGGTCTATCATATCCCTAGCTCCACACTACAGTGTGTCCCACATGCATCTCCACGGTAGTATTTCATTCACAAGTTTCCATTAAAGTACTGTTAAAAATGAATTCCCAGTCTGACACAGCCCCAAAATCTTTTTAAAATAAAAATTATATCAGATAACACAGAGAACTACAGAATAGCAGTTATTTGAATAAAACAGCAATAAAGTCCATTGCTCTTCGGAGAAAGTGTTCAAATGCCAACCACCCAAATTTTACATCATATGGTGTGTGCACAGGGTATTAAAAGTCTCACTGTAATAATTAAATTCACAAATAAGGATTCCTCTCCAATCAAATCAAGATTATCAAGTAATTACACTTGAAGGATGAATTCATTTGGATATATATTAACACATCTTAGGGAGCATTCCCTAAACGTCCTGGTCATCCCTGCCCCCTTTCCTTTTTCTTCTGTTAACAAAAGAAATGAGTTTTAAAATCCACTCAAAAGTATACAAAAATTCGCTTTTATGTAAAGGAAATACCACACCTATTTGTCATTTTGATTTAAGTCACATCCTTTAAGTCACATCCGTCAGTGTGACTTTTGATTTTAGTATGATTTTCCTGCAGGCTGTGGAGCTGTTTTACTCCACCTAGAAAGGAAGTACTTTTAAAAGGAGAATTTTTTTCTTATATTCATTAAAAAGAACAACAAAATTTAAACTATTAGTTGAGGTATCCAATTGCCACTTATTCAGGATTGCAAATAACTACACCCCTCTCAAATTTGCTTATGGAAAGTTAATGGAAGGATGCAAAGGTATTTCCCAGAACCCAAGGTCAAGAACTTGAGCCCAGCCTTATGAAAGACTGGGATCAGGTGGTTGAGGAAAACCAGGAGAGCTGAACTCTCTATCTTCACCTCTCGGGCACTAAGATCTCACCTCCACTTCCCTCTGACTAAATTACTGCATTCTTTTCCCCTATGCCCCTCCTTCCCTCCCCTTCCCCCCTCCCTCCTTCTCCCCCTCCCTCATCTTTTTCTCCCTCTCCCTCTCCTTCTCCCTTTCCCACTCTCTCTCTGTCTCATGATTTCTCAGCTCCCCTTCCGCGTCTTTCCAAACTTGGTCCTCCCACCCCAACTTTGGGTGTCCTTACCAAGCTTGCTTCTCTGAGTCGCTTTTCCAAATTTGTAAGAAAACGAACCTGGGGACTTCCCTGGTGGTCCTGTGGCTAAGGCGCAGTGCTCCCAATGCTGGGGGCCCCGGGTTCAATCCCTGGTCAGGGAACTAGATCCCACATACCTCAACTAAGACCCGGCACAGCTAAATAAATAAATATTTAAATTAAAAAAAAAAAACTAATTAGCTCTGTCCAGCTCCAGGGTCAGTTTTCTTCAGCTGCACCCGGGGAGGGACAGGTTAAAGAGCCCTGAAAGAGGGTGAGGGGTTAGTGTTCAGAAAAGGGCGAGTAGTCTGAGCTGTCATCCCAAAAGATACCTCTTACATGTTTTGAAATAACTTGAATCATTCTCACCAGGAGAAGATGATGAGAAAGATTGTGTGACTTAGGGAGGCAAGCCCTCCTTATGTGCCTGTCCTAATCCAAGACCCTCAGCCCACCAGGAGAGAGGGAATGGGCTGCTGTGGGGCCGGCCCATCTCTCCTTGACCCCAGTTCTTCCTTCCTCACAGTGGGACCTCTTGTGCACACACAAGACCTTGCCACAGCTGAGTCAGTCCATCATCATGGCAGGAGTACTGGTCGGAAACTTGACGTTGGGGATCATGGCAGACAGGTCAGTGGTGAACAAAGCTGGATCAAGGAGCAAAGGCATAAGCCCTCTAGGCTGGACACAGAGGGGAGACTGGCATCCCTGAGAATCCAGAGAGGGACACAGGACTGATCCACCCAAGCCTGACCACGTCTGGAAAGTCTGTAGGAATCACACAACCGTCCATCAGCACTTTCCATGTCTTGCCTCATTTCAATTCCTCCTCACAATACCTTGTGAAGCCAGCATGAATGGTACCATTAACTGCATTTTACCAATGAGGACACTTAGGTTCAGGGATGTTGGATAACTTGCCCAAACTGCCTAGAAGGAACCCAAGAAAATGATGTTGTTAATTCTGAGGAGTGGAATTGAAAAGAAGAGAACTTTTCACTTTTCATTACTATATTATTTGAACTTTAATGATAATTCATTACCTTTATAATTGTATAACGTAAATAGTTAATGTTTACTTTTTTAAAAATTACAGTCACACAGCTAATAAGTGGCCAAAGCAGGACAAGAATCCGGATTTTCCGACATCCTGAAGAAGTCGCCTCCCACCACTCTGCCTTGTATGTGACATGTGAGTGTCACAGAAACAAAGACCTAGGAACCAATAACAGCTAGAGACAAGTCTCAGATCAGCCACAGCTGTGTGCCCATGAGGAGGTTATACAAACTCTCTTAGACTTGGTTTTTCCATCTATAAAATAGGGGTTATGGTGAGGGTTAAATTAGTACTGCAACTCAGCGTTAATACCCTAACTTTGACTATCTTCCAAGGCCATAAAAAGATCATGGGATGAATAATAGGAGGCAATTTTCTAAAGAATAATATCTAAAAATATTATAAATGTCACAGCAGACATTTCAGCAGACACAATCGGCTTTATTATTCATAAAATACAAGCCACAATCATATGCATTTTGCAAAATTATAAGCCTTGCATAGGTTTCCCAGAAATAAAAATCACATAAACCAAGCTCATAGATACAGAGAACAGATAGGTAGTTGCTAGAGGCAGGGAGTAAGGGGTGGGCAAAATGAATGAAAGGGGTCAAAAAGTCCAAATTCCAGTTATAAGCTAAACAAGTCATGGGAATATAATGTACAGCATGGTGACTATTACTGTATTGCGTATTTGAAAGTCGCTGAGAGAGTAGATCTTAAGTGTTCTCGTCTCACACACACACACACACATTGTTGTAACTACATATGTGGTGTATTTTAAGTAGACGTATTGTGGTGATCATTTCACAATGTATACAAATATAGAATCATTATGTTATATACCTAAAACTATCATACTGTTGTATGTTGATTATACCTCAATGTTTTTAAAAACACTCACAAAAGGCTCTCTCCTAACCGGAGTCACCATCGACCAACATTCAAACAATCAACCACACCCCAGAGCAGTAGTTCCCAAACCTTGGGAGCTTGTTAAAAATCAGGTTTCTAGGGCTTCCCTGGTGGCGCAGTGGTTGAGAGTCCGCCTGCCGATGCAGGGGATATGGGTTCGTGCCCCGGTCCGGGAAGATCCCACATGCCGCGGAGCGGCTGGGCCCGTGAGCCATGGCCGCTGAGCCTGCGCGTCCGGAGCCTGTGCTCCGCAACGGGAGAGGCCACAGCAGTGAGAGGCCCGCGTACCGCAAAAAAAAAAAAAAAAAAAAATCAGGTTTCTAGCTTACCTTCCAGATATCCAACAGGCCTTAAGCGGGGCTCTAGTATGTGGATTGTTTTCAACACACCCTCTATGATACTGATGAAGGCGCGTGGCTCTCTCCACAGAGGTATGCTGGGATGCGTCAGGACCCTGGACAGCAGCAACCCAAGGATCCTCCCAACACCAAGTCCCCTAGATGCCAGCCCTCACCCAATTATTCCCTATCTCAGCATCTACCTGATGGGCACAGGTGGGCAGCCTTACAAGCAGCTGTTAGATTGCCCAGGGCACCAAGGATGAGACAGCCAGGGACATGGGGCAGGGGAGCAAGCAATGTGCTCTCCAGACCCAGGTTTCCCCTCCTTTCACAGGCTGGGCTGTCAGAAGGTGCTGATCTGGAGCTACCTGCAGTTAGCAGTCTCAGGGACCTGTGCTGCCTTCGCACTCAACTTCCCAACCTACTGCGCTTTCCATTTCCTCTCAGGCATGGCTGTCGGGCGCCAGCAGCACTTCCGTGACTTTGAGTGAGAGGGAACCCGGGAGGGCCAGGCTCGTGGGGACTCCTCAATCACAGGGAGCCAGTGAACCAGCAGACCTGACAAATTCAAACCTCAGTTCCTTCCCTGAGTACAAAGTGGAGTCTACCTGTTCCAGCCGATCCTGACCTATCTGGGCCTCTCCTGGAGTAGGCAGTGCCCCGGGCAGAAAAAAAAGATAAGATCATGACCTCTTCGGTAGCTCTGATTATTGGGGGCTGGAATTCATCCTAGATATTTAGGGATCATTGTAAGGATAAACTAAATAAAGGCTCAGAGATTGGAGTGGGGTTGCTTAGAGAAGCCAGTCACACAGGGAGTCTTTAATTCAACATCTCTTTATTCAATACAATTTTGAAAGGCATTTAATTTGTGTAACATCCTGCACTGGGAATACACAAGTGAACAAGAGGACACTACCCATGACCTCAAAGAGTTAATAGTTGACTGGAGAGAGTGCCAAGCAGTTACAAATTGGTTTGCTAAAGGCTAGGATCAGGGCCAATCTGGGTGATGTGGGAGTTCAGAAGTGGAGTGTTCAATCAGGGCTTGGGGAACCAGGAACTCTCCCCAGAAGAGGTGACAGCTAAGCTCAGAACTGAATGAAAAGTGAGACAGAAAGAAAGGAGTAAGGTTCTGGGGCAGAGTTCTAGACAAAAAGAATAGGGAATTCCCTGGCATTCCAGTGGTTAGGAGTCCAAGCTTCCATTGCAGGGGGCCTGGGTTTGATCCCTGGTCAGGGAACTAAGATCCCACAAGCCAAGCAGAGCGGCCAAATAAATTAATTAATTATTTTTAAAAAGAATATACAAGGCCCAGAGGCCAGAGAATGACCCATTGGAAGAAAGGACAGTGGTGCAGAATGGCCTGAGGGTAAGGCTCATTCATCTCTATTTCCCAGGTCAAGCAAAGGGCATGGCACAGAGTCGTCACCTCTAAATAACTGCTGAATTAAAATGAGTTGAAGGAGGTGCAGAGGGAGTGGCTGTAGGCCATTCAAAAGAGGTTTGGGAGAAGTGAGGAAACATGAATGTTGGGGTTGGGGACACTGAATAGGAGCATGCCTGGGAATTCAGAGTCTTCTAGCCCATTCCTTTCTCCACACACACGGAACCTAACCAGAGATCAAACCACCCTTGCTTTACCCTGTGAGGGACCTAGGGGTGCAGAGTAGGACTGCGCTCAAGAGAAGAGCCCTTCTACTCCAATGTGAGGATCGTCCTCCTTCTGGAAGTGACAACCACCCCCAAATACGCACATACTCACACAGCCCTGATTTCAACCTAAGCTCTGCTCTTCTCCCCAGATCTGGAGTGGCTGCCCATCCATGCCCGGCCAGGTCTGGGCCTCTTATTTGGATTTGTCCCCACTGTAGGCCAGCTCTTCCTGGCTGGCATGGCTTATGCTGTGCCCCATTGATGCCACCTGCAGCTGTTGGTCTCTCTGCCCTTCTTTGTCATCCTCAACTACTCCAGGTGCGTGGGACCTCAGGGTAGGGTGGAGGGTTCAAAATAAGTCACAGATGGGCATAGCATCTCCTAGAACACCTAGAACACCCACTATCTTCCCCCACTAGGAGTAACCCAAACTTTCCTGGCTGGCACCCTGGACTCTTCAGTTCCATGGACTTGTCTGTCTATTCTGGAGCCAATAATATTGTTTAATTCTTAATTAATTTCAGTGTAGCTCATATAAGATTAGATTGTCTTCTATGGACAGCTTCTCACTGTGCCCTTTACCAACCTTGAGACAGGACACTGTACTTCGGCACATCTCTAAGGAGAAAAATGCCCTAAAAAGTGTCACTAAACATTGTTGATTTTATGAAGACTCCTTGAGGGATGGAAGAGATGCTTATATCACATACCACACAGCCAAAACACTTAATAGGCATTTCTGTTGTCCCTCAAATCCATTCTTGGCTAACAGTCACTTATTCTTCTCCTCTTTCTCTCTCCTGATACTTCCTCCACATAACTGCTAAAATCTCCTCCTAGGAATTCATCTCTGGCTGTATATCTGCATACATCACTCAGCAAAGCAAAACTCTTGGCATTAATGAATGCTTCTTTCTTATAATTCATCAATTGTTACTTAAGCCTCCCCATGAGGAGGGGTCTCTCCAAAACACCCTCTCCCAGAGCAAACAACTAATCAAAGTATGCGCCTATCAAAAGCAGGTCCCTTAGGGTAGGGAGTTAGAAGGAGGGGAAGAGGACCTATTGCAAGGTAAAAACACTGTTTTCTCCTAGCGGTGTTGGGGAGGAGTCCTGGAATGGAACAATGAGGTCCTAGAGCCAAAAGGTTTCCAGCCAGAAAGGACACAAAGGTCAATCAATTATTTTTTAAGGCAACAAAGGAGAACAAAAACATACAGAAATTAGAACAAATTAAAGACAAAAAGTAAGATGGTATCAATAACTCAAAATATATGTCACAACAATAGATATAAATAGATTAAACCTACCAGTTAAGAGGCAGAGATTGTCCAAGTTGATTTTATTTAAGTCTAGTTCATGAAGTTTACAAGAGACCCATTTAAAATGTTAGACCATGAAAATCTTAAATGTGGAGAAATAGAAAATGTTATACTAGACAAATGTTAACCAGAAGAAAGTTAGGTAGATATAGAAGCCGAAATAGACTTTAGGACCAAAAAAAGTACAATGGTTAAGAATATGGCTCAGAATTCCCCAGCAGTCCAGTGGTTAGGACTCAGCGCTTTCACTGCTGGGGTCCAGGTTCAATCCCTGGTTGGGGAACTAAGATCCCACAAGCCGCAGGGCATGGCCCAAAAAAAAAAGGAATATGGTTCTGGTATAAAAGGTAACTGGTCCAAATGCTCAGTCATCTTATCTATAAAACACAATAATAATAGTACCAGAAACAGATTAAATAGAAAACAAATGTATAAAAAAGAGGGTCAACAAAACAAAAAGTCAATCTTTGAAAATATCAGTGAAATGGACAAATGCCTAGTAATAATAATAAAAAAAATAAAAAACTGGACACGAATAAATATTAGGAATTAAAAAAAACTGAACTATAGATCTAGAGAAATTAAGATGCAAAATTTTAATTAAGTAATTAAAGATGCAAAAAACTATAAACCAGCCTATACTGATAAATTTTTTTTTTTTTTTGGCTGCATCGGGGTCCTCGTTGTGGCTCAGGCTTCTCTCTAGTTGTGGCGTGTGGGTTTTCTCTCTCTGGTTGGGCCACACAGGCTCCAGAGCATGTGGGCTCTGCAGTTTGCAGCATGCGGGCTCCCTCACTGAGGCGCGTTAGCGCAGTAGTTGAGGCTGTGGGCTTAGTTGCCCCATGGCATGTGGGATTCTAGCTCCCCAACCAAGGATGGAACCCGCGTTCCTTGCATTGGAAAGCGGATTCTTTACCACTGGACCACCAGGGAAGTCCTGATAAATTTTAAATTTAGATGAAATTGACAAATTCCTAAAAAAAATAATATAGGAAAACTGATTCTAGAAGAAATAAAAATTCTGGGGGCTTCCCTGGTGGCACAGTGGTTGAGAGTCCACCTGCTGATGCAGGGGACACAGGTTCGTGCCCCGGTCCTGGAAGATCCCACATGCCACGGAGCGGCTGGGCCCGTGAGCCATGGCCGCTGAGCCTGCGCGTCCAGAGCCTGTACTCCGCGACGGGAGAGGCCACAACAGTGAGAGGCCCGCGTACCGCAAAAAAAAAAAAAAGAAAGAAAAAGAAAAAACAAATTCTGAAGAGTAAACTTTAAAATCTTGCCTCAAAGAAAACACCAGACCCAGATATTAATACAGGTGAGTTCCACCACACTTTTAAGGAACAAATCTTCCAATGTTATACAAACGCTTCCCCAAAAAAGAGAAAAAGGGAAATTATGTCAAATACATTCTGTGAGGTCAGGTGATCCTGAAACCAAAAGAGGATAGTTGTGAAATAAAATTACAGGCCAATATTACTCATAAACAGATACAAAAATCTTAAACAAAATATTAGAAAAATGAATTCAGTGATGTATAAAAAATGATAATACATTATGACCAAGGAGAGCTGACTCAGGAAAGCAAGGGTAGTTTTACTTTAGAAAATATATTAATATCACAAAAATTAAAATATATTAATATAGATCTATTAATCTATATTAATAGATTATCATCCCAATAAAAACAAAAAATATTTAATAAAAATTAGCATCCATTAAAAATAGTCTTAGTAAAACAACAATAGAAGGAAATTTAAGTTGATATGGAACATCTACCAAAAATCCACAGCAAATATTATTTCTTGATGGTTAAACATTAGAAGCACTGTCTCTTTTTTTTTTTGTATTTTTAAAATTTATTTTATTTATTTTTGGCTGCGTTGGGTCTTCGTTGCTGCGCGCGGGCTTTCTCTAGTTGCGGAGAGCGGGGATTACTCTTCGTTGCGGTGCATGGGCTTCTCATTGCAGTGGCTTCTCTTGTTGCAGAGCACGGGCTCTAGGGTGCGTGGGCTTCAGTAGTTGTGGCACACGGGCTCAGTAGTTGTGGTTCTCAGGCTCTAGAGCGCAGGCTCAGTAGTTGTGGTGCACGGGCTTAGTTGCTCCGCAGCATGTGGGATCTTCCAGGGCCAAGGCTCGAACCCGTGTCCCCTGCATTGGCAGGCGGATTCTTAACCACTGCACCACCAGGGAAGCCCTAGAAACATTCTCTTTAAACTTGGGAATAAGACCAATGTGCCTGCTGTTTCCTCCTCTATTCAACATTATCCTGGAGAGTGTGGTCAATGCCTAGGCTAAGAATAACAAATAACAGAAATAGAACTGGAAAGGAAAAATCAAAACTATCACTATTTAGAGAGGATATAACTGTCTGTATATAAAATAGATAACTAATAAGAACCTACTGTATAGCACAGGGAACTCTACTCAATACTCTGTAATGACCTATGTGGGAAAAGATTCCAAAAAAGAGTGGATATATATATAGGTATAACTTTACTGATTCACTTTGCTGTACAGCAGAAACTAACACAACACTGTAAATCAACTGCACTCCAATAAAAATTAATTTTAAAAATCTAAAATTATTAGAAATAGTAAAGTTTGGCAAGGTGGCTAGATACAAGGTCAATAAACAAAAGATCAACTGCATTCTCTACTCTTCTAAAAATTAGACTTTTTTCAAGAAAATTTTTAAATTATATTAAAAGGTATTAAAGAAAATGTAAATAAATGTATTATGTGCATGGAGAGGAAATCTCATAATATGTCAACTCATAATTGACATAAGATGATATTAAAATGTTAGTGATTCCAAGATTGATTTATAAATTCAATGCAATTTTGATCAAAATCCCAATAGATAGGACTTCCCTGGTGGCGCAGTGGTTGAGAGTCCGCCTGCCGATGCAGGGAATGCAGGTTCGTGCCCCAGTCCGGGAAGATCCCACATGCCGCGGAGCGGCTGGGCCCGTGAGCCATGGCCGCTGAGCCTGCGCATCCGGAGCCTGTGGTCCGCAACGGGAGAGGCCACAGCAGTGAGAGGCCAGCGTACCGAAAAAAAAAAAAAAAATCCCGACAGATATTTTCAAGAAACTAGCAAGCAAATTCTAAAATGTATATAAAAGTGCTGTGGACCAAGTATAACCAAGGTACTTTTTTAAAAAGGACAGAGGGGAAGGACTTGCCCTACCAGAAATCAAGGCATATTATAAACTCTTATTATAAAATTGTAGTAATTAAGATAGTGGATGCTGGAGCAGGAAAGAACAAATTGTCCAATGGAAAAGAATAGCAAGCTCCAAAACAGACCACACGTAGGAAAACTTGCAGAGGATGATAGGATAAAACGTGGCCTATTTAACAAATAGTACCAGGACATCTACTAACCCATTTGGGAAATAAATAAAATGCAATCATATTTCAACCTTAAAGAAAAGTTAATTTCTGCTGAAGAGGGGAGGATTTCTGAAGACATAAAGAAGAAAAGGCTAACCAAAAAAGGCACATTGATAAAGTTTTCTACGTTGGATTTTTTTTTAATCCTGGTCATTTATTTCACTATAAACAAGGTGAAAAGAGAAAAAGAAGGCATTTACAGGGATTTGTATGCAGCATTTATAAAGAACTTCTGGAAATCTATTAGAAAAAAAGGACTTCTATTTCCATTAAAATAAAAAAATAACATTGACAATAACCCCCAAAAAGTATAAAGTATTTTTAAATATCCTTAAAGTATTTTTAAATGTCCACCAAAGAGCTGGAATAAGAGTCAGGGAAAACTAGGCCAACCATCTAAGGGAAATTGGGAGCCCAGAGAGTTAAGCAGAGCACCTGAACAAACACTATACATAATGAAGAAAGTCATGTGCATTCTCTTTGATCTTAGAATCAACTGTTTAACACAGTACTGGGGGTCCTGGACAGCACAGCTCTACTGGGAAGGAAATAAGCAATTTAAAAGACAAGCGTTTAAAACATCATTATTTAGAGAGTATATGATCATTGACCTAGATAAACCAATAAAATCAATAAGCAATTAAAACTAATAAAAGAGTTCAGCAGGATGCTGGATACAAAATCAAATTACCAAAATGTCAATAGCAATAACCTAGAAGCAATAATCTAGAGAAATAATCCAGAAAATAACATAGAAAATCTTTGAAAATGAAGACACCATTCAGAATAACACCAAAAGCTAGATATTATCAGGAAATTAACAGAGGACAGCCAAGACTTCCATGGAGAAAATTTCTGAAACATTTTTAAGATCACAAAGATTATTTTAGTAAGTGGAGAGACATTCCACACTCTTGTTTAGAATGGCATAATAAAGATGTCCATCCTCTCGAAGTTAACTTTTAGAAATTTATAGAAATTCAACAGAATCTAATCAGAATTTCAATTAGATCATTTTTTAGGAACTCCAAAAACTTACTCTAAAATTTATATGGAAGAAAAAAGACCACAATTGCTAGTCAATTCTGAAACAGAAAAGCAAAGAAGAGAGTCTCACTCTACCATCTATTAAGACATACAACAAAGCCATGGCATGTCTATGGCTTTCTTGGTGCAAGAAGAGACAAGCAGAATTGAAGAGAGGGCTTGGAGATAGACAGATAGAGATGGAGATGCAGACGCAGATGGAGATGGAGATGGAGATGGAGGGGAGCAGGGAGTGGGGAAAGGAGGGGGAAAGAAAGGGAGAGGGAGGAAGAGGAAGAGAGAAACATGGTAGCTATATCAATTTCATTATATCAAAAAGGACTTCTGCTTATTGAAGGACACAATGGACAAATTTAAAAGACAGAGCGGAATTCCCTGGCGGTCCAGTGGTTAGGACTCGGCGCTTTCACTGCCAGGTTCCATGTTCAATCCCTGGTCAGGAAACAGAGTGCTGAGTGAAATGAGAAATAGAATGATCTATTACCTCTACCATTTAGGTAAGTTAAAATATTTGCACACAAAACAATACACATTTTACAAGAACATATACAAATAAAAAATGCAGGGACTTCCCTGGTGGAGCAATGATTAAGAATCCGCCTGCCAGTGCAGGGGACACGGGTTTGAGCCCTGGTCTGGGAAGATCCCACATGCCTTGGAGCAACGAAGCCCGTGTACCACAACTACTGAACCCGTGTGCCGCAACTACTGAAGCCCACGTGCTTAGAGCCCGTGCTCCGCAACAAGAGAAGCCACCGCAATGAGAAGCCCGTGCACCGCAACCAAGAGTAGACCCCGCTCGCCACAACTAGAGAAAGCCCACATGCAGCAGCAAAGACCCAAAACAGCTAAATAAATAAATAAATAAACCTTAAAAAAAAAAAAGCACATCAAACGCAATAGAATGGTTGACTTTGGCAAGGAGGGGATTAGGAGTGGGTAATGATAATAAAAGGAGTAAACAATTAAGGGGGGGGAATAAGGGAGCCTTTCAAGGACAAATGATAATAGAGGGTGAGGGTCATGAACTGAGGGTTATGAGTAACTCAACCCTCTGCCTCTGAGATCCAAAAAAAAAGTAGAAAAAGAGAGTGACTGGGTAGCTTTAGATAAGATGATCAGGGTAGGTCTCCTTGGTAAAGATCAAAGGCAAACACTAAGGAATAAATGAGGAAACAAAGGGATAGGGCATAAGATAAGAACTTGGTAGGCAAGGAGCAATCATGTAGGGATTTAGAAGGAGGTCAGATTTTATTCTAGCATGATGAGATATCACAGGATGTTTTTAAGCAGAGGGTGAAAATATCTGAGTTACAGTTTTAAAGATCACTTTGTCTTCCTCATGGAGAATAGGCTGGGGATAGAAGGGCCAAGAGTGAAAATGGGAAAACCAGTCAGGAGGCTACTGCAATAGTACTGTCAAGAGGTGAAAATGGGGACTTCCCTGGCAGTCCAATGGTTAAGACTTTGCCTTCCAATGCAGGGAGTGTGGGTTCAATCCCTAATCGGGGAGCTAAGATCCCACATGCCTCGTGGCCAAAAACAAAACAAAACATAAACCAGAAACAATATTGTAACAAATTCAATAAAAGACTTTTAAAAGGGTCCACATCCAGGCATCCCTGGTGGCACAGTGGTTAAGAATCCACCTGCCAACGCAGGGGACACGGGTTCGAGCCCTGGTCTGGGAAGATCATACGTGTCGTGGATCATCTAAGCCCGTGCGCTACAACTACTGAGCCTGGGCTCTGGAGCCCACGAGCCACGACTACTGAAGCCCGCGCGCCTAGAGCCCCTGCTCCGCGACAAGAGAAGCCACCGCAACGAGAAGCCCGCGCACTGCGACGAAGAATAGCTCCCGCTCGCCGCAACTAGAGAAAGCCCACGCCCAGCAACAAAGACCCAACACAGCCAAAAATAAATAAAAATAAAATAAATAATTTTTTTTTTAAATGGTCCACATCCAAAAAAAATCTTTAAAAAAATAAATAGAGGTGAAAATGGCTTCGCATGAACTGGGGGGCAGTGGTTGTAGAGATGGAGAAGAGGAACTGATTCTGAATGTGTTCTGGAAGAAGAGCCAACCAAATTCATATTTTGGATGTGGGGAAATAAGGGAACAGGAGGTATCGGGGATAATTACAGATACTTGAGCTTGAGCAACTGAGTGGTTAGAAGTGCCCTGTGCCAGGATGGGGAAATCTGAGCAAAGATTTGGAGGTAGAAACGAAAAGTTCTTGGCCATATACAATTTGAGGGGCCCTTTGGACATACAAATTAAGGTGTTAAGTAGGAAGCTAGATATAGCATCTGGAGCTTGGGGGAGAGGTTGGTTGGGGACATGTTCAGTTATACAGCAGGTTCAAACTGGAACTGGAACCCAGGCTTCCTGGTTCCAAAACCATTTGCTTCCAACTTTCCTTTTAGCCAAGGTAAGTGCAAGCATTTGGCCGTGTACGGAATGTGAAAAAAGAAAACACCATTGGCAGGCAGAGTTAGGGCACCCACAAGCCTCACCGGCCTCACCAAGGTGCTCTTCCTCTCCACAGGCAGAGAGGTCCGAGTGTGACAACCACCTTGGCCAACATAGGCAGCATTCTGAGCCCACTGGTGGGCATGACCTCTGAGCTCTACCCTTCCCTGCCTCTCTTCATCTATGGAGCGGTCCTTGTGGCTGCCTGCCCCATCCCTGTTCTCCTGCCAGAGACTCTGGGGCTGCCACTGCCCAACACACTGCAGGACGTGGAGAGAAGGTACGCTGCCCGCTCCCCTCCCCTCCCTACACTCAGAGCTATAAGGCCCTCACAAATCCTTGATCCAGCCCCATTTAACAAAAAAAGGCCAGACCCAGGGGAGAGCAGGGACTTACCTGGGGTCATTCAGCTGGACTCTGGTGGAGCCACAGCCAGAATCCAGGCTTCCTGCTTCCTTTGGCTCCTGGTCCTGTTCTCACAGATAGGTTGAGTCCCCTAGAATCCTTTCTGGGACTCTTGGAAACAGTGGGAGATTTGGGCATAAAATGGGACAGCTGAGCACAAACACCTAAAAAGGATCCCCCATCTCTACTCCCACACCCTGCTTCTCCTTCCCCCGTAGGTGGAAAGAGAAATCGGGGCACAAGCAGCAGAGCAGCAGATGGTCCCACTCCAGTCCTCCTGAGAACTGAGAAGGGGCAGAGAGTGGCCAGAGCCCCTGCATCTCCTGTACGTCCACACCAAGTGGAGGAATGGAGAAATGGCAGCCAGGGGAAGACGGGAGGGACTTCTACTGGACCTGTGGTTCCAGAGAATACTTCCCCTGGGCCCCCCACTCCTAGCCAGATCCACCCTACCATTTCATTAAAAGTAGCTATGCACAACTTCTCCCACTGTTCCCACAGAGGCCGCTCCACTTCAGCTAACTCTCTGTCCAAAAATTCATGCAGCGATCGTCTATGTAGAAAATCCAATGGAATCTACACAAATGCTACCACAATGAAAACAAATTTAGCAAGGTTGTGGGCTGTCAGATCAATATTTTTAAAGAATTGTATTTCTAGGACTTCCCTGGAGGCGCAATGGTTAAGAATCCGCCTGCCAATGCAGGGGACATGGGTTCAAGCCTTGGCCCTGGAAGATCCCACATGCCGTGGAGCAACTAAGCCCATGCACCACAACTACTGAGCCTGCGCTCTAGAGCCCACGAGCCACAACTTCTGAGCTCACGTGCCACAACTACTGAAGCCCGTGCACCTAGAGCCTGTGCTCCGCAACAAGAGAAGCCACTGCAATGAGAAGTCCGTGCACCACGACGAAGAGTAGCCCCCGCTCACCGCAACTAGAGAAAAGCCTGCGCGCAGCAACAAGGACCCAACACAGCCAAACATAAATAAATAAAATAAATAAATTTATTAAAAAAACAGTGAGAGAGAAGCCACCGCAATGAGAAGCCCACGCACCGAAACAGAGTAGCCCCCGCTCGCCACAACTAGAGAAAAGCCTGCGCGCAGCAGCGAAGAGTCAACACGGCCAAACATAAATAAATACATTTTTAAAAAAAAAGAATTGTATTTCTATATACTAGCAATAAACAACCGGAATTTGAAATTTTAAAAAGAATACCATTTACAGTAGCATCAAAAATGTGAAATCTATGGGGCCCTGGTGGCGCAGTGGTTGAGAGTCTGCCTGCCGATGCAGGGGACACGGGTTCGTGCCCCGGTCCGGGAAGATCCCACATGCCGCGGAGCGGCTGGGCACGTGAGCCATGGCCGCTGAGCCTGCGCGTCCGGAGCCTGTGCTCCGCAACGGGAGAGGCCGCAACAGTGAGAGGCCCGCGCACCGCAAAAAAAAAAAAAAAAAAGTGAAATCTATGAAGACAGTAAAAACATCAGTGATTGCTCAAGGCTCAGAGGGAGGGAAGAAGGATGAATAGGAGGGACACGGGGGATTTTTAGGGCAGGAAAACTATCCTATATGACACTATAATGTCATTATATGTGCCAAAATGCTTGATAAGCTACAAGGTAAGTAGTAGTATTATCCTTAGGCTGAGGAAGGTCGTGAGACACAGCTAAGAAACAACGGAGCCCCCACTTGGACTCGGTTGACTTGACAGCAGAAATCGTGTGTGTGTACACACACACACACACACACACACACCGCGCTCCCACGTTTCTCGCCAGTTTTCTCTGCTCCCTTCACGGCTTTCTTTTAGTTACACTGAAAACCTTTATGCATCTTGCTTCCCCCACCTCCCTATTCAGTCTTTCCTGGAAGCAGAGAAGGGACTAAAATGAACGCAGCCAATCAGGAGGCTGTGAAACTCTTCCCCCTCCCTGAGGCGGATGCTAACATCTGGAAACAGAGGAGAAAAGAAGAAAGGGGAGAAGAATGCTGAAGCAGGCTAGTCTCAGCCCTCCAGGCCGGATCCTGGCTGCTGGAGCAGTGTGCCTCTTACACCTGGGCTCTTGTCCAGGAAGTTCAGCCTCCCAACTCATCCAAGCTTTCCTGCTGGACTCCAGGCGCTTCTCCTCCTCTTCTCTTCCGCCTCCAGTGAGCCTTGGGTTGGCACTGATGAGGCCCAAGAAGGCAAAACACAGCAAGAGGAGTCACTGAGATCTGGTCTCATCCCTCCATCCCTCAGGCCCTTCCTCCTCAGCCTCTGCCTGCCTCTCCCGGGATGGCAGGAACCGGTACTGATGGCACTGGGAAGACCACGTGAAAGAGGCATGGAGGATGGCATGATCTGCAGTCCAGAAGAGAACCCAGGATTCCTGGTCCTTGTACCCGTTCTGGGCTGGGGGTGGAGGCGATGAGGGGCTCTGGCAGCGGCTGCAGAGAGGCAGGAGCGGGTGGACGCAAGCTGTGGCTGCCCAGCCCGGAAAGCTAGCAGTTCATCCACGCTCAGCTGCCTACCCAAGGCCTGCTCTGGCTCCTTCCTGAGCTAATGGGATTCTACACTGGCCCAGGAAGCCTGCCTCCTGCCGCATCCACGGACAGGCACCTATTGCCCCAGCCCCAGGGAGGGGCGGAGGAGGGCCCGTGCGACCTGTACCTGACTCTGAAGCTGCTGGCGCAAATGTGCAACCGCGCATCGAAACCGCAGGTACCCGCCGGAATCCCACTGGTCCTGGTCTCTGATTCTGCGGACGCTTAGCCTTGGCCCTGCCCCGACCCCGGCTTCTGGCCCCACCCCCTCATCCTACCAACCCAGCCTTCAGAGCCTCAGCTGCGTCTCCGACCCTGGCCCCGCCTCTCGGCCTTGGCGCTGCCCCTGAGACCTGGCCCCAGGTTCGAGCTCGAGCTCGAGGCCTCATCACCTGGTCCCACCTCTCAGCTCCTTCACCTGCTGCACTCCTCCCTTCCTGGCCGGATGACTGGTTCGGGACCGTCCTCACCTGAGTGAGCCAGGTGAGTGCCCCTTCCCCCACGCAGCCCTGCCCCTGTGCCATGCCCCACCCCTCTCTGGCCTTTACCTGCCTCCCAACCCAACCTGCACCACCACCAATGCAGGGTTTCTCTCCATTATCTCACTAATCCTCCGGGGTTCCTGCGGGACAAGACCTGCTACCCGCATTTTACAAGCCAGGAAAGTCCTGTCCAGTCCCTGGGCCGGGTCTCTGCACCTCTTTTTCTCCCTGGGCCTTCCCAGTGATATCCATGTCCAGTTCATCCTCCCAGAAGGATTTTGAGTCCAGGGCTGGGACTAGGATGAAAGGCACTTGGACTCACCTCTCCTGCCTCACCCTGCCCCTGTCTTCCCTTCAAAGTTTGACATTTTGGGACTTCCCCGGTGGCACAGTGGTTAAGAATCTGCCTGCCAATGCAGGGGACATGGGTTCGAGCCCTGGTCCAGGAAGATCCCACATGCTGTGGAGCAACTAAGCCCGTGCACCACAACTACTGAGCCTGCACTCTAGAGCCCGTGAGCCAAAACTACTGAGACTGCGTGCCACAACTACTGAAGCCCGCGTGCCTAGCGCCCAGACTCTGCAACAAGAGAAGCCACCGTAATGAGAAGCCTGCGCACCGCAACAAAGAGTAGCCCCCGCTCGCCGCAACTAGAGAAAGCCTGTGCGCAGCAACAAAGACCCGATGCAGCCAAAACTAATAAATAAATTTTTTTTCAAGTTTGACATTTTGTTCATCGTAGATTTTTTTTGCATTAATTTTGATTCTTTTAAATATTACGTTAAAATATTACATATTTTGATTACTGAGTTTTTTGGCACCCCTGAGATTTTGCACCTGAGGGGAGTCCAGCCCTGCCCTGCACACACCACCTTCCTTGGCTGCCCACTGCTCAGGAGGCATTCAGGGACATTCATGATCTGGCCCCTGCCAAGGTCTCTGGGTTCCTCTCTCTGTGCCTACTGCCCCAAGCCCTAGCCCTTTGTATGATCTCATTATCATCTTTATCTTGCAGAAACTTGATGGTTTGTTTACTATTAACGGGCAAAGGTAACAGTAGTGCAAAGTCATCTAGTAAGGAAAGTGCTTGGCATGTTCCCACATGGTTGGAGCAGAGCAGCAAGGAAGCAGTAGAAGGAAATTAGATCAAGGAGGGAGAAGAAGCTGATCACACAGGGGCCTTGCAAGTACTTATAAGGCCTGGAGCTTTACTCTGAAAAAGATAAGTTGATAGAGCATCTCAAATGGTGGAGGGATATGATTTGACTTATATGTCAAAGGGAACCTTCTGAATGCTACGTTGAGGACAGACTGTACAATGAGTCAGGATAGAAGCAGGAAGACCAGTGTGGAGGCAGTTATCCAGGTGAGAGATGACCCTGGCCGAGACCACAGTGGCTGCACCCTGGATATATTTAAGGAAGAGACAACAGGATTTTCTAATGAATTAGATTCAGGATGTGAGAGAAAGAGTAAAGTCAAGAATGACTGCAACGTTTGAGGCCTGAGCTACTGGAAGGAGAGGGTTGCCATCTACTGAGATAAGCAAGGCTGAAGATAGAGCAGTTTTGGGTTAGGGATGAGTCATGTCTGAGATGATTCTAGATATCCAAGTGGAGCTGGCAGGCAGCAATAATGACAGCGATAACAATAATCATAGCTCCAGCCGTAGTACTAATCGGAGGCAGGCACGCTTCCAATGCTTTACATGTCTTAACTCATTTAATCCTCATAACAACCCCGTGATGTTGAGCTATTATTATCCCCATTTTACAGATGAGGAAATATTGGATATACGAGTCTGGAGTTCAGAGGAGGGGCTGGGCTGGAGACATGAATGTGTAAGCTATCAATGTGTGGGTGGCATAAGTCACCTGTGAAGTGGGTGTGAAGGTCCAAGGACTGAGCCCAGATACTCCAAAGTTTAGGCAGTGGGAGGATGAGGAAAGTCAGCAAAGGAGTTTGAGGAACAACAGCCAGGGACGTAGCAGGAGAAAAAATGTGGGGGGGGGGGCGGTCCTCAGAGGCTCTGTACAGAAAATATTTCTAGAAGGAGGAAGTGATGAAGAGAAAGCACTTTGGAAAGCGCAAATTGAGATCTCAATACACGGAGACAATTTGGGGTTAGTCACTAGCCACTGAATGGTTACATAGCCTACCACAAGTCACAGAGCATCAGCTCCCACATCTGGAAAATGGACCTTTACACCTGTGACTGGTCCTTATCCCCAGTCCCATCCCAGGGTCACCTGCTGAGTTAGGCTTGCCACCCTCATCGTTCTGCACTGACCTTCCCACCATCCCCCCACCCCTTGCCACTTGCCTCACTAGAATGTTCTAGTTCATAATCTATATTTTTGCCTCCAAGGTGTTCCCTCATCTTGAACCAGGCTTATGATGGGGCGAGGAGGGTAATTACTTTAAATACCTGTGGGGTTCACCTCCCATCCTGCCTCTCCTCTGGGCCCTGGCTCTCCTTTGACCCTGGCTCGGGCCCAAAGACTCAAGAGATGCAGCTAGGGAGAGAGGAAGTGCTGCCTCAACTTCAACTGCCTAGAACCCAAAATCTCAGACACGGCTTTAGAGAGGAAGGCTGGGAGCCATGGGTGGGAAGTGGGACTAGGGCCGGGAGCTGAGGTTCAAGGTGCAGGGGTCTGGGGCTGGGAACCAGGAGACTTGGGGCCAGAGGCCTCATAGGGGGCTGGGGAATAAGGTCTCTTGACGGAGGACTAGAGGCTGGAGGCTGGGTGTGGGAAATTTGAGGCTGGGGCATGGGATTGGGAACCAGGGAAACACAACTTGGGGCTATGGGAAGCCATCACATTGAATCCTACCAGGAGGGCCCAGACAGCACCCCTCAGGCCTCTGGGGACCAGAAAAGATGAGAGAAGGGGCAGCTGGATGGAGTTTGAGCTCTCCAGGGCTGAGCCAGGGAAAGTCACAGAAGGCCACGCACAAAGGGCACACTAAGGTGAGCAGAGCAAGGGCCCAGAGATGGAAGTGTCCAGGAAAGACTGGGGCAAGGAGACAAGTCCTCAAAGGGGCAGGAGTCCAGGGGACTGAAAGATGAAGGGAATGCCTAAAATGATCACATACTGGACCTGGAGGGTTTCTAGATAAGCTAGTCCAGAGTGAGTCAAGTATGTTCCTCAGATGCCAGTCCTAAAATATGTTCTACAGAAAAATGGTTCTGTGGTGAAGTCAGTTTGGAAAACTGCATGTTCTCTCTGCCTCTCCAAGATTTTTAGTGTACATTTGCCATTTAAAGGTTCTGATAGGTTCCTACAGTAAAGAAAGCCTAATGAATTTTCTATTTTATCATGGAAGTCTTTTTTCTTATAACTTACACCTACTAATGTCCTGCAACATAGACTTTGAGGAACAGTAGACTAGCCTCCCATTTTACTTCCAGGAAACCAAAGCTCAGAGGAGGAGAGTAATGTGCCCAGGGTTTCATGACCAGGAGAGGCAGAGCTGAGTAAAACCCCAGGTGTCCCATTTTCAAAGAACATCAGAGCTGGGAAGGTCCTCTGGGACCATCTAGTGCATCTAGTCCCTTTTTGCCTTTGCCCTCAGTTCCATTTATGGATGGGTAGACTGAGGCTGGGAGAGGGGCCATGACTATTTCTCTCCCACAAGGTCCGGACTGGGCCCCCAACTTGACTCAGGCTGGTGCCCTGACAACTCTGGAACCAGATCATCCTCCCCAGCCAGGCCTACACTCACCCCACTACAGCCAGCTCCCACTGACCATCCCTCGACCTTTCTTCACCTTTTTTCCTATTCTTAGGAAGTTCATGGACTCTGGTCTGTCCTGGTACCTTTCTCAGGATCATTTTATCTCCTCAGCTCATTCACCAACCCCACGGCTACTGGGTCCTGGTTTCTCCTGTTCCCTCCCCAGTGTTGAACAAAGTGCTGGGCATAGATTCCAGACTGTTCCCTCAGGATGGGGCTGCATTATCAATCTGGAGGAAGTAGGATATGTTATAGGCTGTGCTGTGTGGTTTTTAAACAGGAACTACTGGTTGACAGCTCTGGAGGCCTATCCCTGGAACGTAGGGCAAGGGAGCAAAAGATCCCCAGGAGGTGGGCTGAACTGGAGTGGGCTTTTATTCCTGTCTTCCCCCCAGCCCAGGTGGTTTGCAGAGTCAGCCCACTGGCTGTTGGCGGCAGGAAAGCTAGAGCAGGCTGAGCGTGTGCTCAAGGAAGAGGTTCACATCCCTGGGAGAAAAACACAGAGATAAATACTCACCCCAGAAGTGAGGCAGCTTGAGGCCCAAGCAAGGCTGCTTCCCACCATCCAAAACCCAGACCCAGCCCGGCTTCCTACCCCGCTCCCTGCACTGCCGCCATTTTCTGTTGGGAGGTCTCCCTTCAGACAAGTGTTTCCTTCCTCTGATACGCACCCAATCCCTCCCTTTCTGAGTCTCTGGTCCTCTGTGGGAAGGGGAAGAAGGGCAAGAAGGGTGGGGAAGTTTGGTCCCCCACCACTGAGGGCTGTGTGCTCCCTACCCCTGCTGGCTGGGCACATCCCCTTCTCCACCTCCCCAGGGGACTCCAGCTTCAAGCAAACCACCAATGTGCCCGAGGGAAAGGCAGCTCCAGCCAGCAGGCCCCTCCCCCACCCTGGCCTCAGCCCTGGAGCAACGGGCCCTAACTCGATTGTGCACCGTTAATCACAGCGTGTGCCGGCCGGTGGAGTAAACAGGCGGCCTCTGAGGTCCACTCAAACTCATCAATCCCTTCCTTGGTCAGGCCTCCTTTGGTGCTGGGGCTGGCAGGAGGCGCCAAGGGGGCGGGGAAGGGGGGCCACGGAACCAGGGTCGTGTTAGACCCTGGTAGAAAGCCTGGTTGCCCCACAGTCCAGGGATATGGGTGAGGAGGAAAGGAGAGATGTGGGTACACTGACATTGACATTTGGGGGATCTTTAGGATAGGGGCAAAAGCAATGATCGGGAATCAACTGCCTAGCTCTGGGACTTAGTAGCCATTTGACCTTGACAGATTACAGAAACTCTCAGTGCCTCAGTTTCCTCATCTATAAAATGGGGATAATAATTCTACCTACTTCCTCGGGTTGCTATGAAAATTAAATTAGTGAAAACAGGTACAACACTGAGAACGGTGCCCACACACAGTTGGGGCTATGTGTTTGTTAAGTAAGTGGGACAACAGAATGAATGACTGGGAGAGACACCGGCTTAGCAAGTTCCGGCAATCCTCCTCCACCTTATAAATGGCCTAAAGAGTTCTTATCTAGTTAGACTGCAAAACCTGCAAACGCTGGAGGAGTCAGGAGGGCAGAATGAGTTAACCCAACCGCTCTGGGCCTCAGTTTTCTGTCGAATGGAGATCGTAACTGCGCCTATAGCACGGAGTTGTTAGGAGGATTAAATGAGAAAGTTCATGAAAGCATTTACGAATGCGATAGCCAGTAGCAAACGCTGCAAGGAAGGGCAGCCAGCTCTTGTTTCTTCCTAGAGCTGGATCTGCACCATCCTTTACCCACCCCTGCCAAAGAAAGGCCCGCACTGTAGGCCATGAAGGATGAATGTGTACTATCATTTCTCTCCCTGCGAAGGAAAATGGGCGCTGGGCACCAGGCACACGCCAGCCCCTGGCACCCCGGCCTCTCGCTGCCCCGTTCCCGGGCACAGAGCTGGGCGGGCCGCTAGGGGGCGCTGCGGGAGGTGCGGAGCGCGGTGGGTACCGCTGGAGCGTCCCGGGCAGCCGGCACTGAGGAGGGGAGGACCCCAAGCCGAGCCTGGGTGGTCCGCGATGCGGCAGGCGGGAAGGGTGAGAGGCAGCCCCCTGCCCACCGACGGACGTGTTGCGCCCGCGCGGGGGCTAGGCTGTCGCCGAGAGGTTGGTGGGAGAGTGAGCCGGCGTAGGCTCCACTCGCCTGGCTCCGTCCCACTCCTCGCCTTCGTGGGCTTCGAGCTTCGGTCTCCGCCTCGGTGGGGAACTCGAAGACAAAGCGTACACGCCCACGGGAGTCGGAGGGAGGGGTGTTACCAGGAGAAGAAGCAAATTTAGCTGTGTCGGGGGCAGGGGACCCCGAAATCGGTCTGCCTCCCCCGGTCACTCCCTGGGCGCGCGGACTCAGTTACAGAGAGTTTGGGAGAAGCCTTGGGCATCCGGACCTCAGGGCCGGGATCCCGCCTGAAGTTTCCGCCCAAAGCTCCATACGATTTCTCTCCAGCAGCCTCATGTCGTCCTAGTGCTGGGCCGGGGGCCCTATACCATGTGGCGGGAGACATGGGTGCCCAATGTCCACTGACCAAGCGTGGCAAAGTCGACTCTGTTAGTCAGATTTTTCGAGCTGTTTTTGGCCATAGAGATTTGAGCGAGAGGCACGGGCCTCCACAGTGCGAGGAAAAGTGCGCCTTTCCTCCATCCGGGCCGCACGTCCACAGTGCGTCCAACTCCTAGGCGGCAGCAAGTGACCTGGACTCCGAGGTCCTGTCCTCATAGGCAGGACAAAGAATGCTAACCGGCGCCCTGTGGGAACACAGTTCCGCCCCGCGGCCCAGTCCGGCCGGGATCCAGAGATTCGTCCAGGATGATTTGCCTCCGTTCTCAGCGATCACCACCACCGTCCGACCCCGGGCGTCCTGTTAACTGAGCCCCACCCGCCATAAGGACTAGGCAGCGCCTCGCTGGTTCAGGCGGCGCGAGGAGCCCCTCTCCGGGCCGCCCGAACCCATCCTTTCTTCGGAAGCTGACCTCGAGGCTTCGGGGCTGGTGGAGCGGGGCTCTTGAGGGCTCTCCACGTGCCCCGAGGCTCCCAGCACAGAGCCAGGCGGGGAGGTGAAGCGCCCGGTAGGTGAAGGGGAGATTGTTTCTAAGAGGCTTAACTTCGGAACTAGACTCGGAAAACCCCGATTTCCTGTCCAAGATGATGCCTTTGTTGTGGCCACTTTCGCCCCGGCCTTCGGGCAGCAGGGACTGCGGGGGTCCCTTTCTAGGCCTGCTCTATCCGCAGCCCCGCCCTGGATTTTAGTTTCTCCTTTTAAATCTGGGAATTAGTCCCTCCCGGAATCCCCGCCGTCGGGAAGGTGAGACCGAGGGGGTAACGAGACTGGGGTCCTAAAGCAATGGGGGCTGGGAGGTGGGGGGCGGGACGGGGACGGATCAAGGAAGGGTGCCCTGAGGACAACGGGCTGCCTCCCTCCTGGGGTCGGAATGGAGGTCACTTCCCACCGCGGGTGAGATCACCGACCCAGGCCCGTTCCAGAGGGCACTGAGGACCAGCCAGCTCAGCTTCCTAGGTCTGGTGGGGGCCAAGAGGACAGCCCACTGCCGCCTCCTTCTCCCAGAACAGAGGAAGCAGCTCTGAGAAGCGGCAAGTTTATCTGGGTTTGAGGTCCTAAGGTGAGTTCAAGCCGAGGGTGAGGGTTAAACTGAGGGGCTGCGAGCGCGCAGCATGAGCGCGCTCACTTCCTTTCCCCACCCCCGCGCGGCATTCAGACGGGATCCCCGACCTTTTAAAAATGCTGTCACAGGTTTCTGGCATCCCTGAAACTGCAGCCTCCACGCTCCCACCCCGACCCCAGTCCCAGGATGACCCCAGGCACACTGACCGCACCCCACACGAAACCCCCGGGGGATGCGCGCCGCTTATACATCTACTCATCTGTAAAATGGGAATAATAATAGAACCTCCCTCAGAGAGCTGTTGTGAGAAACAAACTAGTTAATGAATTAAGAGCCCTTAGCAGCGCCTGGCACGTAGTAAGTGCTCAATACGAGTTATAAATAACGATGATAATGGTTTTCACTTGTAGCAAACGCCAGTGCCGAGTTTAACCTGAAACTGATGATCAAACAGCGCTGTCAGGAAAGTAGTTCTAAGCGCCGTCACTGATAAAACAGTCGTAGAGAGGGGCACCAACTTGCTCTGCGAGGTTCCACTGGGAAGAGGCAAACCTGGATTCGCACCCAAGGCAGCTTCTCTCTTCGCCAACGTGAGGAAGCTGAGAGAGGGGCCCAGCCACGCGGGGCGACCCCGTGTTCCCTCGGTGGCCTGGAGGAGTGACCCCTCCGCCCAGCGACCAAAAACAGCAGCCGACAGGAGCCGATGCCCAGGGGTCCTGTACCAACCGGGGTCTCACGCGGCCGGAGAGAAAAGAGAACTGGCTGGGGTCAGGCCGGGCCGCGCGAGGGCGGCTGGGGGGCGCGCGGGGGCGCGGCTGGACCCCCACGTGCGCCGCCTGCCGCTGCTTAGCCGAGCCCTTTGTCGGGAGCAGCCGCGTTCGTGCAGCACTCGGTGGCTTAAAATAAAGACAATGTTCCCAGCCTCCCTGCGGCTAAATCTGGCGCGGGTGCGGGGGCGGTGAGAGAGCCGGGTGGGAGAGCTTCTCCCGGCCCTACCTCCCTTCTCCCTTCCTGCCTCAGTTTCCCCATCTGGTAAGGGGACCTAGCCAAGCCTGGGCCTAGAACAGCCATACAATCGGGGTTGGGGCGGGGGGCATCAACCCCCTGCCTCCGCGGCTGCACGGACTTAAGGCGCAAAAACCTCTTGGGACAAGAGGGGTGCTCAGGAGGAGGCAAGGGAAAGCTGGACACCCTCCTCTCCCGCCTACAAAATAAGTGTTTTTATTTCTAAAGGGACGTGTGCAGAGGCGGTGGGAGAAGAGAAGGGAGACCAAGGAGACTGGGGGGAGGGGGCAAGGAGAGAGCCTGATTCAGACTCGGAAATGGATGTTGAGCGTGGAGGCCTAACACCCACACACTCAGCCACGTGTACGCGCACAAGTACACGCAGCCCCACCGCGCGCGCAAGCCGCCGCCGCAAACCGAGCACAACCCAGCAGGGGCAGCGGGAGTCCGCGGCCACGGGCAGGGACTGGTGGAGCTCTGACCCGCCAGCTGACTCCGGGGTGGGAGGGGGTTGCTCAGATTCCTCTCCAAGCAGCAGCATCTCCTGGACTTCAGAAGGGAGGGGTACTGGGCGCTTGCTCTTGCCTCAGCTGGCTTCGAGAAGCAGAGATGCCCCCACATGTACCTGCCACGTGTGCCCACCACTGGCATGATGGCTGCTGGCCACGCCCCAGGGACTCCAGTTTCTGCTCCACCAGCCTCCCTTGGCAGCTGGGCTCCAGCCTGAGGAAGCCCCAGGTTACCCTCAGGCATCAGGATTGAGAGGGGGTGCTGGGTGGGGGAAAGGGCAGGGGGCAAGCGGTGGGGCAGGTCCCAACCGCCTGACCCACTCCAGAGCCGTGGGCTCAGAGCCCGGGACCTGAGTGCAGACACTTGCCAACCACGTTTTAAACACGCCTCTGCTCTTCGGTTTTCTCATCTACATCGTGGGGATGACAGTTGACCCTGGTCCTTCCCACCTTCCATCCCAGGGCTTCAGCATGGCCCAGTGAAGCAAAGGCCCAGCAGCCCAGCGGCAGCCTCCCCATGTCTGCTCCACGGTCAGCTCCCCAGGAGGTCTCAAGGGCCAGGTGAGGGTGGGGCAGGACCCAGGTCTCTATAGCTAAAGGCCCGCAGGGGTTCTATCTCTGAGGAAACTCAACACAGAAATCCAAATCGGCCTGGGGGAGAGGGGTGCTGGCCAAGCAGTTGGGCTAAGGGATGTGGAGAGGAAGGGCAGGCTCATCACTTCCCAGGTGCACACCTGTGAGCCCCGAGTGGGAGTCAGGGGAGACGGAGTTTGACAAGCTGGGAGGAGAGCTGTCTGTCTGCCTGTCTGTCTTCCAAGTGGAAGCTGGGGGTGGAACAGGCAGGGTGGTAGAGGCTGCCTCCCTTGTCAGAATTAGCAAGTCCCACAGTTGGGCAACACTCAGACACACACCGAATACAGACACACACACGTCCCGGCTCCAGACCCACAGGGCGACACCTGCATTAACACTGGCTGCGTGATGACATGCGACTCAGGGACACACATGTGCGGGGCACTCAGCAACGCGTGGAGCAGGCATACGGCCCCCCACTCATCCCCTCAAACCAGACACCCGTGTGCCCTCACATCCAGCTGTGTGGCAGGGACAGAAAACAGCGCACCGCCCAGCATGCGGGCTCATCCGTTCGGCCCCGGGCGGGTGAGCCAGCCCTCTGGGTCTGTTCCAAGTTGGAGCCTCTCACGTGAGGCCCAATGTGTCATTTCCAAACAGAAGGAATCTAGCTCCTTCGCAGTAGGGAGGAAGAGCAGGGTGTGGGGCTGGGCGGGCGGGCGCGTGGGCATGTGCAGGGGGCAGGGCGTATGTGGAGGGAAACAGGCATGCGAATGCCGGGGTGTGTATGGTGGGGCATGGTGCACGCGGGTTGGGGTCTCTAAGGTTGGGTGGGGGAAGGAGCCCGGGAAACAGTATGCCTTTGTGAGGGTGTACGTGTGTGTGTGTGTGTGTGTGTGTGTGTGTGTGTGTGTGTGCCGCCGAGTCTGTGTGCATTGGGTGTGGGTGTTTGTCTCCCTGTATCTGCCTTCTCTCCCGTTCTGGACTTTTAGCCTTCCTGGGCTCATCTTCCTCATGCCCTACACCCTCCCTCTCAGGACTCGAATTTGGTGCCCTAGTGGAGAAGGGGGCCACGCTCCAGGACCCAGTCCAACCCCAGACGCTGCCTGAGGCTTCCCTCCAGCTCCCCCTCCCTTCCTTTCCTCTCTTTTCTCCCTCCCTCTCTTTCTCTTCCTCCCCCCCCCCCCCCCAGGCTGGCGTGCCAGGGGGTGGGACATGCCAATCACTAGCTGTGCTTCTCCGGCTGCCAGCACAGGGCACAGCTCCCCCCAGGAGCCAGGTGTTTGGGTCCCTGGAGACACCGTCGGCCCCCGGAGAGGCAGTGGAACTGAGGAACCTTCAGACCTCTCTCCAGCCCCATGGTGAGTACATTTGGGAGGGGCTCCACCGAGGTGGGGGCAGGAGAAGCAGGGTCCTTGAGCAACGCAGGGACCAGAGCCAGAAGGAAATGGGGATGGACCCCAGACAGACGAGGGGGCCAAGGGGGCTCTGCAGCTTTGGACACTGGCTGCTCCAAGTACCCCAGCTCCTGGCTTCAAGTGGATACGCCTAATGTTTTTCTGGGATTCAGCTGGGAAAGGAGATGGAACCCCCCTTAGGGAACTGGACCTGGAGCCCAGAAGGGATTAGGTTGCCACATAGCAGGCAGAGTCCCCAAATCCCAGGGACAGAGTGGGGAGGGCAGGGGGCCGGGGGTAGCCCTTGCCACCAGGATCCTGTGGGAAGTTGACCCCCCCCCAAACTGGGGTGCCAGTCCCAGAACCTCCTCCTCTCCTCCCTCAGGGAACCCTGAATCCCACCACCCCCATCCACCTTCAACCCCTCCAAGATGGACTGAACCAGGCTGCTGGCCCGATGGACAAGCAGGATACCAAGGTGGGTGCCGGGCCAGAAGCCAGCAGGAGACCATGTCAAGAGCTCCCGGGCTCTTGGGGCATATGGGCACATGGATGGCCGTGCCAGCCAGGGAACACGGTCCCGGTGTGTGCAGCCACCCAGAGGGCCCTCCCTATGTCCATAGCACCTTGGGCTCCCGCAGGGCAGGTCTCAACCCTAAGTCCAGGTGATGCATAGTTACTAATGGGCACCCATGCCAGGTACCCATCCTAGGACCCCCAGAGCACAATGTGGGGATGGGCTGGAGGCCAGGAGCTCTGATTCTTGCAGAGTGCCAGCTCCTGAGCTGGCAGCTGGGGAGGGGTCGGGCGGCGTTCATTGGGTCACTCAGACAAATGCTGCCTGGGGGTTATCAGTGCCAGTGGACAGGGGCTCACTGCTTCCCACAAAACATACCTGCGGACTGACCCAGGGCCTCCTGCCCAACTGGCCGGAAGCAGCCGGACAGTCTCCTGCCCCTGAGAAATCAGCTGCTTACTGAGCTGTCAGGTACGTGTTAGTTCTCTGCCCCTTGACCTCAGCCACCAGGCAAGCCATGATCGCCACTGCATTCCGGAAGGCAGGGGAGGAAATGACGAAATGGGGCTGCAGAAGGTGTGACTCTTGGCTCTTCGGCTGGGGCCTGGAGCTCTGAGAACTAGATTCCCAAGTGCAAAGAGGAGTCAGAGTGTCAAGAAGGGAGTAGGTAGAGGTCACATCAGACTTAAAAGGAGCCTCCCCATTGTACAGATGGAGAGACTGAGACTGAGGAAGGGGAAGGGATGTGCTCATGGTCACAGAAGGGATATTTAGGGGTGCAGCTGGGGCTTGGACCCCATACTTCTCACCCTCAGCACAGCGCTGAACTCCTACCTCCCTGATCAGGATGACAGGGTGGGGGAAGCAGCGAGCTCTGTGAACGGGAGCTTGGGCTTCTGGGCGGGCGGGGGAGAGGTGGGTGAATATCTCCCTAGGTTTCCGTTCTGCTGTGATGCCATGGTGATGCCTAGAAAGATGGAGGAGGGAGGGAGGGAGGGAGAGACAAGAAAGGAAATGGGGAGGGGAGCGGGGAGGGGAGCGCAAGGAGTGAAGAGCAGGGGGCATGCGGAGTGTAGAACGAGGGGCAGGGCACTTCTGATGCCACCTGGCAGAGTGAGGTCTAGGGCCCAGCCTGCTAACTGCCAGGCTCTGACATGGTCCGGCTGAAGTTGGGCAACTGGTTAAGGTCCACCAACAGGGAGAGTATGTGGCACTGATTCTAAGGCTGACGCTCCTCTTCCGGTTCAGCCGTGCATTTATGAAAATTTAACTGATGGCTGCTGCCCTCCACAGGGCTAGTTGGCACTCCCAGTGGTGACTGTTGAGCCTGAAAAGGTGATAAATTGTATCAGTTCACCCCTTCCTTTCCAAGGCCAGACATCAGAGGTGGAAGTTTTATGTACTTTTAATGGTGCTACCTTCAGAGAAAAATTAAGCCCGGGGGAGAGAGCCACCTCTGACAGGCTGGCTTCTGGGTTAAGGCCCCAGCAGAAGGGACAGGTCAGTAGGCCTGGCCAGAGGAGCGCCCTCGATGCACTTGTGAGGTCCCAGGTGCCCAGCCCCACATCCCTCACCTCGTACCTCCTTCTTCCCAATATCGTCCATTCTCTCCAGCCAGGGTTCTGCCGACTTCCACGTCCAGAATCACAAGATGGCTTCACTCCCCACTCCTGAATCTCTTCCCCAGCACCCCCTCATTCTCTGCCTCCCCTTCTGCTCTCCTTGGCCAGTGGTAAGATTCAGAAAGCCCTAGTGTTCAGGAATCCCTCTCCCCGGCAATCTCTCCCCTCCCCCTTCCTCTCACCAACCAGATGCCCGGCCCCCGGGGATTGGTCCAGGACGCTGGCGGTCAACAGTCTGGCCTGCTCTGCTAGAGGCTCTGACCTCATCCCTTAACTCTTTGAGCCCAGGCTGAAGTTTTCCTCCCCAACACTGACAGGCGCCATCCCATGCCCGTGCCTGTCCTGTTACCTCACTCGACTTCCCCGCAGCAGGTGAGGCAGGGTTTCCTTGGTCCATTTTACAGATAAGGATGTTCTTGGGTATTTTGCTCTCAAGCCAGGTAGGGCCTCACCGAGGGGACAGGCACCTGGCAGGTGAAGGGATGCAGGAACTGGACAGAGCAGAGAGACCACAGTCTGCAGCCAGTTCAAACTGCCATGCCCTCACCCCCGCCGCCGCAGGCTCATCCTCGTGCCCGAAGTCCCGAAGCCAATCAGGAGAATTCCGTGTACACATCCATGGATTCACTCCACAGATATTTACTGAGCAACTGATGTGTGCCAAGCAAAGAGCTACAGCTGGGACACCCCCTTCCC
Source organism: Monodon monoceros (assembly GCF_005190385.1). Lineage (NCBI taxonomy): Eukaryota > Metazoa > Chordata > Mammalia > Artiodactyla > Monodontidae > Monodon > Monodon monoceros. The sequence continues at coordinate 98,717,084 of NW_021703784.1, read as the reverse complement.
ATAGCACTGTGATCATACATCCCTAGAGAGATGACAGACACTGTCACACACATACACACACAGAGGCCAGATTCTAAAGGAAGGGCTGATTCCTCCCTATTGACTGATTCAAACTAGGGTTTGGCCAATCTAGCTAGTCAAAGTGGGCAAGGAGGCTCTGCACCCCCCAATCCCCGCAGCAGTTTGGGGTAGGGGCCCAAGAGGTTAGCCCCGGAGGCAGACTACCTGGGTCCAAATCCTGGCTGCATCAGTGATGAGCTGTCAGGCCCTTAAGGTCTGAAAGCCTCACTGCCCCTTTTGCAAATTGAAGATAATAGAACCTACTTCCCAAGGGTTTGTAACAGGTCAATTAAATCATGTATGTAATGCTTAGAGCCATGTCTGGTTATAGTAAGCAGTCTGTAAATATTAGTTGCTGTGATAATATTAATAATATTATTAAGAGCTCCCAACAGCCTTTCATCAGGAAGCCACAGCGCTGGGCAGAAAAGCACCGCCTGCTTCCTTTCCACCTTCCTGTACCCCAGACACCCTCAGAGGATGAGTTCCAACCCGTCCTCACCAAGACTCACCCTCATCATTTCTTATTCTCACTCAGCAATGCACACACCCTCACATACAAACACTCATCCTACAGGAGGGTGACCAGGTCAGGACAATCACTTGCCCAAGGTCACACAGCAAGACAAGAGCAGAGATGGGGCTTGAAGCAGAGGCAGTGCAAGGACTTCCTTGAGGAGTCTCCCCTGCAGGCCCTGCAATCCTCATTTACCAACTCCCCCAACCCCATGGGTGTTTTCACAGAATATGCTATGCAATACAGCTTCCAGCCCCCCTTTCAACCAGACGGCTAACCCTAAGCCCCTCCTTCGTAGAAATTCTGGAGCTGCGGCTGAACCCTGGCACCCTGACTTTCAGCCCAGAGCTCGTCCCCGCAGGGGAATCAGCCACAGTCACCGGAAGCCATGTTCCTTCTCAGCCATCAACTCGCTGACCCTTCAGTAGCCTTGAAGAGGCAGAGGATTGCCCCCAATAAGGAGATAAGGAGACTCACCCAAGGTCACACAGCAAGGACCAGAGCAGGAACCTTATCTGGAGCAAATTACTGTCCAAGAGGGGTTTGGGGGAGGACTCCCACTTCTGATGGTGGAGGAAGGGCAGAGTCATTGACAGCCCTGTTCTTGGGCTGAATCTCAGGGGCTCAGAAGGTCCAGGGGGTGGCAAGAACCAGGGTCCAGTTCCCCAGAACTTCTGCCCTTCTCCTTCCCCGAGCTGTCCCCGATGGGAGCCCATAGGTGGGGCAGAGAGGGTCCACCAAGCGGAAAGAGTGCAGGCATTGGAGCCTGCAGGTCCCGGGCTGAGATAAGCTAAGTGAGCCTTCAGCCTCTGCAGCCTCACCTCTGGGATGTGGTCCATTTCACAGATGAGGGTATTCTTGGCTATTTTTCAAGCTATTTGGAGATCTTGATGTTCTCGAGCCATCTTGAGATCTTGGTTTCAGGAGCCTGTAAAATCTCCCCAGATGTCAGCCTGGTCCAACTCCTCCACTGTACAAATGAGCAGTCTGGGGACCGGAGAGGGGCTGTGCCTGGGGTCTGGAGGGGAAGGGGCAGGTAAGAGTTCGCTGAGCAGTGGATCGGAATGAGGAGATGGGAATAATAGCAGAGGCCTTTGACTGAGTGTCATTTCAGTGCCAGGCACTTTGGATACTATTATCCCCATCAGCTCAGGGATGCAGGGCTGCAGGGAAGGAAAGGTTAAGTCGTTGTCGATGATCACACAGCTAGGAAGGGACAGCTTGGAGATTCAAACCTAGGGCTGTGGTCTGCAATGCAGGAATTAGGGTGAGGCAAGTGAGGTACTCGCCTTGGAGCAAAATTTCAAGGTGGGGGGCTCACAAAAATACCTCACTAGTCAAGATAAATAATATTGTAATGTAATATTTTTAAAAATCAAATAGCAAACTACAGCCCACAGGTGGTCTGCTTTTGCAAATCAAGTTTTGTCAGAACCAGGGCCAGGATTAGTGCGAGGCATGGGTGATAGGGGTGTTTGTGCAAGTGCGGGGTTGGATCCTGTCTTGGTTTAAAATTGTGTTCATGATGGATGTTTTGCATTGATTTCTATTCTTTAAATATTTCATTAAAATGTTATTTTCTTGATTGACTGAGTTTGGGGCATCTCCTTAAATTTTGCACCCAAGGCAAGTGCCTCACTCCCCCCGCCCTAGTCCTAGCCCTGCTGTGGCATAAGGGCCATGTACAATGGCAGAACACTTGGCCGCAACGCGCCCAGACAGACGGGAGGCCCCTACGGCTGCGGAGGGTACAGCCTCTCACGCCCTAAAGCTCCTCTTCTGACCCAGCCTTTGCACATCTTGGCCCAGGAAGCCGCTGGGGGCTACAGAGCTGCTCCAGGGCACCCAGGGGTTGGGGGGTGAGGCAGCACCCAGTCTAGGAATCGGGAGACCTTGAGCTACACAATGCCTTCTTCCCTTTTTTCTCTGGGCCTCAGTTGCTCGATTTCTGCAATGGGCACAAACAGCACTGAGACCAGAAGATCAAAGGGACAAGAGTTGTTCAGAGTCACCTTGTCAAGGTGGTTCCCACCAGCGGCCTCACGGGGAAAAGCCCCAGCACCCGCAGTCTGATCTCAGCCTCCCGCCCAGCGCCTGACTTTGGTTAAGGGAGGAAGATACAACAAAACTCAGTAAGCAAGATAAATCATATTTTAATGTAATATTTCTTAGTTCAAATTGGCAAACTATGGCCCCCAGGCCGACCATCAGTTTTTATAAATAAAGTTTCATTGGAACATACTGCTTGGGCTCCAATCCTGGTTCCTACCTTAGCTGTGTGATCTTGTGCATATTCTCATGCTTTTCTCAGCCTCAGTTTCTTCATCTGTAAGATGGAGAGAAAAACAACCCCTAGGTCATAGGTTCCCCATTAAGGTTAAGCGAGATAGGGCACATAAGTGCTCTGAGCGGCGACTGGCCCTCAGGGACGCTAAATAATAGCAATGACCGTTATTATTAGTTGCTGTTGTCCCAGTATTAGATTTTTTTTTTCTTCTGGCTGTGCCACTTGGCATGCGGGATCTTAGTTCCCCGACCGGGGATCGAACCCATGGCCCCTGCAGTGGAAGTTCAGAGCCCTAACCACTGGACCGCCAGGGAATTCCCCATAGTATTAGAAATTTTTAATCAAAGAAGCAGACACTGGGCTTCCCTGGTGGCGCAGTGGTTGAGAGTCCGCCGGCCGATGCAGGGGACGCGGGTTCGTGCCCCGGTCCGGGAAGATCCCACATGCCGCGGAGCGGCTGGGCCCGTGAGCCATGGCCGCTGAGCCTGCGCGTCCGGAACCTGTGCTCCGCAGCGGGAGGGGCCGCAGCAGTGAGAGGCCCGCGTACCGCCAAAAAAAAAAAAGCAGCAGACACTTCTAGGCAGGAGGGAGCCCTCGCTACTACCCGTGCTAAGAGTCAATGGGAACTTAGTGCTTACCATGGACCAGGGCTGTTCTAAGTACTTTACATCTATTGACTCTTTAAGCCTTGCAATAATTCCTCGATGTATTAGCTAGGGACTAACATTATCCCCGTTTGTCAGTTGAGGAAACCGAGGCACATAACAGTTACATCGCTAACGGAGACCACACACCCAGTACGCGGTGTAGCCTGGATTCAGATGTGGACAGTCTGACTCCAGAGTCTGGGTCCTTCAACCGGGATGTCACCTGTGCCCCCTCACGTGCAAATTGTCCCAGACACACAAGCACTGACAGCCACAGCTTTTCTTGCTTGTTCTGTCACACTCTGAATTCATGCTGAGAGTCGCTGTCACACACACTGACAGTACACCCAAGTCACACACCGCTGAGGCATCCATCATGCAGCGACCCCCTCACAGACTCTAGTCTCTCTGTCACAGACCAGGTCCCAAGAAACATCAGGGCTTGCTGGGCCCAACGTCTCTCCCTTGGAATTTTTCCAACAATACAGCCCCTGAAGCCACAGCTGCAGGTAGGAGGAGACCCCAATCTCTTCAACAAACGGAAGGATGCCGGAAGCCCAGAACAGGAAGGAAGCAGTCAAAACATACAGCAGCAAGGCCGTGGCTGAGCGGTGGAGGCCTCTGCCCGGCCAGTAGTCACTAAGAGCTGTGGCTTTTCTCTCTTCCCACCCTGAGTGCCTGAGCTGCACTCCAGCTTCAGGAAAAGTCTGGGGCATCTTCTGGTTCCCCTTGCTGCCCTCCACTCAGCTGGGGCCCAGGAACTGAGTGGGGAGGTAGAGGAGTCCTCCCACACCTCATCTGGGGCCAGACCCCCACTTATCTGGGAGCTGAGGCCCTCGCGCCTGCTGCCTGCTTTTACTCCGGATTGTCAACCACCGGCAAGTGTCCAGGCCCAGCACAATGTCCCCTGCTGCCCCCACTGAGGGTCCGATCCAGCCCCAAACTGCGCACAAGCACACACACTCAGGCGCACACACGCAGCACCCCTCTGCTCCCATTTCTTTCCCCTGTCTTCTCTGGAGCCCTCCCCTGCCTTCCCATCTCTCCTTATTTGATGGAAGAATCCCACCGGGTCTTCACGTGCTCCGAGAGTGAGCAAGGGAAGTGGGTTCTGATCACATTCACCACCTGTGTCGCCACGGCCAGGTCTTGGAGCTGCTCGGAGCCACGGTTGCCTCAGTGAAATGGGGACCATAAGAGACCTTCCTCCTACAAATGTTCAACAATTAAATTAGGTAATTCAGTTAAGTGCTTAGCACTGTTTCTGGCATGTAGTAACTACTCAGTAAATGAGAGCTTTAATAAAATTGAGTGAAATGCTTTGAAAATTTGGCAGTCCCGTATACAAAGCAAGTCTCCCCACTCCTGCCACGTGATCAAGACAAGCGTTAGTAGCGATTTCCCGATGAGAAAATTGAGGCTCGGAGTCTGAATGGTGGAGTGGGAATGAGGACTCAGATCTCTGGATTCCAAAGCCATCCCCCTCCCCCTGTGCTGCTGGTAAATCCATTCAAGGCTGGGAAAGTGCATTAAAAGTGACCTGGTGCGGGCACCAGTAAGGGGGGTGTGACACTGTCTGGCCTGCAGCTCTGAGAAGGCAGAGGCTTTGCTCCCGGCACCTTCCGCTCTGGACTCTGGGAGACGTCCAGCAGCCCAACCCAAGCCCGTGTCCTCTCTTTTCAGGTGATGACCGCCCCCAAGGAAGGCCTGTACTGTGACTAGAGGAAGGGGCTGCCCCCCATCGACCCCGCCCAGCCACCATGAATACCTCAGCCCCACCCGCCGTCAGCCCCAACATCACCGTCCTGGCACCGGGAAAGGGTCCCTGGCAAGTGGCCTTCATTGGGATCACCACGGGCCTCCTGTCACTGGCCACGGTGACCGGCAACCTGCTGGTACTCATCTCCTTCAAGGTCAACACGGAGCTCAAGACGGTCAACAACTACTTCCTGCTGAGCCTGGCCTGTGCCGACCTCATCATTGGCACCTTCTCCATGAACCTCTACACCACGTACCTGCTCATGGGCCACTGGGCTCTGGGCACGCTGGCCTGCGACCTCTGGCTGGCCCTGGACTACGTGGCCAGCAACGCCTCGGTCATGAACCTGCTGCTCATCAGCTTTGACCGCTACTTCTCCGTGACCCGGCCCCTGAGTTACCGCGCCAAGCGCACACCCCGCCGGGCAGCCCTGATGATCGGCCTGGCCTGGCTGGTTTCTTTCGTCCTCTGGGCCCCAGCCATCCTCTTCTGGCAGTACCTGGTAGGGGAGCGGACGGTGTTGGCCGGGCAATGCTATATCCAGTTCCTCTCCCAGCCCATCATCACCTTTGGCACAGCCATGGCTGCCTTCTACCTCCCCGTCACGGTCATGTGCACGCTCTACTGGCGCATCTACCGGGAGACAGAGAACCGGGCCCGGGAGCTGGCGGCCCTACAGGGCTCCGAGACGCCGGGGAAGGGGGGCGGCAGCAGCAGCAGCTCAGAGAGGTCCCAGCCAGGGGCTGAGGGCTCCCCGGAGACCCCTCCAGGGCGCTGCTGCCGCTGCTGCCGGGCTCCCCGGCTGCTCCAGGCCTACAGCTGGAAAGAGGAGGAGGAGGATGAAGGCTCCATGGAGTCCCTCACGTCCTCGGAGGGTGAGGAGCCCGGCTCTGAGGTGGTGATCAAGATGCCCATGGTGGACCCCGGGGCGCAGGCCCCCCCCAAGCAGCCGCCCCGGAGCTCCCCGAATACGGTCAAGAGGCCGACCCGGAAGGGGCGTGAGCGAGTGGGCAAGGGCCAGAAGCCCCGTGGGAAGGGGCAGCTGGCCAAGCGGAAGACCTTCTCGCTGGTCAAGGAGAAGAAGGCGGCTCGGACCCTGAGCGCCATCCTGCTGGCCTTCATCCTCACCTGGACGCCGTACAACATCATGGTGCTGGTGTCCACTTTCTGCAAGGACTGTGTCCCCGAGACCCTGTGGGAGCTGGGCTACTGGCTGTGCTACGTCAACAGCACCATTAACCCCATGTGCTATGCGCTCTGCAACAAGGCCTTCCGGGACACCTTCCGCCTGCTGCTGCTCTGCCGCTGGGACAAGCGTCGCTGGCGCAAGATCCCCAAGCGCCCCGGCTCTGTGCACCGCACCCCCTCCCGCCAATGCTGAGGGCCCCTCGCCTGCGTCCCTCCACCCCAGGCCCTGGTGGAAAGCGGGCAGGCACTGTGACCTCAGACCCAGGGCCCTGCTCGGGCCCCACCAGCCTTCCCGGGCCCCTAGGTCACCTTCCTGCACAGCCCAGGGAGACCCTGCCAACTTTCCAAATTTTGCTGTTCCCAGGCAGGGAGGGGCACCTGGGGAACTGGTTTTTCTGTTCCCTGCTGGGTGGGAATGGGCCCTTCACCAGGAAGAAAGCCCAGGAGGAGGGTCCGGGCTTTGGCTTCCTTGTTTGTGTTTAGACAGGAAGTCCATCCAGGGCCAGCAGTGTGGGCCAGGAGAAAGGAGATTTAACTGTGCAGTCATCCTTGGCCCAGGGGCTGGCCTGGACTGAGCGGGAGACGGCACCCCCTGCCAGCAGGGAACTGACACCAACCACTGAGACAGAAGCTTGGCTCAAAGGGAGCATCCCCTGCCCTCCCCGGGGACAGCCCACTCTGCCGGGCCCTAGGCACACTCTCCGGGATTATCCAGCCTCCCTACACATGTCCCCAGAGTGTCCCTAGGTGGGTCACCCCCAAGGCAAATGCCCAAGCATCAGCAGGACAATGACACCAGAGGGGACCAGCATGGTTAGTCACCCCGTCCAAGTCCCGAGGCAGCATCAGGACCAGGCGCCAGGTGTCCCAGCTGTCCCACTATGTCATTTCCCTGGGAGTGAGGGGCAGGGGTGCCTGCTGTCCAGCCCCACACCTATACCCCCTGCCCCAGAGAAACCCTCAGTCCCACCCTCCCTGGCTCACAGACGCCACCTGGATAGATCTGTTCCATCAGATCTAGCCAGGCCTCCCGCATGCTGCCTGCCTCCAGCCCCACCCCACACCAGCCTGGCCCAGCCAACAGGTTCTCTGCTGTGAGCTCCCCAATCCGACCCATGCATGGCCTCCCAGCCACCCTTATCTCCAGGCCCAGGTCCCAAATGTTCTTTCCTCCTGACCTCAGCAAGTGCTGAGTCTGTGAATAAAGCCACATAACCAGCGGGCGCTAAGGGGCCTTCTTCCCTGTGTTGGCTCTTTTTTTTTTTTTTTTTTTAATTTGGCCGCACCTCGAAGCTTGTGGGATGTTAGTTCCCCACAGGGATGGAACTCATGCCCCCTGCAGTGGAAGCGAGGAGTCCTAACCACTGGACCACCAGGGAATTCCCTGGAGGACCTGGTCTGAAGCCAGGGCAGGATGGGGCAGGGAGGGTCCAAGCACCATAAGAAATGGGTCACTGCCCTGAGAGTGGCCTCAGGAGGGGCAGTACAGAGTGGCTGGATCTACTGAAACCTGTGGGCCCAGCACCTAGGGTCCCCGGCTCAGGTGAGTAGGGCTGTAGTGGGCAGAGCTGTCTCCCGGAAGCAAAGTTGCTGAGTGGTTATATTTTACTACAGCGAAAGATGCAAATTAGAGTCAGCAAAGGATGAAGGTGCACAGGCAGAGTCCAGGAGAGACCAGCTGCAAGCTTCTCCTGTCCTCTCCCAGTGGAGTTATGGGGACAGCACTTAATTCTCCCAGCAACAATGAGTCACCAACCAGGAAACACAGTTTCCAGCTGCATGAAGTATCGCCAGCCAGCAAAGCCGAGCCAAGTCTTGGTGTACAGTGTTTAACGGAGGCTCCTGACCACCCACATAGCTGACCTTACTTAGTCTCCAGCCCCTCCAGAGGCTAAACTGCTATCAAGAGGCCCATGGCCCCCAGATAAGCAAAGACACTCTTACCAGGCAAGATATTCCAAGGGTTTAGGGGCCGTCTCCCAGGAGCCAGGCAAGGGCCAAACCTTTCTTTGGAATGTGTGGCGTTTGGACAACCCGGACCTGCTGAGTTAATCCTTCAGTGCACAGTGCTCCTGTCCAGTAGCATCAGTATCACCTGGGAGCTTATTAGATGTATAAGTTCTCAGGGTCACCCCAGATTTACTGAATCAGAAACTCTAGGGGCGGATGGAGCCATCTGTTTCAGCAAGTCGTCCAGGTGACTGTAATGCAGCCTAAAGTTTGAGAAATCGCTGGCCTAGAGGAATGAGGTCCCAGGTGGGGCTAAACCCTTACAGAGAAAGAGAGTGAAGATTCACCCCACACACAGCTGTCAGGACTCCCAGAACCCTTTGAAAAGGAAGCTTCCGACGCTATGGGCAGGGGCAATCCACTCAAGAGGTGGACAGAACAGCCCAGCCCAGGGCTGCCAGGTACACTGCACTGTGGAGAATGACTGTAGGACACAAAGCCCATCCCCCTCTCCCACGGCACAGATCAAGACCTTGAGAGGGTCCCTCCCTGGCCACCGCTTAGCCCTGAGCCCCCTTTCGTGTTAAATGCCCTGCCCTGTGTTGAAGGCATTGGTCCTGGGACATGGATGAGGGGTTGCAGGGGAGACTGAGGAAGCCAAGCAGTATTGGGAGAGCGGGGATGTTGGAATCAGGCTGGCTTGACCTCTACTGGAGGCCAGGACTTGGGCGGGGGGGGGGGGCGGTCAAAGCTGGTATTCGGGTGAGGAATGGGGCTAGCAGGTCATGTGTCCCTTGTCCCAGGCATAGGCCCGTGCCCCCTCCCCTCAGGCATGTCTCTTACTTTCAGGGTCCTCAGCTCTGAAAGGGGAAGGAGCCCTCCAGGAGCCTTAAGAGGATGAGACAGACTGTAGGAAAAGCACCTGAGTGACTTTTACCATAGGACCAGGCTGCTCGCAGGTGAAGGCCAGACACCAAGTCCATTTTCAGGCCCACACCTTTCCCTTCTCCTCCAGCCTGGGCTTCTAAAAGAGTCCAGAGTCCCATCACCCCAGCCCAGGGAGAAGAAACAGGGCTTGGAGAAAGGAATAGGGGTGGGGGAGAGTGTGCAATCCAAGAAGGCTTCCCAGAGATGACGTCTGTGCCCTGAAAGCCACTGAAGCAAGATTCCTGCAGAGCCAGCTGCCAGAAGTTGGAGGAGATGGCTGGAGCCTGACAGGAGAGGATGGCTGGACATGGCATCGTCCACCCCAGACACTGCACCCCCTCCCGCCTTGAGGGAATACTTCTCTGCCCCAGAAACAAGGGCGTTTTGTGCCAGAGCAGGAAGTAGGGAAAGAATGGGGTGGTTTTGTGAATGCCACCTCCTCCGGCCAGGAGCAGACCTAGAGAAGCGGGCGACTTAGGAGTATTTCTCCTCCCGCCGGCCCCCACCCCTCCATTCCCATCGTGTCGCTTTAGCGCCATCTGCAGGCAGTCAAGGGAATAGCCCTGTCAAGAAAGGAGGCCCTTAGAACCGGCCTGGACTGCTTCCCAGAGAATAGGAAGGAAAACAGGACAAATGATAGAGTAGATCGTCTTGGCCACCTCAGCTCCTACCTCCACACTTCAGCAGGAACCCTAGGTCCCCGAAAGATCAGCTCACTTGGCTGATACTACGCTGAGGCAGGCCCTGCCTCTGTCCAGTATGCCAACCTCACCAGACAACTAGAAGATGGATGAGAGGAGACTGGCATCTACGGACAACGCCATATTCTCCTGGGCCTCTCCCAGAACTGGTGCTGACCAAACTGTAATTTCTCCCAGGTAGCTGCTCACCTTTTTTTTTTTTTATTTTTGGCTGCATTGGGTCTTCATTGCTACGCACGGGTTTTCTCTAGTTGTGGAGAGCAGGGGCTACTCTTTGTTGCGGTGCACAGGCTTCTCATTGCGGTGGCTTCTCTTGTTGTGGAGCATGGGCTCTAGGCGCGTGGACTTCAGTAGTTGTGGCGTGTGGGCTCAGTAGTTGTGGCTCTCGGGCTCTAGAGCACAGGCTCAGTAGTTGTGGCGCACGAGCATAGTTGCTCCGTGGCATGTGGGATCTTCCCGGACCATGGCTCGAATCCGTGTCCCCTGGATTGGTAGGCGGATTCCCAGCCACTGCGCCACCAGGGAAGTCCCCTGCTCACCTTTATAGCACAAAAGGCTTTTGAATGCCAGGTGCCCCACACCAGCCTCCAGCCTCCAGCCTCTAAAGAGTTTGAGGTGATGCCTTTGTTCTTAACATCTTTGGTGACACACACAAACTGTGTAACTCCAGGAATCAGACTGTCACACAAAGTAGGCCTAAAAACTGTGCTCACTCTTCCCTCCTGGCCCCTGTACTTCTCCTCATCTTGGTATTTCTGACCTGACTAGCACCACCATTCATGCAGTGCTCAACCCAGAAATCTGAATATTTCCCAAATTCATTCAGTTTTCTCCACCCTCCCACTCCCCTCTGTCACTATCCTAATGCAGGCCTCTTGCTAATAATCTCTTAATTCAGGGGTGAGCAAATTTTTTCCATAAAAGGCCAGATAGTAAGTATTTGAGGCTCTGTGAGCAAAGAGGCAAAATGAAGGATATTTTTTTAGGTACTTGTATATTATACAGTCTCTGTCACAACTCTGCCATTAGGGTCAAAAAGCAGCCATGAACAACACATAAGTAAATGAACGTGGCTGTGTTCCAGTAAAACTTGATTTGAATTTCACTGAGATTTGAATTTCGTATAGTTTTCCTATGACACAAAATATTACTCTTCTTTTGATTTGCTTTTCAGTTATTTAAAAATGCAAAATCCATTCTTAGCTTACAGGGGATACAGACCCACAGGCCATAGTTTGCCCACCCCTGGCTAAATCGGTCCCACCCCCATCCATTCGCCATGCTTCAGCCAAAGGGCTTTTGCCAACACACAGATCTGATGCTGTCAATTCCTTGCTAACAGCTAGCCAAAAACAGCTTGAGATTTTTTTTGTTTTTTGTTGTTTTTTTTTTTTTGGCTTCGTTGGGTCTTCGTTGCTGCGCATGGGCTTTCTCTAGTTGCGGCGAGCGGGGGCTACTCTTTGTTGCGTTGTGCGTGCTTCTCGTTGTGGTGGCTTCTCTTGTTGCGGAGCACAGGCTCTAGGCATGTGGGCTTCAGTAGTTGTGGCACACGGGCTTAGTAGTTGTGGCTCACAGGCTTAGTTGCTCCGTGGCATGTGGGATCTTCCCGGACCAGAGCTTGAACCCATGTCCCCTCCATTAGCAGGCGGATTCTTAACCACTGCACCACGAGGGAAGTCCCAACAGCTTGAGATTAAAAAGCAAGCTCCTTAACCTCCAACAACCTTCACATTAAGACCTGCTTCCTTCTTCAGCCTCTTCTGTCTGTGACACCTCACCACACAGACCCTACTCCCAGCCTCTGAAATTCTCCTGGTACTCACACAGGCCTCAAGCTCATTCCATGTGTTTACTCCTCTGCTTGGAGTATTCTCACCCTAAAAAGGAAAAAGTTCTGTTTCCTTTACACTCTATTCACAAACCTTCTGACACTAAATATGTGGGGTTTTTTTTCCCACACCAACCTATTCTCCAACATGAGCCGGGGGTGTCCTACAATTCAATTCCGAAAATATCTACCTGAAATTTACATCAGATCCTACAAGTTAAGGACTCAGTCCCACAAGACAGCCCACACTTCAGACGCCAGTCCCAAGTAGTGAGTCCCAAGGTTACCCACACTTCTCTCTGCTTTGGCTATAAATCGGAGGTTCCATGACCCCACTTCAGGTTTAATAATTTGCTGTGCCGTTCACAGAACTCAGGGAAACACTTACATTTACCAGTTATATAATAAAGGATATGATAAAGGATACAGATGAAGAGCCAGGTGAAGAGTTACAAAGGGCGAGGTCCAAAGGGTCCCAAGTGTGGGAGCATCTGTATCTGTGGGGCTGGGATGCACCACCCTCCCAGCACATGGATGTGTTCACCAACCCAGAAGCTCTCTGAACCCCAAATTTTAGGGATTTTTATGGAGGCTTCACCATGTAGGTGTGATCGATTGTTAATTAACTCAATCTCTAGCCCCTCTCCCCTCCCTGGAGGATGAGGCGTGGGGATGAAAGTTCCAAGCATCTAATCACGGCTTGGTCTTTCTGATGAGAAGGCCCCTTCCTAGAGCCATCCAGGACTTGTCTAGAGTCACCTCCATAGAACAAAAGACATTCCTCTTTATCACCCAGGAAGCTCTAAGGGATTTAGGAGTTCTGTGTCAGGAACCAGGATCGAAAACCAAATACTAGAACAAAAGATGCTCCTAGGGCTTCCCTGGCGGCACAGTGGTTGAGAGTCCACCTGCCGATGCAGGGGACGCGGGTTCGTGCCCCGGTCCGGGAAGATCCCACGTGCCGCAGAGCGGCTGGGCCCGTGAGCCATGGCCGCTGAGCCTGCGCGTCCGGAGCCTGTGCTCCGCAACGGGAGAGGCCACACAGTGAGAGGCCCGCGTACCGCAAAAAAGAAAAAAAAAAAGATGCTCGTAGCACCCCTATCACTCAGGAAATTACAAGGCAAGAGTTTGGGAGCCAGAGTTTGTGAACTTGGACAAATCGCTTTATTAATCCAATCCCCTCCTCATCTGTAAAAGACGTATAGTCATGCTGGGCCTGTCGCATATGAAACACTCAGGAAGCGTTGGCTTTCTCCCCACGCCTGCAGTGGGTGAAAGCATTTCACTTTCCCTTTCTCACGGTCCTCTGCCTCCGCCCAGCCAAGTGGCGGGGAGCGGGGGGGGGGGGGGGGGGGGGGGGCGGGGCGGGGCGGGGGGACACACGTTACACCACAGCCCCTCAGGATCAGTAAAGTACTGGACACATTGTCTGTGACACAGTAGACAATAAATGATCATTAGCATATTATATTTTTCCTTATTATTATATTTTGCCTTAGACGACTGGGAACCAGACAGGAAGCCCAAAGGTTTCTCTGACTCCTATTAGCATTCTTCCCCTCTGACATGTGAACAAACTCTCTTTTTGAATCTTTTTATTTTTATTTTTGGCTGCTCTGGGTCTCTGTTGCGGCACACGGGCTTCTCTAGTTGTGGCGCGCAGGCTTAGTTGCTCCACGACATGTGGGATCTTAGTTCCCCAACCGGGGATTGAACCCGCATCCCCTGCACTGGAAGGCGGATTGTTAACCACTGGACCACCAGGGAAGGAATATGTATTAGGTCTTTGTCCCCAGTTCCTGACACAGAGCTTCTTAAAACCCTTGGAATTTCCTGAGCGACAGAGGTGAGAGGAGTGTCTTTGGTTATTCACAATGAGCCCATTTCAACCTTACCTGAGTTTGTGCTAATGAGGGCATTCCAGGGGCGGGGAGCTAGATAGTTTCAGGATGGGGGCTGGTTACCAGAGGAATCCACTATGTGAATAGAGGGTTGGAATTTTCAGCGCCATCACTGACCTCCACGGAGACTGAGTTGATCACTAATGGGCAATGACGTCTTCAATCACGCAATCATGCAATGGAACCTCTGTAAAAGCCGCCGGAGTTCAGAGAGCTTCCAGGTCGGTGTACACAACAAGGTGCTGGGAGGGTGACTCGCACAGGGAGGGCATAGAAGCTCCCCACACCTTCCCTCCCCCATACCTTGCCCCGTGCATCTCTTCTGTTTGGCTGTTCCTGAGTTGTATCCTTTCTAATAAACTGGTAGTACTAAGTAAAGCACTTTCCTGAGTTGAGTTGTCCTGGTTGTCTCTAGTTGTCCTAAAGAATAACTGGACCTGAGGAGGGAGTTGTGGGAACACTCTGAATTTACAGTACCTGTGACCACCTGGGACCTGCAACTGGCACCTCAAATGGGGACAAGTCTTGGGGGAACAAGCCCTTAACTCATAGTATCTGTGCTAACTCCTGGTAGCTAGTGTCAGAGTTGAATTGAATTGTAGGACCCCCAGTTAGTGTCCAGAGAATTGGTTGGAGTGAGGGGGAAAAAACAACACATAAACACACAAACACACGCGCGTGGTGTCAGAAGTGTTGTGTAAAAACAGTTCAGACTATATCACAAATGAGGAAACTGAGGTTAAGATGTTTCATCTGGATAGAGCGAGGAGTCCATCCCCCAGATGACCTTCGAAGCTATGTTCTCCTCCTCTTAGCCCTGACTGCCACCCCACCTGGGTAACTCACTCATCTTATCAGCGCCGTTGGCATGATCTTTTCAGCCCCAGGGACCTCACTCTCCACTTCATGTCAGCCACACCCAGTCCTCAGCTGCCCCCTCTTCCAGAGCTTAACCTCCAGCATCCTCACTCCTGCTCCCTGCCCCCGCCGGGTCCTGTCCTTTTTCTCCCAGTCCTTCAACCCTCTCCCCTGCCATGGCTTTTCCTTGAACCGTGCCCTCTTTCATCCACACCACAAATATCCACGATCCCCCAGCCCCTGGCTTCCACTGCACACTCACCACCCTGGACCAACGCCACCAGCCATCCATCTTCCCGGGTCCTACCCCGGGGCAGTCAAGCACTGCTGGGGAAAAAGTCCTGCCACCTTGCAGATTGGCACCAGAATCAGTGCAGGGTTCCTGACCTCAGCCAATGGGCCTCACGGTGCCATCTAACCACCCTGGTACTTGTCCTCAGTCAGCTCCCTTGCCTTATTCCCAAAGGTGCTCTCAGCTTTCCCCTTCTCTCCTCATTCTCCTCTCCTCTTTCCCTACCCTCCGTGCTCACAAGTGACCTTGCCTTCTTTGTGTTCATTTAAATGAGCTAACGCTCAAACTCTGTTTAAGAAATCTTGCAGTCACTGCAGCAATTGTTTTACCTCCCACACGTGGGAGGATAGGCATGTGCCAGTGCCCCCCTTCTGGCTTCACAAAAAACTCCCAGGTATTTATATCTTTTACAAAACAGAGATGTGAATTTAAATATTATTGCCAGGGCAACACATTATTAAGGAAGACAAGCAATCAGAATTACAAGCTTTTTCAAAGTTAAAGGTTACTTTCGCAGGACAAGGCAACAGCCTCTTAAATTCATTGTTTGACAAGACTCCCTTGTTAGAAGTAACATTTGCAAGGTTGGTCTTATGATTCAGAAAAGAATCTACTTTTATTTCTGCTGCTTCAGAAGAAGACGGAGGAACATCTTCTCCTTATCATACTGAGAATTTTTTCTTTTCTTTTCTTTTCCTTTTTTTTTTTTTGCCACCCTGTTAAGGGGCCTGGAGTTTTCAAGGCCAAGTGCTGAAATTCCATTAGTTAGCACCAAGAGAAACAAAGTCAGGTCTGAAGCAGACTGTTCACGCTGCCTGGCAATCCATCTACATTCCCCTCAGATGGTGGCCCTACCATTCCGCTCCATCAGGGCCAGTCCAACTCCAGTGTGCATGAGTCATCCGGCACTAAAATGCAGATTCAGATTCAGATTCAAGGAGTCTGGGGTAGGGGAGTTGTCTGATGGTGTAGTGGTTAGGATCCCAGGCTTTCACCGCCATGGCCTGGGTTCAATCCCTGGCCAGGGAGCTGAGATCCCACAAGCTGAATGGTGTGGCCAAAAAAACAAAACAGGTCGGGGTGGACCTGCGATTCTGCATTTCCAACAAGTAGATGATGTACTTAGTCCCAAACAGACACTGTGAATAGTGTCCTGGATATTTATTCATACTTCCTCCCCCTCCTCAAACCTCCAACACTTAGGAGGCCCCAGTCTGAACTCTCAGCTATTGACTGTGTTTCCTGTTTGGCTGAGAAAATCAAAGCAATGTGCGGTGGAATTCCACAAACTCCACCCCCCACCCCACCCCTGCCCCATCTACCCACCAATTCTAAACTTGCTACTCCACCTTCTCTGTGACCAGCTCCCAGTAAAGGCCAGCCCCACCCCATCCCCACACTAGATCCCACCCGCTCTCCGGACCTCAAAGGCATCCATCCAGCAAGGCTCCTCTCTCCAGCATTTTCCCCTCTCCACTGAAGCACAAATGCTGTGATTGCACCCATCTTAAATAAATAAATAAAAAGCCTTGTGTTGCATATTTGAAAGTTGCTAAGAAAGTACATCTTAAAAGTTCTCATCACAAGAAAAAAAAAAACTCTTAACTATGTATGATGAGAGATGTTAACTAGAGATGAGAGATGATCACTGCCCAATATATACAAAAAATATCAAATTGGTATGTTTTATGTCAATTATATCTCAATTAAAAGATAAAGTAAAAATTAAGCACATATGGTCACCTTATCTTTGATAAAGGAGGCAAGAGTATACAATGGAGAAAAGACAGTCTCTTCAATAAGTGGTGCTGGGAAAACTGGACAGCTACATGTAAAAGAATGAAATTATAACACTCCCTAACACCATACACAAAAATAAACTCAAAATGGATTAAAGACCTAAATGTAAGGCCAGACACTATAAAACTCTTAGAGGAAAACGTAGGCAGAACACTCTATGACATAAATCACAGCAGATCCTTTTGGACCCACCTCCTAGAGAAATGGAAATAAAAACAAAAATAAACAAATGGGACCTAATGAAACTTCAAAGCTTTTGCACAGCAAAGGAAACCATAAACAAGACCAAAAGACGACCCTCAGAATGGGAGAAAATATTTGCAAATGAAGCAACTGACAAAGGATTAATCTCCAAAATTTACAAGCAGCTCATGCAGCTCAATATCCAAAAAACAAACAACCCAATCCAAACATGGGCAGAAGACCTCAATAGACATTTCTCCAAAGAAGATATACAGATGGCCAACAAATACGTGAAAGGATGCTCAACATCACTAATCATTAGAGAAATGCAAATCAAAACTACAATGAGGTATCACCTCACACCGGTCAGAATGGCCATCATCAAAAAATCTACAGACAAACACACCTGGAGAGGGTGTGGAGTAAAGGGAACCCTCTTGCACCGTTGGTGGGAATGTAAACTGATACAGCCACTATGGAGAACAGTATGGAGGTTCCTTAAAAACTAAAAATGGAACTACCATACGACCCAGCAATCCCACTACTGGGCATATACCCTGAGAAAACCATAATTCAAAGAGTCATGGGGAGCAGTTCCCCTGCAGTCCCTTACCCTGCTGAGCTCCGCCCCGGCGCCCCTTCCCAGTAAATTCTTTTGCTTTGTCAGCCATGTGTCTCCTCGGACAATTCATTTCTGAGTGTTACACAAGAGCCCACTCTCGGGCCCTGGAAGAGGTCTTCCTTCCTGCAACAAAATCATTGGATATGAATATTCACCAAACTACCTTTAAATAAAATTTAATATATAAAAAAAAAAAAAGAGTCATGTACCACAATGTTCATTGCAGCACTATTTACAATAGCCAGGACATGGAAGCAACCTAAGTGTCCATCAACAGATGAATGGGTAAAGAAGATGTGGCACATATATACAATGGGATATTACTCAGGCATAAAAAGAAACGAGATTGAGTTATTTGTAGTGAGGTGGATGGACCTAGAGTCTGTCATACAGAGTGAATTAAGTCAGAAAGAGAAAAACAAATACCGTGTGCTAACACATATATATGGAATCTAAGAAACAAACAAACAAAAATGGTCATGAAGAACCTAGGGGCAAGACAGGAATAAAGACACAGACCTACTAGAGAATGGACTTGAGGATATGGGGAGGGGGAAGGGTAAGATGGGGCAAAGCGAGAGAGTGGCATGGACATATATACACTACCAAATGTAAAATCGATAGCTAGCGGGAAGTAACCGCATAGCACAGGGAGATCAGCTCGGTGCTCTGTGACCACCTAGAGGGCTGGGATAGGGAGGGTGGGAGGAAGGGAGACGTAAGAGGGAGGAAATATGGGAATATATGTATATGTATAACTGATTCTCTTTGTTATAAAGCAGAAACTAACACACCATTGTAAAGCAGTTATACTCCAATAAAGATGTTTAAAAAAATTAAATAGTGAAATGAATATAATAATAATTTTTAAAAGCCTTTGGCCCTCGGGCTTCCCTGGTGGCGCAGTGGTTGAGAGTCCGCCTGCCGATGCAGGGGACACGGGTTTGTGCCCCGGTCCAGGAAGATCCCACATGCCGCGGAGTGGCTGGGCCCGTGAGCCATGGCCGCTGAGCCTGCACGTCCGTAGCCTGTGCTCCGCAACGGGAGAGGCCACAACAGTGAGAGGCCCGCGTCCCGCAAAAAAAAAAAAAAAAAAAAAAAAAAGCCTTTGGCCGTCTTCTTCCTCCAGCTAGTGCCTCATCTCTCTGTCTTCCTTAACAGCTACACTGTCTAGTCACTGACTCCAAATTCCCTCCTCTGATCCTCCTAAACCCCTTCCAGTTGGCTTTTGCCCTAACCTCAACCCAAACTGCTCTTGTCAATGTCACCAAAGACCTCACGCTGATCAACACCGTGGCCAAGGCTCTGTCCTCTTACTTGGTCCCCGGAAGCATTTGACGTTTCCTCCTGGCTTTGTCCCGAGGCCACACTCTCCTTCCTACCTCACTGGCCCTCTTTCTCAGCCTGTGTTGCTGGCTCCCCCTCCTCTCTCCCCTCTGAAGGGCTTGGCCCTCAGTCCTTGGTCCTCTTCTCTTCCCTTCCTACACTCACTCCCCTGGTCATCTCCTGTCATCTCGTGGCTTTAAATGCCAGCCGTGCGCATGACTGCCAAATCCCCATCTCCAGCCCAGAACGCCATGAACACCAGAGCAGCAGGTCCAACTAACATCTTGACGCTTCCATTTAGATGTCTGCTAGATCTCAAAACCAACAGGGCCCAAACTGAGCTGCCAGTTCCCTTTTAAATCCCATTTCTCCGGCCATCTTCCCCACCTCAGTAAGTGGTAAATCCAATCTTCTAGCTCCTCAGGCTGAAAACCTTAAAAGCATCCTTGACTCTTCTATAGCTAGCCCCGCCCCCCACCCCAGGCTCACCAGCACCCTTATATGAACTAGAAGAGGGCGGCCCTTCAGTGCAGACACAGTACCACGTGGGTGACTTGTCAACCAGACGGAGCCCTTTGTGAGAAGGAGAAGGTGATCCCCCTGCATCCCGGACTCAGGACCACTGCAGGTGGAGCACGTTCTGCCCTTCAGCAGTGCCCGCGTCCAGACTCTATGCCCAACCGCACACGCATTGGCAGTGTGTCCCCAGTGGCAGCCTCCCAGGCAGTTCCAGTTAGAAGACAATTGTACTTCCTGCTCCTTGGCGCCCGCTTCCTGCCCATTTTCCAAATCTGGTCCTGCCTCCTCCTGGCAGGTCCGGACAGCCTTTCAATGGGTTCTTTTGCTGCTTAAGAAAACCAGGAACTGTGACAGATACTATCTCGAAACTTTTACCAATACCTCCCACCCTTAACATTAGAAAAATCCGTTTCTCCACCCTCCCCTGGAAGGGCTCTGGAGAAACCCACCAATGATCTCCTTGTCACCAAACTGCAGGCCACCAGGGACAACTCTGCTCTGACCCTGACCTGGCCTCTTTCTCCGGCCTTCCCATCCCCCCACCCCAGGGCTCTGTTCTCTTCTCCTCCTCCTCCTCCGCGGGTCCCTCTTCCACCGTCCTGTGAATGTTGCCAGTTCTCAGGGCTCCAGCCTCCCCTTTCTGCCCTTCTCACCCCGTACACTCACCACCACATCATTCACACCCACCGTAGGTACCCCCACCTCTACCACTCTGCTGAGCTGCAGACCCTCCTCTGCTGGAAACCTCCACCTGCAAGTCCAAGGGCACCTAAACCCAGCACATGTACATGGAGTTGATCACCTTCCCACCCACAGCTGCTTCTCTTCCTGACTCCCCCGCTTAGCTCCATGGCCCCAGCCTGCTCCTCCAGTCTCCTAAGCTAGAAACTCAGGAGTCACCACACAGCAACCTTCTCCCCTCACATCAAGTCTGTCCCTCCTAGGCTATCATGAAATCCTGGAGCTTCTTCTCTCGAAACATCTGTCCAAGCCATCCCCTCCTCTGCAACCCCACAGCCTCTGCCTCTCTCTTCCAAAGCTTCCACCAGCCTCCTAAACGGCACCCTGTCCTGACCACCCTCAGCTTCTTCCAGCAGCCGAGCCAGAGTGAGCTTCCCAGAATTCAGTCCTGACCGTGTCACTCCCTACCAAGCACATCTCAGGGGTTTCCTTTCTCATTCTGATCTGAGCTTCTCATGGACTCTCGTGTTTTATCCCAGACCTTATGAAACAGAATATTCAGGAGAAAAACCAGGACTTTTCTTTCTATTCATCATCCTTGGGCATAACTAAGCAAGGCAAACGTTGCACTAGTGATTCCCAAACTGCTGTGGGAATCACTGCAGAAAGTTAATTTAAAATAGACTCCCAGGGCTTCCCTGGTGGCACAGTGGTTGAGTCCGCCTGCCGATGCAGGGGACACGGGTTCATGCCTCGGTCCGGGAAGATCCCACATGCCGTGGAGCGTCTGGGCCCGTGAGCCATGACCGCTGAGCCAGGGTGTCCGGAGCCTGTGCTCTGCAACGGGAGAGGCCGCAACAGTGAGAGGCCCGCGTACTGCAAAAAAAAAAAAAAGACTCCCAGGCTCACTCCCTTGGAGATTCCAACTCAGTGAATGTTGAATGGGAGAGAGTTTTCCAGAGGATTCTGCATAACCAGGGTGGGAACCACTAATCTACAAACAGGCCAAGTATAGCTAATTTGAGCATGGCTGTTAAAGCCATTGGTGCTTCAGCCTCCGGTTGGCTGTCACCACTCTCCCAAGCTAGTGTGGTCCAAAACCACACTCACCATGGTGTCTCAACTGAGTGGCTATACGTAATGTCCCCTCTAGCCGGGTGGCCCTGTCCTCTACGGGCATCACATGAATGCCTGCTTGTGCCTCAGTCTCAACTCAAACGAAGGCTCCAAGAGGCTTTCCCTGATCTCTCCTTGGTTAAACACTTTGTCTATGCTCCACGGGGCCCAGTTTACAGCTGCCCCACAGCCTTTACCTCAGAACTGTGATTATTTGCACATCTGTTTCCACTCCAATCAGTGAAGCCCAGATCAGTGGCAGTCTTTTAGTCCCCTTTATGTCCCAACCCATAGCACATTGATTGGTACTAAGACCAATGGAAAATGTCAGTTCCCTCCCCAACCCGCAGGTAACTGGCTAGAGGCCCTGGGGAAAGACCGAGTCTGGTGGCACAGGGGCTTGACTATGGGGTTAAGGCCTGGGTCTACATGGCAGCTCCACTGCTGTGTCCAAGAGCAGAGGTTCCTTACCCTATAAACAAGGTCCCCACAATCCTCACAGAAGTATCACAATGACTCAGAAAGGAAAAACAAAAGTGAAATCTTATTTAACCGGTTATCTCATTTAAACACAAGTGTGCTTAACCCTTAAGAGGTGGCTCCAGTGCTTAGGAGGCCAAGCATGTGGTCCTCTGGAGACTGGAAACCGTATTCAGGCAGGGTCTTGTTCACCCTGAATTTGGAAATGAGGATGGTACCAGGAACAGAGCAGTAACTCAAAAACTGTTGAGTGAATGAATAGCACAGGTGCCTTTCTGTGGAAGCCACCTGCCCTTGGCCCTCTGCCCCCATTTCAGGTGAGTCTCGCTGTCAGCTCCGACTGCCCTGGGGAGAGGCATTCTGGCCACTTTCCTCATCTGTGATAATAAGGGTGAGAATTCCTTCGTCATAGGGTAGCTGCAGGGCTGACGAGACAGCTTCTATGACTGCATCTGGCTCTATTTCCTTCCGTCCTTAACGTGGGCAGTCAGGGAGAAATACATAATGGTACAGTTCCTGCAGATCTCAGAGGGCCTGCCAGTTCATGTTCTCACTTGTTTCTCCACAGCACAGAGGTCAGAGTATTACCAGGATTACTCAGCACCGCTGGAAATTTGAATGTCTTCAATTAATTTTTGGTTTATTCATTTTATTTTTTTAAGCCACTACTTTTTTTTTTTTTTTTTTTGGCTGTGTTGGGTCTTCATTTCTGTGCGAGGGCTTTCTCTAGTTGCGGCGAGCGGGGGCCACTCTTCATCGCGGTGCGCAGACCTCTCACTATCGCTGCCTCTCTTGTTGCGGAGCACAGGCTCCAGACGCGCAGGCTCAGTAGTTGTGGCTCACGGGCCCAGTTGCTCCGTGTCATGTGGGATCTTCCCAGACCAGGGCTCTAACCCGTGTCCCCTGCATCGGCAGGCAGATTCTCAACCACTGCGCCACCAGGGAAGCCCCATTTTATTTAATAAAAAAGAATGTGGGAGGAGTTACTGTTTAATGGACAGTCTCAGTTTGGCGTGATGAGAAGGTTCTGCAGATGGATGGTGGCCGTGGTTGCACAACACCGTGGAGTACTTTACGCCACTGAACTGTGCGCCTAAAAATGGTTAAAATGGTAAATTTTATGCTACGTATATTTTACCACAATTTTTTAAAAATGTTAAGCCCACAGTAAGTTGCAAAGCACACAACCATGATGAGGCTCCATCTGTAGCGACCCCATGATGCAAACTGTGGATCAGAGGGGAGGCCAGGAGGCCGAGGGAGAGGGGGAAAGGGAGGGCTGGAGCTGGGACCCTGGGAAAGGACCAAGGAGGGAAGGGGTGGGGAGCCTCAGGAAGAGGAGAGGCCCAGATTAGACGTGGGCCAGAAGGGGGAGGGGCCGTGAGGAGAGGAAGGCAAATCCCAGGCAGAAGAGAGCTCAGGTCCAACTGGCAGGTTGCAGAGTGCGTCTTCTCAGGAACTGAAGTCTCGGAGTACATGCCCTGTGCACGCCTTCCCTCACAGCCCTCAGGCCAAGGGTCAGCAGACAAGGACTCGACGTTAATTTGGGGCATCTAATCCTTTTGATCTGTCCCTTACATCAAGACACCCTTAAGACACCCAGTCCTGACCCAAGCCCCATCCTACAGGAACGAGTGCTCTTTTCCCTAAGAGGGCTAAGCTCAACCTGAGGCTGTGAGGCCAACCTAAAAATCATTATGACTGCAAATCCTGTGGCTCTACCGGCAAAATAAATACAGGAGTCCAACACTTCTTACCACCACCAAAGTCTGGCCTTTGCCCTCAGTTACTGGGAGGTGATATCTAGGCCCCTGGAATGTCCTGCCTGATAGGAGTGTCTTTGTTAGGCTGGGGCCTTCAGACATCAGTCTAATGATGTGATTTATTATTATTTTTTAATAAATTTATTTTGGCTGCGTCAGGTCTTTGTTGCTGCACGCGGGCTTTCTCTAGTCGCGGTGAGTGTGGGTTACTCTTCATCACGGCTCGCGGTCTTCTCATTGCAGTAGCTTCTCTTGTTGCGGAGCACAGGCTCTAGGCACGCGGGCTCTAGAGCGCAGGCTCAGTAGTTGTGGCACTCGGGCTTAGCTCCTCCGCGGCACATGGGATCTTCCCGCACCAGGGCTCGAACCCATGTCCCCTGCATTGGCAGGCAGGCTCTTAACCACTGCCACCAGAGAAGTCCCTAATGATGTGATTTATGATGAGGGCGTTGGGACACGGGGCATCTGGAGGGGCTGGAGACTAAAGCTATTAGCCAGAACCTCCGGGAGGGGCTGGAGAATAAACGTTAGCCACGTGGGCATGTGATTAAGCCCCAAGAAAAACTCTGGACACCAAAGTCTTAGGCAAGCTTCCCTGCTTGGCCACACTCTGTGGGTTACAGTCAGGAGGTCTGTGACAGGACTCCACTCCACCGGGAAAAGACCATCAGACGCTTCACGCTGGGACCCCTCCCAATCCCAGATGGGTCCTGTTCTTCCGTCCTTGGTTTTTGAATGTGTATCCTTTCTCTATAATAAAACCATAATCTTAGTGCTTTCCTGTGTTCTGTGAGCCTCTCTAGCAAATAACCCACTGATGGTCATGGGGACCCAGAACTTGCAGCTGGTGTCTGAAATGAGGGCAGTCTTTTGGGGACCGTGCCCTCCAACGGTGCAGTTTGCCAACTGTTTGTTCCCCCCCCCCCGCCACCCCGCCACTACGTGCCTCACTATACCCTTCACCACCTGCCCACCCCTTGCCAACCAGACCTCATCCCTGGGCCTCTCCACCTTGCCCCCACCTCATTCCTCACAAAAGTCAGGTGTGCTCCCACCCAGGGCCCTGGAGAGCTCCTTCCCAGACATCTAGCAAGTTAACTCCCTCCCTTCTTTCAGACCTTTTATTCAAATGTCACCTCCTTGGCGAGGCCTCTAGCCCTCACCCCAAACTCCCCCCATGCCACACACCTACCTCTTTCCCTGCTCTACTTTTTTCCTCTTTGAACACTACCACCGTGTCCACCATACGCTTAATTTTATACATCTTCTTTCTTCTCCATCTCCTCACGAGAATATAAGCCCCAAGGAGACAGGGATCTTTGTACTGTGTTCCTTCCTGTGACCCCAGGCACGTGCTGAGGACACAATAAATTCTTGTTGAATGAAGAACCTGCAGCATCTTTTAGAGGTACCTTTTAGAAAACAGGCCACCCCACTCCCACTTTTTCTCCCAGAAAGGTGAAGTCTGCAAAACAGGAAAAGTGACCACGCTTGGCTGGAGACCACTGCTGAGGAGGTAAGGAAGAGTCAGCAGGAGCTGAGACCTCCGGGCCGGGTGGGAGCCGGGATGCTAGTTCGTCCTGACACCACCTTGCTGTTGTGACCTCGACAGGCCCCTTCCTCCCTGGTCCTGATCACTTGGTGGGGGGGGTCCAGTGGGGGAGAGGGGAAGAAGGGGAGAGAATTTCCTGCCGTTGACAGCGGGTAGAGGGAAGAGGAGGCCATACCAGGTAGGGGTGACTTTTATTTGAAACCAGAAAACACCCTATTTTGGGGTTCATCTGTAACAGTTAAAAAAAAAAAAAGAAGAGAGAGAGAGAAACCAGAACTCAAAGGGCCTGTGGAGGGGAAGGGAAGGGTAGTGGGCCCAGGTCAGGCCAGGTAGGGGAAGCGGAGCAGCAGCCCCTCGTGGGGCTCCAGGTTCAGGTGCTCCAGCTCAAGAGGGGCGCCCTCCTTGCGGCCTGGCTGCGTGCTGAGCAGCAGGTCCACACTGGCTGGCAGGCTGGCGCCGGCAGGCAGGCTGGAGGCCCCCAGCCTAGCAGGCTGGCGCACATCCCCGAAGTTGAGCACTACGAGGAAACGCTCGCTCTGGTCCCACTGCCGGATATAGGCGAAGAGGTCGGGCCCTGAGGAGAGCGCGTGGAAATCTCCGTGCAGCAGGGAGCGCTCCTTACCCCGCTGATCACTCAGCCATCGGAACAGGGAGAGGAGGGAGCCAGGGTCTTCGCTCTGGCCCTGCAAACGGTAAAGTGGTAAAGATACAGCAGAAAGGGGTGGAGGGCTCCCCGGGGCGCAAACTCCCACCGGCCACCTGCCCTCACCCCTTGCCGATCAGGCCCTGCCCATCTAAAACCCCTACCTTCACAGTCATGGTGGTGTTTACAGGTCCTGAAGTGTTGGGAAAGCTGGATTCATCCCACAGCATGACCGGGGCCTTCACAGGCTAAGAGGCAGGGAGAACAGGACTTGGAAAGACCTGGGCCGCTCTCCCAACTCCTCCTCCCGCTTCCAGTCCCACAGAAGTATAACGTCCCCCACCTCAGGGCCTCACACACACTGTCCCCTAGCCTAGAGGGCGCTTCTCCCGGACAGCCACAAGCTAGCCCCTCACTGCCCGCCGGTCCCTGCTCAGGTGCCTCCATCGGGTTTCCTGTGGCCATTTGATATAAAACCACCCACGTCCCCACTCTCTAGGCCCCTTACCCTGCTTTCTTGCACATATCAGCACCTGGCATCTTTATCAATATGTGCTTACTATCTAATTTCACCACCTCCAGCTCTTTTGTGCACCGCTGTATTTTTGTTTCCTCCACGCGTAGCATACAGGAATTACTGCATAAAGCTTTGTGGAATAAGTGAATGACAGGTTCTATAAATACCAGCTTAGGTGTCAACCTCCAACCCTGTGGCTAAAGCTAACCGGGTGCCTTCATGGTCTTACCCCACCAAGGCACTCGCTGCATGTACTTCTCTTACTCATCTGGTTCCCCCACGCAACTCTGAGTTCCTGGAGAGCAGAGCCTGACACGGAGTACCCGCTGTCCAGTGAATGAACGAATTACCGAGTGATGGCTACCATACTGAACTCCTACCAGGAGCCAGGTACTGCATTTTAAAATACGCCCTCAGGGCTCCCCTGGTGGCGCAGTGGTTGAGAGTCCGCCTGCCGATTCAAGGGACACGGGTTCGTGCCCCAGTCCGGGAAGATCCCACATGCCGCGGAGCGGCTGGGCCTGTGAGCCATGGCCGCTGAGCCTGCACGTCCGGAGCCTGTGCTCCGCAACGGGAGAGGCCACAACAGTGAGAGGCCCGCGTACCGCAAAAACAAAACAAAACAAAAAAATAAATAAAAAAAAAATACGCCCTCATTCAGTCCTAACTACCCTTATAAAAAAAGTAGTATCACGGCAGAGATGACCAAGAGTCAGAGAAGTGAAATAACCTGTCAAGGCCACACAGCAACTGCCCAGGTGGCTGACTAGCAATCCAACGCAGGCTCCTCCCCAAGTCTCTTGCCCGTCCACCGCCAGCCACAGAACCACCGTGACGGATGAATGCAGCCTCCCCCACTGTGCTGGGCAGGCAGCAAGCGATACCTGTCCAGGAAGGGCAGCTTCCTCTAGGCCAATCTCGTCTCCATAGCTGAAAACTGGGGTCCCTGGCAGGGTGAAGAGCAGCAGCTGGTAGAGTCGGAGGAGCTGAGGTGGCACGAAGGAAGTCAGGAGCCCCGACTGAGACAACTGCAGGAATGGAAGCACCGGTGAGCCCCAAGGCCCGCCTCTGCCTCCACCTTCCAACACTCCTTTCTCCCAAAAGGCCTCCTGCCCCCTCTCCTACCACTGTGGTACTCACACTCCAGCTGCACCAGCGGCTGCCAAAGGCGTCCAAATACTGGGTGACCAGGAAATTTGTATGCTTCCCAGTGAAGCTGGAGGTTGACAGGTAAGAGCTGGTCAACAACAGGTCCTCGGTGGATTCGAGCAGGCTGAGGATCTGCTGAAGGTCGGAGGAGTCTGTGCCTGCGATCAAGAGCCTGCACAGAGCAGAGCAGGAGTCAAGGGTAGTACAGGACAAGAAAGGAAGAAGGTTTTCTGGACTAGGACCTCTGCTTCCTGGGGCTAACACTCCACTGATGGGTTCCCACAAAGGAGCTGAGTTAGGGGAGCCAGGGTCTGGTACCCACCTATCTTCACTGAAGCTCTTAGTGATGTTCTGCCACTCGGCCAAGAGTGAAGACGCATCCTAGAAGGAAAAGAGCAGAGGCAAGAAGCAGGGAACACTACCAGGCCCTGGCGGGTGCTTCTGTTCTCACCCAGGCTCTGCTTCTCACGTAGAAAGGGTACTCACTGTCAGATTCCCCACATCCCGGACCTGGAACCCATCCACACCAGCCTGCAGCCAAAACCTCAGAGCTTCCTATAGGAGGGAGGCAAAAGAACAGAGGAAAGATATCAACACTCTGATGCAAGGGCTCAGCCCACACTAAATCTTGCCTACCATGCACTCCCCCGTGGCCTCTGGAGAGTCACTTGCCTTGAACGGTCTCACTTTCTTGCTTCTATTATAAACCTGTAGGTAGCCTTTAGTTCCCTTCCATTCTAACCTATCATTGATTCTCTTAGTGATATAACGCTTTACTTCTCTACTCCTCCTCATGGTGAATCACAAAGCTTTACTTTTTTTTTTTAAGCTTTACCTTTGACCCCTACAGAAAAGACCTATGAGAAAAGTGTGTTCATGTAACTTCATCTAACACTTAGCATGTGTGGAATGCTGGTATACTCATTTTACAGATAAGGAAACAATGTCAGAGACGCAAGGAGGCGTGCCCAAGGCCACAATCAGCAGCAGAGATGGGACTGAAAATGCTAACCAAGATCCCAAGAAGAGTATACTTACTCCTCTCCCAGTTTCCTGGAGCCTGGGGAGGGTGTAAGTAAAACAGCTAGTCAGAGCCAAGACCAAGGATAAAAAAGTGAAATTCAAAGCACAGCCCCAGGGCAGTTTAGCCAAAGATTTGAAAAGAGAAGCCAGCTCTGCAGAACAGGCCCAGGCCTGAAGCCCTGGCATTCATGGGGCACATGACATGGAACCCCACTCCTGCTGCCTCTCTCTTCCTCTTTCTCTCTCTGATCCATGTGCTCTCTCCTCTAGTCTCCATCTTCATCTGAGGCTACAACACCTCATGCCACACCATCTGAAAACATTCCCTTCTCAGTAACGTTTAAAGGGTCTTCCTTCAAGTAGCAAGGAATGAACCGAATGACCCCAAGAGTCAACTGAAATCAGTCAACTGGGACAACAGAATTCTACCTCAGAATCACGGCTGCCAGCAAAGTGTCAGAGTCTGCCTCCATTTTTGTTCTACCCTTTCTGAACTGGTCAGTGTCCTGGAACCCAGGCATTAGGAGCTGGGATGACATTCAAAGCCCCACTCCCAGCCTGCAGGGTACAGAGTTTGAGCCTAGGCCATCAGAGTAGGCAGATTAGAGAGATAAGACTAGTTGGAACATCAAATCCCAGGGCACATTAAAGACCTGTGAACCTTAGCTTCCTCACTTACAGATTAGGGACACTGACAGGGACCTTGTTTGGTTATACAGGGGATTAAAGAAGGTATATAAAGTACTCAGCATACTCCCAGACACATAGGAAGACCCCAATGCTTACAATTTCAGACTGGGCTCCAAAACACATCAAATAAGAAAAGGGAAACCAGACAGGACAGAATTCCCATAGAGAAAGGGCTTCCTCTCCCAAAAGGAAGAAAATTCACATCTGAGAAATTCCCTTCCTGGCACTGTCACCCTCAGAGTCAGGGAAACAAGGAAAATGAGTGGTCAGAAAAGGAACAAACAAAAATAGGGGTGCAATGTTTGCCTATCCTTCTGCCTGTGGGAGGAGCACGCCTGCTTGGCTGCAAGGAGCAAGGGGCCCCTTGGCTGGCACCGGGCTACGTTTATAGAGCTCACTATGAAAGGACCGAACAGCCCCAGCATCCCGCTCCCACATGCCATAGGCACCAACACACTCACCTTCACTTTGGTGGCCACAGTGTCAATCTGAGTGGAGTGGAACCACAGGTTCTGGCCCTTGTAGTTGGGAGTGAGGTCTAGGATGACCCGGATGCCTAGAACAATGGAGGGGGAGGCAGTTGATAGAAAGACTCTGGGGGGAGGGGAAAGGAGGAAATCAACAAATATAAGTCGGCAGAGTATTTCCTACTTATTGGTACAAAAGCTTAGATTTGAACCCTGGCAAAACTCATTCCATTGAAACAGAGATATGAGCAAGTGGCAGGGCGGGAGGCGGGGGGAGGGTAGTGTAACAGAGAAGGCTGAGCTTATGAGGCCCTGGGCCCCTCACCCCCAAGGCAAACCCTGTTCAATGTAAGAAAAGATTTTACTTGGATTTTTTTTCAAAAGGATCCACTCTTTTACAAGTTTTAAAACCACTGATTTGGCAAAAACCTACATTTTGCAAATAAGGGCACTGAAGCCCAGAAGTTAAATAACTGCACATCCAAATATAGAGAGTCTCTGAACCACGTGACAAGTCCATTTTAGGCTGAAGCCTAACAAACCTCCCCTGTACCTGCCTTAGGAAAACTCTGAGCCACTCAGCAATAAACCAGACAATAAAGCTATCCGGCCTTTCCTCTGGCCAGAAGGCCAAGCCCTTCCTAGCTGCTTCCTTGCGAGCTCTAGGACACCCACTCTTTTTCTTGGCCGATTGCAGGAGACTGTCAAAATCTTCCTTGGAGCCAAAAGTGGGGGCGATCTGTTCCAAGTTGGTCCCTGTGAGGTCATCCTTCTGGTTCTGGTGAATTGGGCCCAACACAAAACCTTTTATCTTCAGGGTGTTCAAGTAATCAAGCCGCCCCTTCAGGCCTGAAATGGAGAAGCAGAGTTTAAAGTGACGCCTCCCTGAGGCCCCTGATCGCCCCTATTCTCCCCGAGACGAAGTGGGGGGGGGCGGTTTGGCTGGATCACGAGAGAAGCTGTTGTAAGGAGACTAGCACATTGCTTCAGAAACCTGCAGCGATAGGCTACTGGCGCCGGGAGGGGGAAGGGAGGATGCTGAGTCAGCCACCCTCAGGAAAGAGGGAGTGGGGGGCGGTTTCCTTCGAAGAAAGGAGGGGCTACGTCCCAGGGGGCGGCCACCAGTACCAGGAAGGGTGGAGAACCACCTGGGTCAATCTGGGCACAGGCGTCGAAGCCGGTGACCAGTTAAACCAGGGGAACGCGGGGTGGGGGTGGGGGTGGGGGTGGGGGAGCCCCGGACTCACCCACTAGGTCACCTGCGTCGCGGCCCTGGAAGGCCTGAAGGTCGCCAATGCGGTAGAGGGCGCCCTTGTGCCACCAGCTCATTGCGGGCAGTTCGCGGCAGCGCGGCGCCCGAACGATGATGACCACGGCGCCCGCCAGCATGCCCAGCCAGCCGAGCCAGAAGAGCAGCAGCAGCGCCCAGCGGGTGCGTACCCAGCCGGGCCTGCCTGCCACCTTCAGCAGCTCCTCTTTAGACAGGCCTGTGAACTTGGCCGCGGTCGCCGCGTCCGCCTCGTCGTCGGCCACCTTGATCTTCACCAGACCATTCTTCTCGGTGCCGCCCGCCACGGCCACGGCCACAGCCGCCCCCGACGCCGCGTTCATCGGCTGCTTCTCGGGTTCCAGCTCGTTCAGCTCCACTTCCTTCATGTCAACCTCGGCGTCCTGGCTCATGGTGCCTGCGAAACCGGCAACACGACGCAGCCTGCGGTCAGCTGGTGGCTGGATAGCTGCCCGGACCTCCCGGCCCCAGAACAGTCTCCCAGGTTTCCGTGACTCCGCTCAGCTTCCGCGACCGCGTCTGCGGCCGGGCGGGCGCGGTCTCTGGGACTGGGCACGGGAGCCCCGCCCCGGCCCGCCCCTTAAAGTGGAACATCCTGGATTGCTCTTCCAGGGACTGAAAGGGTGGGCGGCGGCCGAGGGAGTAATATTGGGAACTCGCTTCCGACGGCCTTGTGGTCCAATTCCTAACCTCGAACAGTCTAGCCCTAAGGTTCGGACACAAAGAAGGCTGAGCACGGAGCCACCTTTAGGTGGGCGGGGTCTGTGCTTTGTCCTGCCTCAGGTCCCCGCTGGTCCCTCGCGCTGCCGGAAAGTGGGCTAAAGGGGATATCCAGCACTGCGGGGGGGTCCCGAGGCCCTTCTTTGCCCACTCCGAAGGTTTGTGACTTCCCTGGACACCACCCCCCATTTGCCCCTGGCCCAGGGCTCAGGCCACCGCCTGGTCTTCCCAACTTCGCATGGCCACTTGTACTCTCAGAGCCAATCAAACTCAACTCAGCCCTTTCCCCCACCAGACCTTGTCTTCTCAGGCCTCTGGGACTTGGCGCTAGACCTCCGATTCCCCGCAGGGCTACTCCCACTCTTTCAAGATATCTTGAATTTAGCTCAATTAATTCATCACGCGGCAACAATTTACTGAGTGCCCACTACAGTACTGTGCTTTATTAACTTTAGTGAATTAACCCTAATCTAGCCTTCCCCATGATATTTTATGATAAATCTGTTTGGACAGGACAGTTGCTGACACTCCCCATCTTACCCTACCCCACCCCCACTTTCTGGCCCCAGGATGTCGGGCAGCTAGGAATCGGACATCCAAAAGAGATGGATGGACAGCCTCGGGGCTGACAACATTCTGGGGCTGGGCCTCAGTTAGAGGCACCCACCTTTTCCTTACACCAGATCAGAAGATTGCCATGGCCAGAATCTTCCCCTCCTTGCAGGGCCTCCCACACATTAGCCCAATCTCCCCACGGTGCCATGGTTCCCTTACCTCCCTTACCCCTTCACTGTGCTAGGCCTTGGAGGCAGCTGGTACTGCAGAGGCCTTGAAAACCACCCAACTTCTCCCCACAGAGGTCCTTGGATTGAGAATGAGACAATTCACAGCAGGGACTGACGGACATCAACACCATGAGGTGCCAACACTCTCAGGAACTTCTTGTTCCTGAGCACTGCCAGCTGGGTTATTTTCAGAGAGGCGCTGAAGGAAATAAGTTCTTTCTCCCTCTCCCACCTGGGCTGGAAGCCAAGATAGCTGTGTATTCGGAAGAAAGCAGAAGCCAAGATCTGAAGAAATAGAAAAGGTACCAAAGGAGAGCCAAGAGAGTGAAAAGGCTCATCCCGTGCCATTCCCCTTCCTTCTTCGTACCGGAGCCCATCCCCATCCCTCACCCCAGGCAAGCGGGTAGAGGTTGGAGTTCAGACCTGTGCTCAATGATGATAAGAAGTCCAGGGTGCCCTGGGCATTCCAGTAAGTGCCAACCAGGGGCTGTGAACAGACTTTATCACCAGCATGAAAGCTCAAAGTTAAGAACTGTGGGGTCAGACACTCTCCTTGAGATAGTCCAACATAACACCCCCATACATACACAGTATCTTACTCACAGCCCCCCATGGCTCCAGAAAGATGAAACAAATCCCTCCTGCATGCGGTAAATAAGCTAACAACTTACCTTCCCAAGTTTATCACCCACAACACCTGCCACAGGGACCACCCTCCAGCAACATCAGCCTTCAAACACCTGTTAGTCCCACAACACACCCAGCTTTGTCAGGCCTCTGCATCTTTGTACATGCCATTCCCTCTGTGTTCTGCCCTTCCTGTTCTGCCACCCTGCCTCATAAGCTCCAATTCCTTCCAGACCTAGCTCAAATGATAGCTTTTCTCAACTCCCCCGAAAGGATTACTTTCCATCCACTGTGCACCTATCTCTTCTACAATTCACGTCTCATTTGTTCATTACATTTCCTTGTCTGAGTGTCGGCACTTCAAGACAAGTGGCAGGGGCCTTGTGCTATTTGTTGATGGACGTGCCTGCTCAGGGGTAGCACATAGTAGGCACTTTGTAAGTGTTTGGTAAACGAGTGGATGAACTATTATCAATCAAACCCAAATTGCTCCCTTCTTAGAAATAATTCAACAGAAGTAGCATGTATTTGAAAAGAAATGTGCACCTTAGTGTTCATAGCAGCATTATTTACAATTGCAAAGATATGGAAGCAACCTAA
Source organism: Monodon monoceros (assembly GCF_005190385.1). Lineage (NCBI taxonomy): Eukaryota > Metazoa > Chordata > Mammalia > Artiodactyla > Monodontidae > Monodon > Monodon monoceros. The sequence continues at coordinate 98,683,618 of NW_021703784.1, read as the reverse complement.
GTGTCATCAACAGATAAATGGATAAAGAAGATGTGATATATACATATATACACACATATACATATATACACACATAATGGAATACTACTCAGCCATAAGAAAGAAGGAAATTTTGCCATTTGCAGCAACGTGGAAGGAACTTGGAGGGCATTATGCTACGTGAAATAAGTCAGAAAAAGAAAAATACTGTATGATATCACTTATATGTGGAATCTAAAATATACAACAAACTAGTAAATATTATACAACAAAAAAGAAGCAGACTCACAGATAGAGAAAACAAACGTGGTTACCAGTGGTGGGGAGGGGCAATATAGGGGTGAGGGAGCAGGAGATACAAACTACTGGGTATAAGATAGGCTCCAGGATGTACTATACGACATGGGGAATATAGCCAATATTTTGTAATAGCTGAAATGGAAAGTAACCTTTAAAATTGTATTAAAAATTTTTAATTAAAAAAATAAAATGCAGGGCTTCCCTGGTGGCGCAGTGGTTGAGTCCGCCTGCCGATGCAGAGGACGTGGGTTCGTGCCCCGGTCCGGGAAGATCCCACATGCCGCGGAGCGGCTGGGCCCGTGAGCCATGGCCGCTGAGCCAGGGTGTCCGGAGCCTGTGCTCTGCAACGGGAGAGGCCACAACAGTGAGAGGCCCGAGTCCCGCAAAATAAATAAATAAATAAACAGATAGATAATAAAATGCAAAAACAAAAGTAGCATGTGAAGGTAAAGGGATAAAAGTGAAAAGGAATTTAAACAACACTGTATGGTATCAAGATGAAGCTGTTTATGTAGGAAAACAAACCAAAACTTGTAACTGTTCAACCAAATAAAACAAAGAATAAATCTGGGTGAAGGAGAGGACAGAAAAGCAACAGGGCAAGACTGCAGAGAAGAGGACTGAAGGTGACTCGAGATCCTCAGATCCTACAGTGCATGTTGCTAAATATAAAACTTAGTATTTACTGTAGAATTCAAAGTATATAATGTGTTCAAGAAGAATTTAGCCTTCAAGAAAAGGCTAGGACAAAGCAAAGAAAAAAGCAGTTCAAGAGTCCAGAGGCCAATAAGGACAAATAATGAGGCCACAAGCCTTCAGGACTTTACACTCACTCAGAAGATGGGGGTGGGGCCCTTAAGTTCAGAGGACCAAGTGCACAGAGAAAGTTCCTTTCTAATCCCCTGTTGAAAAAATTCATGTCACCTGTTTCCCAACAAGTGAGGATTACTTGATCTTAGCCAAAAGATATGGAAGTTTTTTCCCCTCAGTGCGTAAAAAAAAGAATTCCAAAGACAGAGCAAAGATGGGAGGATAGTTAGAAACTTAGGAGACTGTCCAACAGACACGGCAACGCTGCCAAAGCTGAAGGCATAATTCCAAAACACCCAGATAAAAAGCATTCAGGCTCTGCCTCTAAACTACCCATCAGCCTTGAGTTTAGCCATTTGAAAAATGGATGACGGCTGAAGTTAAGGAACCAAGCATTCGGAAGCCAAAGTGCAGCTGAGATGAAAGCAGAGAAGGAGGCTGACCCCAACCAAAGGGGCCCACTTGGCAGCTGTTATTAGAAGAAGCGATGTTGAAATATTACTTTACTACAAATCCTGCAGAAGGGGCACTGGCTGCTGAAGAGAACTGTCAGAGCTGTCTCAGTGAAGGGTGAGGAACGTGAGGGGGGATAAAAGCCAGAAAGAGTAAAGGAAACGCCAACCAAAGCCTTCTCTTAGAAGAAGAGAAATGAAAACATCTGAAAAGTATCTCATACTCACAATGGACAAATGAACAACACTGCAGCAAGCCATTCTCTCTAATGCAAACAAGTATTAAAAGAGAAACACCAGAGATACAGCAGATCAAGTTATGGAAGAGTTAGAGAAGTACTTTTAACATATTACCCTTGGATAGATGACATCATATATTCAATTGATCAGGACTTCCCTGATCAGTTTCTTAACCACTGGTGGCGCAGTGGTTAAGAATCTGCCTGACAATGCAGGGGACATGGGTTCCAGCCGTGGTCCAGGAAGATTCCACATGCCGTGGAGCAACTAAGCCCGGCACCACAACTACTGAGCCTGCGCTCTAGAGCCCACGAGCCACGACTACTGAAGCCCGTGCTCCTAGAGCCCGTGCTCCGCAACGAGAAGCCACCACAATGAGAAGCCTGTGCACCGCAACAAAGAGTAGCCCCCGCAACTAGAGAAAGCCCACACGCAGCAACAAAGATGCAACGCAGCCAAAAAACAAACAAAAAAACAAACTCAACTTAAAAAAAAATAAATCTCAACTTTAAAAACAAAAGATATTCAACTGATCAGAGACAGAATACTGATCTCATCAAAAGGCTAATTGGTGATAAGAGATTAAATGATTCCTTAAATGATCACCAAAGTACTCCAACGTCAGCTCCTTCTGCAGTTCTAGTCACACAATACTGGTGGGTATTGTCATCTTCCCCATCTCCACTGCTCCTCAAAACTTTCTATCATCACATTCTTTGGAAGAAAGTCACTAAGTGTAGCCACACTCAAGAGGTATGAGGTTAAGCTCTGCCTCCCAGAGCTGGGAGTATCTTCATAAATTATTTGGGATTTTTCTGTATGGAAGATTTGTCTCTTTTCCCTTATTTATTTATTTATCTATTCATTTATTTACATCAGTATAAGTCAACATATGTATGTATTCTTGGATACTTATTTTATACTTTGGGTTAGAATCCAACACTATATTGCTTTGCTGCTCAAATTATTCCAGCTTTGGCCACTGTGAGCTCTTTCAGTCTGGCCACTGTGTCCTTTTAATACATTCCCCCCCCCCTTTTTGTAACACTACTTGCTTTCTGGCACTGCAAGATGCTCCAGGTTCATCTTGTATATTCTCTAGGGCCCCAGCCCTAGAATCAGCCATTTCTCCAAGGAGCCCTGGTCCCTTTTATTGGAGAATGGTATTAGAAATCAAGATATGGGCACTCAGGTGTCTTTTTTTTTTTTTTTTAATAAATTTATTTGTTTATTGGCTGTGTTGGGTCTTCGTTGCTGCACACGGGCTTTCTCTAGTTGCGGTGAGCAGGGGCTACTTTTTGTTGCGGTGCGCGGGCTTCTCATTGGGTGGCTTCTCCTATTGCAGAGCACAGGCTCTAGGCACGCGGGCTTCAGTAGTTGTGAAACGTGGGCTCAGTAGTTGTGGCTCGCGGTCTCCAGAGCGCAGGTTCAGTAGCTGTGTTGCCCGGGCTTAGTTGCTCCGCAGCATGTGGGATGTTCCGGGACCAGGGCTCAAACCGTATCCCCTGCATTGCAGGCAGATTCTTAACCACTGCGCCACCACGGAAGTCCCTCAGGTGTCCTTTGATGAACAAAAGTTATCCATCAAAAATATATCAGTCTCGGTAATCCGCCTGCCAATGCAGGGGACACGGGTTCGAGCCCTGGTCCCAGAAGATCCCACATGCCACGAAGCAGCTAAGCTTGTGCGCCACAACTACTGAGCCTGTACTCTAGAGCCTGCGAGCCACAACTGCTGAGCCCACAAGACACAACTACCAAAGCCCACACACCTAGAGCCTGTGCTCCACAACAAGAGAGGCCACTACAATGAGAAGCCCCTGCACCGCAACGAAGAGTAGCCCCCACTCACCGCAACCAGAGAAAGCCCATGTGTAGCAACGAAGACCCAACACAGCCAAAAATAAATCAATAAAATAAAATAAATTTTAAAAATATATATGTATCAGTCTCGGGACTTCCCTGGTGATCCAGTGGTTAAGACTCCACATTCCCAATGCAAGGGGCCCAGGTTCGATCCCTGCTCAGTGAACTAGATCCTGCGTGCCACAACTAAAGATCCTGCATGCTGCAACTAAAGATCCCGCATGCCACAACTAGAAGATCCCACATGCCACAACTAAAGATCCCACATGCCGCAACTAAAGATCCCACATGCCGCAACTAAAAGATCCCACATGCCACAACTAAGACCCGGAGCAGCCAAATAAATAAATAAATAAAATATTAAAAAAGCAAATAAATAAAGGGCCTGTATTATTTAATACATATATGTATATATTAAATATATATATCAGTTATATATTTATATATTATTAAATATATACATGTATATCAGTCTTGGGAATTCCCTGGCAGTCCAGTGGTTAGGACTCTGCACTTTCACTGCTGACGGCGTGAGTGCGATCCCTAGTCAAGGAACTAAGACCCCACAAGATATGCAGCGCAGCCAAAAAAAATTTTTTTCTTTAAATAAATAAATATATATATATATATCAGTCTTTTCTTGTATACTCTGGTTTTGGGGGTGTTTAGTGTCCTTTTTTTTTTTCAACATCTTTATTGGAGTAAATTGCTTTACATTGTTGTGTTAGTTTCTGCTGTATAACCAAGTGAATCAGCTATAAGTATACTTATATCCCCATATCCCCATATCCCCTCCCTCTTGCATCTCCCTCCCACCCTCCCTACCCCACCCCTCTAGGTGGTCACAAAGCACCGAGCTGATCTCCCTGTGCTATGCGGCTGCTTCCCACTAGCTATATTACATTTGGTAGTGTATATATATCAATGCCACACTCTCACTTCATCCCAGCTTGCCCCCTCCCCTTGTTCTTAAGTCCATTCTCTACATCTGCGTCTTTATTCCTGTCTTCCCCCTAGGTTCTTCAGAATCTTTTTTTTTTTTTTTAGATTCCATATATATGTGTTAGCATATGGTATTTGTTTTTCTCTTTCTGACTTACTTCACTCTGTATGACAGACTCTAGGTCCAGCCACCTCACTACAAATAACTCAATTTCGTTTCTTTTTATGGCTGAGTAATATTCTAATATATTGTATATATGTGCCACATCTTCTTTATCCATTCATCTGTCGATGGACTTTAATGTCCTATTTTTTAAATCTTTCCTTACTTCAAGGCCTGAAAGATACTCATCTATATTTTCTACACAAAAAAAGGAAGGTTTTATTTTTGACATTGCAATCCTTAATCAATCTTTAGTTTATGTTTACTTATGGCATAAGGTAGAGAGCCTATCTCATTTTTTTCCCACATGGGTAACTGTAACACAATTAAAATACATATATATATTCGGTCTTTGTCCCTAGTTCCTGACAGAGAGCTCCTAAATCCCTCAGAATCTCGTGGGTGATAGGAATGTCTTTTGTTTTAATGAGGCCACTCTTGGTGGACTTCTAGAAAGCTTGAAGATGGGGGCTGATTATCAGAAAGTCATGATTGGAAGGTTGGAACTTTCAGTCCCACCCCCCAACCTCTGGGAAGGGGAAAGGGGCTAGAGACTGGGTTAATCACCAATGGCAATGATTTAATCACTCATACCTACATAATGAAACCTCCATTAAAAACCCCTAAATGATAGGGTTCACAGTTTCCGAGTTGCTGAACACATCAGGGTGCGGGTGAGGTGGCACAAACACCTCCCACTCCTTGCCCTATGCATTCTTCCATTTGGCTGTTCCTGAGTTGTATCCTTTATAATAAACTGGTAATAGTAAAACGCTGTACATGTCCTCAGTCCCTCAAGAACCCCATTTATTCTCAAATCTACTAAAGGACCCCCAAATCTTTGTTCATCTTTAGTTAGTTCTATATTTCTACTTATTCAAAATTAATCTTATCTTGCCATTCCCACAATCCCCTATAGCCTCTCCTCCTCAATCCCCCTGCTCAATATCACAGTTCAGTGAGTGACACTGGCATTCTTCCAGTTTTCTAGGCCAGAAGCACTTGGGCAATTTTCTTAGCTCTTACATCTCCCTATCTTCCTTGTCCAGCTAGATGCTGGTATAAACTCTGTAGCCTGGTTAATATAATTACAGTATCTCCACTTAAAGAAAAACAGAAACTTCTCCTGCCTGCTATCACACAGTTCTCTAAACAAGTTGGAAATGGTTCCAAGTCTTCATCCAGACTTAAAATGTGCCAGTTCTTTTTTTTTTTTTTTTTTTTTGCGGTACGCGGGCCTTTCATTGTTGTGGCCTCTCCCGTTGCGGAGCACAGGCTCCGGACGCGCAGGCTCAGCGGCCATGGCTCACGGGCCCAGCAGCTCCGCGGCATGTGGGATCTTCCCGGACTGGGGCACGAACCCGTGTCCCCTGCATCAGCAGGCGGACTCTCAACCACTGCGCCACCAGGGAAGCCCCAAAATGTGCCAGTTCTTGATCCTGCATTCAGTATTTCAAATCCTGTCTTATAAATGTATTTATACAAATAAATATATTTGTATTTAATATAAGACAATGTATTAATATATTTGCATAAGCAAACGTATTAATAAACGAAGCTCTCAAGCACTTTTGATTTTCACAGGCATTCAAAATGGCTAAATGTTACCAGAGCTTTCCAAAAATACAATCCTAAAGACACATAATGAGACGTTGGGATCTTAGATTTCAATATGCACTTCCTGAACATAAACTCTTCCTTCATTCCCTCAAGGCAAGTGACTCGGTATTTGAATAGCTCCACCCACATCTGCCCCTGCTCCTATCTGTGCTCCCTTTTGGGTCAATTATAGGAAAAATTCTCTTAGGGCTCCATGCAGGGAAATAGATGCTTGACTACATTTTTCAAAAAAAATTTTATATTCAGTAAGGTGAAAAGGGGGTATATAGTGTTGAGAAGTAGACATTTAGGGACAAGTATGGAATATAATAGAAACCTGAATTTGAAATAACCACTCACTCTGGACCTAAAGTGGTTAATTTCAACAACTCTCTGTAAAATAATTTGGACTACAGATAAACTAAAGACAAATTAAAAAAAAAAAAGTAAAATACATCACTAAGAAGGGAAACCCTTTTCTATTTCAAAATAGAAACTGTTACACTAATGAAATGCTAACTAGAATGTAACCAATCTGAGAAAGGAAATAAACTTTTTCCTTACAGTCAGTGATTACCACAGCCTGATTTTCACAGCTTCTTTTGAACCATTATAAGTCCCCAATAACACATGTTCCCAGAGGTGCTGCAATACCAGGCTGTAATACTGCGATATAAGAAAATATGTATTTGGGACTTCCCGGGTGGTCCAGTGGTTATGACTCCGCACTTCCCCTGCAGGGAGCACGGGTTCAATCCCCTAGTCAGGGAACTAAGAACCCACATGCGGTGCAGCCAACAGAAGGAAGGAAGGAATTTGGTCTTCATTCCTCTTTCCTGGAACAAGAGCTTCTAAAACCTTTGGAATCTCTAGAGTAAAGAGTGTCATTTTGTATGTTAACAAGGTGACCTGGGTGGGGGTGGGTGCGTTCCAGGATGAAGACTTGTTGCCAGAAGAACCTGAGTAATTAGGAGTTTGGAACTTTCAGCGCCACCCCTCGGCCTCCAGAGGGGAGAGGACCTGAAGGCTGAGTAATCACCAACGGCCAGTGATCATGCCTATACAATGGAAACTCCACACAAATCCTAATCAACAGGGCTTGGAGAGCTTCCAGGCTGATGAACACATCCATTTGCCAAGCAGATGTCACACCTCAAGTCCACAGGGTCATAAGACTCTGCGCTTGGAACCTCACCCTATGTACCTCTTCATCTGGCTGTTCATTTGTATCCTTTATAATATCCTTTATAATGAACTGATAATAGTATGTAAAGTATTTCCCTGAGTTCTATGAGCTGTTATAGCAAATTCAAACCTGAGGAGGGGGTTGTGGGAACCCCTAATCTTTAGCCAACTCAGAAGTGTGGGTAACTTGCAGATCCACTACTTGACATTGTTGTGTGAAGTGGGGAACAGTCTGTGAGACTGAGCCCTTACTTAACCTGTGGGGTCTGTGCAACCCCAGGTAGTTTTAGAACTGAATGAAATTGTAGGACATCCAGTTGGTGTCCCCACAGCATTGGAGAATTGCTTGGTGGAAAAACCCACACATTAAGTGTCAGAAGTACTCTGTGCAGAAAACATCATGGTAGTTAGCAGTAAACAGGCCATTAAAGCAGATTCTTCTCACAGACCCTCGCACTCAAATCTGGAAATGTTATTTAAGGAAGCTTTTTTCTTAGTCATTTCACTCAACAGAAAAGGTACAAAATATCTACGGAAATGTAGACATTTAGAGAGATATTTTTAAATAGCAGAAATCTAGATTCTGGTTATCACACTTCCATGAAAAGAGTAAATGATCTCAAACAAAAATTTGTACTATTGCGCTTCCCTGGTGGCGCAGTGGTTGAGAGTCCGCCTGCCGATGCAAGGGACGCGGGTTCGTGCCCCGGCCCGGGAAGATCCCACATGCCGCGGAGCTGCTGGGCCTGTGAGCCATGGCCGCTGAGCCTGCGCTTCCGGAGCCTGTGCTCCGCAGCGGGAGAGGCCACAACGGTGAGAGGCCCGCGTACCGCAAAAAAAAAAAAAAAAAAAAAAGAAAAAAATTTGTACTATTAAAGGTGCTGACCAGAGAGAAAATTAAAACTCAAAAGTCTAAGAAAAATGGATCTTATAGCAAGTTTGGAAAGGGAAATCCTTTTTCATCCTCAAATTAGAAAGCAGCATTAGAATTGAGTTACCATACAGCAAGTTCCTTTTTTTTTTTTTTTTTTTTTTTTAACACTAAAGAGGCTTTTAATTATGTAGCGTTATCTCTAAGTACAAAGACTTTCCCAATCACGTCACTTAGAGATCATTTTCTCCACTGCTCTGTTTGGCCGCCAGTCTCTTGTCTCTCTCCTCAGCAATGGTAAGGCGGACACCCTTTCCACGAGGAAGAGAGAGATCTATGGTTTGTTGCCTTTGCCAATAACGAAAATGTTGGAGAGCCGGGTGGCAAAGCTATTGCCGTTGGCATCTTTCACATCAACTACATCAAAAGCACCAGGATGTCTCTCCCGGTTAGTGATCACACCAATTCTTCCCAGGTTAGCACCTCCAGTCACCATGCACAGGTTACCAGTGTCAAATCTGATGAAATCAGTAATCTTGCCAGTCTCCAAATCAATCTGAATGGTGTCATTCACCTTGATGAGGGGATCAGGGTAGCGGATGGTGCGAGCATCATGGGTCACCAGATGAGGGATTCCTTTTGTCCCCATAAAGACCTTTCTCACTTTGCATAACTTATACTTGGTCTCCTCAGGTGTAATACGATGAACAGCAAAGCGACCCTTGGTGTCATAGATCAGACGAAAATTCTCTCCAGTCTTGTCAATGCTGATGATATCCATAAAACCAACAGGGTAGGTTATATCAGTGCGGACCTTGCCATCAATCTTGATGAAACGCTGCATGCAGATCTTCTTTACTTCATCTCCTGTTAGGGCATATTTAAGTCTGTTCCTTAGGAAAATAATTAGGGGGAGACATTCCCTCAGCTTGTGGGGACTGGTAGATGGACGAGGAGCAAACATACCAGTCAGTTTATCCAGCATCCAATGCTTTGGAGCTGCTACGCGCTTCAGGTGCTTTTTGGGACCATGAGCCATGGCTGCGCTAGGCACGGAAAGAGTGAGCAAGTTTCTTTAAAATAGTAATATCAATAATTTACAAAACACTTGTATAGGTAACTAAAATTTGATTTGGGGAATAAAACTGATACCTAAATGTTTTTCTTACTTATAGAAAATAAAATTCTGTATAGAAAAATCAAACTGAATCTAGACAAATTATTAGAATAAGAGTTCAATAAAATACTAGACATAAAATAATATACAAAAACAATTCTGTTCTGTACACCAGTAGCAAACAACTAGAAAATGTCTTTTTTTTTTAAGTTGCCATATACACTAGCAATGAAAACTAAGAGCTAAGATAAAATCTAACAGTAAATAGATAACTTCTTTATGAAGGAAAAGATAATATCCTACAGAAACTCATTCACACAAAAAACACTGAGTACCTAGTATGTGCCAGGCACTTTTCTATGAGTTGGGGTGGTAGCGAGGAAAGAGACCCTGCTTTCATGAAGCTTAATTCCACTGAGTGAAAGAAAGACAATTTAAAAATACTCAACCATACATAGTATGTCAAATGATTACAAGTGCCTTGAAAAGATAGAGGAGGGTGAGAAGGAGACTACTTTATTCAAGGAAATCATCTCTGATGAGGTGACATTTGAGCAAAGACCCAAGGAGGTAAACGAACAAGGGAGCTTTCTAAAAGAAAGTTTTCTAGGTGAGGGAATAGCAAGTGTAAAGACCAAAAGGAGAAATGTCACATATTCATGAATAGAAAGATTTGATGTCATAAAGAAATTAATGCTCCCTGATGGAATAAATTAAGTCAAGATAAGAAAAATTTAACATAAAGTTTTCCTCTGCAGTTTGAGCCACTACCCTGCCCTTTCAGTGTGCATTGTGCATCTGCATTATGCGTTAACTAGATCCCCTTAGAACACACAGCAATGCCTCCTTGCAAAAAGAAACAACAAACAAACAAACAAAGCAATTTCCTCCTGGCAGCAGGAAGGTAACTCCTCAGAAGATAACATTCCTTTCTCAATCCTGTAAGGGGTCACAATAACTCACAACTCTGCCTTGTTGGACTATGTTACTTTGATGTATGACCCTTTGTCTCAAAAACTTATAAAACTGTGCTTTGATCTCTAACAGAGGAATAGTCCTCAGAGCTTTCTGAAAGACTGTCTCCTGGGTTATAATCCTCAGGTTGGCTTAAATAAAATTTTCCAGTTCTTTCTTAGATTGACTCTTGGTTAATTTTTTCATTGACATCCCCGAACAATCTGTCTATCCACTGCAATTCCAATACAAATCTGAATATCTGTTCTTGGGAACTTTATGATTCTATAACACGTGTAAGAGAAAAGGGCCAAAAACAGTAAAGATATTTTTTTTAAAAAGTAATATTTTTGAAGACAAATCCTACCATATACCAAGCATGTTATATTCTTAAGTAACAATAATAGCATGCTAAAGTAATAATAATAGCATGCTATAGCCACAGGGATGGACAAACGGACCAATAGAACAAAATATGAAATCTAAAAGAAACTCATGCATATTTGAAACCTTAATATATGCAGCGATAATATTACAACCACTGGAGGAAGGAATAGCTATTCACCAAATGGTGCTGAAAAAAATAAAATTAGGTCACTATTTAAAAGTAAACACAATAATATATTCCAAGTGATTAAAAGACCTAAGTATGAAAAGCAAATATTTAAAATTTTTAGAAAAAAAATTAGAATATCTTTCTGACTTCAAGGTAAGGAAGGAGTTCTTAAACAAGACACAAAAGCACAAAACATTAAGAAAAGAACTGATAAATTCTGCAAGAAAAATCTGTGCATCACGAGACCATAACAAACTGAAAATACAAGCCACAAACGGGAGAAGACATAGTATCTGAAACTAATAAAACAACAGAGTCTTGCATGAAACATATAAATCACTGAAAACCAGTAAGGAAAAGGCCAACAACCTGGTAGAAAAAAAAAAAATTTACAGACTACGAACAGTCATTTCACAAAATTGGATACACAAAAGAATGGCCAGTGAACTCTTGACACATTACATAACCTTAGTAGTAACCAAGAAAATGCAAATTAAAATCACAACAAAATATAATTTTATGTCCATCAGATTGGCAATATTAAAACATCTGACTGAACCAAGTGATGACAAGAACATGAAATTGCATAAGTGACAACATTAACTGGTACAATCTCTCTAGGTGAGCAATTTGCAAAAGCCTGTAGAATTGAAAATACTCATAGCTATTACCCAGAAATGTCATTCCTGGATTCATAACCCAGAGAAACTCTCATCCACTTGCACAAAGCAATATACAAAGGATTTCACTGCAGCACTGGTTAAGTAGTAAAAACTTGGAAATCTTAAAAAGGGTTTATCACTAGGGGACAAAATAATTTGTAGAAAACGTCTAACTAGAGTACTATAGCTAAATCTTAAAGAGCTAGGGCACAAAAAGACAGAAAAAATGCATCAAAACTATAATGTTAAAGAAAAAGGGGAAATAGCAGGTTTCACCTTAAAATTTTTTTCCAAAAACTAAATGATACACAGAACACCAGTAGTCTGCATTTTCTTTTTAATAAATTTATTTATTTATTTATTTATTTTTGGCTGTGTTGGGTCTTCGTTGCTGTGCGGCCTTTCTCTAGCTGTGGCAAGAGGGGGCTACTTTTTGTTGCAGTGCGTGGGCTTCACAATGCGTGGGCTTCTCATTGTGGTGCCTTCTCTTGTTGCGAGGCACGGGTCTCTAGGCGTGTGGGTTTCAGCAGTTGTTGCACACAGGCTCGGTAGTTGTGGCTCACGGGCTCTAGAGCGCAGGCTCAGAGTTGCGGTGCACGGGCTTAGTTGCTCTGTGGATTTGGGATCTTCCTGGACCAGGGCTCAAACCCGTGTCCCTTGCACTGGCAGGCAGATTCTTAACCACTGTGCCACCAGGGAAGTCCAACAGTCTGCACTTTAATTGACATCTATCCCAAAAGGGAGAACCACACCATTCATGGAGGAACTGAGACATCAGACTGATTTGTGGAATGGATGGAGCAAGCCTCTGGTTCATCTCCCTGTTCCAAAATTCCACTTAATAAAGTATCCTTAGGGCTTCCCTGGTGGTGTATTGGTTAAGAATCTGCCTGCCAACACAGGGGACACGGGTTCGAGCCCTGGTTTGGGAAGATCCCACATGCCACAGAGCAACTAAGCCCATGTGCCATAACTACTGAGCCTGCGCTCTAGAGCCCACGAGCCACAACTACTGAAGCCCGGGCGCCTAGAGCCCGTGCTCCACAACAAAAGAAGACACTGCAATGAGGAGCCCACGCACCGCAATGAAGAGTAGCCCTCGCTCACCGCAACTAGAGAAAGCCCGCGCACAGCAACGAACACCCAACCTAGCCAAAAATAAAATAAATATAATAAATTATTTTTTTAATAAAATAAAATAAAGTATCCTCAGGTAGAGGATTTATGAGATGTTAAATGATAAGAACAGATACTAACCTTGATCTTGGGCCCAAAACCAAAGAAACAACCTATAATTAAGATTCCCTAACCAACAAGGACCTACTGTATAGCACAGGGAACTATATTCAATATTTCGTAATAACCTATAAGGGAAAAAATCTGAAAAGAATGTATCTATGCATATGTGTGTGTGTGTGATATGTGTGTGTGTGTGTATATATATATAGGTGTGTGTGTATATATATATAGGTGTGTGTGTGTATATATATAGGTGTGTGTGTGTGTATATATATAGGTGTGTGTGTGTATACATGTAGCTGAATCACTGTGCTGTACACCTGAAACTGACACAACACTGTAAATCAACTACACTTCAATTAAAAAAGAGAAAAGTTCTCATCAGGCTTTGCTTCCCAAACTTTCACGCAAGGCCATAGAAGCAGCCTTAAAGTTGTTCCTTTTAAAATTCCACATATTTGGCTCTTCCAAAAACCAGTCTAATCCTTCCCTGGGAGAGCTTCCCACTGTCACACTCCTCCACGGTTCAGGAAATAAGGAAATTCTGTTCTCAGATTGAATTTTTGCCCTACAGGTGAACATCCTATCCTGCTCCTTGCAGAGCACTGCTCATTTGCTTATTCCTACTCCTCTACTAGTAGAGGCAGTGCCTCTTGCTGCCAGGAGAGGGCAGACCAATTCCCTGGAGCAGCTGCCATCCTCCCAGAAAGATTCCTGTTAGAGGAACCTGTTTAGAGTTCAAAAGTATTTCTTCTAACAACCTCTTCAGGAGCTTATTTCATAGCATAGAGCAGGTAATCAATGAATTCTAGTGACATGCCTTGTTATACATGATGGGGATAAAGTAATAAATTATTCAGATAAGATTTCTGAATGCCAGAAAGGGGTCAGGTAGAGCGACCGGGAGGGAAGGAGTGGTGTTATTGAAACTGAAAAGGGAAACTGGGCCTTGCTGGCTCTGTTGGTAGTGAGACAGGAAGACAAGAGTACAGCCATTTCGGAAAAGAACGAGGAACGGCCTTGGGCAAAACAGGCCTTCAAGCTAAAGAACAAAGGCCCTGGGGGCCTGAGTCCCAGAGACAAAAACCAGGCTCGCATGAATAAAAGATTAACTTCATCTCTGTTACACTAACCTAGCTGCCACAAGACAAGAAGCTCAACTATCTGTGCCTTATCTGTCCCTGTGCTTTCTCGCAGAAAATTCTCATGCATTTCTTTCCCCTCACAGAAGCACTCCTTATTCCTGACAGCCAACCTGGGGCCACCTGCTGCTGATCAAAGAGCTTTGATGATTTCTGGAAATTATCATTCATCATGAGACAAACCCTCCCTTTTGTTATAAAAGCAACTCGCCCCTTCTACTCAGGGAGCTGGCTCTTTTTTTTTTTCCTGCCTTCTCCCTTGTGCACAAGCTATCTCTTTTAATAAAAAGCTTTGCTTGCCTGAGAGTCTTGTAGAAGCGATATTCATTTCTACAGTATTGCTGTCCAAGAGTCTGGAAAGGGCCTGGTAACAGTAGGAACAGACTTTAAGAGCAAAGGAGGAGGATTCTGAGCTGAGATCAGCTTTTTTATTTGGAAAGATCACTCTGGCTATCCTGGGGAGAATGGATTAGAAGCGGGTAGAGTCAGAGCCAGGGAACCTGGTTAGGAATCTCTAGCAGAAATCCAGGGGTGAAGGGCTTGAACTAGGGAACTGAGAAAGAGAAAAGTAGCTGCTAATGTCCAGAAGCTGGCCTGGCCCTCACTGCTGGGCCTTGGTGTTCTCATGTTGACATAACATCAGACAAGGCTACTCTGTGGTCATGGTGGATGAAGAAAAAAACCAGAACAAGATCATTCACATAATCACGTCTGAACACAAACGAACACGTGAACACTGTCCAGATCACAAAAGTCCAAACATCTCTCCATCCTGGCTAATACGAGTGACTGCTGCTACCTCACCAATTACAGATTCAGCCTCATTGTAGTCTCCCCTCTTTCTAGATAAGACTTATTAAGATATCCAATAACAAAATGATCCCACTTCCTGAAAACACCCAGAGTAAAGCCCCACGAGCTTAAACCCTCACCCAAATCACCTAACGCCAGCCCAAATCCTGTAACTTTTTCTAACACTCTCCCCCCCATGGTGTGTGTTCTTCCTCCTGTAACAAGTAATAAATCCAACCTGCTCTGATACAAGTACCTTCCTGACAGTCTTCAGCTGGAGGGCATTTACAGTATGGAGGCAGTGGGGATAATGTCTGTCTTGGACAACTGAGTAAAAGAGGGCACGCTGGAGAAGAAACAGATTTGTGGGGAAAGATGATGAATTCAGTTTTGGACAAGTTGAGCCAGATGTTGATGAACCATCCCAATGAACACGTCTGGCAGTCAGATACAAGGGTCTGCAGTTCAGGAGATCCTGGATTGAGATGAAGTTTGGGAGATGGCGGAATATGTATAGTTAATGAAGTCATGGTTATGGATAAATTGGTCTAGCCAGACTGAGAAAACAAGTGGATCCAGGACAGAACGCTGAGTGCAATGGGTTGAAGAGAGAATGGGAAGTTAGAAAGTCGCTGGAGTGGGGACCCAGCAGTTTCAAAGATTTCTACTTTGTCTTTCCCAGGCCAAAGACTCAATGTGGGGGTTACTCCAGGTCCAAGTATATCAATCCCATTAAGCACTTGGGGACCAGGGATATGATCACTGGTTAAGAATCCAAGGACTTCAGGGAGCTTTCTTGGGACCCAGGACTCAACCCCTGGCAAGGATTCCAGTGGGTGGGGCAAAATCACTGCTATGGTGGCTCGTAGAAACTTTGAGAAAGCAATGGCCTATGCTGAGTGAAACAGATATGCCTGACTTGCCCTAGTAGGTGGTAGAGGAAGGAATACAGAGGCTGAAGAAAGCAGGCATGCCAGAATGGATACATTAGGTGAGGCCAGAAGACCCACCAGAGAATTGTGTTCCAAGAAAGGGCCCAGAGGACACAGTATTCACCAAGGCCATCTATTGAGAGGGGTATCAGCATCACTAAGAAGTTCAGGGGTGGTCCTCCTCTATGGTGGAGGACAGGAAGTCACAGAGCTGAGCTACTTAACATGAGATGTATGGGGATGGTACTCCCTGCCCATCCCCATCAAGTAAAACAGAAGAGGTTTAACAGAGGCACTGCTTAACTGCCAGAAGCCAGAAAGCTGTAATTACCATAAGAATGGCAAGATTGGAGGGTTAGCCTTGGGGCCTTGACCCATCAGAGACAGTTGTAGATATAATAAACAATGGTATCCCTAGCGGGAAAATAGATGGGAAGCCAAGGAAGCCAAGAATGCTGCTGAACATCTACAACCTGAAGAAAGAAAGAAGAAAGGAGCAGAAGGCTAAATACAGTCACCACAATAAATAGTAGCCAAGAGGAAGCTTGCACAAGCCTCTTAGCCTCATCCACCAGCAAGAAGAACTACATGTCCTGCAGCCTGTGGAAGGAAAACCACATTCACAGAAAGATAGACAAAATGAAAAGGCAGAGGACTCTGTACCAGATGAAGGAACAAGATAAAACCCCAGAAAAACAACTAAATGAAGTGGAGATAGGGAACCTTCCAGAAAAACAATTCAGAATAATGATAGTGAAGATGATCCAGGACCTAGGAAAAAGAATGGAGGCAAAGATCAAGAAGAAGCAAGAAATGTTTAAAGAAGACCTAGAAGAATTAAAGAACAAACAAAAAAAGATGAACAATACAATAATTGAAATGAAAAATATACTAGAAGGAATCAATAGCAGAATAACTGAGGCAGAAGAACGGATAAGTGACCTGGAAGACAGAATGGTGGAATGCACTGCCGCAAAACAAAATAAAGAAAAAAGAATGAAAAGAAATGAAGATGGCCTAAGAGACCTCTGGGACAACATTAAATGCAACAACATTCGCATTATAGGGGTCCCAGAAGGAGAAGAGAGAGAGAAAGGACCCGAGAAAATATTTGAAGAGATTATAGTTGAAAACTTCCCTAACATGGGAAATGAAAGAGCCACCCAAGTCCAAGAAGTGCAGAGAGTCCCAGCCAGGATAAACCCAAGGAGAAACACGCCAAGACACACAGTAATCAAACTGACAAAAATTAAGTGTAAGGCCAACTGGCCCGAGGCAGGGGAACGCAATCAGACTCACAGGTTGCATCAGACCGAAACTTGCCGGACCACCCAGTTCCAGAAACTGACCTGGAGACTTTCCGGACCACCCAGTTCCAGGAACTGACCTGGGGACTTTCCACCCGGCCCAGCCTTCCCGCCTTTCGAGGGGCGGGACTAACGGTCCCAAGACTGATGCAACCGGCACCAGATATTGCCACGATACCCGAAAAGACCACCAAATAAGGAATACCCTGCGCCCTCCCGGATTCACCACACCCCTTTCCCTTCTTCCCCTATAAATTCTGCCCAAACCCTCGCCCGGGCGTGACTTCTCTGGCCCCTTTCTCTCGGACCAGTGAACCTCGCCCGGGAGCATACCCAAATAAAGCTTGTTTAAGCTCTCCTCCATTTTTGGTGCCGTTCCTTACATTTGCCGAAACCCGGGAGGGGTACCAAGCCCCGCGGGTTACCGCGCGGGCCGCTCCTCCCCTCCCCCAGGAGACAACCAGGGAACCTCTACTCATCCACCCGATCCGGCAGAAAACGGGGTAAGTCCCCCTCCCTTGCTCCCTCCGACCCTCAGAGTCCCTGCCCACCGGACTCCCTGTCCTTAATCGCGGCCGCGTCAGGGACTCCTCCGTCCTCTCTCCGGGCCTCGGGCAACTGTGGAGACGTCCCAATCGCCTGACCGCCCTCCGACCTGCCGTGAATTGGAGACTGAGACCAGGGACGCCTCTCTCCCTCTCCATTCACTCAGGGACAGACTGGGGGTCATGGGAACCTCACAATCGAAACCAGATCCTAAGACGCCCCTGGGGTGTCTCCTAGCCAATTTTATAGCCCTCGGCTTCTCCCAAGATCTCCGTTGCCGACGGCTTATTTTCTATTCCACTGTGGCCTGGCCACAATATCCTCTAGACAATCAATCCAAATGGCCTCCTGAAGGGACTTTCGATTTTAACATCCTCCGTGATCTAGATAATTACTGCCGCAGGACGGGCAAATGGTCCGAGGTCCCCTATGTTCAGGCCTTCTCGTATTTATGCTCCCGCCCTTCCCTCTGCATCGATTGTTCCACTTCCCAGATCCTTCTTGCCAAACAGACATCTCCTACATCCAAGCTCCTAATTTCCTTTGATCTCTTGCCTCTCCCCCCTCCAGAGCCCCTCTCCAACCTCCACCCTACCCTGAAGCGGTCCCTCCTCCTCCCGAACCCGCTCCGGCCGCTCCGGCCCCTCCAACCGCTCCCCCGCCTCCCTCAACGGTTTCTCCTCCCACGCCCCTTGCTTAACCAAATCTCCTCTGCCCTCTGAGGGAGGTAGCAGGTGCGGAAGGATTAGTTAGAGTTCATGTTCCCTCTTCCCTCCAAGATCTCTCTCAAATAGAAAAGCGATTAGGCTCCTTTTCTGCCGACTCTTCCCGCTACATCAAAGAATTTCGCTACCTCTCTCAAGCTTACGATCTGACCTGGCACGATATCTTTGTGATCCTATCTTCTACTCTGACCCCTGACGAGAGGGAAAGAATTCAAACTGCTGCCCGAAACCATGCAGATCAGGTTCACCTTACCGACAGCTCCATGCCTGTCGGAGCGACTGCCGTACCTGGCACCGACCCAGGCTGGACTTATCAGGATGGCCAAGATGGCCGCCGTAAACGCGACCTCATGATCCAATGCCTCCTGGTTGGCATGCAGGCTGCCGCTCATAAGGTAGTCAATTTTGAAAAACTAAAAGAGATAACCCAAGAACCTAACGAAAATCCAGCTATCTTTCTCAATCACCTTACAGAGGCCTTAATTCTCTACACCCGGCTGGATCCCGACACCCTGGCAGGGGCAACGGTCCTAGCCACCCATTTTATTACCCAATCAGCCCCGGACATCCGAAAGAAATTAAAACGGGCAGAAGACGGCCCTCAGACCCCTATTCGAGATCTGGTAAAGATGGCCTTTAAAGTCTATAATGGCCGTGAGGATTTGGCAGAATCCAGCCGACAGGCTCGGATGCACCAAAAGGTGGCCCTCCAAACCCAAGCTCTTGTAGCCGCCCTAAGGCCAACCATCTCCCATGGATCACAGCATCCACGGGGTCCGCAAAAGGCAACCCCGCCAGGGGCCTGCTTCAAATGCAGAAAAGAAGGCCACTGGGCTCACCAATGTCCCAATCCCTGACCTCCTTCTAAGCCCTGTCCCAGCTGCGGGCTAACGGGCCACTGGAAGAGTGACTGCCCTACGACTGGCCCTCCCTCAGCGTCTCCACGCGGGGGGCAGGCCAACCCAACAGCATTAACACTCGAACTGCTGGGACTGGCTGACGACTGACGGCACCCGGACTCGAAGACCCCCATCACCCTCGCTGAGCCCAGGGTAACGCTACAGGTAGCGGGTAAGTCCATCTCATTTCTGGTGGACACGGGGGCTACCTATTCGGTCCTGCCTACCTATTTCGGGCCAGTTTCTCCTTCCCAGATCTCGGTCATGGATATTGATGGCAAACCATCCTTCCCACTCCAGACCGGTCCACTCCCATGTCATATCAAAGGACTCCCTTTTACTCATTCCTTCTTAGTCATACCATCCTGCCCAGTTCCTTTGCTAGGCCGAGATGTCCTTTTCCACTTAGGAGCCTCCCTCCAGCTGGTTAGACTTGACCCTAAGGTCCCCTCCTCCCAACTCCTGCTTCCTCTTCTCGGCCTGTCTCTAGAACCCTCCCCCTCCTATTCCCCTCTTCCAATCACACCAAACCCAATCAATCCCCAAGTTTGGGATACTTCTAAGCCATTCCCCCGTCCTCATCCGCCTAAAGGACCCCTCCAAATTTCCATCAAGGCCCCAATTTCCCATCTCTGAGACTCACCTTAGGGGCCTACAACCTATTATCACCAGACTCCTAAACCAGGGACTCCTTATCCCCACTGATTCTCCCTGCAACACCCCCATCCTACCTGTCCGCAAGGCCTCTGGGGATTATCGCCTGGTCCAGGACCTCCGACTAATTAATGGGCCATAATTCCTCTCCACCCAGTAGTACCAAACCCATACACCTTGCTCTCCCATATCCCCCCATCCACAACCCACTTTACGGTTCTGGATCTCAAAGATGCCCTTTTCACTATCCCCCTACATCCCGACTCCTATTTCCTCTTCGCCTTTACCTGGACGGATCCGGATACTCATACTTCCATTCAGCTCACCTGGACAGTTCTTCCCCAGGGCTTCCGCGACAGTCCTCACCTCTTCGGTCAGGCGCTGGCACGGGACCTCACTTCCTGCTCCCTTACCCCCAGCACACTCCTTCAATATGTAGATGGCCTCCTCCTCTGTAGCCCGTCTCTCAGCCTCTCAAGACAACATACTGCAGATCTCCTCAATTACCTTGGCTCTCGTGGTTATCGGGTCTCCCCAGCCAAGGCTCAGTTATCTGTATCTTCTGTAATCTACCTGCGGCTCCACCTTACCCCTACCACAAAAGGTCTAACAGCCGACCGCACCCGGATTATCCGTGAACTCCAGCCTCTGGAAACATTGGAACAGATTCTCTCCTTTTTGGGCCTTATAGGATTTTTCCGGCACTGGATCCCTAACTTTGCTCTCCTCACTAAACCCTTATATCTAGCCGCTAAAGAAACCCCTCAAGGACCCCTCACCTCTCCTTCCGCCATTCGACAGGCCTTTCTCACCCTCCGTAACGCTCTGATATCTTCTCCTCCCCTTTCTCTGCTCAACCCAAACCGACCTTTTCACCTTTTTGTGGATGAACAGGCCGGAATAGCCACTGGACTCCTTGCCCAGCCTGTAGGGCCTTCCTACCGCCCCGTGGCTTACCTCTCCAAACAGCTAGACCCAACCATTTGGGGATGGCAGCCATGTCTTCGGGCCCTAGCAGCAGCAGCCGAACTGACCAAACAAACATTCAAACTGACTCTGGCCCACCCACTAACCGTGTTTTCCTCCCACCGGCTGGTTGACCTCCTAGGCCACAAGTCTCTCTCCCTCCTGGGCCCCTCCCGCATCCAGGAGTTCCACCTACTGTTCATTGAAAACCCAACTATTTCTCTTGATCTCTCCCCTCACCTGAACCCGGCTTCCCTCCTGCCTATCTCTGGCACCAGGGGCTTTCCATCCCATTCCTGCCCTCATGTCATAGAAGCCTTCAAACCACCAAGAGAGGGACTCTTTGACACCCCTCTTTCAAATCCGGACCACACTCTCTTTGTGGATGGTAGTTCGATACTCAGTCCTGACTCGGTCCTGACAGATGCCGACGGGCGGCCTACGCGGTAGTAACCATCTCAACTGTTATCGAGGCCAACCGCCTCCCAGAAGGGACAACCTCTCAAAGGGCTGAACTGATAGCACTCATGCGGGCCCTCGACCTCTAAGGGCCAAAGGGCCATCTTTCTCCCTATGTTTGCAGGCATTTCCCTCGCCTCCTCTCTCGTTGCTGCGGGCATCAGGGGAGGAGCCCTAACACACAGTGTCTCAACATCCCGTGACGTAGAACAGAAACTCCAGCTAGCCATCGAGGCTTCTGCTGCCTCCATCACCTCCCTCCAGCGCCAGATCACCTCAGTAGCCCAAGTTGCCCTCCAAAATCGACGAGCCCTGGATCTCCTGACGGCCAACAAAGGAGGTACCTGCGTCTTCCTACAGGAGGAATGCTGCTATCACATCAATGAAACAGGACTCGTCGAAGACAACGTAAACGCCCTCCATCGCTTAAGAATTCCAACGCAAACACCAACAGTCCGCCTCCCCAATTCCCAACTGGTGGCGATCCACCCTCTATACCTGGCTAACACCAATCTTAGGCCCCTTAATTCTCATCTGTATCTTGTTCATGCTTGCTCCCTGTTTTCTTAGGTTCCTTTGCAGGTGCATGGAGGAAGTCTCTCGGGTGGCCACAAACCAAATGCTCCTCGGCCCTTACACCTTGACTCCTACAGAACCCCCCAATGGTGTCCCTTAAGCCTCGGACCTCTGGTCGCCCGACTTCCCTTTCGATGCCCCCATTCAGCAAGAATTAGCCAGAGATCAGAACGCCGCCCCATTACACCACAGATGTCGGGATGTAAGGCCAACTAGCCCAAGGCAGGGGAACGCAATCAGACTCACAGGTTGCATCAGACCGAAACTTGCCGGACCACCCAGTTCCAGAAACTGACCTGGAGACTTTCCGGACCACCCAGTTCCAGAAACTGACCTGGGGACTTTCCACCCGGCCCAGCCTTCCCGCCTTTCGAGGGGCGGGACTAACGGTCCCAAGACTGATGCAATCGGCACCAGATATTGCCACGATACCCGAAAAGACCACCAAATAAGGAATACCCTGCGCCCTCCCAGATTTACCACACCCCTTTCCCTTCTTCCCCTATAAATTCTGCCCAGACCCTCACCCGGGCGTGACTTCTCTGGCCCCTTTCTCTGGACCAGTGAACCTCGCCTGGGAGCGCTCCCTAATAAAGCTCACTTGAAGCTTTCCTCTGTTTCGCGATGCCATTTGTTAAGATCCAACCTTACATTAAGGACAAAGAAAAATTATTGAAAGCAACAAGGGAAAAACGACAAATAACATACAAGGGAACTCCCATAATGTTAACAGCTGATTTCTCAGCAGAAACTCTACGAGCCAGAAAGGAGTGGCATGATATATTTAAAGTGATGAAAGGGAAGAACCTACAGCCAAGATGACTCTACCAGGCAAGGATCTCACTCAGATTCGACGGAGAAATCAAAAGCTTTACAGACAAGCAAAAGCTAAGAGAATTCAGCACCATCAAACCAGCTCTACAACAAACGCTAAAGGAACTTCTCTAAGTGGGAACACAAGAGAAGAAAAGGACCTACAAAAACAAACCCATAACACTTAAGAAAATGGTAATAGGAACATACATATCAATAATTACCTTAAACGTGAATGGATTAAATGCTCCAACCAAAAGACACAGGCTCTGAATGGATACAAAACAAGACCCATATATATGCTGTGTACAAGAGACCCACTTCAGGGCTTCCCTGGTGGCGCAGTGGTTGGGAGTCCACCTGCTGATGCGGGGGGCACAGGTTCGTGCCCCGGTCCAGGAGGATCCCACGTGCCCGTGAGCCATGGCTGCTGAGCCTGCGCGTCCGGAGCCTGTGCTCCGCAACGGGAGAGGCCACTGCAGTGAGAGGCCCGCGTACCGCAAAAAAAAAAAAAAAAAAAAAAAAAAAGAGACCCACTTCAGACCTAGGGACACATACAGACTGAAAATGAGGAGATGGGAAAAGATATCCCATGCAAATGGAAATCAAAAGAAAGCTGGAGTAGCCATTCTCATATCAGATAAAATAGACTTTAAAATAAAGAATGTTACAAGAGACAAGGAAGGGCACTACATAATGATCAACGGACCAATCCAAGAAGAAGATATAACAATTATATATATATATGCACCCAACATAGGAGCACCTCAATACATAAGGCAACTGCTAACAGTCATAAAAGAGGAAATCAACAGTAACACAATAATAGAGGGGGACAATAAAACCTCACTTACACCAATGGACAGATCTTCCAGACAGAAAATTAATAAGAAAACACAAGCTTTAAATGACACAAGAGACCAGATAGATTCAATTGGTATTTATAGGACATTCCACCCAAAAACAGCAGATTACACTTTCTCCTCAAGTGCACATGGAACATTTTCCAGGACAGATCACATCTTGGGTCACAAATCAAGCCTTGGTAAATTTAAGAAAACTGAAATCATATCAAGCATCTTTTCTGACCACAACACTAGGAGATTAGAAATCAATTAAAGGGAAAAAAATGTAAAAGACACAAACACATGGAGGCTAAACAATATGTTACTAAACAACCAAGAGATCACTGAAGAAATCAAAGAGGAAATCAAAAAATACCTAGAGACAAATGACAACGAAAACACAACAATCCCAAACCTACGGGATGCAGCAAAAGCAGTTCTAAGAGGAAGTTTATAGCCATACAAGCCTACCTCAAGAAACAAGAAAAATCTCAAATAAACAATCTAACCTTACACCTAAAGGAACTAGAGAAAGAAGAACAAACAAAACCCAAAATTAGAAGAAGGAAAGAAATCATAAAGATCAGACCAGAAATAAATGAAATAGAAACAAAGAAAACAGCAAAGATGAAGAAAACTAAAAGCTGGTTCTTTGAGAAGATAAACAAAATTGATAAACCATTAGCCAGACTCATCAAGAAAGAGAGGTAGAGGACTCAAATCAATAAAGTTAGAAATGAAAAAGGAGAAGTTACAACAGACACTGCAGAAATACAAAGCATCCTAAGAGACTACTACAAGCAACTCTATGCCAATAAAATGAACAACCTGAAAGAAATAGACAAATTCTTAAAAAGGTATAACCTTCCAAGACTGAAGCAGGAAGAAATAGAAAATATGAACAGACCAATCACAAGTAATGAAATTGAAACTGAAACTGTGATTAAAAATCTTCCAACAAACAAAAGTCCAGGACCAGATGGCTTCACAGGTGAATTCTATCAAACATTTAGAGAAGAGCTAACACCCATCCTTCTCAAACTCGTCCAAAAAATTGCAGAGGAAGGAACATTCCCAAACTCATTCTATGAGGCCACCATCACCCTGATACCAAAACCAGACAAAGATACCACAAAAAAAGAAAATTACAGACCAATATCACTGATGAATATAGATGCAAAAATCCTCAACAAAATACTAGCAAACAGAATCCAACAACACATTAAAAGGATCAAGTGGGGTTTATCCAAGGGATGCAAGGATTCTTCAATATACGCAAATCAGTCAATGTGATACACCATATTAACAAAGTGAAGAATAAAAGCCACATGACCATCTCAATAGATGCAGAAAAAGCTTTGGACAAAATTCAACACCCATTTATGATGAAAACTCTCCAGGGCTTCCCTGGTGGCACAGTGGTTGAGAGTCCGCCTGCCGATGCAGGGGACGCGGGTTCGTGCCCCGGTTGGGGAAGATCCCGCATGCCGCGGAGCTGCTGGGCCCGTGAGCCATGGCTGCTGAGCCTGCGCGTCCGGAGCCTGTGCTCCGCAATGGGAGAGGCTGCAGCAGTGAGAGGCCCACATACCGAAAAAAATAAATAAATAAATAAAAATAATAAACAAATGGGACCTAATGAAACTTCAAAGCTTTTTCACATTAAAGGAAACTACAAACAAGACAAAAAGACAACCCTCAGAATGGGAGAAAATATTTGCAAATGAATCAATGGACAAAGGATTAATCTCCAAAATATATAAACAGCTCATGCAGCTCAATATTAAAAAAACAAACAACCCAATCAAAAAATGGGCAGAAGACCTAATAGACATTTCTCCAAAGAAGACATACAGATGGCCAAAAATCACATGAAAAGCTGCTCAACATCACTAATTATTAGAGAAATGCAAATCAAAACTACAATGAGGTATCACCTCACACCAGTTAGAATGGGCATCATCAGAAAATCTACAAACAACAAGTGCTGGAGAGGGTGTGGAGAAAAGGGAACCCTCTTGTACTGTTGGTGGGAATGTAAATTGATACAGCCACTATGGAGAACAGCATGGAGGTTCCTTAAAAAACTAAAAATAGAATTACCATATGACCCAGCAATCCCACTACTGGGCATATACCCAGAGAAAACCATAATTCAAAAAGACACATGCACCCCAATGTTCACTGCAGCACTATTTACAATAGCCAGGTCACGGAAGCAACCTAAATGCCCATTGACAGACGATTGGAGAAAGATGTGGTACGTATATACAATGGAATATTACTCAGCCATAAAAAGGAACGAAATTGGGTCATTTGTAGAGATGTGGATGGATCTAGAGACTGTCATACAGAGTGAAGTAAGTCAGAAAGAGAAGAACAAATATATATTGACGCATATATGTGGAACCTAGAAAAACGGTACAGATGAACCGGTTTGCAGGGCAGAAGTTTTGACACAGATGTAGAAAACAAACGTATGGACACCAAGGGGGGAAAGTGGCGGGGGGAGTGGTGGTGGTTGGATGAATTGGGAGATTGGGATTGACTTATACACACTAATATGTATAAAACAGATAACTATAAGAACCTGCTGTGTAAATAAATAAATAAAATAAAAATTTTTAAATAAAATAAATAAATGGTGCCAAAATCTCTTCCTTAGTTCCTGGATCTGAGCCAATTTTCACATCCAAAACTCAGTTACTGAGGAGATAACCAAGTCCCTAGGGGAAGGATCATGAAACTATAACGACTCTCCCAGTTCTTCCCAAAAGGGAACTCATCATCTATTCAGATGACTATACATTTAGAAAAGGAGAATGTGCAAATATTTTCAGCATTTTAGACACAGGATCTGAGCTGACACTGATGCCTAGAGACCCAAAGCATCATCATGATTCCCATCAGAAGAGGTAATTTCTTCAGTCCCCAAGTGTTTAGTGGAACTTATATACTCATGAGTTGGTATAACCTCTACTTTGGGTCCTTAGCCTAAGAGAGAAGAGCTATCATAGTGGGAAAGGCAATGTAGAAATCTCTGAAACTCCCCCACTCTTCAGCCATGATAGTAAATAAAAAGAAATGACCATATCCTAGGGAGTAAGGGGAGAGGGACAGAGATTAGTGCCACCATAAAAGACAGAAAGGATGTGTGGATGGTGCCTATCTTATCCACTCCTAGAAATAAAGCTCCCACTTATACACCAGATGACATGGTAAGTTGCCAACTTTGAGTGCAACCCAGAGTAGGAAAGGGCTCTGCAGCAGGTCCAAGCTGCAATGCACGAAGCCCTGCCGTTTAGGCCATAACATCCAAGAGACCTAAGAGGGCGGAAAATCATGCAGTGTGGAGCCTATGGCAAGCCCCAATGGGCAAAGCAGGGGCTTGAAATTCTAGAGCAAGGCCAGGCTGTCCACAGCAGAGAAATACATGCCTTTTGAGAAAAAACTCTTAGCCTGTTATTGGAATACTTCATTATGAAACACTAAGTAACCATGAAACGCTCCCATTATGAGTTGGTTGTCAGACTTGCTCCCATTACGAGTTATGAGTTATGTCAGAACTGCTGCCATTATAGGTTGGACCTGTTAAGTCAAACAGTCAGACCAGACCAGCAGCAGTCTTTCAAAAGATAGAAATGGTACCTTCAGAATCAAGACTAAGCAGAACCGGAGGACACAAGCAAACTGCATGAGCAGGTAGCCCAGACCTCTTGCTATCCACCATACATCTAAAAGCATCCCCATCCCTTGTGCAAAAGAACCCATAGTCATAAGGAATGTCTTGTATAACCTGCTAAGGGAGGAAGTAAAAGCCCAAGCATGATTTACAGATGGGTTAACTTATGAGTGCCAACTGAAAATGGATGACAGTCACATTCAGAAGTGGTCTTGAAAGACAGTGGAGACAGAAAATCTGCCAGCTATACACCTGATGATCCACCTTGTGTAGAAGGAGAAATAGCGCAAGGTGAGAATATATACACATTCTAGGTCAATGGCCAATGGCCTGGCCATCTGATTAGAGGACTGGAAGGAAAAGGACTAGAAGATCAAAGGCAATGAGGTCTGGGGCAGAGAATGGTGATGGACATATGGGAGAGTGCACAAAGCCAAAGATTTCTGGATCACACATTAATGTCCACCAAAAAGAATCCACCATGAAAGAAGCACTAAACCACCAAACAAACAAAATGACTTGGCCTTCATCAGAAAGCATAAGATGAACCCAGGATTCTAATTTCAGGCATCCTCTTAGCCAATACAATGATTTACAAAGAAAACATGTGAACTCCTATTTATATTTCATCCTTTGAAAAATTTTCTACCTTTTCAAATAATTGATAATGTACATAAAATATGACTTACCCTAAAAAATCTTCATATATTAGGTGTTCTAGTTTTTTTTGTTTTTTGGGGGTTTTTTGGCTGTGCTGCGCAGCTTGCGGGATCCTAGCTGTCGGAGCAGGGATTGAACCCAGGCCCTCAGCAGCGAAAGCGCAGAGTCCCAACCACTGGACTGCCAGGGAATTCCCTCTAGCTTTTTTCTTAACTGATAGGGAGCAATCAAAAAAGTTTGGTGACCACTGCTATATTCTGCCATTACATAAAGTAATTACTGGCTGTTGAATTAACAGATATACTTGTTAGCCTAATTCTGGACTACTTCATATGGTTTATAGTACCTCTTACAAGTCCATAACCAAATCCTTTACTAATGAATCCAGTTGCCATAGTTTATCATGCTTATTCTTTCTAAGGGAAACATAATTTCACCAAAGTTATAGCTAACAAATCTCTTGTTTAACAACTAAATATCCCCAAAGAGGTACACTATTCCTAGAAGTACTGCAATGCCAGGTTGATGCATGGAGCTGACAAAACAAGCTCCTATTCTATCTCCTTGTTCCAAAACTCAATGTAATACGTTGTCCTCAGGTAAAGGACATAGATACTAAACTGATAAGAACAGATACCACACTTCATCTTAGCCAAAAGGCCTAGAATTGATATTATCTGTATTAACTCCCCATCATCTCTTCCTGTCCCAAACTTTCCTCACTCAGGTCCACAAACACAGCTTGTAAGCATGTCCTTACAACCATCAACATCCTCATCTTCCCCAGAGGCCAGGAAATTCTGTTATCAAATAACTTAACTTACTGTCTTATCTCCCAGTTCCTGGCAAAGAACTAGTTATTTGCATACCTCCTCATCCATTAAGTGAGGCAGTGCCTCTTGCTGCCAGGTGGGGGCAGGGTTGCTCTCTGGGCAAAATCACCAGACCTCTCTAAGCACCTCATTTGATAAGAAGGGTTATCAATGAATTGGGGCTAGAAAAAGATCATTCAAAAATTTATAGGGATAAATTAGTATATATTGAGTCCTACTTTGTGTCCTCTACTCTGCTAGGCAATAGGGATACAATGATTTACACAGACATGATCTCTAAACTCAGGGAGTTTATGGTGGGCAGGCAGAGCGGATCTGTCTTGGGGAGGGAGTGGCAGTAAGGAAAGGGGCAAAGGGGTCTCAATGGCCATAATGATGATCTGGACGATAACCTAAAGACTATGGAGGGGCACTGAAGAGTTATGAACTGAGACATGAGACTGGACCAAATATTTTATATAGAAAGATCACTGCAGCTTCAAGATGGAGAATGGACTAAAGAAAGGAAACCAGGGTCAGGGAGTCAGATTAAGTCTGTTGTAAAAACCTTGGGGTCAAAGGCCTCAATTAGGGTAGTGGCAGTGGGGGAGCTTGGACAATTGAGTGAAATAGGAGAAGCAGGTTGAATTCAATTTGGAAAAGTTATGAAGTTTGTGGACCATGTGACAATGTTCATCCAGAAGGCAACTGGATGCACAGCTCTGAAGCTCAGGAAAAAGATCGTGGGCTGGAGCTACAGGCATAACGGTGGTCATTAAAATCATGGGAGTGGATAAGGTGGCCCAGGCAGAGTAAGTAAAAAGTTGGGCCTAATACATAACTGGAGGAACATTAATGTTTGAGGAATGGGCCAGAAGATGTACCTCAAAGGATCAGGAAGAAGTTAGCAGAAACATAAGAGGAAGGCTAGAAGAGGGCAGTGTCCCAAGCACTGTGGAAACAGTGTTTTAAGAAATAGGAAATGGGTCAATAGGGTAAGGTGCTGCTGAGAGATCAAGTAGGATGACTGAAGTGTCTTAAGAAGTGGGCAGCACTGTGTGAACAAGTGCTTCTTAAACTTTAGCTTGCATACAGATCACCTGGGGATCTTGTGTAAATGCAAATGCTAATTCATTTGGCCTGTGAAAAGACCTGAGATTAGCATTTCTAACAGACTCCCAGGTAATGCAGGTGTAGCCAGCTCTTTAAAGGTAAAGACATTTGCTGGAAAGAGGAAGCAAGATACGATGCTAGCCAGAGGGAGGCAGGGTGTTAGAACCACACTAGCACACTGTCTAAAGCTCCAATTCGGGAGTCAGACCTCCTGAATTTAAATTCTGACTCTCAATAAATATTTTTTGAATAAATAAATAAATGGATCAACAAAAGATAGTGTACCACAGGGGTTGTTAAAGTATAATTTTTAAAAATGAAAACATGACTCATAAAAATATAAAGTAAACACATGTCAAATATTTTATTCAACCTATTAATTAATAAGAGAATGAATAAGATTCAAAACAGCTTCAATAGAGAATTCTAGAAAAAGAGTATCATCAGTCAAGAGTCCAGGCAAGGGCTTCCCTGGTGGCGCAGTGGTTGACAGTCCGCCTGCCGATGCAGGGGACACGGGTTCGTGCCCCGGTCCAGGAAGATCCCACATGCCGCGGAGCGGCTGGGCCCGTGAGCCATGGCCGCTGAGCCTGCGCGTCCGGAGCCTGTGCTCCGCAACGGGAGAGGCCACGACGGTGACAGGCCCGCGTACCGCAAAAAAAAAAAAGTCAAAAACAAACAAACAAAAAATCACCTAATGTCTTACAAGACAAACTTATCAAATTGTAAAATATCCAAAGCGATAGTAAAAAGGACATCAGGGGCTTCCCTGGTGGCGCAGTGGTTGAGAGTCCGCCTGCCGATGCAGGGGACACGGGTTCGTGCCCCGGTCCGGGAAGATCCCACATGCCCCGAAGTGGCTGGGCCTGTGAGCCATGGCCACTGGGCCTGCGTGTCCGTAGCCTGTGCTCCGCAACGGTAGAGGCCACAACAGTGAGAGGCCCGCGTACCGCAAAAAAAAAAGAGTCCAGGCAAGAATGATATGAATTTGCATTCTAATACATAGATATAAAATCACCTAATGTCTTACAAGGCAAACTTATCAAATTGTAAAATACCCAAAGCAATAGTAAAAAGGACATCAAACAAAGGTACACACCCCCTGGAAAACCAGATAATCCCCAAGCTAGGTGGGCCTGCTCTACGTCAAAAGGACACCTAGTAATAACTTTTGCCTATTTCCAAGTTTTGGATAATTTTTCTTAACAGGGTCAAAAGTAGAGACTGGATTTGAATAACAGCTCTGCCACACTAGCTATGTATCCTTGGATAAGTAACTTATATAAAACTCAGTTTTCTTTTTTCACAGAACTAGAACAAAAAATTTCACAATTTGTATGGAAACACAAAAGACCCCGAACAGCCAAAGCAATCTTGAGAAAGAAAAACGGAGCTGGAGGAATCAGGTTCCCTGACTTCAGACTATACTATAAAGCTACAGTAATCAAGACAGTATGGTACTGGCACAAAAACAGAAAGATCAGTGGAACAGGATAGAAGGCCCAGAGATAAACCCACGCACATATGGACACCTTATCTTTGATAAAGGTGGCAGGAATGTACAGTGGAGAAAGGACAGCCTCTTCAATAAGTGGTGCTGGGAAAACTGGACAGGTACATGTAAAAGTATGAGATTAGATCACTCCCTAACACCATACACAAAAATAAGCTCAAAATGGATTAAAGGCCTAAATGTAAGGCCAGAAACTATCAAACTCTTAGAGGAAAACATAGGCAGAACACTCTCTGACATAAATCACAGCAAGATCCTTTCTGACCCACCTCCTAGAGAAATGGAAATAAAAACAAAAATAAACAAATGGGACCTAATGAAACTTCAAAGCTTTTGTACAGCAAAGGAAACCATAAAGAAGACCAAAAGACAACCCTCAGAATGGGAGAAAATATTTGCAAATGAAGCAACTGACAAAGGATTAATCTCCAAAATTTACAAGCAGCTCATGCAGCTCAATAACAAAAAAACAAACAACCCAATCCAAACATGGGCAGAAGACCTAAATAGGCATTTCTCCAAAGAAGATATACAGACTGCCAAAAAACACATGAAAGAATGCTCAACATCATTAATCATTAGAGAAATGCAAATCAAAACTACAATGAGATATCATCTCACACCAGTCAGAATGGCCATCATCAAAAAATCTAGAAACAATAAATGCTGGAGAGGGTGTGAAGAAAAGGGAACACTCTTGCACTGCTGGTGGGAATGTGAATTGGTTCAGCCACTATGGAGAACAGTATGGAGGTTCCTTAAAAAACTACAAATAGAACTACCATATGACCCAGCAATCCCACTACTGGGCATATACCCTGAGAAAACCAAAATTCAAAAAGAGTCATGTACCAAAATGTTCATTGCAGCTCTATTTACAACAGCCCGGAGATGGAAACAACCTAAGTGCCCATCATCGGATGAATGGATAAAGAAGATGTGGCACATATATACAATGGAATATTACTCAGCCATAAAAAGAAACGAAATTGAGCTATTTGTAATGAGGTGGATAGACCTAGAGTCTGTCATACAGAGTGAAGTAAGTCAGAAAGAAAAAGACAAAATACCGTATGCTAACACATATCTATGGAATTTAAGAAAAAAAAATGTCATGAAGAACCTAGGGGTAAGACAGGAATAAAGACACAGACCTACTGGAGAACGGACTTGAGGTATGGGGAGGGGGAAGGGTGAGCTGTGACAGGGCGAGAGAGAGGCATGGACATATATACACTAACAAACGTAAGGTACCTTACATGGGAAGCAGCCGCATGGCACAGGGATATCGGCTCGGTGCTTTTGTGACCGCCTGGAGGGCGGGAGGATGGGAGGATGGGAGGGAGGGAGACGCAAGAGGGAGGAGATATGGGAACATATGTATATGTATAACTGATTCACTTTGTTATAAAGCAGAAACTAACACACCATTGTAAAGCAATTATACCCCAATAGAGATGTTATAAAAAACAACAACAACAACAACAACAACTCAGTTTTCTTATCTGTAAAAAGGGGATGGTAACCAGAAAAACTACTATTTTTTGAATTGAGGTAATATATATAAAGCAGTTAGTACAGTGCCTGGAAGGTGTCATGGAAAGCACTTAATAGATGTTAACACCCTCCACCAATTGTTTCAACTTGTTTATCTCATTTCCCATTACTTGACACCCCAGCCTTTTTGCACCATTCTAGCAAATATATTTACACACACATGCACACATTTCACTTAATTTGACAACATTCTTCACTTGTGCAACATCCTCTTTTAACCTTATTATTCAAAGGAAAAAATGTCCAGCATTCACTTATTTCATGGGTAATGAAACTTGCATTATTTCCACCAAACTTCACCTTGACGTATATAATACCTCCCCAGCTGTGTTTTAAAAATCCTAACCACAACCTATAAATCAGTAAGCACCGTCCAGTGCTGCAGTCCTACTTGGAGCATTCTACCTCATATGGCTCTCTCCTCCATTTCTTTCAGAGTTCTGCACAAATGTCCCTCTCTGAGTGAAATGACAATTCCTCCCCCTCTGCCCCAGCACTCCCTCTCTCCTTCCCTACTTAATTTTCACCATAGCTTTGTTTTTTTGTTTTGTTTTGTTTTTTGGTTTTGGCCGCACCTCACGGCATGCAGGATCTTATTTCCCCAACCAGGGATCGAACCTGTGCCCCGTGCAGTGGAAGTGCTGAGTTTTAACCACTGGACCACCAGGGAAGTCCAATTTTCACCACAGCATTTAACTGCACTTGACATATTATTTGTCTGTGTTTTCCACCAGAATATAAGCTCCAAGGGAGCATAAGGGGACTGTCTGCTTTGTTCCCTGTTGTATCTCCTGTGCCTTGTAGATGCTCAACAGATAAATAATATTGGTAGACTAAACGTTAAGCGAAGGTTGTGCCCGTGATCTCCAACTGCCAAGAACATAGGTTTTTTTTTTTTTTTTTTTTTTTTTTGGTGCTTAAGCCCCTCAACCCACTTACAGCTTACAAAAAGAATATCCAGTTTTTGACATCCCCCCCTTTCCAGTGGATTCTATATCACTACAAAAGATGCTGAAAATTCACACTCTTGGTGCACAGGCATATTTTGATTGGCTCATAGAAAATGCTTAAAATTTTTAAGCTGGATGCCAACATTTTTTTGTTGTTGTTGTTTTTTGGGTTTTTTTTTGGCCGCACCACATGGCACGTGGCATCTTAGTTCCCCAACTAGGGATCAAACCCACGCCCCCTGCATTGGAAGTGCAGAGTCTTAACCACTGGACCGCCAGGGAAGTCCCGATGATGCCAACTTTTTCAATGGGCAAATTAATAAACAATTCTGGATTTCTGGATTCTCTTGATCAGATTTTTCAGAGAACAGTATTCTAGGAAGGCAACAATCTGCTGGAGCTAAGACAGAGCTATCTAGATCGCCAGAGTCCCCACCCGGTTCCTACGGCTTACTGCATTACCTATATTCCTGTAGGTATGAGTTGAAGACTTCTGATGTAAATCCTCTCCTATTTCCCTTTCATTACACTTGTTAGTACAGAATCCACTTACCTGCTGCTTGAACTACTGTGACAATCTAATTAATGTCCTTATCTTAGCCCTCAATTTCTAATCACCTCCCTACTCAAAAACTGTCACTGTTTATTTTTATCTATAGTTCAAATTATTTAGCTTTGCATTCCAGGCCCCCCTCATCCGGTCTTCCCCAGGAAATCTTTTCCAATTTTATATTCTGATTCCCCTTCAGCCCATCTTTCATGAACTATATTCATACACTTCCTTTTCCAGCTCCAATTCCCTCCCTGGTTCTGTTTATCTAACCTTCAAGGCCCAGGCACTCCATAAAGCATCCCCCAATTCCCATGCCCACACACAACCTCCCTAGACCTATCTGCCTACTCTGGACCTTCTGAATTCTCCATAACTTATCTGTTCCATTTTCTACACATTTTGTTACAACTTTCCAATCATGTACTTGCACAAGCACTTAATAGTTATTGAATAAATGAATTTATTCCATCTATAATAACTTTGTTCATACTGGAATTCTTTCAACACTTGTTTTGTCACTTGTTGTGTTACGCTGGGACATGCATGAGGACAACACTGCCCCCAAAGGAGTGAAAATGGATTCCTGCAGAGCAGGGAGAGGGCAAAAAACCCTAGATTTTAAAAAAAAGGGGAAAAAAAAAAGGTTTCTGGCCCTCCAAAGGTCCGTGGAACATAAAGAGACATACAGTATATCAGTGTTATTACAACTTCATGGTTGGGATTAGAGGGGAAAATGTCTTTTTAAGGCTCCTGGAGAGGGGAAGACAACAATGAAAACAATTGAGAAACAGTATCCAGGGATCATGCCATTTGTTTCCTGTGTATTTGCTTGCCCGCCAAATTCCCAGAGAAGAGCGTGAGGACAGCAGTAAAGCAGAGTGATCAAAAGTGCAGGCTCTCGGGCTTCCCTGGTGGCACAGTGCTTAAGAATCCGCCTGCCAACCCAGGGGACATGGGTTCGAGCCCTGGCCCGGGAAGATCCCACATGCTACGGAGCAACTAAGCCTGTGCGCTACAATTACTGAGCCTGCGCTCTAGAGCCTGCGAGCCACAACTACTGAGCCCATGTGCCTAGAGCCTGTGCTCCTCAACAAGAGAAGCCACCGCAATGAGAAGCCCGCTTGCCGCAATCAGAGGAAAGCCCACGAGCAGCAACAAAGACCCATGCAGCCAAAAATAAAAAATAAAAAGTGCAGGCTCTGGAATCAGACTGCCTGGATTTGTACGTGGGCTCTGATATTTCTTAGCTGGATAACACTGAGCAAGTTAATTAACCTCTCTGGACCTCAGGTTTCTCATCCCTAACATTACCTAATATCTCCTCCTAGGGTTGTAGTATTAGGTGAGGTCATACAGGAGAGCACACAGTAAGAGCTTAATAAATGACTATAAAATGTACATGTATAAAAATTTTTTAAAACGCACATGTACCCTAGGTGTTCACCACAAACGATTAATAAATTGATGCTGGTTGGCCTCAATAACAAGTGTATACAGGTGACTGGAACTGCCTCGCCAATCAGGTGGGAGCTGGAGGCTGCTCTGCAAGAGGTCTTTACACCTAGATTCCCTCATCTATAAAATGCGTGTACTGTACCAACCTCTCTTTTGGGATCTGGAGAACTGAAATATAATCATTTCACGTAATGTGCTTAAAGCGGCACTTCAAATATCAGCTAATATTAGCCCTACTGCAAGCCAAGCTCCTAGTAAAATCGGACTGGACAGCAGGACAGAGGTGGCCAGTTAGAGAAAACATCCTAAGACTGTTATAAAATTTCAAAAGCACCTACGGCCTGATTCACTTTCCCGAAACGGCTCCACGCAAGGGCCCTCCACTCGAGCTCGGCCCGGGGCCCGGTAGTACCTGAGTCGCCCCCCATGCTGGGACCCTGAGGACCAGACCCAGAATGCTCGCTGGGCGGCTGGCGTGGAACCGAGACGACGCCGGCCGAGGGTTCATGAGGTTCGCGGTCCATCGTGTCGGACCCTGCACGCGGGTTTAGGGTGTGTGTGCGCGCAAGAAGGGGGGCGGGTCTCAGGGAAGGGAGAGGGGGCAGGCAGCTGTGACCGAGACGGGGCGTCAGTCCAGGATCCGCGGGAAACCGGGAACTCGTCGCCTCAGTCCCACAGCCGCAGTAGAGTCCCCGCCGCGGCACGTTAGGCGCGCCTGCACAACCCCTAAGGCACATGCGCACCGCTTTCGCGCCGCCGCGTCAGGGAACGCACAGCCTCCCCCTCCCACCCGACCCGGGCTTCCTCTGGAAATCTTTACCCACGAGCCACCAGGCTCGCACGCCCTCTCTTTCTGCGCTTGCGCCTGTCATAGTCCCGCCCCCAAATCCCGTGGACCTCTGCGAGATGCTACTTAAGCGTCTCTCGGTAGGCTTTCGGTCTCATTCTTCCACAGATTTCGGTAAGTGTGTGTGTTTGACTGCACTTTAAAAAAAAAAAAAATGACCACGAGAACGTGCCCGCGCCTTGGCGTCTCTCACTTGCATGTATTGGGTTCGTGGGGCAGGGGAGAGAAAAACATGGCCATGGCATTGAGGCCTTGAAGCGACAGGGGCTTTGTGAAGGACAACATGGCGATGAGGGGCGGTGCCGACGGGCCTCTCTGTGATGAGAGTCTTTTCACAGACCTGTACTGAGCTCCGTGAGGATAAGAAACTCTGAGGAGACAGGCCTTGCACGGCCGACACAGTCTGAGCTCCGGAAAACAAAGCGTTTACGAGATAGCCCAGTGCTGACCTGATGTTCTCTTGTCTTCAGGGTTCGGGCGCGCGTCGAGCACTAAAGGATAGCAAAGAGTTCTCGTTACAGTAAGTGCTCGTGGCGTGCCTTTACCACCTTTATTTTTTTGGTTTAATTGTTGGATATACGGAAGTCCACCGGGATGTGCTACGGGGATGATCTCAAAAGTTGAACTCTCTCTTTCTGATGAATTAGTGGAGAAAACATAAAAATTCTGAGTAGCACTGTTTGTGGCCAATGTTTGGGCTCTTTAGCCCTGAGGTGTTAAGGGACTGACGTGGGACAGTTAGGCTACGAGACATAGAAGTGAAGGGTGTTCTTTGTTTCTTTTTTCCCAGATGTGGTTTAAATCAAAAGACCTTATGGGTGGGAGGATGGGACAAGACCTGTCCCTGTGTGGATCAAGCATTATGGCGATGCTCCAGGTGGGTATACGATGCTTTATGCAATTACGGGTAGGGGCACAGAATCTGGATGGGACTTGCTGCTTCAGATTGCGCTGGCCACTCCATGATGAACGTAAAATGACAAGCATATGCCTGAACTCAAAAGTGATGTCATCTTACTACTGAGAAGTGGGCCCCAAATACTCAAGGGCCTTGAATGGCTATTCTTAGGTACATCTAATGCCTCCCTTTTCTGTCTCCAGCATCTCATCACCAATCCTAAGGAATTCAGCTGCCTCCCAGGGTGAATGCAGGTAATTTTGCAAATGGGGGGGTTAGGGTGTAGTCTGTCTGGTGTTCCCCACAACCAGGAGAGCAAACGGTCAGTGGAGCAGTGTTGCCTTTTTGCTCCTTCCAGCTTGTTCCTCTTGGAATGATATTCCTGGGGAGGGAGATGGCAGCCCAGCAAGCGGCACAGTTGGTTCTTGTGATGGTGTGCTCTTCCCTCACCCACATGTCACTGTCAGATGATTTGAATGATAATGCTGATTCTCTGTGAGGTACGACATTTAATAGCATGTTAGAGTTCTGATGGCAGTTTCTGTTAATGAAGAAATTTTATTCCATCCTAGTGTTTTGAAATAACCATTTGCTGCCCTTTTGCAGGTTGTCCTCATGGTGATGTATACATCTGTCTTACAGTAAGTTACTTTTCCCAATGTTGTAAGTTAGGTTATATGTGAGCCTTGATGACTCTCTGGGCTTGGGGGGGGGTGTTGTTGTAAAAGCCCTGATTGATCCGTGTAACTTTTTGGTTTCTTTTGTTCCTTATAGTGATGTTTCTTGATCTTTTATCTTTCTTTTTTTTTTAATATTCTTTATTTGGCTGTGTCGGGTCCTAGTTGTGGCACGCAGGCTCTAGAGCCCTCGTTGCCCCGCGGCATGTGGGATGTCAGTTCCCCTACCGGGGATCAAACCATTGTCCCCTGCATCGGAAGGCACATTCTCAACACTGGACCACCAGGAAAGTCCCTTATTTTATTTTTCTTGATTTCCTAGATGCCTCTTGATCTGCTCAGGGTCAAACTCCTGGAAAGAGTTGAGAATCGTGAGTACTTGTAACCTTTCTGGTTGTAGCTTGTTTGCAGTGCCAGTGAGGAGAGCAAGCATTCTGTCTTACGCCTGTTCTAGCCCCAGAGCCAGTAATGGTGAACCCACTGGGGCTAACGGGGAGAGGGGATGAAAGCTTGTTCCATAAGGAAGTGTCTGGGGTGCAGCAAATGCCCGCGGATATCACTTGCTTAGCTTTTCTTGGTTTATCCATTAACCCCAGCTGGAATAATTCTGGGTATGTTGCTAATTACATGACGTTCTCATTCAGGAGCAGCTTGTTCCTTGTTCCTGTATTACTCCTGGAAAGCCTCCCGAGTTGAAAGGTTAGTTGATTAATGTCTGTATGGCATATATCACCAAGTAAGCAGTTTCTATGATGAATCAGACTAGCTCACTATGACTTAAATAATGAGAAGACTTGAACACCTGAGAAACTGGAGAAGACAGCAGTGGGATACTGTCTGTAAGGAGCTTGTATCACTCACAGCTTTATCCTTCCCTAGGTACCATTGCCAGTTACCTGCTTGTTTGCTCAAAGGTGAGTGTTTTTCATATGCGTTGGTGCATACAGTGTATTGAGTAGGAAAAAATGCCTTTTTCGGCATGTCTGTATGATGACTTACATGGAATCTCGTTCGGCTGACGATTTGCTGTTGAGACTCGGAAATCTGATTTTCTAGGAACCATAGCTTAGGTGGGAACAACTTTTAATGCAGGAATTAAGCTTACTGATTCAGTCCTGTTTTTGTTTTAGGTCCAATTCCTTGTCTGGAGCCTGAGAATGAATTGAGGTAAATCTGTCATCTGTGGCTACTATATAGAATTTGCCAGGGTTTTTTGTGGCACTTTGGATAGCTGTGCAGACATTACTTGTTTAATCCAAAGTTTGTCTTTGGCCATTTGTGAACCACCTGTGACAGATTTCCACTCACCAGTGATGAGTTCAGTACCGCCCCAGTCTGATCACTATGACTGAAAGGTATTTTCTGAGCTGTGAGTTTGCCTTGGAGTGAAAGGTGACAATAGTGGGAAGTTGGGTGGGCTTTATAGCCAATAGGAAGCTTTGTGGACTAGGTGGTGGTTTCTATCAAAATGTCTGTTGAGACCTACATAGATGTGCCTTTTGTCTCGGGGTGGTTTAGAGACTTAGTTCCCAATCGTTCTTTCGCAGGGGAAAGGAGTAAGCCATATTTCTGTTCAACTCCAGTCTGAAGTTAAGAGGTGAGTAAATGTAAACACAAGGTGGGTCAAGTTAAAATTTCCCAGTGAAGAAATATTCACATGTCTTACTTCCTGTCCTAGTCCCAGAGCCTGTAAAGGTGAACCCACTGGGGCTGGCTGGGGGAGAAGAGGAAAGCTTGTTCCAGAAGGAACTGTCTGAGGGATCATAAGAATTTCTAAACAAGGCAAAGGAGGGAATAAATTACTGGTTGAAAATCGGTTGTGTTTTTTTTTTCCTTCAGGTCTGAAGAAAGAACAAAGCACACATAATGGTAAGTATCTATTCATGTACTTATGTTACATATTTAATAGACTAACCATGATAAATAGAAAAGTATCTGGAAGCAGTCCTTTTAATGTTAGCTGGTTTAAAGGATAGCCCTTCTAAACCCATGTGGTATATACTTTTCCATATGGTAAGAAAACTCAACTTTTTTTTTTCTCTCTACAGGAGTCCAACTCTCAAAGGATATCAAAAATGGAATTTTCTTATACAACCTACCTGTTCAAATTAGCATACAATCATTTTAGCCTTTCTAAATAAAACTTTTTGTTTTTTTAAACCTTCACTGATTCCTGTGTTTGAGTGGGTCTAGCTGGACAGAAGGAGATAATCCCAGAAAGATTGTTACTGGCTTTACCCTGTTTAAGCTTGGCAGTTTGCCGAATGCTGAATTGTCTAACCCAGGGAGCCTTCTTACACCTTTAAGGAGTTTTTCCTTCTCTCTGTACTTTGCTGAGGAGTTCTATATGAATGTTTGCTGGTTTTGGGTGACCCTTTAACCTTTAGCTGTGCCCTAAAACTTTCTCAATAAAATACGTGTTGTGTCAGGAGTATAGTAAAGTAAAAGGCAATTTAACTGAAAGAAAATGCATTTTTGCTAATTAAATCGTAGCCATACAGTAATAAGAATGGTCAACATAGTAATTATAGCCACAAGAATGAAAGGGTTGGTCCAAGTAAGAGAAGGCACACCAAGGAAGCCTGGGGAAGCACCTGTATTTAAAGGTGGGAGGAACAGCAGAGGACAAACCCAGAATGAGGCACTGCAAGCAGTAAGAGAGCCTGCAGTGCTGACCTGTAAACCCGAGGGAAGAGAGCACCATGAGAGGTGTTTTGTAGATAATGAAGCCTTCCTCAAGCAATATTATCACCATGTGGCAAATAGGAATTCAAATTAAGGCCCAGTTACTTAAGAGATGAAAGAAATGAGTCTGGGACAATCTGGAGAAATGGGGGAGAGCTCCAAAATGAGGGGGACCCTCATAGTCCTTCCATACAATGACGACTCAGTCTATGATATTTCTAGCCTGGACTTCTGCAACCTGCCCCTGACCTGATAACCAGTCAGACATTCAGACCTTGATTCCATGTCGTTCCTCTCCAGTCTCCCCACTTCAGTAAGTGTCAGCAGTGCCAACATGTTGCTCCATCCCAAACATAGCAGTGTACTTGCTGGGAGAGCCAAGGCCCTGCTCTTGCTTTTGCTGACTGATGTTTGGTTACATTCTAGAGGAAGAGGAGGAGGCAGAATGAGAGCCAACAAACAAGGTTATTTGAAATAGCAGAGTGGTTCTCAACCAGGCGTGATTTTGCCCCCTGGGGAACATTAAAAAATGTCTGGAGACACTTCTGGTTGTCAGTTTTTTGTGGGGGGTGGTGGGTAGGCTATACTACTATCTAGTGGGTAGAGGCCAAGGATGCTGCTAAACACCCTACAATTAATAGGACAGCCCCAACTCCCCAAACAAAATGTCAATAGTGCTGAGTTTTCAGGCACCCTGAGATAAATGCCGACAAAGAATAGGAGTCGGCCTTCCCTGGTGGCGCAGTGGTTTAAGAATCCTCCTGCCAATGCAGGGGACACGGGTTCAAGTCCTGGTCCGGGACGCCACGGAGCAAGTAAGCCCGTGAGCCTAGAGCCCGTGCTCAGCAACAAGAGGAGCCACCACAATGAGAAGCCCGAGCACGGCAACGGCAACGAAAAGTAGCCCCTGCTCGCCGCAACTAGAGAAAGCCCGTGCGCTGAAACGAAGACCCAACGCAGCCAAAAAAAGCTTGATCCCTGGTTGGGGAGCTATAATATCACATGCCTCGCGGCCAAAAAACCAAAACATAAAACAAGCAATATTGTAACAAATTCAATAAAGACTTAAAAAAATGGTCCACATGGGCTTCCCATGGTGGCGCAGTGGTTGAGAGTCCGCCTGCCGATGCAGGGGACACGGGTTCGTGCCCCGGTCCGGGAAGATCCCACATGCCGCGGAGCGGCTGGGCCCGTGAGCCATGGCCGCTGAGCCTGCGCGTCCGGAGCCTGTGCTCCGCAACGGGAGAGGCCACAACAGTGAGAGGCCCGCATACCGTAAAAAATAAAAAATAAAAAAATGAAAAATTGTCCACGTCAAAAAATCTTTCTTTTTAAAATTTATTTATTTTTGGCTGTGTTGGGTTTTAATTGCTGCGTGTGGGCCTTCTCTAGTTGCGGCGAGCGGGGGCTACTCTTCATTGTGGTGCCTGGGCTCCTCATGCAGTGGCTTCTCGTTGTGGAGCACGGGCTCTAGGCACGCGGGCTTCAGTAGTTGTGGCATGCGGGCTCAGTAGTTGTGTCTCGGGCTCTAGAGCTCAGGCTCAGTAGTTGTGGCTCATGGGCTTAGTTGCTCCGCGGCATGTGGGATCTTCCCAGACCAGGGCTCGAACCTGTGTCCCCTGCATTGGCAGGCGGATTCTTAACCACTGCGCCACCAGGGAAGTCCACGTCAAAAAAATCTTAAAAAAAAAAATTACATCACCTAACCTGCTGTGCCTCAGTTTCTCCATCTGTAAAAGAGGGAAGATGATAGTACTACTTATTCTATTAATGTTATTAATACATATAAAGCACCTGGAATCGTGCATGAAACCATAGACTAGTCAGGCTGGGAATCAGTCATCACCAGGTGACGGATGAGAGGGAAAGCCAGGGCACTGGATAAGATCATTTCAGCAGAGAGTGTAAATAGGAACAGAAATTTTGAATTCCTAGGAGTCAGGGAGCTAATAAAATCAGCAAAGAGGGTAGGGTTGGTGATCAAGAGGTCAGCTGGTCCCTCTTTTCTGGCCCGACTCCAACCCAGAGTTGCCACAAGGGGATGTAGGCCCAGAGGAGCCAGTCTTAAGTCCGGGAGCCGAGGCTATCTCTCTGTGGGCCTGCCTACAGGGCCTTCCAGGACCTCCAGATCCTGTTCCTCCAGTTGATGTGGCCTCTTTTTAGGTGTTTGGATGCCTTCAGACAGGTCCTCCTATCTTTTTTGGGCTGTGGTTGTTAACTTGTAGGTTAGTGAACAGGCTTTAGGGGGCTCTAAGAATCTCCTCGGAAATTGTATGCAAAATTGTATAAGGCAACTATGCATTTATTTGGGAAAAGCTTCAACAGATTCTCAGAAGGGTTGGGTGATACAATAAAAATTAAACACCTCTTCACTGACTAAGCATTTCTTCAACCTGCTTCATATTATGTTGGTTTTTAAGTTTATAACATCTTCCTCTCAAGAGCACCAAAAAAAAGTCTAAAATTGTTCAATTAATTTATAAATATGGGGGTTCCCTGGCGGTCCAGTGGTTAAGACTCCGAGCTTCCACTGTAGGTGCGGCCAAAAAAAAAAAAAAAGAGTTAAAAGGGGGTTGTAAATTGGGGAGAGTTGTTGTTATAAACCTTTGAACACTACTTTGACAATTTATACCATTTTCATGAAAATAAAACATTAACTTACAAAATTTAAATGCAC
The DNA here is from genome assembly GCF_005190385.1 of Monodon monoceros. Classification (NCBI taxonomy): domain Eukaryota; kingdom Metazoa; phylum Chordata; class Mammalia; order Artiodactyla; family Monodontidae; genus Monodon; species Monodon monoceros. Next base: position 98,639,951 of record NW_021703784.1, on the reverse strand, counting down.
CCACATGGAAAGAATATTCCCTTGGCCTTGCTTTGCTTGTTATCAAAGCCAGTGACTCTTTGTGACTTCTTCCACTTCTCTCCATCTCTGCCACCACAGCCACCCCAACCCCACCCCCTAAGCCACTTTCATCTCTTGCCTGGAGGCTCACAGGAGCCTTCTCTCACTTTTCCCCAGTAAACCTTAAACATCATGAAGGCAAGGTCCATGTCTGATTTTGCTCATCATTGTAGGGTATCTGCTCAAAAAGCGTAAACAAATGGACAAATGGCCTCTCCGTGAATAAATAGACCTCCAAGTTCCTGTGGGGTCCTCACTATCAGCCTCCTGTACCCCCGCAGCAAGGGGCGGGGGTCACAGTAGAAGAGAGTGACAGAGCTCTCCCCACCTGCCTTTGCTTCAGAGGAGGACCTGACCCGACAGGGAGAAGCCCGCCAAGAGATCTGTGCATTCAGGATGCTTGGCTGCAGCCTGCCTGGACAGACTGAAGCCTGCTCCACCAGGGGGCTGTGGCCTGCCCCAGGTTGGGTCTTGCAGAATTTAGAGAAGGTTAGAATTGAAAGAAATTGAATTTTGCTTTTGCTTCTGTATTAGTTGTTTGTTTTGTTTTGTTTTTTATTGCTGCTGTAACAAGTTACCACAAACTTGGTGGCTTAAAACAAAAAAATATATTATCTTACAGTTTTGGAGGTCATAAGTCCTAAATGGGTCTCAATGGGCTAAAATCAAGGTGTGTTAACAGGGCTGCATTTCTTTCTAGAGGCTCCAAGGGAGAATGTTTTCCTGCCTTTTCTAGCTTCTAGAGGCCACCTCCATTCCTTGACTGATGACTCCCTTCCATCTTCAAAGCCAGTGATGGCTCATCAGATCATCACTCTGACACTGTGTCTCCTGTCTCCCTCTGTGATCTTTGTGATTACGTACATGGAGCCCACCAGATAATCCAGAACGATCTCTCCTTCTCAAAACTCTTAATTTAATCATATCTGCAAAGTACACTTTGCCTGCCATGTAAGGTAACATAATGAGAGATTCTACGAATTAGGACATGGGCATGTAGGGGCATTATTCTGCCTACCACATCCCCTTAATTTGGCCCCTCCCTGGAGATTCTGGATTTATTTTGGGAGCTTGTAGAAACTGCTTCTGTTTATTCACAGGGACACATTGTAAGAAACCATATTCTCTAAAATCATAGATTATCAGACTTTGCTAGTTGAAATCATATCAGTGAGAATAGAACATCCCACTCTTGCCTGAAGAATCTCAGCCAGGCCGGTCACTTTGACACATAAACAGCTGTAGAGCTCAGTTAAGGGGGTTTCGAACAGAACGTTCCGCGTTCAGATTAACACAGTTTCCAAGCAAACAGGACTTCAAGTCCCGTTCTCAGCCAGAGTCTGATATTAATCCCTTTCATACAGCTGGGCTATGCTGTGAGCCTCTAAAGTACCAATTCTTTTAAATTTGACCTACATTGCCTCACCCCTACTCCCACCGCAGGTCCCTGGGTTTATGAATCAGGCGGCTCCGAAACGTCTTTCTCAGGCCATCTTTTCTCGGCTGTGGGGCCGACGGTGGGTGATGGATGGTACAAAGGGCAAGATATAAGTGGGGTGGGGGTGGATGTTACAAGCCGAGGAGGCGGGAGGGGCAGAAGGGAGCCGGGAGCCCCAGGATGAGAGGGGAACACAGGCTATAAGCCAACTTCCACTGTCACCTCTGGGCCGAGAGCAGCGTGTCCTCAGTTCTCACAACCACCGCTTAAATGCAGGTTATTAATTCCTCCATTTAAAAGAGGAGAAGACGGGAGCCTAAGCAACATGCCTCGAGTCACCAAATCAGGAACTGGCAAGCATGGATTCCAACTCGGTTCTTTGAACTCCGAAGTCTGTGCTCGGGAACCGCGGCCTTCCCAAGTAAATGTCCGGGAGAAGGGCTCCGCCCTGCATCTTCTTCCACAGACTAACGAACACTACCGCCCTGCCGCCCCTAGGGAGCGCCTAAAAGCCTTAAGGATGGAGACGGACGCCACAGTCTCTGAGCAAAAGTACGACGCGGCCATTGATATCACGTCTAGTTATGTGGACCAATCCCCAGAAAGTGAAAGAGCAGAGGGGCGGGTTTATGCAAAACACACAGAGCTTGAGCAGGAAGGCGAAGCAGTAAAAACCTTGTTTAAGGTCTATTTCCAAAAATTTAGTTATCATTATGAAGCAAAAATAATGAAGAATTGGTTTTAAGCAAGATTACACATTAAGAAAAGTCTAATGGTTAGGCCATAAAAGTCACCACAACCGTAAAAGCTATAGCAAGAGTAACGCTGCCCGGCAGCGAAACTTACCGGTATCGCTTCTCGGCCTTTTGGCTAAGATCAAGTGTAGTATCTGTTCTTATCAGTTTAATATCTGATACGTCCTCTATCCGAGGACAATATATTAAATGGATTTTTGGAATTAGGAGATGGAATAGGAGCTTGCTCCGTCCACTCCACGCATCGACCTGGTATTGCAGTACCTCCAGGAACGGTGCACTCCCCTTCGGGGGAAACTCTTGGCTGTTAAAAAAAAAGAACATAATAATTCAAGTACTTTGCTGTTCAGAATACAGAAAAGCTTTTTATAAAGGTTACAGTTTCAGTATTTACCTAGTTGTTATGAAATCTGTTTGCTAGTTAAAATTTGTGATTCGTATGGTTCTGTAGTAGATATCACATACGCCTTTTTTAAGCTGGGATCATACACTATTTTCCGTACGTCCGTTAGCTGCTGTGCAAAATATGAAATCGATGATACTGTTTGAAGTCCTTTCAGCAAAAGCTCTAAATTCTCCCGAAAAATACGAGAGAACCAACAAAATGTGCATAGTTACAAAAATTCTGAGGTGCTTGTTTTTTTTTTTTTTAAGAACTCGTGTTTATGAGAGATTCTGTTTTGCATTCCATGAAGTGTATCGCAGGAAACCCGTGGAGGAACCACCATCATGAGACAACTGCGATTATTCTTTAAACTGTTTTCGGTGCTTCTGTCATTGCAGTAGTATAAATCTACCGCCGCTGACGCGGGTTTGAGTCTTAATCCGCGCAAATCTCCCCACAAAGATTTTGTTTTAACGCCGGAACTGTTGAATCGCGTCGCCTGTAGTTCATACTCCATAGCAAGAGCAACTACAGCGATGAGAAGGCCGCACACCACCCTCACAACAAAGAATAATTCTCGCTTGCCGTCCGCGTGCAGGAGTGGAGATGCAACGCAATCAAAAATAAAGCAAGTTTTTAAAAAGCCATCAGAAAGAATAGTAAGTACTCCAGTAAGTTCCGTACAAAATGGAGGAATCCGAGCACCGACTTTTGGCCTGGATTGAACTAGATTGAGAGTGTTCTTTTCTCGGTAATGCAAAGCCAAGAGCAAGGGTGAAATGTTACTCTCCGCACTCCTACCGCCAGTTCTCTACCGGAATCGAAAACAAAGATTGCTTCTCTCTTCAGGAGTCAAATCTGCCGGGCCACAGTGGGGTGCTTTATTCTTACCGACGTAGTTTAAAACAGCAAAATTTCTGAAAGGCTTTGATTTCAGGAAACACTTCTCCGTACGTCACTCCAGAAAGGGAATCGTTATGTTATTTTGTAAGTTGCATTTTATTCTGAGGAGAAATGTTGTTAATTCTGCAGTTTTTTCACTGTGAGTTTATTTATTTTTTTATTTATTTTTTTTTGTGAGTTGATTTTTACGATCACCAAACCTCAACGTGAGGGAGAGCAATGCCCTACCTTACTTTTCCAAAAGGATATACGTAAGAGTGTCTCTTCGTTTTCCCAAACACTATTCGTGTTGTGTTTTCCTTCTTTAATTATTTTTCTTTTACGCTGCTTTGGGTTTTCATTGCTGCACGCAGGTTTTTATCCGTTGCTGCGAGCGGCAACTACTCTTCGTTGTGGTGCGGGGCCTTCGCATTGCGCAGGTTTCTTTTGTTGCTGAGCACGGGCTTCAGGCGGCGGACTTCAGTAGTGGTGGCACGCGGACTCCAGAGCGCAGACTCAATAGTTGCGGCACACGAGCTTAGTTGCTCCATAGCCGGTAGGAATTTTCCCGGCGTAGGGTTCAAACCTGTGTCCCTGCATTGACAGGCGGTTGTTTGATTATTGCGCCACCACAGAAGTCCCCTTTTTGTCTTTTCATACTCGAAGTTGAAGCCCGCCGCTTCACTAGCGTTTCAATCATTTCTGAAATGGTCTCTTACCTTGTCTGGTACAGGAAATATTGATGCTTTGGGGTAGGAAAACGGACTACGGATGCCTAGACCCGGCATCGCGGTTCAGTTAGGATACGCTTCACTCGAAGTGTAAAATGGTCAAGTTACTGTTCAGATCTCCACAAGAAACATCTCCAGGTTTCTGGAGATGTAAAAGCGAAAGCAACTGGCGCGCAAAGGGATTTTTTGTTTTTTTAACTGTTGCGGTTTAACTCCCGGAAACCGCATTCCACTGGGTCCGACTCCGCGCGCGCTGGTGACGCAGCTGCTGCGCCGGAAGTGCGAGCCGTAGGTTCCGGGACTCAGCTATGGCTGCTGCGGCAGCACGCTGGAATCATGTGTGGGTCGGCACCGACACCGGCATCCTGAAAGGTGGGGGGCGGGGGCGGGAACCAGGGGTGGGGGTCGCCGTTTGGGGACACTGGCGCGACTAAGGTCCGTGTTCCACAGGCGTGAACCTTCAGCGCAAACAAGCGGCCAACTTCACGCCGTCGGGACAGCCGCGGCGCGAGGAGGCAGTGAGCGCCCTGTGTTGGGGCGCGGGCGGCGAGACTCAGGTGCGCAGCCGCTGGCAGGCGGAGCGAGGGGCCTGGGGCACGGCCGCCTCCCTCTTCTCGCCATTCTGCCCTCCTCTGCTCGCAGATCCTGGTGGGCTGTGCGGATGGGACAGTGAAGCACTTCAGCACCGAGGAGGGCAGGTTCCAGGGTCAGAGGCACTGCTCCGGAGGGGAGGGCATATTCCGAGGCCTCGCCCAAGTCGACGGGTAAGACCGAGCCCCTTGCTGAAACGCTCAGGTCGTAGGGAGAGCTTTGAGGTTCCCGTAGGACGGCCGAATAATGGCGATCAACCTTGAGGTGACAGGGGCCTTTGTCCTGCCGAAGTTCATTCATTCCTATAACAAACATTAACTGAACACCTACTGGGTTGTATACAGGCATTGGGCGAAATGCAAGGGCTTCAGGTCAACCAGACGCAGTACCTGCCTTCATACAGTTTGCAGCCTACAGGGTTTTCTTTTGGCTCCATAATCTTTTGGATGACCCTGAGCCCGTCATTTAATAAGTTTCGAGTATGTTTTTCAGTGGGGGCTAACAACCACCAACAAGGTCGTGAAGCTCCCAGAGTAAAAGATAGGAAAGTGCTAGGTTGCAGGCCTAGCTTCCTTCCGAAGATGAAGAAAGAGGCTGTGAGCAGACTGTGTAGGTTTGGTGATGTTAATTCTGACAGGTGAGGTGGAGAAGGCTTTGTGGGGGTGAGAAGTTGGAACTGGCCCTTGAAGCACGGGTAGAATTTTGAAATGTAGAGAAAGGAATAAGGGCATTCTAGAAAGAAGCTCCTTCCTGAGCAGAGGCCAAGGATTGGTGTTAGGCTACAGGGTACATCACAAGGACGATAAATAGCATTTGAAGGTTGAAGCCGAGGCAACGTTTTTCCTTTTTATTTTTTTTCCTATTATTTGTGAGGAAGCATTTTAATATGAGATAGGCAAGGTAGGTTGGGACTAAAGGTAAAGGGCTTTAAGTGCCAGGCCGAGAGATCTGCACTTCTGTAGCTGGTGGGGAGTTACTGGTTTTTGAGCAGGAAATGCTGTGGTCACAGCTATGAGCCTGCAGGAATGTGGAGGATGGATTGGAGAGAAAGCAGTTGGGAGACTGTTGCCACAGCCCAGGCAAGCCTAGAGTCTGAACCGAGTTGGGAAGGGTGGGCAGATATGAGAAAGAGTATAAGCTTGAACTGTGCCGATACTGGGGAGAGACTTGCTTGGGCTTCATGGGACGCATACTTTGAGGGAGAGATTGGAACCCCGAACAGGGAACTTGAGGGAAGAAGCTGGTGTTTGGTTTTGGCCAAACACTAAATCCAGAACAGTCCCATTTCAATCCTTTCAGAGCTACTGATCCTGACCTCTGGTGACTGACTCAAGGTTCAGAAAGACTAGCAGGGCCAGGTGCCCCAGACGTAGCTGTGGAATAGCAAAGGCTCTCTGTTTTGGAGTATCAGACTTGATTTCCAGCTCTGGTGCTGACATTTATAGCTGAGTGGCAAATCTTTTAATTTCTCAGAGCTTCAGTTTCCTCATTTATGAGACTGGTAAACCCTTACCTTGTTGAGGAAATTAAGTAACAGCCATCAAGCCCTGCCCAGACCCGAGTAACCTAGAGGCTTCCTTAGGAGCAGGACTGGTATGGGACCTCCCTGGTGGCACAGTGGATAGGACTTGATGCTCACAGGACGTTCAGGCCTGTGTGCAGGAGGCCGGGGTTCAATCCCTGGTCGGGGAGCTAGATCCCACGTGCATGCCTCAACTGGCAGTTCACACGCCTCAACAAAGGAGCCTGCGAACTGCAACTAAGGAGCCCGCCTGCTGCAACTAAGACCCGGGGCAACCAAATAAATAAATATTTTTTAAAAAAGGAACAGGGCTGGTAGGAGGGAGTCTAGTTCATATGAATTTGGGCGTGGGTCGACTGGGGCCAGAGAACAACCCTGCTCCTTTTTTTAACCCTAACTCTATCCTCCCTTTGCCGGCAGCACCCTCATCACATGTGTGGATTCTGGGATTCTTCGAGTCTGGCATGACAATGACAAGGAGGCATCCTCTGACCCTGTGAGGCTCCCCTGGCCTGATCCTGATGGTTGGGGGAGGTGGGGCCCAGGGTAGGAGCCAGATGAAGGCTTTGCGGGAGGAGGAGTAAGGATCTGGAACCGACTCTCATCTCCCCTCGCACCTTCCATTCTTTTCAGCTCTTGGAATTGAGGGTGGGCCCTGGGGTGTGTAGGATGCGCCAAGACCCAGCGCGACCCCACATGGTTGCCACAGGTGGGAAGGAGAATGCTCTGAAGGTGTGGGACCTGCAGGGCTCTGAGGAGCCTGTGTTCAGGGCCAAGAACGTGAGTGATGCGGGGTGGAGAGGTGATGGGGGGCAGGGAGGGGCTGGTTCCGAGGTCCAGGGAGTCTGAGGCCACTATGTCAGAGACCAGCTGGGCTTTAGGGGACAATGGTAGAAGGCAGGAGGAAGGGGCACACTGAGCCCTCCACAGCCCTGTCCCCCATCTACCCACCCTACCAGGTACGGAATGATTGGCTCGACCTGCGGGTTCCCATCTGGGACCAGGACATACAGTTCCTCCCTGAGTCACAGAAGCTCGTCACCTGTACCGGGTACCACCAGGTGAGGCACCACCCCACCCCTATCTCTTTCTGGGCTTAAGCAGCCTCCTGGAGAAACAGCCTTGCTGTGCAGGCTCGGTCCCCACCATTCGGCACAGCCGCCCTGCTTGCCATCCTTCTTCCATCCCTGAGCTCCCAGAAGAGGGATGACTTCCCCCGTCTGTTCCAGCCCAATGGTTGAGCCGGTGATCTTCTCTTACTACATTCTAGGAAGGAGTTCCCTGAACTGTGATTCTTCCTTTTCCTCCCACCTGGAAGAGAAAAGAAGGGAGTGTCCCCTTCATAGTAGAATCACATGGTTCAGGTGTCATGAGAAGACGTGAGCTGGGTATCAAGAGAACTGAGTTCTGGTCCTGATGCAGCCTCTGATTTGCTTTCGGACCCAAGCCTGACTCTCTACTAACTGGCCTCAGCTCCTCAGCTTTACGGGAAAGGTCCACATGGGGATCTTTTCAGTGGGTCTCTCTCTCTCTTTTCTTTTTTGACTGCCCTGCGCTGCATGCGGGATCTTACTTCCCCAACCAGGGATCAAACCCGTGTCCCCTACAGTGGAAGCGCAGAGTCCTAACCACTGACTGCCAGGGAATTCCCAGCTGGTCTTATGTGAAGCTCTAAGACCTGGGTGGCTGTATTTGCCCTGTTTCCTTTGCTCCTACATATTGAAGTCTGCTATTGGTGAGACGCCTCTGCTCAGAACACATATGAGGGCTTCCTCTCTCTTCCCTGTTGAGACTTAACGTCTTTCTCTGCTTGAAATTCAGCAACTCTTGACAGTTGGACTGACTTGCTTTTCCATCCCAAGAGGGGAGTACGGGGGGATGGAATGCTCATGCATGCAGACCATGGGAATGCTGCCGCCTCCAGGCTGGGGGACCTCTCTCCTCAGCCCTGTATGTTCATGCTCCTTAGCAGCTGTCTCTCCTCTACCCCCCAACACACAGAGAAGAGGAGTGCATTTCAAATGAGAGTTTCTCTGAAAGAGTGGGTTGTAAACAAAGCAGTGTATGAGGAGGGGATGAAGATGTGGAGGAGCCAGAGGGCATATGTGGAGTGCAGGTACTGTTGGTGATGCTTCAGCCTTCCTCCAGGTCCGTGTCTATGATCCAGCCTCCCCCCAGCGCAGGCCGGTCCTCGAGGCCACCTACGGAGAGTACCCACTGACAGCCATGACTCTCACTCCTGGGGGCAAGTGAGTGTTTAGAGGGCAAAGTGGGGCTTGGGAAGGACTCCAGGGGGCCCCTGCTGACCCCATGTGCCTCTGATCTCCTCAGTTCGGTGATTGTGGGGAACACTCATGGGCAGCTGGCAGAAATTGACCTTCGGCAGGGTGAGTGGACTAGGGGGTGAGCGGACTAGGGAGCCTTGCGGGAGGGGGAGGGGTGGGCGGACTAGGGAGCCTTGCGGGAGGGGGAGGGGTGAGCGGGCAAGGGGGCCTTGTGGGGGGGGGGAGGGGGGGGGGAGGAAGGGCAGGATTCCCTCTGACGGGGTGCAGTGGAGCTGTTGAGCCCTCTTTCAGGTGCCAGATTGCCCGTGTTCAAATCCTGGTTCTGCCATAAGCTGTGTGACCTTAGACAAATTACTTTGTCAATTCCGTGCCTTAGTTCCTTCACGTGAAAAATGGAGATATTAATGGTAACTGCCATCTCAGCGTTATGTTAAACGAGGATTAAATGTTGAAACATAAAGTGATATGAACAGTAAACACTCAATAAATGGTTGTTGGCTGGCCAGCTAGCACTGATTCCTACCGCCTTCTCTAGGGCGCCTACTGGTCTGTCTGAAGGGGCTGGCGGGCAGCGTCCGAGGGTTGCAGTGCCACCCTTCAAAGCCCCTTCTAGCCTCCTGTGGCTTGGACAGAGTCTTGAGGGTACACAGGATCCGGAATCCACGGGGCCTGGACCATAAGGTGAGAGCCTGCTGCCTCCTGTTCCCTGGATTCATGTTTCTATTTCTGCAGGCTTGGCCCGTTAAGGTCCCTCATCTTTTGCAGGTTTACCTCAAATCTCAACTGAACTGCCTCCTGTTGTCAGGCAGGGATAACTGGGAGGTAAGCAGTTGGGTCTGGGAATGTGGGAGCTAAGGGCACAGGTGTGAGGACTTCCCTGTGAAGAGGAAAGGGAAGCAGCTGGAACTCAGACCTGGGACTGTCCATCCATCTGCCAAGTGTAGTCCTAAAAGAGTCACTGCCAAGGGTGAAAGAGGCACATGGATGGACATGGTTTCCAGGAGCAGGAAATAAAAGGGGTGGTGCCTGGAGGAATTATTCCCCTTCCCTGTGGGTCTGACTCCTAAGCTCTTCTCCCACTCACCAGGATGAACCCCACGAGCCTCAAGAGCCCAACAAGGTGCCCTCAGAAGACACAGAGACAGATGAACTCTGGGCCTCCTTGGAGGCAGCTGCCAAGCGGAAACTCCCCGATTTGGAGCAGTCCCAAGGCGCCCTCCAAACCAGACAGAGAAAGAAGAAGAGGCCTGGGTCCACCAGCTCCTGAAGAGCTTGTGCTCACGTTGTAAATAAACAGCTTAATACGTACCACGACCCTGAGCCTTTTGTGTTGGCAGAAAGGAAAGAGTGGCGGCTGCTCCCTGAGCTGGGGTGATGGGGGGTATCTGCTGTCACAAAAGCAGGGCCGGGAGTCGGCGGGCTGGCGTGGGCGGAACCGAGTGCGGGGGCCGCGCGTGGCGCCATGGGCTGCTGCCAAGGCAAGGACTTTCAGACTTCGGGTGAGCAGGCCAAGGAGGCCGGGTCATAGGAAGTTCAGGAAGGTGGGACCGGAGACACACAAGGGTGCCCATGGAGCCGGGAGTGCGGGATGGACCACCCGGAGGTTGGACTGGGGAGGATAGAGCTCAGCGGCCTCGCATCCTCGCAGGCAAGGAAGGGGTCGATGCAGACTCGGCGGAAAACCGGAATCTCAGGTCGCACGAAAGGCTTCTGATCACTGTGCTGTGGCGGCGGATCTCCCTGTTCAGCCGTCGGGGCTCCTCGCGGTCAAACAAGAGGCAATCAGTCCAAAATCCAAAGCAGGCGTGTACGTTCCAGGAGTGCAACCGGGAGGGGATCCAGGAGGAGCCGGAGAAGGGGTGACCCCAGCCCTGTTCTCAGTCCGCCCCAGCCTCCCTCCGGAGAATAAAGTTTCTAACTTGTACCTGCCTGAGAGCTTGTGCCTCCAAGGCTCACTTTGCGCACACAAGGCGCGGGCACCACCAGGGCTGCGGGCTCTTTAAGGCTCCTCCCCCGAGGCTGGCCCATTCCCTTGGGCCCCAGGCTCCCGTTCCTTGGGGGCGGAGCCACGGTTGCGGCCTAGCCAATGGGAGAGCGGAGTTGCATTAGCGTTTGGGTGGAGGGGCGCGTCTCTCGGGTCGCCGGGCTTGAAAAGGCGTGGCACCGCCCGCTCGTCACCGGGGGTGGGGTTATGTGTGGGTGACGTGGCGGCTTCTAGTCTTTGGTCGGGTTTCGGCGGCTTCGGTTCCCGGGGAGAAGGCGGTGACGACCCGGGAGATTGTGGCAGGGGCGGCGGCGGCGCCAGGCGGCAGAGAGGAGGTAGGACACGCTCTAAGAGGGGTCTGACCGCAGTGTCTGCTCTGGGCAGCTCTTTCCGGGGACGGCGCGGGCTGGGGGGAAGGGAACCAGAGGCAAGCGGGCAAGTCCTGCCGGCCCGGCTCGAAGTGAGCGAATACGTCGCCGTCCAATCAGGAAAGCCCCTGTTGAGAAAGACGTCGGCCTTAGCTAATCAGTGGTTGCAGTCCTCCAGACGGTGGGACTTAGGCGAGGCGAGGGTGGTACTTCCTGCTTCAAATAAACACCTAGAGATTTCCCCCCTCCGCCCACCGAAGTGTGTCCCTCTCAGGAGGTCCGTCAGCGTTTCTCCCTGACGAGTCGGAGGAACCCGTGGATACGAGAGGGCCCACTTAGGGCCTAGGGCAGTTGCATGGGCCGGACTGGAGCTTCGGAGCCACAGGACCTGGCTCTGGCCCTGCCTCTACTTCAGGGCCCCGGCCCGCGCTCTGGCCGCCAGAACCAAGTTGGAAGAAGAGTCTGAGGAGCCGGACGGCTTGGGCCAGAGAAGAAGCGGGGTCCTTCCCGCTGCGGGTCGGCCCCAGGATCTGCGGGTGGCTTCGGGCGCGAAAGTCCGTGCCAAGTGCAAAGGGGCCCCGAGGATCTGCTGGTTGGGGGGGACTTGTGGGGAAGGAGGCTGCCTGGGGAATGACACTCTCCCCTCCACCACAGTCCAAGGTTATGCGTCTCAATGATCCCGCGGAAACGCTACGGGTCTAAGAACACGGATCAGGGTGTCTACCTGGGTCTCTCAAAGACACAGGTCCTGTCCCCTGCAACTGCTGGCAGTAGCAGCAGCGACATCGCCCCTCTGCCCCCCCCCAGTGGCCCTGGTCCCTCCCCTTCCCGACACCATGTCCTGCCGGGATCGGACCCAGGAGTTCCTGTCTGCCTGCAAGTCCCTGCAGAGCCGTCAGGTAAGGACCTGGAGTGGGAAAGGCAAGAGTGACTCATACTCAGACCTGGGAGAGGCGGTGCTCCAGCATCGTTGGTTGAAGTAATTCTTGGGGGAGCCCGATGGAGAACTGGTCCAGCTTGGGGAGGGTGGTAGGATCTACCAAGCAACAGAGAAGAGGTGGGCTAGCTAATCTAGAGGTAAGGATCTAGGCTTTTTTTTTTTTTAAATCAGGAATTCCCTGAGCGTAGGGTTGCTATTCTGGAAGGAATATCTCAGCGCAAGAGGTGGCTGCAAGTATATTTCGTTTGGATAAGGAACAGGTTCTCGAAAGAGCTTTTAGCTCAGAGACAAGCACTTTGAGTTCTAGTTCCAGTATAATTTTACCAAGTTTGCTCTGTGACAACACAGAAGTTAATCTAGTTGGATCTCAGGTTTTGTATCTGTAAAATGAAGGAAGGTTTCTAAATAAGTAGTTTTAATCAAAACCACTTTGGAGTGCTTTTTTAAAAATTAGATTTGTCTTGGTCCAGACTTTCTGAATCCAAGTGGAACCTGAATAAATGTAATTTAAAATATTTTTACTGGTCAGCTCTTGTTAGCTTCTCTTCTGTACGATCTCCAAGAGTTTTACATTTATCCTCTCTGATTCCTGGATTGGAGGAATAGAATGGTAATACTAGTTACCATTTATTTAGTGCTTAGAATGGACCTGGTATTTGGCTAAAATAATTTACAACCCTTAGGTTTTTTAATCTTAGCAAGAACAAGAGGTGTGTGGATTGTCTTCATTTTACAGAAGAGGAAGTAGAGATTCAGAATGGTTTAAGCAACTTGCCCCAAGCCCCCCATGTAGTAAGAGGTGGCACCTAGATTTGAACCCAGGTCTACCTGTATGGACCGTCTGGTGGAGGATGCCACTAGTGTTAGAGGGTGAGTTTAGTAGACACCTGAGGAACAGTGAAAGCTGGAAATGGGGAGGGAAAACTAAAGTTTTACCTCTTGACGTTGCTTTTCAGAATGGAATCCAGACAAACAAGCCAACTCTGCGTGCTGTCCGGCAGCGCAGTGAATTCACCCTCATGGCCAAGTGAGTTGAGAGAAGTTATGTGGTGGGATGACCAGTGTCTGAGGAGAGGTAGCCTTGCCTGTGGTGACCTTGGCCGTGAGGACTGGGATTGGTTGTGCTGGTGCTAATGTGGGAAAGGCCCTCTCCTTCCCTTCCCGCAGTGTTCCCATTAATGCTCGTTTGCAGGCGCATTGGGAAAGACCTCAGCAACACATTTGCCAAGCTGGAGAAGCTGACAATCTGTGAGTGTTCTCGGGGCCTTTCAGAACTGGGGCAGTGAACCCGGGAGGGCGGAGGAACCATACTCCCTGAGCCTGGTCTTCAGCCTCACCTGTCGTGACTTCTTGTTTGTCTCTGCAGTGGCAAAGCGCAAGTCCCTCTTTGATGATAAAGCAGTGGAAATTGAGGAGCTAACTTATATTATCAAACAGGTGAGCGACTAGCGATCGGGAGAGCCCAGCATTTCAATTGGATCACTTCCATCATTTTCCCTTGCTCTAGGGTCCCAGAGAAAAGTTTCTAGAGCCAGCCCCAAACATCCCGCTCATCCAGTGTGTCAGTGATCATCTACTGTGTACAAAGCACCGTGCTGGGCACTTGCCACACAAACATTACGAGGCAAGATACCTGCCTTCAAGGGCTTATTGTCTAGAAGAGGTATCCAGCCCCATAAACTCACACTTACAATGGATAGGAGGCAAGTGGTACAGAAAAGATCTTATGAAAAGATGAATGAGGTAGTCTGGGGACACTGGGAAAGATTTTATTGAGGATGTGACATCTGAGCTGGTTTCAAGGCTCGTGGAGAAGCAGTGGAAGAACGTGCCAGACAAAGGAAACAGTGTGTGCAGAAGCATGTCTTATAAAAGGGAAAGTTCAAGTTTTTGCTCAGATATCACCTGCTCAGGGAGGCCTACTGTCACCATGCTGTTTACTACCCCAGCAACCAACTCTGATCTCGCTTATCTTACTCTATTTTCTTTTTTATAGCACTTGTTACATTCTAATGGTCTCTATAATTAACTTATGTTTATTGTTTGTTTTCTCCCACTTAAGTCATCTTCCTCAAAAAAAGAAAAAAAAAAGTGCTAATGCCATAAGAGCAGAGATTTTTCTTTCTGTTTGTTCATGGATGTATCCCAAATGCCTGTAGCAGTGTCTGGCATGTATTAGGTACTCAGTATTTGTTGATTGAATTGAGTGATTGGCAGCAAATGAGGCTGAAAAGGTAGACTGGTAGCTGTCTGTGAAGATCCTCATGGGGGCTTGCTAAGGTGTGTGGAATCACTCTGAAGTGTGTGGGCTCCAAAGACGATTAGAACCTGGATTCCAATTCTGTCTGCAAGACCCTAGTATAGCAGTTCTAACAGTGTTATTTGTTTCTTTCCCGGAACAACGTAATAAGAATAAAATGAGAAATTGAATGACCGTGGGGGAAAAAGGAACACCCTGGAGCATGAACGGTCAGAGAGGCTAGGGAGGAGGCTCGTGCAGTTCTCCAGTACGAAGATGATTATGGCAGAGGCCAAAGGGCAGACACATTCAGGAGATGCTGTGCTGAGTAGAAAAGAGAGGGTTCCGTTAATTACTGGGGCATTATCGCATAGGCATTTAAGAACCACTGAGTGGATTTAGACAGACTTCAAATCCCAGGCTCACCAATCATGGTGTGACCTTGCGTAAGCTACCTAACTACTCTGAACTTCAGTTCCCTTATAAATAAAGAGGGGATAATAACAGTGCCCAGCTCACAGGGTTGTTACAAGGACTTATTAGTTTATTTTTTCAGTCACTCACGTTATTGAGTGACTTTGGCTGCCTGGTTCTGGGGATTCAGCAGTGAACAAGACAAATGCGGTCCCTGCCCTTGGCAACTTCCTTGCTGAATGGGTGAACTAGACACTGTACAAGCAAACAGAAAAGACAGTTTCAGGTAGCAGCACATCCTATTAAAGAAATGAGGTGAGTGAGTTCCTCAGGGTAGGGGCCTACTTTACATGGGGTGATCTAGGATGGTTTGGCTGAGGAAGGAACATAGAGACCTGAATGGTAAGGAGAAAGTTGGTCATCCAGAGATCTGACGGGGGCACATTCCAGAAAGTGGGAATAGCAAAGGGAAAGGCCCCGAGGCCTGGGCAACCTTGATGTGAAAGGCTGTGAAACAGGCCAGTGTGGCTGCAGCACAGCCAGTGAGAAGGAGGCCTGTGGGGGGTGGGGGGGGTGAGGTCAGAGGAGTGAGTGGGGCGAGACCACATAGCCCGTGTAAGCTAGGTGAGGAATTTGGATCATGTACTAAATTTAGTGGGAAGGTCTTGGAAGATTTTGAAGCAGGGGAATGACATGCACTATTTTTGGTTTAGAAGGTCACTCTGGTGGTTGTGTGAAAAGTGGATTGTAGGGGGCAAATTCTAAAAGGAAGATCACTTAGGAGGCTCTGGGCAATTTTTAGAGAGAGGACAGTTTGGACTAGGGTAGCTTTGTTAGAGAAGGAGATGAGTGGACACATTCAGAGTATATGTTGGAATCAGCTGGGTTCTTTGTGGGTTCCTTGTGGATTAAGGGAAGAGAGAGGAATTGAGGATGATTTCTTAAGGTTTTCTCACCTGGTGAGCGGTGGTGCCATTTACCAAAGTGGCAAAGAAGGAAGGGGGAATAACTGGGGGGGAAATTAAGAGTTGTTTTCTACGTTAAGAGAAAGTCATAAGCTGCTTAGCAGGTTGCATGGCGCACAGTAATCAAACCCGAGACTGCTGTTCTGTTCACAAAGTGCTGAGTATGTAGTAAACGCTCAGTGTAGGTTATGGTTGTGCTGTGGCATATAGGTTGGGTTAAGGAGATGTCAGTATGTGACTTAGAAGCTTCTAGCTTGGGCAGCTAAGTGGGCAGTGGTGCCATTTTCTAAGTTCCGGGGGGAGGAGATTTTATGGGGGGAAAACCTGGAATGCAGTTTTGGACACATGGCTGTGAGCAGGCTCCATTAACTCCGAAGGGACAGAGCAGTCAGCAGCAGAAATCGTCCAGGGGTCTCGAGAGAATCTTTGGGGCTAGGTTACTAATTGGAGGAATGCTAACTGGGGGTACTATTGGAGGGACTCTAGAAGTTGCCTAATCTAGTTTTTTAGTGTTTTTTTTTTTAACTTTTATTTATTTACATTTTGGCTGCGTTGGGTCTTTGTTGCTGCCCGCGGGCTTTCTCTAGTTGCGGCGAGCGGGGGCTACTCTTCGTTGCAGCGCATGGGCTTCTTATTGCAGTGGCTTCTCTTGTTGTAGAGCACGGGCTCTAGGAGTGCGGGCTTCAGTAGTTGTGGCTCGTGGGCTCAGTAATTGTGGCTCGCAGGCTCTAGAGCGCAGGCTCAGTAGTTGAGGCACACGGGCTTAGTTGCTCCGCGGCATGTGGGTTCTTCCGGACCAGGGCTCGAACCTCATCCCCTGCATTGGCAGGTGGATTCTTAACCACTGTGCCGCCAGGGAAGCCCCTAATCTAGTTTTTTTCTTAGCTTGTATCTTGAGCTCACTACTTTTGACCTCTTCCCCCTCCCCCTCCTCTTCTTCCTCTGGTCTTTCCCTGGACTTCGCTGTCCTGGGGCGGCAAGCTTTCTCTGCCACTCCCAGCCGCCTCCTTCATCTCCCTTGTCTCACGAGGCCCTTGGCAGGCAGGATTGGGAAGCAGATAATCCATTGGCCTGGTGTAGAAAGCCTGGCTGTGCTACTAATTCATCGTGTATAACGTTAGACAAGTCACATCTTTCACTCTTTTGCAATAGTAATTTTTAAAAGGAATTCTGTATATAAAAAGCATTTCATTGATGCTTCTGGGAAGCCATGGTGCCTTTGACTCTTCCTGTCTCCTGAGTACAGCACAGATGCTTTGTTGCTCAGCATGCCCTGGGTCTGAGATTTTGGCCTTTTGAAGGGTTCTATGGCCATGAGCATGGCCTCACAGTGGGGGTAGGACAGCGGGGTGGAGGGAGTAAACACCTCAGGTCTTTATGAATGGACGGGGCCATATTTCACCTCTTTCTGGCTCTACCCCGCAGGCACTGAGCCTGAGCAAACTACAGAGCTTGGACTATCCCAGCAGGCCCTTCTGGTCTGTCCGAGATACCATCACCCCTGTTAGTAATGTCCACCCTGCCGTCCCTGCCAGAGATGTCCATGTGGGAGAGATGCTGGCTGAGGACCCCATGGTTGATACTCAGTTTTTCTGTTGGCTCTTTCACCAGGACATCAATAGCCTTAACAAACAAATCGCCCAGCTTCAAGATTTCGTGAGAGCCAAGGGCAGCCAGAGCGGCCGGCACCTGCAAACCCATTCCAACACCATCGTGGTCTCCCTGCAGGTGGGACCCGGGGGAGGGAGAGGCAGAAGGGAGGAAGGCGTCTTCTCTGGCTGACCCTCTCTCCTTTTCTTTCAGTCAAAACTGGCCTCCATGTCCAATGACTTCAAATCAGTTTTAGAAGTGAGGACAGAGGTGAGAAGAATCTGTGTAGGAGGGATAGGAATCAGGGGTGAGGGCCCCAGAGGGAAGTGGGAAGGGGACAAGTGGAAGGGCAAGGGCAACAGGGTCACGGGCACCAGGAGGAATCTCTTTAATGTGCCCGCTTTCCAGCGGCCTCAGGACCTTTGCATTTCTTCCCCAACCCTAGAACCTGAAGCAGCAGAGGAGCCGGCGGGAGCAGTTCTCCCGGGCACCCGTGTCAGCCCTGCCCCTTGCCCCCAACCACCTAGGTAAGTCACAGGCAATACAGGGAGCCCTGAGGGATAAGGCTTAGTTACTCCAGTTCTGGTATCTTCCAAAGGCAGGGGTTGGGTAGGAAAATGGAGGGCCAAGGAGGTTGCTAGGCTTTGTCTCTTAGAGGTCAGACCTGATTGCTGGGATTTATGATCCACACCTAGTCTCCAGCATTCTCAGTGTTGGGGGTGAATTCAATCATGTTCAGAAGAATGACAGTTTCTAATTTTTTTTGCACTTACTCATTGTCTTCCCATTCTGTCATTTAATTTTCACAACCACCTTTTGAGAAAGCAACTATTGTTATCCCCCATTTTACAGGTGAGGAAACTGAGGCTCAGAGAGGTTAAATGACTTGTCCAGGGTCACAAGGCTAGTAAGTGCCAGAGCTGGGATTCAAATCCAGAGCATGTGGGCTTTGAACCTTTTAACCACTAAGAAGTGCCATGTCTTCTTTCTTCCCCCAGGGGGCGGTGCTGTGGTTTTGGGGGCGGAGTCTCGAGCCTCTGGGGACGTGGCCATTGACATGATGGACTCTAGGACCAGCCAGCAACTGCAGCTCATTGATGAGCAGGTATCCACGCTCTGAGCTTGGGAGGAGTTGCTCCTCTGTTTTCCTCTGTGGTCACAAGCAAGTGTTTGGAATGTGCCATGGGTGGAATGGCAAAGTGGAGGGTCCTAAAGAGGCAGGCCCTCCCCTGCAGAAGCTCCCAGTGCTCATGTATGCTGTCTCTCCTCTGAAGGATTCCTACATCCAGAGCCGGGCAGACACCATGCAGAATATTGAGTCCACAATTGTTGAGCTGGGCTCCATCTTCCAGCAGTTGGCACACATGGTTAAGGAACAGGAAGAAACCATTCAGAGGTGAGATTCTTTCTCTCCTTAACTTCAAAAACAGGAGCCTTCTCTTCCCCGTGGATTGGCATCCTAAAGGTCCCCAGGGACAGCTTGATGCCCTTTGGAAGAGAAGAGTGAATCCTGTCCACCCATAGGGTCAAGTTCACCTGCCTCCATCCACTCAACAAGTGTTAATTGAGCACCTGTTCCTTGTCAAGCACTGTCCTAGGTGCTGGGGATACGGTGATGAACAGCACAGCTAAGTCTATTTTGTGGAGCTTACTTTGTAGTACGGAATTTAATAGTGTGGGTGAGGATAGCTGTTAAAAAGAATTGAGAAGAAATTTTCAGGTACTGATAAGGGCTATACTGAGAATTAAAGTAGGATGAGGTGTTCAGAAAGTGATGGAGGAGGTATATCAGATTGGGTGGCAGGGAAGGCTGCTCTGAAGACTTGATATTTAAGCAGAGACATGAACTACAAGAGGGATCCAACCATGCAAAGAAGAGGGATCCAACCATGCAAAGGAGAGGGTAAGAGTTGTCTAGGCAGTGTGGACAGCTAGAGCAAAGGCCCTACGATGGGACAGTCTTGCTGTATTAAAGAATCAAGGGGCTTCCTTGGTGGCACAGTGGTTAAGAATCCGCCTGCCAATGCAGGGGACATGGGTTCGATCCCTGGTCCAGGAAGATCCCACAGGCCACGGAGCAACTAAGCATGTGCACCACAACTACTGAGCCTGCGCTCTAGAGCCGCGAGCCACAACTACTGAGCCCACGTGCCACAGCTACTGAAGCCTGCGCGCCTAAAGCCCAAGCTCCACAACAAGAGAAACCACTGCAATGAGAGTCCTGCGCACTGCAATGAAGAATAGCCCCCGCTCGATGCAACTAGAGAAAGCCCACGTGCAGCAGGGAAGACCCAACACAACCAAATAAATTATTTTTTTTTAATTAAAAGAAAAAAGAATCAAGAAGGCCAGTGTAGCTGGAAAGCAATGAACAGGAAGAGAGAGGTACAGGATAAGACTGGAGGGAGGTAGGCAGAGCCCACGCACGGGAAGGCCTCTCTGCTCTCCTGGTGCCCCCTGCTACTGCACGAGGCATTTTATCTGCTCCTCTTTGGCACTTAGCGTTCATTCAGTCAGTTATGGAGATACAGTCGAGGATGAAAGAGACAACCCTCCCCTTGTGGAATATACATTGTAGTAGGGGAGACAGATAAGTTAAAATATACAAAATAAGTAAATGGTCCAGTATATATTTTTGCCCAGTGATAAATCCATAAATAAAAGTAGAGTAGGGTAAACTAATCAGGAGTTCTAGGTTTGGAGGAGCGAGTTGTAATTTTAAATAGGATGGTTATTAAGAGAGGCCCTAATAAGAAGATGGCGTCTATCCAAGAAGGGGGAAGGTAAGAGAGTTCGCCATGTGGATATATGGAGAAGAGTACCAGGCAGAGGGAAGAACCAGTGTAAAGGCCTTCAGGCAAGAATATGTCTGATGAGTTAAAGGACAGCAAAGAAGCCACTGCATCTGGGAACAGGTGAGAAGGAGAGTAGTACTAGGTGAGGTTAGAGGGGAAATGGGAGACCACATCATGTGGGGCCTTTTAAAGCCAGTTTGAGGATTTAGCATTTACTCTGAGTGACATGGGGAGCCATTGCAGGGTTTTGATGAACGGTTATACTTTCTGACTTCTGTTTTATTTATTTTTGGGGCCGCACTGCGTAGCTTGTGGGATCTTAGTTCCTTGACCAGGGATTGAACCAAGCCACCGCAGTGAAAGCGCCAAGTCCTAACCACTGAACCGCTAGGGGATTCCCTCTGACTTCTATTTTAAAAGAATCATTTGGTTGCTGTAGTCAGAACAGATTGTAAGGACCTAGGATAGAAGCAGGGAGATGGATGCAGAGGCCTTTTCAGTAATCTAGGCAAGAGGTGATGGTAGCTGGGACCAAGGTTGTATGAGTAGTAGTTGCACTCTGGATGTATTTTGGAGGTAGAGCCAATAGGATCAATTACTTGATGAACTGAATGCAGGGCGTCAGAGAAAAAGAGGAGTTTATGATAACTCCAGGCTTTTGATGTGAGCAATCAAAGGGATTCATGCTCTTCACTTGAAATAGGGCTGGTTACTCAGGGTAGAGTAGATTTGGGGCAAAATAAGTTGTGTTGGACACGTCCAACCAGGTGGACAGTTGTTTGTTTGTTAGACATCTGGGTGGAGATAGTGAACAGGCCGATAGATATAAGGAGTTGAGGAGACAGGTCTGGGCCAAGAGTGGGCAGCACTGGACTTTGAAACTAGGCCAAGTGAGTTCTAAGAAAGAGGAGGATCAAGCACTGAGTCCCAGGGCTATTTCTGGACTCAACTCTTAGTTCTGAGGGAGGGCACTGAACAGGAGCACAGCTTGTGAGGTAGGAAGAAAAATAAATGAATGTGGTGTCCTAGGAGCCAGGAGAAGAAAATGATTCAGGGAAAGAATAATCAGCTGTGACAAATTTTGCTTATAGGCCAAGTAAGATGAGAGCTGAGAATTTAATTGGAGTATTTAGTTCACTAATAGTTAATAATTTTTGCTAAGGTTGGATTTAGGCCTACCATTTTACTATTTTTTTCCTGTTTTTCCCTTCTGTTTTTTGTTCCTCTCTTCCTTCTTTCCTATCTTTTGAACAGTTGAAAAAAAATTTTAATTCCATTTAAATTTGTCTGTTGGTATTTTAGCTATAGGTAATTGCTTTTCTTTTTTTCCAGTGGTTGCTCTAGGGATTACAGTATGCATCATTAACTTTTCACAGTCAGCTTCATATAAAATGTGAGAAGTTTGCAACCCTCTCCTCCATCTTTTATGTTATAGTTGTCATATTTGTTGCATCTACATACTTTATAAACTCTACAATATAATAGTATAATTTTTATCTTACAGAAATAAAGAGGAAATAATAGTCTTTTATACTTACTCATATATTTACTGTTTCCAGTGCTCTTCATTTCTTCCCGAATATCCAGTTTCCATCACTTCCCTTTAACCTGGAGAATTTTCCTTAGTACTTTTTGTAGTGCAGTTCTGCTGATGACAGATACTTTTACTTTTCTTTTTTTTTTTTATAAATTTATTTATTCACTTATTTAATTTTTGGCTGCATTGGGTCTTCACTGCTGCACACAGGTTTTCTCTAGTTGCTGAGAGCAGGGGCTACTCTTTGTTGCAGTGCACGGGCTTCTCATTGCAGTGGCTTCTCTTGTTGTGGAGCACAGGCTCTAGGCATGCGGGCTTCAGTAGTTGTGGCACATGGGCTTCATAAGTTGTGGCTCGCAGGCTCTAGAGCGCAGGCTCAGTAGTTGTGGTGCATGGGCTTAGTTGCTCCACAGCGTGTGGGATCTTCCTGGACCAGGGCTCAAACCCATGTGCCCTGCATTGGCAGGCGGATTCTTTACCACTGCACCACCTGGGAAGCCCTCTTTTACTTTTCTTTTTTTTTAAATAAGTTTATTTATTTATTTTTGGCTGCGCTGGGTCTTCGTTGCTGCACGGGCTTTCTCTAGTTGCAGCGAGCAGGGGTTGCTCTTCGCTGTGGTGTGCCAGCTTCTCACTGTGGTGGCTTCTGTTGTTGCAGAGCATGGACTCTAGGCACGTGGGCTTCAGTAGTTGTGGCTCGTGGACTCTAGAGTGCAGGCTCAGTAGTTGTGGCACACAGGCTTAGTTGCTCCGCAGCGTGTGGGATCTTCCTGGACCAGGGCTCAAACCCATGTCCCCTGCGTTGGCAGGTGGATTCTTAACCACTGTGCCACCAGGGGAGTCCCTGGCTGCTTTTTAATACGTTTTTTCTTATATTTGGATTTTCACAGTTGATGGTTTATGTGCTTAGATGTGGTTTTCTTTGAATTTATTTATTTACTTATTTGGGGCTGTGTTGGGTCTTCGTTGCTGTGTGCAGGCTTTCTCTAGTTGTGGTGAGTGCAGGCTACTCTTCATTGCAGTACGCAGGCTTCTCATTGTCGTGGCTTCTCTTGTTGTGGAGCAGGGGCTCTATGAGCACAGGCTTTAGTAGTTGTGGCTTGCGGGCTCTAGAGCCCAGGCTCAGTAGTCGTGGCACACGGGCTTAGTTGCTCCGCGGAATGTAGGATCTTCCCGGACCAGGGCTTGAACCCGTGTCCCCTGCTTGACAGGCGTATTCTTAACCACTGCGCCACCAGGGAAGCCCCTTCTTTGAATTTATGCTGCTTGGGGTTCTCTAAGCTTCTTGAATCTGTAAATTTATGTCTTTCATGAAGTTTAGGGAATATTTGACCATTATTTCTTCAAGATTTTTTTCTGCCTCTTTTTCTTTCTGTTTTCTTCTTCTAGGAATATATATGTATACATATATAACATCAACTATAGGAATTCCCTGGTGGTCCAGTGGTTAGGACTCAGCACTTTCACTGCCAAGGGCCTGGGTTTGATCTCTCGTTGGAGAACTAAAATCCCGCAAGCCATGTGGCACAGCCAAAAAAAAATCAACTATAACTGTATATTTATTTTGTTGAGATGTATATATATCTCAACAAATTACATCTCATTAGGAGGCATTTAATGTCAGATTGACCCTATATTATCTAGAACAAGTTTGATCACTTGATTAAGGTGGTAACAGATAACCTCTCCTTTCATTTATTTATTTATTTTATTATTATTATTTTAAAATCTCTCCCTTTTTTTTTTTTGGTGGTACGTGGGCCTCTCACTGTTGTGGCCTCTCCCATGGCGGAGCACAGGCTCCAGACGCGCAGGCTCAGCGGCCATGGCTCACGGGCCCAGCCGCTCTGCGGCATGTGGGATCTTCCTGGACCGGGGCACGAACCCATGTTCCCTGCACCGGCAGGCGGACTCTCAACCACTGTGCCACCAGGGAAGCCCTAATCTCTCCTTTTAAAAGTACATTTTATTCCTTGCAGTCAGCAAGTGATTTATGGGATACCCTGTTCCCAAAAAACCTTTAACCTAATGTTTCTAGTAGCCAGTTATGATGCTTGTCTGGTCTGAATTAATCTAATTTGGGTGTGTTTTTTCTGTAAAGAAGAGCTTTCCTTTATTAACTGCATGAGCTGAAGTTCATCTTAATCAGGCTGGATAAATCTTAATTATTTTCCTGTATTTCCAGAGTAAATAGTTATGGAGTAGGTGCCATAGTAGTGACCAAGGAGGTTTTTTGTTTTGTTTTAATTCTTCCTTGTTTTTGATTATCATTACGGGCTTAAGGTTTTTTTTTATGTTTTATATTACAATTAGTTAGGATAATGATTATTTTCATAGTTCAGATTGTTCCCAGTTTGTCCAGTGGAAGACAAGAGGTTTTTGTTTTGTTTTTTTAAAGAATGGGAGAAAATAAAAGTATGTTTGTATTCTTTTTTTTTAAAAATAAATTTATTTATTTTATTTATTTTTGGCTGCATTGGGTCTTCGTTGCTGTGCATGGGCTTTCTTTAGTTGCAGTGAGCGGAGGCTACTCTTTGTTGTGGTGTGCAGGCTTCTCATTGCGGTGGCTTCTCGTTGCAGAGCATGGGCTCTAGGCGCATGGGCTTCAGTAGTTGTGATACGCGGCTCAGTAGCTGTGGCTCACAGGCTGTAAAGTGCCGGCTCAGTAGTTGTGGCACACAGGCTTAGTTGCTCCGCGGCATGTGGAATCTTCCCAGACCAGGGATTGAACCCGTGTCCCCAGCATTGGCAGGCAGATTCTCAACCACTGTGCCACCAGGGAAGCCCCATGTGTTTGTGTTCTAATGGGAATGATCCAGCAGAGAAATAAAAATTGATAATATAGCAGGCAGGGGGAAGAATCTTAAAGTTATATCCTTGAGATGGTGACAGGAAGTGGGATCCAGTGGATAAGTATAGGACTTGGCTTTGAGACGAGCTGGTGAGAAATGGGAAAGCAGATGCTGGGGGGAGGGACCAAGATAGCTGAACTCATGGCACTGTGTAAATGCCTGGGACTCAGCACCTAGTAGTTGAATAAATAAACAAACATCCTTTTAACCATTGGTTGCCAAACCTGGATGTTCATAGGAACCCCCTATAGAGCTTATAAAAAATGAAGATCTTGCCAACCAATGGCTGGCAGCCACTGCACAAGGCAGAGCCTGGCAACTAACCAGACCAGGGGCCAGCCACGCCTACTGGGCCACCTATGCCTAGTCAGTCCCACCACAGCAGAAGGGCCCACACAATATGGGGCAGCCCTAGAGCATATAGCTGTGGTAACCAGAGGGAAGTGAACTGCTGGGATGCATAGGACATCTCCTACGAAAGGCCGTTTCTCTAAGGTCAGGAAACATAACGAACCTACCAGGTACATAGAAATAAAAACAGCAAATTGGGCAGAATGAGGCAACAGAGGAGCATGTTCCAATCAAAGGAACAAGTTAAGACCCCAGAAGAAGAACTAAGTGAAGTGGAGACAGGCAAACTACCTGATAAAGAGTTCAAGGTAATGATCATAAAGATGATCAAGGAACTTGGGAGAAGAATGGATGAACATAGTGAGAAGCTTAACAGAGAGTTAGAAGATGTAAAGAAGAACCAAACGGATGAATATAACTGAAATGAAAAATACACTAGAAAGAATCAACAGTAGATTAAATGATACAGAGGAATGGATCAGTGAGTTGGAAGATTAGAGTAGTGGAAAGCACTGAAACTGAAAAAAAAAAGTGAGCAGTTTAAGAGACCTCTGGGACATCTAGTGTACTAACATCTGCATTATAAGGGTCCCAGAGGGGAAGGGAGAAAGAGACAGAGAACGTATTGGGAGACATAATATTATAGCTGAAAACTTCCCTGACCTGGGAAAGAAAACAGACATCCAGGTCCAGGACACCTAGAGAGTCCTGAACAGCATCAACCTGAAGAGGACCACACACACACTGTAATTAAAATAGCAAAAATTAAAGACAGAGAGTATTAAAAGCAGCAAGGAAAAATTAAGTTATGTACAAGAGAACTCCCATAAGGCTATCAGTTGACTCTTCCAGCAGAAACTCTGCAGTCCAGAAGGGAGTGACATGATATATTTAAAGTGATGAAAAGGAAAAGCCTATGGCAAGGACACCCTACCTGCCAAGGTTTTCATTCAGATTTGATGAGGGAATCAAAAATTTTACAGACAAGCAGAAGCTAAAAGAGTTCAGCACCACCAAACCAGCTTTAGAAGGAATGTTAAAGGGACTTCCCGAAGTAAAAAAGAAAAGGCCACAACTAGAAACATGAAAATTACGAAAGGAAAAAGCTCATTGGTAAAATTAAATATACAGTAAAAGTAGTAAATCAACCATTTACAAAACTAGTAGGAAAATTAAAAGACAAAGAGTAGGGCTTCCCTGGTGGCGCAGTGGTTGAGAGTCCGCCTGCCGATGCAGGGGACACGGGTTCATGCCCCGGACTGGGGGGATGCCGCGGAGCAGCTGGGCCCATGAGCCATGGCCACTGGGCCTGCGCATCCCGGGCCTGTGCTCCACAATGGGAGGGCCCGCAGCAGTGAGAGGCCTGTGTACCACAAAAAAAAAAAAAAAAAAAGAGTAAAATCACTCATATCTACAATAAGTAAGTAAGGGGTACACAAAACAATAAGTTGTAAAATATGATGTCAAAAACTAACTGTGGGGGAGGGGAGTAAAAATACATTTGAACTTAAGAGATCAGCAACTTAAAATAACCACATATATATATTTATAGATTGCTATATATAAACCTCATGGTAACCATAAACCAAAAATCTATAATAGATATATAAAAAAGAGAAAAGAATTCAAACATAACACCAAAGATGGTCATCACATCATAAGGGAAGAGAGCAAAAGAAGAAAGGAACAGAAAGAACTACAAAAACAACCCCCAAACAACTAATGAAATGGCAATAAGTACATACCTATCAATAATTACTTTAAATGTAAATGGACTAAGTGCCCCAATCAAAAGACATAGAGTGCCTGAATGGATACAAAAACGAGACCCATATATATGCTGCCTATATATGACTCACTTAAGATCTAAAGACGGACACACAGACTGAAAGTGAGGGGATGGAAAAAGGTATTCCATGCAAATGGAAATCAAAAGAAAGCTGGGTAGCAATACTTATACAAAACAGACTTTAAAACAAAGACTGTAACGAGACAAAGAAGGACATTATATAATGATCAAGGGATCAATCCAATAAGAAGATATAACAATTGTAAACATACATGCACCCAGACATAGGAGCACCTGAATATATAAAGCCAATATTAAGAGACATAAAGGAAGAAATTGACACTAACACAATAATAGTAGGGAACCTTAATATCTCACTTATATTAATGGACACATCAGACAAGAAGTCAATAAGGAAACACTGGCCTTAAGTGACACATTAGACCAAAT
The DNA here is from genome assembly GCF_005190385.1 of Monodon monoceros. Lineage (NCBI taxonomy): Eukaryota > Metazoa > Chordata > Mammalia > Artiodactyla > Monodontidae > Monodon > Monodon monoceros. The sequence goes on along the minus strand of NW_021703784.1, from coordinate 98,613,028 downwards.
GGGTTTATGTAGAAAACATTCCTCCAAAAGCAGCAGAATACAAATTCTTCTCAAGTGCATACGGAACATTCTCCAGGATATATTTATTACATGCTAGGCCACAAACCAAGTGTTAGTAAATTTAAGAAAACTGAAATCATATCAAGCATCTTTTCCAACCACAATGCTATGAGAGTAGAAATCAAATACAAGAAGAAAACTGCAAAAAAAACTAACAAGTGGAGGCTGAACGATGTGCTGCTAAACAACCAGTGGATCACTGAAGAAATGAAAGAAGAAATAAAAATTATCTGGAGACAAAATGAAAACAATAATCCAAAATCTGTGGGATGCAGCAACAGCAGTTCTAAGAGGGAAGTTTATAGCAATAGAAGCCTGCCTCAGGAAATAAAAATCTCAAACAACCTGCCCTTACACCTAAAGGAACTAGAAAACGAAGAACAAACAAACCCAAAGTTAGTAGAGGAAAGAAGTAATAAAGAGTAGGGCAGAAATAAATGAGATAGAGACTAAAAAAAATAGAAAAGATCAATGAAAGTAAGAAGAAATAAACAAGATTGATAAACCTTTAGCCAAACTTACCAAGAAGAAAAGAGGGAAGGGCCTAAGGCAATAAAATCAGAAAAAGGAGAAGTTACAACTGTTACTACAGAAATACAAAGGATCAAAAGAGATTCCTATGAAAACTATATGCCAATAAAATGGACAACCCAGAAGCAGAGAACAAATTCCTAGAAACATATAATCTCCCAAGATGAATTAGGAAGAAATAGAAAATATGAACAGACCAATTACTGGTAATGAATCAGTAATTTTAAAAAACTTCCAACAAAAGACCAGGACCAGATTGCTTCACAGGTGAATTCTACCAAATGTTTCGAGAAGAGTTAACGCCTATCCTTCTCAAACTATTCCAAAAAACTGCAGAGGAAGGAGTGATCCTAAACTCATTATCCGAAGCCAGCATCACCCTGATACCAAACCAAAGATATCACAAAAAATAAAATTACAGGCCAATATCACTGATGAACATAGATACAAAAATCCTCAACAAAGTATTAGCAGATTGAATCCACCAGTACATTAAAAATACACACCATGATCAACTGGGAGCTTATTCCAGGGATGCAAGGATGTTTCAATCCACAAATCAGTGTGATATACCACATTAACAAATTGAAGAATAAAAATTATAGATCATTTCAAATAGGTGCATATAAAACTTTTGACAAAATTCAACATCCATTTATGATAAGAACTCTTCACAAAGTGGGCAGAACATTCCTCAACATAGTAAAGGCCATATATGATAAGCCCACAGCTAACACCATACTCAGCAGTGGAAAGCTGAAAGCATATCCTCGAGATCAGGAACAAGGACACCCACTCTCACCACTTTTATTCAGCATAGTATTGGAAGTTGTATCCACAGCAATCAGAAGAAAAAGGAATCCAGATTGTAAAGGAATAAGTAAAACTGTCACTGTTTGCAAACAACATGATACATAGAAAACCCTGAAGATGCCACCAAAAAGCTACTAGAGCTCATCAATAAATTCAGTAAAGTTGCAGGATACAAAATTAATACACAGAAATCTGTTGAATTTCTATACACCAACAACAAACTATCAGAAAGAGAAATTAAGGAAACTCATTTACAATCGCATCAAAAAGAAAAGGAATAAATCTAAGGCAGTAAAAGACCTGTACTTGGAAAACTATAAGACACTGATGAAAGAAATTGAAGAGGACACAAACAGATGGATCAATATTCCATGTTCTTGGATTAGAAGAATTAATATTATTAAAATGACCATACTACCCAAGGCAATCTACAGATTCAGTGCAATCCCTATCAAAAACTAATGGCATGTAGTCTTTTTTTTTTTGAATTTTATTTATTTTTTTATACAGCATGTTCTTATTAGTCATCAGTTTTATACACATCAGTGTATACATGTCAATCCCAGTCTCCTAATTCATCACACCACGCACCCCCCCCACCGTTTCCCCCCCCTTGGTGTCCATATGTTTGTTCTCTACATCTGTGTCTCAATTTCTGCCCTGCAAACTGGTTCGTCTGTACCATTTTTCTAGGTTCCACATACACGCGTTAATATACGATATTTGTTTTTCTCTTTGTGACTTCACTCTGTATGACAGTCTCTAGATCCATCCACGTCTCAACAAAAGAACCAATTTCGTTCCTTTTTATGGCTGAGTAATATTCCATTGTATATATGTACCACATCTTCTTTATCCATTCGTCTGTCGGTGGGCATTTAGGTTGCTTCCATGACCTGGCTATTGTAAATAGTGCTTCAGTGAACATTGGGGTGCATGTGTCTTTTTGAATTACGGTTTTCTCTGGGTATAGGCCCAGTAGTGGGATTGCTGGATCATATGGTAATTCTAATTTTAGTTTTTTAATGAACCTCCATACTGTTCTCCATAGTGGCTGTATCAATTTACATTCCCACCAGCAGTGCAAGAGGGTTCCCTTTTCTCCACACCCTCTCCAGCATTTGTTGTTTGTAGATATTCTGATGATGCCCATTCTAACTGGTGTGAGGTGATACCTCATTGTAGTCTTGATTTGCCTTTGTCTAATAATTAGTGATGTTGAGCAGCTTTTCATGTGCTTCTTGGCCATCTGTATGTCTTCTTTGGAGAAATGTCTATTTAGGTTTTCTGCCCATTTTTTGATTGGGTTGTTTGTTTTTTTAATGTTGAGCTGCATGAGCTGTTTATACATTTTGGAGATTAATCCTTTGTCCATTGATTCATTTGCAAATATTTTCTCCCATTCTGAGTGTTCTCTTTTCGTCTTGTTTATGGTTTCCTTTGCTGTGCAAAAGCTTTGAAATTTCATTAGGTCCCATTTGTTTATTTTTGTTTTTATTTCCATTACTCTAGGAGTTGGATCAAAAAAGACCTTGCTGTGATTTATATCAAAGAGTGTTCTTCCTATGTTTTCCTCTAAGAGTTTTATAGTGTCCGGTTTTACATTTAGGTCTCTAATCCATTTTGAGTTTATTTTTGTGTATGGTGTTAGGGAGTGTTCTAATTTCATTCTTTTATATGTAGCTGTCCAGTTTTCCCAGCACCACTTATTGAAGAGATTGTCTTTTCTCCATTTTATATCCGTGCCTCCTTTGTCATAGATTAGTTGACCATAGGTGCATGGGTTTATCTCTGAGCTTTCTATCTTGTGCCATTGATCTGTGTTTCTGTTTTTGTGCCAGTACCATATTGTCTTGCTTACTGTAGCTTTGTAGTATAGTCTGAAGTCAGGGAGTCTGATTCCTCCAGCTCCGTTTTTTTCCCTCAAGACTGCTTTGGCTATTCGGGGTCTTTTGTGTCTCCATACAAATTTTAAGATTTTTTGTGCTAGTTCCATAAAAAATGCCATTGGTAATTTGATAGGGATTGCACTGAATCTGTAGGTTGCTTTGGGTAGTATATTCATTTTCACAATATTGATTCTTCCAATCCAAGAACATGGTATTATCTCTCGATCTGTTGGTATCATCTTTAATTTCTTTCATCAGTGTCTTATAGTTTTCTGTCTACAGGTCTTTTGTCTCCGTAGGTAGGTTTATTCCTAGGTATTTTATTCTTTTTGTTGCAGTGATAAATGGGAGTGTTTCCTTAATTTCTGTTTCAGATTTTTCATCATTAGTGTATAGGAATGCAAGAGATTTCTGTGCATTCATTTTGTATCCTGAAACTTTACTAAATTCATTGATTAGCTCTAGTAGTATTCTGGTGGTATCTTTAGGATTCTCTATGTATAGTATCATGTCATCTGCAAACAGTGACAGTTTTACTTCTTTTCCAATTTGTATTCCTTTTATTTCTTTTTCTTCTCTGATTGCCGTGGCTAGGAGTTCCAAAACTGTTGAATAATAGTGGTGAGAGTGGACATCCTTGTCTTGTTCCTGATCTTAGAGGAAATGCTTTCAGTTTTTCACCATTGAGAATGATGTTTGCTGTGGGTTTGTTGTATATAGCCTTTATTATGTTGAGGTAGGTTCCCTCTATGCCCACTTTCTGGAGAGTTTTTATCATCAATGGGTGTTGAATTTTGTCAGAAGCTTTTTCTGCATCTATTGTGATGATCATATGGTTTTTTTTCTTCAGTTTGTTAATATGGTGTATCACAATGATTGATTTGCGTGTATTGAAGAATCCTTGCATCCTTGGGAGAAACCCCACTTGATCATGGTGTATGATCCTTTTAATGTGTTGTTGGATTCTGTTTGCGAGTATTTTGTTGAGGATTTTTGCATCTATGTTCATCAGTGTTATTGGTCTGTAATTTTCTTTTTTTGTAGTATCTTTGTCTGGTTTTGGTATCAGGGTGATGGTGGCCTCATAGAATGAGTTTGGGAGTGTTCCTTCCTCTGCAATTTTTTGGATGAGTTTGAGAAGGATGGGTGTTAGTTCTTCTCTAAATATTTGATAGAATTCACCTGTGAAGTAATGGCATTTAGTCTTTTGTGGAGACACGAAAGACTTGCGATATCCAAAACAATTTTGAGAAAGAAGAACAGAGCTTGAGTTGTCATGCTTCCTGTCTTCAGACTGTACCAAAGCTACAGTAATCAAAACACTATGGTACTGAAACAGAAACAGACACAGCAATGAAACAGAACAGAAAGCCCAGAAATAAACCCACGCACTTACGGTCAATTAATCTATGACACAGGAAGCATCAATATACAGTGGGGAAGAGACAGTCTCTTCAGTAAGTGGTGCTGGGAAAACCAGACAGTTACATGTAAAAGGATGAAATTGGAGCATTTTCTCACACCATATACAAAAGTAAACTCAAAGTGTGGGAATTCCCTGGCGGTCCAGTGGTGAGGACTCTGCGCCTCCACTGCCAGGGGCCCGGGTCAGGGAACTAAGATCCCACAAGCCACACGGTGCATCAAAAAAAAAAAAAAAGTAAACTCAAAGTGGATTAAAGACCCTAAATGTGAGACCAGAAACCATAAAATTCCTAGAAGAAAACACAGGCAGAACACTCTTTGACATAAATCATAGCAATATTTTTTGCATCCATCTCCTAAAGCAAAGGAAACAAAACCAAAAATAAACAAATGGGACCAAATCAAGGTTTTGCACAGCAAAGGAAACCATCGACAAAACAAAAAGATAGCTTACCAAAATAGAAGATACTTGCAAATGATATGACTGGTGGATTAATTTAAATGTATAAACAGCTCATACAACTCAACATCAAAAAATCCGATCAAAAAATGAGTAGAGGGACTTCCCTGGAGGTCCAGTGGTTAAGACTCTGTGCTCCCAATTCAGGAGGTACAGGTTTGATCCCTGGTCAGGGAACCGGGATCCTGTAAGCCGAAGAGCACGGCCAAAAAAAAAAAAAAAAGGCAGAAGACCTGAGTAGACATTTTTCCAATGAAGACATACAGATGGCCAACAGGCACATGAAAAGATGCTCAACATTGTTAATCATTAGAGACATGCAAGTCAAAACCACGATAAGATAGCATCTCACACCTGTCAGACTGGCTATCATCAAAAAGACCACAAATAACAAATGGTGGTAAGGATATGGAGAAAAGGGAACCCTTGTGCACTGTTGGTGGGAATGTAAATTGGTGCAGCCACTGTGGGAAACAGTATGGAGTTTCCTCAAAAAAGTAAAAATATTAGAACGACCACATGGTCCAGCAGTTCCACTCCACTCCTGGGTATATATCCAAAGAAAATGGAAAACACTAATTTGAAAAGGTACATTCATCCCAGTGTTCACAGCACCACTATTTAGAATAGCCAAGATATGGAAACATCCTAGGTGCCCATCAACAGGTGAATGGATAAGGAAGATGTAGTATATGTATACAATGGAATACTGCTCAGCCATAAAAAGAATGAACTCTTGCCATTTGCAGCAACTCTTGAAACAATGAACAGGCTTGGAGTGTATTATGCTTAGTGAAATAAGTCAAAGACAAATAGTGTATAATATCACTTATATGTGGAATCTAAAAAATAAGACAAACTACTGAATATGACAAAAAAGAGACAGACTCAGATATAAAGAACAAACTAGTGGTTACCAGTGGGGAGAGTGAAGGGGGAGGGGCAACACGCGGGTGGGGGATTAAGAGGTACAGACTACTGTGTATAAAACAAGCTACCAGGATATATTGTAGAGTTCAGACAATATAGCCAATATTTTATAACTAATTGGAGTATAACTTTTAAAAATTGTGAATCACTATGTTGTACATCTAAAACATATAATATTGTAAATCAACAATACGTCAATTTAAAAAAATGGAAAGAAAAAAATGAATGAATGTAACAAAACAGAAACAAATTCACAGATATAGAGAACAAACTAGTGGTTACTGATGGGGAGAGGGAAGGGAGAGGGGCAAGATAGGGGGAGGGGTTTAAGAGAGAAAAACTGTATATAAAATAAGCTACAAGAATGTAAATATTTTACAGCACAGGGAATATAGCCAACATTTTATAATAACTTTAAATGGAGTATAATCTGTAAAAATTTTGAGGGTTTACCTGGTGGTGCAGTGGTTGAGCGTCCGCCTGCCGATGCAGGGGACACAGGTTCGTGCCCCGGTCCGGGAGGATCCCACATGCCGCGGAGCAGCTGGGCCCATGAGCCATGGCCGCTGAGCCTGTGCGTCCGGAGCCTGTGCTCCGCAACGGGAGAGGCCACAACAGTGAGAGGCCCACGTACCGCAAAAAAAAACACAGGAAAACAAACAAAAAATTTTGAGTCACCATGTTCTATACCTGAAATTACTATAGTATCTTAAATCAGCTATACCTAATTTAAAAATATATTTTCTCCTGGAAAAAAAAAAAAAAATGAAGGTTCCCGGCAGTCTACTGCACTCACATCTGTGGAATCAGAATCTCCAAGTATGAGGCCAGGGACCTGTTTTTCTTACCTTGCCCAATTCTTCAGACTACTTCCATGTTCTCAGTTCGGTAAGAAGAAAGGCCATTAGTGGAGAGAATCAAGGAGAGGAGGTGTGGGAGTTCTGAGGAATCCGCAGGTCCACACATTCCCGCCCACTTGCTCTGATGTCTTCAGGCAATGTCCAGGCCTGGATGTTCTTTATTCCCCACAGCACCTAGCAAGCAGAGTGCTTGTACTCCTGGTTGCTGATCAAGTGAAACTGCGTGAACACCTGCATTTGCATAAAGCAGGTTTCCCAACACCAGTGCATTAAGCAGCCTCACATATTTAATTGGGCGATTTAACGGTGCTGTGAAGACAGCAGTCTTGATCCTAGAACCAGGAGAATTGACTGATTCTTACCTGGTTCAACTGAGACCTAGGGAATTCAGTTGAATTGCTGAGTTAGGCCATAAACACTGGAGCTCCTCAGGCTACAATGTTTTTGTTTTTTGTTTTTTGGTTGCATTGGGTCTTTGTTGCTGTGTGCACTCTAGTTTCTGCGAGCGGGGGCTACTCTTCGTTGCGGTGCGTGGGCTTCTCATTGTGGTGGCTTCTCTTGTTGCGGAGCTGTAGGTGCGTGGCATGTAGTAGCTGTAGTAGCTGTGGCACGTGAGCTCAGTGGTTGTGGCTTGTGGGGTCTAGAGCGCAGGCTGAGTAGTTGTGGCGCATGGGCTTAGTTGCTCCGCGGCGTGTGGGATCTTCCCGGACCAGGGCTTGAGCCCGTGTCCCCTGTATTGGCAGGCGGGTTCTTAACCACTGCGCCACCAGGGAAGCCCTACAGTGTATTTTGAATATTAGAATATTATAGATTCAAAGAAACAGATTTGTATCAATAAAAGCTTTGTGTTCTTTCCCCAATGCATATGTGTGTTTTTTAAAGAATTTATTATTATTTATTTTTTTGGCTGCATTGGGTCTTTGTTGCTGCGTGCGGGCTTTCTCTAGTTGCGGCAAGCGGTGGCTACTCTTCGTTGTGGTATGCAGGCTTCTCATCGCGGTGGCTTCTCTTGCTGCGGAACATGGGCTCTAGGGGCACAGGCTCCAGTAGTTGTGGCTCACAGGCTCAGTAGTTGTGGCTCACAGGCTCTAGAGCACAGGCTCAGCAGTTGTGGCGCATGGGCTTAGTTGCTCCACAGCATATGGGATCTTCCCGGACCAGGGCTCGAACCCGTGCCCCCTGCATTGGCAGGTGGATTCTTAACCACTGTGCCACCAGGGAAGCCCCTGCATATGTATTTTAAATAGAGTTAGGGAATTCCCTGGCGGTCCAGTGGTTAGGACTCCGCACTTCCACTGCAGGGGGCATGGGTTCCGTCCCTGGACAGGGAACTAAAATCCCGCATGCCAACAAAACTGAAAGCCTTTTATTTAAAAAAAAAAAAAGTTAGAGTTATACTATGTATACAACTTTACATTCTAGTCTTCCTTGAGAAAGTGTCATAAGTATTTTTCGGTGTTAGTACTCGTTTGTTCATTGGTTTAGCAAACATTTGTCGCTGCTCCTGTGAGCTAGTCCTCCTGGATCTGGGGATAGGGAGAGAACGCAAGAGGCCGCAGACTAGTGCTGGGTGAGGAGAATGAGGTTTGTTCTGGGACAGCTGAGAGGCATGAGATGCATGGTCTTAATGCTCAGAAGAGAGGGCTAAGCTAGAGATAAGGACTTGGGAGTCAGCAGCTTCTGGGTGAAACCATGGAGGTAGATGAGACTACCCAGGGACAATGGGTAAAGTGAGAATAAGGACAGGACAGCTCCCCATGGATTCCAGGCATATGTGGTGAAGGGAAGAATATGTCCAAGAGACTGAGGAGGAAGTTTTAGGGAGATGAGAGAAAAAAGCAAAGAGATGTGAAGCTGAGGTGGAAAGAATTTTAGGGAGAAAGGGGTCGTTATTTCTTGGTGCCCCTGAGAAAGGAAGTGTGAATTAAGGATCCTCAAGCATTACTTGGATCAGGGGGCTTGGATTAATTGGATCAGTGCCAGCAATTTCAGTTGAGTGGCTCAGAAGCAATCTGGCAGTAGATTGAAACATAAAAGGGAAATAACAAAGGAGAAAAAACTTGTGGGCAATGATATGAAAAAGAAATTGAAATTTTGAAAGGATGATGTTTTTAAAATAGACCCAGATATTCTTGTGTTTGCTTCCTGCAAATGCCAGTGGATCTGGATTTGAGCACCCTCTTGAGAAACCACTGATTTAGTCCAAAGTTCTTAGTATGTAGTTTCCTGGGCCCCACCCTAGAATCTCTGAATGTGAGACCTAAGAATTTGCTTTTTTTTCTTCTGCCCACTCCTTGTGGCATGTGGGATCTTCGTTCCCCAACCAGGGATCAAACCCCGGCTCACAGCAGTGAAAACGCTGAGTCTTAACCACGGGACCGCCAGGAAATTCCCTGGCGGTCCCGTGGTTAGGACTTCACGCTTTCACTGCTGTGGGCTCAGGTTCGATCTCTGGTCGGGGAATTAAGATCCCACAAGTCACTTGGCTTGGCAGAAAAAAAAAAAAAAAGAATCTGCGTTTTTGTTTTTGATTTGCGGTACGCGGGCCTCTCAGCGTTGTGGCCTCTCCCGTTGCGGAGCACAGGCTCCGGACGCGCAGGCTCAGCGGCCATGGCTCACGGGCCCAGCCGCTCCGCGGCATGTGGGATCTTCCCGGACCGGGGCACGAACCCGTGTCCGCTGCATCGGCAGGCGGACTCTCAACCACTGCGCCACCAGGGAAGCCCGAATCTGCGTTTTTGAGACGCTCAGCAGGTGATTCTTATGTTCTTCTAAGGTAGAAAAACTGCTGATGTAGTGTTAGTCATTTTCCTTTTCCCTCCAACTTGTAAATTAAAATTTTTCTAACTATAGAAAAGTTGGGAGGATAGCATAAGGAACACCTATATTCCTTTCACCTGGATTCACCAACTGTTGACATTTTATCACATTTGCTTCCTCTCACCTTTTTTTTTTTTTCTGAATCATTTAAAAGTAGGTGCAAACATCATGACATTTTATCCCCAGATACTTCAGCAAGCATCTGCCAAAAATAGGTATTCTCCTGAGCAGCCACAGTACCATAATCAAGCCTAAGAAAATGAACAATTCTCCAACACAATCCAGTACTCAGTCCATACTCAAATTTCCCCAACTGTTCTAAAAAAAAAAGTTTTTAGCTTTTTTCCTTCAGTTTAAGATTCAGGCAACATTCATACATTTCATTTGATTGTTGTGTCTCTTTAGTCTGCCTTTTTTTGTGTGTGAGTGTGTGATACTTACTTGTTTTTGAAGAGGCCAGTGTCTCTTGTACGAGGTCCTGCATGTTTATTTGTCCACTGTTTTCCCTATGATTAAATTTAAGTTTCATGTATTTGGGAAGCCCGAGGTTATGTCTTTATTGGTGATACCAAGTTTGGCCACTTGTTCAAGGTGGTGACCATCAGACTGAATCATCTGTGGAGTGATGCTTTGGGTCCCTGTGAATTTCCAGTTCCTTAGCCCCCTGATGGTCCTTGCCTGATTCGTTTGTGAGAGTGTGTGTTGCAAAATGGTAATTTTCTAATTTGCTTATTCCTTCTACATTTATTAGCTGACATTCTTCCTTAAAGAAGTTTTCTGTCTTAAAATTACTATAGAATAATAGTAATTTCTTTCCTTGTATTAGATTTCATTCACAGACTCCCATTTAAAATCTTTTAGATGCCAGATTGCATTCATTGTTTTTCCACTTTTGTTAAGCAAAGCCATTATAATTGCCGATATGAATGAGCTTAATTGGGTATGAGATGACAAACGCATCCACACTGAGAAATGTAGTTATAGCCAAAAGCTAGGAAACCTGATAACTTTAGCCTCCCTGACATAAACAGGGAGCCGTGTACAATCCAGGCTCCTGTATTTGGACAGAGATTAGCTCGCCGTCCTCATGACCACCTTACCAGGACCTTGGGCTTGCAGCCACTGGCCCAGCCTTTCCTCTCACTTACCTATTTGATTACCAGGCTCCACCAACTTTTCTGACCTCACAGCTCCCACAGGTGCCTGCTCCCAGCGACTCCCTTTGCAAAGACCAGGGTTTATATTTGGTTTTTAGGACTCTGCATATTCAGATTAGCTGGGATATGTTTGATTTTCCTCAGCAGTGTCTCAAGAGATTGCCATTCTTCTGAGAACTTCTCTATATCCTGAGAGACATGTTCTCCTAATATAGGGCTTTTCTTATCCCTTGACTTTCTGTCCACATCATTAAGTTTTTCTTCCTTTCTCACTCAGAACCAGGGTTTCCTTACCATAATGGTCTGTGAACTTTTCCCCCTTTTTACAAATGCAATACTGTTTATTAGACAAAAATCAATAAATACCAATGAGCAAAAAAATATAACATTTTGGATCCTCTTAGTATGGGTTGGGCACTTTATATAACTCATTTAAGATTGACAACAAACTTATGATTTGTGTTATCCTCATTTTTCCTTCCTTTGCAGTTGAGGAAAATGAGACTTGAGGTTAAATGACTGGCTTAGGGGTCATAAGCTAATAAGTTGCAGAGTTGATTTTCAAACCACAGCCAAGACTTGTTTATATTACCCTTCCAGAGCTTTTTCTATATATCAATACAAATATATAAACATGCAGAAAATACACTTCAACAGCATTCTTTTTAATCCAGTGTCATTCTCTTTCCCCTCCTCCCGGCCCTATCCCCAGGATCGACGAGAATGTGCTGGGAGCCCAGCTGGATGTTGAGGCCGCCCACTCAGAGATCCTCAAGTACTTCCAGTCGGTCACCTCCAACCGGTGGCTTATGGTCAAAATCTTCCTCATCCTCATTGTGTTCTTCATCATCTTTGTGGTCTTCCTTGCCTGAACCCTCTCTACTCTGAGGCACTCCATGGGGGTTTGGAACCCTCCGGGGAGGGCAGGTGGCCAGAGCTGCCACTGAGCCTGTGCAGGATGCTTGGGAGAAGGGCCCTGCTTCCTTCGAACTGCTAAGAATGGCCACTGCCCCCAATCCCCCACTCCTTTCCTCTGGCCACCCTGTCCTCCCCTCCCCACCCTCCAGCCCATGAAACACACACGGTTCTGGATTTGGACTCTGCTGTGAAGTGGTTGGAAGGGAGCAGAGGCCAACTGGGGGGCTCATCACGCAGGTTGTCTCCAGTAGGAGATTTTTATAAACCCTCCCCAGCCTGTCGCAAAAGAAACTTTGGCAGCAAGGGGAGGTGATGTCCTTCCTCACCTTCCTGAGAGTGAGGAAAGGAAGTGAAACTGGCCCAGGGACCAACTTTCCCATCTGGGTTAGAATTTGACCTCTTCTTCCTCTCTTCACCGTGTGAGGCAGGGGGCTCTGAGACCCTCGGCTGCCTGCATAACCCCAACTTTGGCTGCAGGTGACTCTCAATCTGCCAAATGTGCTGCAGCCTGTTTTCTCCCAATTACAACAAGACTGTCAGCCTAACTAGCCATGTCGTCATTTTTGGGTGAGAGCGTCAAAAGGCCTAGGCAGCAAGTGGAGTGAGCCCACTGCCCAATATTATAACTGAAAGGGTTGGGCTGATGGCCCCAAGGGGCCAGGCTTTGGGCTCCATGCACACAGCTGCCTCCAGCAGGGGATAACCAAGTGCAGAAGCACTTAATTAGCATGGAAACTTCCCTTCAAAGCGGGGAGCAGGATCTCAGAGTGGGTCTCTGATGGGTGGCAACTTCCAGGACCATCTCCAGAAGTATTTGGACTTGTTTCATCTGCATCCTCCAACCAGCTGGTCCCACGTTTTCCTTGGGCTGGATGAAGCAGGAGTTCTGCCTGCTGCCAGGAGTGAAAGGTGAAGAGAAGTGTTTGTTCGCAGCTCCAGCTGAGGCTCGTGGTCCCCTCGAAGCCCCTCACCAAATCCAAGCTAGTCACACGAGAATGAAGTAGAGACCTGCCTGGAACACCTACCCTCCAGGGAGGTCAATATGCTTGTCAGTCCCGAGCAGGACCCACGACCACATCGTGCCGAGGTCACCGGTGTTCCCCCGTTTCACACACCCAAAGGAAGCTCAAGCTATAGTGAGGACCATCACCATCACACCGGGCTGGCCATAGCACTTTGGGGGGGGGGGGGGTTGTCTAGGAGAGTCCAGGTCTTTCCTAGGCCTGGTGTTTTAATATTTCCTCTCCCCTTGGCCTGTGTTCAGAGGGTGGTCTTGCTTGCATCTTCACTGCCCAGTTGACCCACGATGTGGGTTTAGCACAGCACATTGGTGGTGGGTGGGGCGGTCTGTGAAGACGACCAAAGCCTGACATGCAGTTTTTCTCATTTGACTCTGCAACTCTTCTTGGGGGAACGCATAGATAGGAAGCTTATTTCATAAATATTTGTTGAGTTTCTGCTACGTGCTAGGTATGGTACTGAGCCAGGTGCTGGAGAAAAAAGCCATGAATTAGTCAAGTCCCTGCTCTCTTGGAGCTTACCTTCTAGTTTTCTATTTTTATAGGCGAGGAAAGCACGGCATAGATAACGCAGATGGCAAAGGGCTGGGCTGAGCTGAGACTTAAGCCCTGGCTGGATCCCCGTAGGGGTCTATGAGCGGTCACTCCCACTCCAAGGCCCTTGGTCTCCCATTCCTCGGCAGCACTTCTTGTGGCTCCTCTTCCCTGTTCCTCTTGGAATCCTGGGCTGTAGCGTCCAGCTCTCAGCTTGATCCCCTACCTTTGTGGTGCTGGTCTAGCGGCGGACGGATGAGAGTAGGGGGCGGGGCGAACTCGCGGTAACTCTGGGCTTCGCGAGCTCGGGTCTTGGGCGGGGCGTGCAGCGCCAAGTCCCGCCCCCGGCGCGTCTGCCCGTCGGATGCGTACGCACATGTCCCAGCGGCCCCGCCTATTATTGTAGGACGTCGGCTGTCTGTGACGAGCTCACCCCCATAAAAGCGGTGGCACCCAGCGCAGGAGCACTTCGCCTTGGAGCGCCTTGGCGTTCGGACGTTGGGCTGGGTTGCGGCCCGCGACAGAGCCCTCCCTTTCTCGGTGTGCCATGGCGGACGAGGGGAAGTCGTACAACGGTCAGTGCCGGCCCTTGGGTTGGGGAGCGGGACGATCTGGGCTCAGCTGGGCAGCGCCGGCCTAGGCCGCAGCGCCGGGGCGTGAGGCCGCGAGGGGCCCGGCGTCCGCGGGGAGCGGCGGTGCGCGGCGCCGGCCCGGGGCGAGGCAGCCCGGGGGTTTGGCTGAACTTGAGGGTGGGTGCCCGACTTGTTAATTCCGGAATCCTGGCGTTGCGAGCACCTGCGGCTCGAAGCCGGTGGCTCGGCAGCGTGGTGATGAGATTCCTTTGAGCTTTGTGGGTGGTTGATACCTGTCAGTTCAATTTGGCTGCCAGACTCTTTAATGTGAGTCGGTGCCCTGCTCTTGGGCCGCCGGTGCCCTATTTTCTACCGCGCGTCCAGTCGGTCTTGCCCCCTTCCCCTCCCCCCCACCCGCCGCGGCTTTGGCTTAATATTTTAGACCTACACACTAACTCGATGTTCTAGTCCGAACACTACACTGGGTTTTAGTCCAGAGTACTGGTTAAGAGCACACGACAGCCGAGGTTTCAGTCCTGAGTTGGCTATGCCAATCTTGAGTGAGTTAAACAGTCAGGCCTGATTTTCCACCCCTTTAATAAGTATAGAAACAGTACCTACCTCCTGAGTTTGTCTCCGTGTGTGCGTTAAAACGAGATGGTTCGTGTCAAGTGCCTGGAGCATAGTGCCTGGCATTGGAGAAAGCTCTCAATGAACGTTAGCTGCGCTTTCTATTCATTTATTATTTTTTCCCTAGGGTCACTTCTTGAGGTTCATTGTTTGCAGAGCATTACACATTAGACAGACCTTTTTGGGGAATCATGCGTCTTTTTTAAGAGGCCATTCCTACCCACCAGGGTTCCGAGGATCATATCCCTGGAGAACATTTGAGGACCCTTGGTGAAACACCCTAGCTGCCACTAGAACCTGAATTTAGGAGTTGTCTCCTGAGTTAAGAGGCATTTCTGACCAAGGAAACAAAGAGCTCACTCCCTAAACTTCAGAGTGGCAGTTTGAGAATAAGGCTTTCAAAAGAAGCTCTTAAATTGGTCATATTTGTAACTGATGTTTGTACTGTATAGGCAAAAGAGGTATTGTTTACTGAAAGCTAATGTAATCATTGTGATTGGTTTTCTGAGATGTGAGAGAGGTCACCTTGGGATTAAGTAGATTTGGGTGGGCTGACAGAAAGCTGATTTCAGGTGACTTTCAGGGAGTCTGAGTTGTGTCCAGTTACACTTGGGTCACTCACGTCCACATTCACTTCAGAGTGGCAGTTTAAGAACAAGAATTTTATTTATTTAGTTTTTTTTAGTAAGGTTGATTTACAGTATTATGTTAGTTTCAGGTGTATGACATAGTGATTCAGTATTTGATAAATTCGATTCCTTTAAAAGTTATTACAAAGTAATGGTTGTCACTGCCCATGCTGTACAATGTATCCTTGTTGCTTATCCATTGTATATTTAGTAGTTTGTATCTCTTAATCCCATAACCTTATCTTGCCCCTCCCCACTTCCGTCTCCCCAGTGGTAACCACTAGTTTGTTATCTGTATCTGTGAGACTGTTTCTGTTTTGCTGAATATATTTATTTTTTAGATTCCACATGTAGGTGCTATCATACAATAATTGTCTTTTTCTGTCCGACTTATTTCACTAAGCATAATACCCTCCAAGTCCATTCATGGTGTTGCAGTGGCAAGGTTTCATTCTTTTTTATGACTGAGTAGTATTCTGTTGTGTATATATGTAGCCCATCTTCTTTATCCATTAGTCTCTTGATGGACACACGGGTTGCTTCCATATCTTGGCCACTGTAAATAGTGCTGCTATGAACTTTGGGGTGCGTGTATCTTTATTTTTCCCCCCTGAACACAAGTGAAGCTCATATGGTATATAACACAGGGAACTCTACTCAGTGCTCTGTGGTTACCTAAATGGGAAGGAAATCCAAAAAAGAGGGGATATATGTATACATATAGCTGATTCACTTTGCTGTACAGTAGAAACTAACACAACATTGTAAAGCAATTAAACTCCAATAAAAATTTAAAGATTTAAAAAAAAAACAAGTGAAACTTATGTTTTCTTCCCTTTTTCTTAGTTTTGATGTTTTCCTTTTTTTTTAATTTTTATTTTACATTAGCATATAGTTGATTTACAATGTTGTGTTAGTTTCAGGCGTACAGCAAAGTGATTTAGTTATACGTATATCTATTTTCCAGATTCTTTTCCCATATAGGTTATTTCAGAGTTTTGAGTAGAGTTTCCTGTGCTCTATGGTAGGTCCTTGTTGATTATCTGTTTTATGTATAGTAGTGTGTATATGTTAATCCCAACCTCTTAATTTATGCATGTATCTTTTTGAGTTAGTATTTTTTGTTTTTTCCAGATATATAACCAGGAGTGGAATTGCTGGATCATATTGTAGCTCTATTTTTATTTTTTTGAAGAGAGAACAAGACTTAAAAGAAGCCCTTAGATTGGTCATATTTGTAACTGATGTCTGTGCTATATAGGCAAAAGAAGTATTGTTTACTGAGAGCTGATGTAATTATTGTGATTGGCTTTCCAAGATGTGAGAGGTCACTGATCAAATTTTCAGTGAGGGTAGACTTAGGGAATGAACTTATGGTTACTAGGGGGAAGGGTGGGGGGGGCAGGGATAGTTAGGGAGTTTGGGATTGACGTGTACACACTGCTCTATTTAAAATGGATAACCAACAAGGACATACTGTATAGCACAGGGAACTCTGCTCAGTATTCTCTAACAACCTAATTGGGAAAAAAATTTGAAAAGGAATAGATAACATTTATATGTATAACTGAATTACCTTGTTGTGCACCTGAAACTAACACAACGTTGTTAATCAGCTATGCTCCAACATAAAATTAAAAGTTAAAAAAAATTCTGAGTGGGATTAAGTAGATTTGGGAGGCTGAGAAAAGCAGACTTCAGGTGACTTTCAGGGGCTCTGAGTTGTATCCAGTTAAACTTGGGACACTCGCACTTCCACATTCTGCTTCTTTCTATAGTTCCAGTTTCTGCTTCATTTTTCTAAAGACTTTACGCAGTTTTCCAATCATTTTCCCCTGTTGCTGCCATCCCACGGAGAGGGTTCTTTCCCTGGACAGGCAGAAGAGCTTGCACGGAGGTGGTCTCTGTAGTGAGTGTGTATCTCATCTGATAGTGCCGGGTGCCGGATGCTGTGGTTGCCAGGCAAGGTAGCTGAACCAGTGATGTATTTTCTCATTTAAAATTCTGTTCCCAACCCCAGAGCACGATGATCGAGTTGGTTTCCCTCAAAGAAGAAAGAAAGGCCGGGGCCCCTTCCGGTGGAAGTGTGGCGAGGGGAACCGGAGGTCTGGAAGAGGAGGTTTCGTTGTTCGGTCTTCCCGCCTTGAGGAAAATGACAGAGATGTGGCAATGAGCGATGCCCAGGATGTTTCCCGAGTACGATAGTAAGTAACCAGTTGATCTGGTTTGAATTTATCGACCCCCTCATTTATGTAGCCCTCTTACTGTCCATGTCATTTCTCTTCCTGCCTGGAAGAGAGAGAAATGCCAGGACCTGCTTAATGGTAGAGCAGTCTTAGTTGTGGTCCTGGTAACAGTGCAGGAAAGTCTTTGAGAAGACATTCCTGACCTTTCTGAGTGTTTTATTCTCTCCCTCCCCACAGCAACCCCTATGCTGCACGACCCAACCGTAGGGGTGATAATTGGCACGAGCGGTCCCGAATTCACGTTACTGTGCCTCTGCGGAGAGATAGAGCTCCTCCCGAGAGGGGCGGGGCTGGCCCCAGCCAGGACGGGGCCTCAAAGAACTGGTTTAAGATTACAGTGAGTATCTTGGAAAGTACGTGGTGCAGGGGAGCTACAGGGGCTGGGCTCAGAGTTAAGGTGTTCACTTTTCCCATTAAAAAATCAGTGTTCTCAGCTGGTAACTCCACAGTCAGGCAACCATTCCTTCTCCTGAGAGTCCATATCTTAGGACACCTAAGAGCAGGTTCAGAAAAGGAGAAGGGGACAGGTAGGATGGGGAGGCCACCTAAAGGGAAATGTGGCAACTGCGGTTGGGAGGTGGAATAACGCCTCCACATGTCTCCATCTGACTCAAGCTGAGTGTGGAGCTGGGGGTCCCTTGAGTCCTCTCAGGGGCAGGCAGGTTATGAATGATGTCTTGGAACTTTTAGAATCAAACAATTTGAATCTTTTGAGGAATAATAAGTATAAATGGACAGAAAGGAGGTTAAGGAGTTCGTGTTTGGCTTGAGTAGAAACCCTTTTTTTTGGCCACACCGCACAGCTTGTGGGATCTTCTTAGTTCCCCCACCAGGGATTGAACCCGGACCACCAGGGAGTTCCCAGAAAACCTTTTTTTTTTTTTTAATATTTATTTGGCCGCACCGGGTCTTAGATGTGGCATGTGGGATCTAGTTCCCTGACCAGGGATCGAACCTGGGCCCCCAGCATTGGGAGCGAGGAGTCTTAACCACTGGACCGCCAGGGAAGTCCCCCCAGAAGACCTTTAACTGACCGTTTCTTCAGAGCTTGGCAGATGATACGAAAGGAGGACTAGAGTGGGTCTGCTGTTCAGTATTAGTTATGTGTTGTTCTCTTCTCTTTCTCTCATCTAGATTCCTTATGGCAGGAAATATGACAAGTCATGGCTCCTGAGCATGATTCAGAGCAAGTGCAGCATCCCTTTCACTCCCATTGAGGTAAGAGAAGGCCCAAGTGTGTGGCTGGGGACCAAGGAGCAGGTGGAGGTACCATCTGCACGGGGGTGCTCTGGGCTCCCAAGTCCAATGCTGTTGTTTTCTCTTCTTGCAGTTTCACTATGAAAACACACGGGCCCTGTTTTTTGTTGAGGATGCCAGTACTGCCTCTGCACTGAAGGCTGTCAACTATAAGATTTTAGATCGGGAGAACCGCAGGGTGTGTGTGAAGGGCTTGGCTTGGTGGGGGTGGGGATTGGTGCTCAGGGCACGGGCTGGTCTTGGTCCTGGGGCTTAGGCCTCCCTGGAGTTCACCGCGCCGTGCGTGTCTCCCCTGCAGATATCTATCATCATCAACTCCTCTCTTCCACCCCACACTGTGCAGAACGAGCTGAAGCCAGAGCAAGCAGAGCAGCTAAAGGTGAGGCAGCCACAGGGGTGGGCGCTTCCACCCGCGTCCTGCCACTTCCCACCCTCCCCCATGCCCACACGCGACGCCAGTGACCGCTGAATCCTTTGTATTCCTCTGTAGCTGGTCATGAGCAAACGATACGATGGCTCCCAGCAAGCACTTGACCTCAAGGGCCTCCGCTCAGACCCAGGTACGGTTGATAGCGGTAATTCTCAGATGGGTGGCGGCAGAGGGGGATCTGTCAGGCAGGGAACATTTGAGGCTGGTTTGGTGGGAACGCTGGCCTGGGTGAGCCCTCTCAGACTTCCCTTTCCTTCCTGAAGATTTGGTGGCCCAGAACATTGATGTTGTCCTGAATCGTAGAAGCTGTATGGCAGCCACCCTGCGAATCATTGAAGAGAACATCCCTGAGGTGAGGCCTTTGTCCCACTGGGTGGGAGGAAGCAGGGTGGGATAGATAGATAGATAGGATGGGGTTGGGAGGCAGGTTTGTTTCAGATTCCCTTGCTGCTGGTGCTTCCTCTAAATTCTTCTCTCCCCACAGCTGTTGTCCTTAAACTTGAGCAATAACAAGCTGTACAGGCTGGATGACTTGTCCAGCATTGTGCAGAAAGCACCCAATCTAAAGATCCTCGATCTTTCTGGAAATGAGGTGAGATTGAGAGCCTGTTTGTGTTTTGGATGGGGTGGGCAGAGGGTGGAGAGAGCTTGCCTGGTGGCAGCAAGAGGCGAGGGAGGGCATTTAAGGGATGAGGTGGGGCTTGGGGGTGGGAGGAATCTAGCTGGCTCCCTTTACCAGCGTGTCTTTCCCACCTTTTCTCCCCATCCTTTGCAGCTAAAGTCTGAGCGGGAGTTGGACAAGATAAAAGGGCTGAAGCTAGAAGAGCTGTGGCTTGACAGAAACACCCTGTGTGATACCTTTCGAGACCAGTCCACCTACATCAGGTCAGTTTTAACCTCTGTCTCCCCTCCTGGGAACCTTCACCCCCTAGGAGGCTGAGCTGATGCACCCTGACCAGTGCCCGTCTGCAGATGTGCAGCCCTGAGCTGGAACCACCCGTCCTTGGGGAGGATCATGTGCTCTTCCCTTTTGTCCATCCGTGACACCCAGCTTTGCCCCAGGCCTCCTTTCCTTTCTTCTCACCTGTCTGCCTGTTTGCTGGTTCTATGGCTTTTCTCCTTCCTTCCTGAACACAGGGTTTTCTACACTCCCCCTACCCTGTTGTTCCAAGAAGAGCATCTCCCTTTTTTACCATGGCTAGGGGGCATATCTTGTATATTATGCCCCATACATGGAGTTGCTTTGAGCCAAGAGCCTGGTATCCCTGGGCAGAGAAAGCCCTCCCTCCCTGGAACTTCCTGCTGATGGAAGTCCTTCCTTCCTCTGTCCTGCAACGGCCCCTCTTGCCCTTTTGCCAAGAGGCGCTCTCTTCTCACAATCTCCTTGCCCAAGGCTGTTGCCTGGGCTTTCCTGCCCACACTGAGGTTGAGGCCTCCTGGTGGCTGGTGCCATGCAATCGGTCTCTCTTGCCCAGTGCCGTAAGCTGGGCCCTCCCTGGAGGAGAAACCTGGGTTCCCGAAGACATGTGACCAGAGCCGGGGCCCCGCCAGTAGGCGAGGGAATCCCAGGGCAGGTGCTGGGCGTGGAGGCCACGGGGGCATAGGCTACCAAGGTGACAGAGAACTGACCTTCTCTGGGGGCGCTGCACCTCGCTCACTCGCACACCTCACATCTCCCTGCTTGGCCCTGGAGGATGGCTGGTTAGCCAGAGACGGGTAAGATTCCTCAGGGAAGGAACAACCTAAGACAGGCACAGTCGCAGAGGGGCCATCAGGAGAGAACTTGGGGGCCAACAGAGGTGGGGCACAGACCCTCACCCCCCCAACTTTGCAGGGGCCTGAACCCTCACCACTTCTGAGGGAGGTCTCCTGTCCCCATGGCTGCTTCGCTTCCCACGCCCAGCTCAGATCGGAACCCAGGTAGCAGACAGAGACCTGGCCAGTAGCAGCTGCCCTCCCGCCACAGCAAGGCTTTGTTTCCCATTTCCTCCTTGGATCACAGGGAAGAGGGAGCTGAAAGAAAGGGCTGTGTCAGGTGCCTTCTTCCCTTTGTTCTCCCTCTTCTTTCTAAATGACTCTTTGCCGTGTAGTGCTTTCGCTTTTCCTTTGCTTTCTCTTTCCTCTTTCTCTCTCCTCGCCAGTATCGGCCCCGTCTCCTTGGCTCCTTCCTCTCCTGCCTTTTCTCTCTCTTCTCCGTTTCGTCCCCTCGCTGCTTGCTTGGCCTCATCTCCTCCTGAGCCCGCCTTGCTCATCTCCCTGCCCCAACACCCTGTACCATTTCTGCGGTGTGTTCTGGTCTTGGCCGTGGCCAGACCTGGCAGAAGTGATGGATACCTGTTGAGGCAGTGGAGCCCCTGGGCTCCCACCCCATTCCCTCCTCCCGGGGGCTGCACAGGTGAGTAGGTGGAAGGTAAGGGGGGCAGGGAGGGAAAGGAGGCCCTGGCTTAAAGCCTGGGCCGGGAGTGCTGCTTCTGTGGCGGCGTGCTCAGAGTCACTCAGAGAAGAGAGGGTCGTCCTCCGAGGCAGTCATTTCTGGGTGCCCAGGAGAGGTGGGGAGTTGGGGCCGTTTTTCCTGGAGCTCAGAGGCTGGGAAAGAGTGAGGACAAGAGGATGGGATGGGCTGTCCCTCGGGCATTGGTATATTCACCCCTAGAGCAGCCCAGGAGGCACGGTGGCTCTGAAACATCACTCATTTCTGTCCCATTCTTGACAGCGCCGTTCGAGAGCGATTTCCCAAATTATTACGCCTGGTAAGTACCTAACTTTTTTCATTCTCTTCTGAGGAGCATAGCATCTCGCACCCTCAAAGTCTTGCCTAACGTGTTTGTATGATCACTGATTTGGGGACATGGAGCCCTTTGAGAATCTGACAAAGTCTCTAATCCTTTTTTTTTTTTTTTTTTTTCCCTGGTTGGGGGGTGGGGGGAATCAAGCCATTTTATTGAGGACCTTTGAGGGAGGGTTGAAGGGCCGGTAGAACAATGAGATCTGACATCCTTCTCCCAGCTGGGATCCCCCCAGCTTCACAGTCGCTGAAAATATAATCATTCTTCCCAGAAAAACACCTGTAGACAAAAGTTGCATCTATCAGGATTCATGGACCCTTGCCATGTCTCTTTTACACTTGACCTGTGACCCCTCACTCTTAGTTCTCCCATCTGAGTGCTCATCCAGCCTTTTCTGTCTGGTTTATATCGTCGGCTGTCACTTTCTTTCTGCAGGACGGCCATGAGTTACCCCCACCGATTGCCTTTGACATTGAAGCCCCCACAGTGTTACCTCCCTGCAAGGTGAGTGGAGGGGGCCGCGGCTGGGGGCACAGAGTTAGCGCTCACGTTGGGAGGAGAGTCCTGGTTGCGTGGTCCTAGTATCTGTTTGATTCCAGGGAAGCTACTTTGGAACAGAGACCCTGAAGAATCTGGTGCTGCACTTCTTGCAGCAGTGAGTATCTCAGGTCACCTGAGGCTGCGGAGCGGTGGGCTGGCCCCAGCACAGCTCGCTCTCGGGAGCTGTCGGTCCCTGTGCGGCCCCAGATTGTGGAGCTCAGGCTTTCCCTTTTGTTTTCCTCGTAGGTACTATGCTATATATGACTCTGGAGACCGGCAGCAGCTCCTGGATGCCTACCACGATGGGGCCTGCTGCTCTCTGAGTATTCCTTTCACCCCCCAGAACCCTGCCCGGTGAGTGTCACATCCCAGAACCTGCCCAGGACCAGAGTTTCTCGGCAAATACAGGCCAGCACGTGCGCATGCACGCCGTTCTGACCACTGCCTCCTTTTTCTCCTGTTCCCCCCAGAAGCAACTTAGCTGAGTACTTCAAGGATAGTAGGAATGTGAAGAAGCTTAAAGACCCTAGTAAGTGTGTGATGTGAGCAGAACAGGTTGGGAGAAGGGGATGGGAAGGGGCTGAGTGTGGGCTGAGTGTGGCAGCTGCTCACCTTGGTTTCCCCTCCTCCCACAGCCCTGCGGTTCCGGCTGCTAAAGCACACACGTCTCAACGTTGTGGCCTTCCTCAATGAGTTGCCCAAAACTCAGCATGACGTCAGTTCCTTCGTGGTAGACATAAGCGCCCAGACAGTGAGCACCTATGTCTTCCTTGGCAGAAGGGCGGAATTGGGGAAGGGGCGGCTAAGAGGCAGGGAGGACTCAGGCTCTGGCTGGGAGCCTACGTGGTACCTGATGCTGCTGCTTCTCTTTCAGAGCACGTTGCTGTGTTTTTCTGTCAATGGGGTCTTCAAAGAAGGTGAGGGTCTTTGGAGTGCCGAGTTTGCAGAGTGGTCCCTTTCCCAGCTAGTCGTTCTTAGCACTCTTAGCTTCCCAGCTACCTTCTCTTCTCTCTTCTTCCTTGACCTCCTTCTCTCATTCTGCCCCCCAAGCCTACCCTCTCCACCTGTCTTTTCCTGTCTGGGATATGGGAAAAGCCTGAGGATTAGAAGGGCACAGACTTTGGAGTCAGGCAGGTCTGAGCTTCCATCCCAACTTTGGTCCTCTGTGTCTGTGGGCAATTTACATTACCTCTGCGCCCGAGTCTTTATTTGTGAAAGGAAGGGGGTTAGTAATAGCCATCTCACAGTGTTGTGGTGAGTAAGTGAAGTGATGTACAAGATGCTTGACACCGGGCCTGGCACACACACACTCCACTAGTGGGATAACAATGTTGTTGTTATTACTGTCCTCCCTGACCTCTGATACTCCTCCCCACTGTGCTCCCCTGTGCACACATAATCATCCCTGTCTGGCCCACTTAGGGTTCTTTGTATCAAATAAGACCATGATTTTTGAGAAGCTGTTTGAAAACATAAAACATGAGTGACTCTGACAGGTTGTCACCATTGTTATCATTGCAGTGGATGGAAAATCTCGGGACTCTTTGCGAGCCTTTACCCGGACATTCATCGCTGTTCCTGCCAGCAATTCAGGGTGAGTGTTGGACTTACCGTATGGGGTCCCAGTCCCAATCCATGGCCACCACTGTGAAGATTGGGGAGGGTGGAGTCGGTCCTCTGGGTATCTTCAGACATTCAGAAAGGCAGGGGGGTGATCAGAGGAGGGTCACATAGTGGTGACGAGCTTGGCTCTGGAGTCCAGCTGTCTGGGGTTTTCACCCTGGCTCCACCACTTCTAGCTTAGGGCAAGTTTCCTCATTTGAAAAGTGGTTTAACAATATTCACTTCCTAAGTCTGTTGTGAAGATAAATGAGGGTTGGGGGAGAATGTATAACTCTAGTGTGTTTGGTAGATAATCCCATACAGGGAGTCCATGGGAAAGGGAGGAAATGATAAAGGGACCTCGTGGGTATTGAAAGGATCTGAGTGTCACGTGAGAATAGGAATGATGTTGGGAGGATGAGGTTATCTGTCTGTCTGTCCAGCTGTCTCAGGTGCTTTTTGTCCCCAAGGTTGTGCATCGTAAACGATGAGCTGTTTGTGCGGAATGCCAGTCCTGATGAGATCCAAAGAGCCTTTGCCATGCCTGCACCCACACCTTCTTCCAGCCCAGTGCCCACCCTCTCCCCAGAGCAGCAGGAAATGATTCAGGCATTCTCTACCCAGTCTGGCATGAACCTTGAGTGGTCCCAGAAGTGAGTACTGGACATGTGTAGGAATAAGGGTGAACTGGGGTAGGGCTGCTGGTGAATAATGAGTGCCCCTAAAATTTTTAAAGCCAGAACTTTTTTTATTACTTAAAGAAAAAAAAAAGATGGTCCATAAAAAAATTTTCTCTATGCATACATTAGCATAACATTTAAAGTCAAAATGAAGTCCCTCTTTTATACTGTTCTGCAACATACTTTACTTATCCCATGAACATCTTTCCCTATTAGTATAGAACTCACCTTAGTCTCATTTCTGTTAGCTATTTAATAGAAATAGATAGCTATTTAATATTTCTTTGTATTCGAAAGACCATTGATAGATGGATTTTTACCAACTTTTCATTTGTATAGAGTGCAAGAATGTATGTAATTGTTGGTGAGTGTTTCCATAGAATGGACGTTGAAGTGGCATTTAGAGATCAGGGTGACTGCGTCTTGGTTCTAATGGAGGTGCCTGTTCTTGCCCTGCTCCAGGTGCCTTCAGGACAACAACTGGGACTACACCAGATCTGCCCAGGCCTTTACTCATCTCAAGGTAAGATTTGGGAATAGGTGGCTAAAAGAGATTTCCAGGCCTTCAAGAGGGTCACGTAGGCTTGGGACGCGGGCATGGGCCACCTGGCTCTACTGACCTTTTATTTTTTCTCTAAGGCCAAGGGCGAGATCCCAGAAGTGGCATTCATGAAGTAATCCATAGTCATGCCCGAGAAGATCCCTGTAAATAGCCCTTGTCTGTCCTGATGTCACCTCTCCGGCCCCAGTGACTGTGACTGCTGGATCCCTCTCCTTACCTGCCTTCTTGAAGACTTCGGGAAGATTGAGCCTCCCTGGTGCCAGGAAGCCAAAGCTTACTTTGTAGAACTGACACTAAACTACCCGAAGGACTTAGGTGCTTTGTGTACTTAACCCCAGGATCCTCCCTACTTTTTAAGATAAAGAGTGATACTGTATTTTTGTGTCCAGTGTGCTGGGTTATTTTAGCCTTGCCCTTCGCAAGCGCGGGCGGGGCCGACAGATGCACTCCGAGGGGGCGGGGGCGGGGCCAGAGGCAGGAAGTCCCGCCCCGGAAGCGGCGCCGCTCAGGGGCATGGCGGCTCTCGGGCGGCGGTGGCGTGTGCGGCCGTTCTTAACGCTGCAGTCCCTTGCCGCGCGCAGGGCTCTGCATGACGTGGCCCCGCCACGGGACGTGCTGCTCTTCGAGCACGAAGGGGGTCGCTTCTTCGCCGTCCTCGGGCTGTTCTGCGCTGGCCAGGGCGTCTTCTGGGCTTCCCTAGCCATTGCCGCCTTGGCCCGCCCGCCGGCCTCCACTCGGCCTCCAGGCGCCGAGTCCCCAGGCCGCGGCCGCCTGGACCTGCGCTCCGCGCTCTGGCGCTACGGCCTTGCCGTCGGCTGCGGCGCCATCGGTAAGGTGTGGTTTGCCTTCCCGGCATGGGTCGAGGAGGGCGGGCACAATCCTCTGCGCTTGGGCAAGAAGAGTAAGGGGCTCCCGACCCTCCAGGATGGACAGGCCACCCTCATAGGTGTGTGGTACACTGGAGTCGGACGTCCCCGAGCGCCAAGCCCTCGTACAGGTTCAGGCTGAAGTCTGCCTCTCACTCTGTGACCTTGAGCGAGTTGGTACTTACGCTCTGGACCCTGTTTTAAAATGGGTGTGAGTATCTATTAAGGCTTTTGGGAGGAATGACTAATACATGATGGGGGTATAGGAGGAGCTTAGTAAATGTTACTATCATCACAATTTTTTTTTTTTTTATTATTTGGGGGCACACGGTAAGGGTTGCTTCTTAGCTCTCCAGGGAAAACCCCAATCTTTGCTCTTCCTGCAGGTACTCTGGTACTTGGTGCTGGTCTTCTCTTTTCCTTCCGCTCTGTGCGCTCAGTGATGCTACAGGCTGGAGGGAAGCAAGTGACCCTCACCACTCATGCCCCCTTTGGCTGGGGTGCCCATTTTACAGTTCCCTTGGACCAAGTATCCTGCATGGCCCACCGGGGTGAAGTCCCTGCCATGTTGCCTCTGAAGGTCAAAGGCCGACGATTCTACTTCCTCTTGGACAAAGCTGGACACTTCCCCAACACGAAACTCTTTGACAACACTGTGGGTGCCTACCGTAGCTTGTGAAGAAACCACCTCAGGTCACTCACCCCTCCCAGAGGGGAATCAAAACTGAACCTTAGGGAATGGGGTGACAACCAGGGTCACACAAGAGGCCCCAAATTCATTAACAGCAAATAAAGGAGCAGTCATCCCAAGGGCAGCTACCTGTCAGTACCTCAAAGTTTTGATCCATGCCTGTTTCGCCTTCACTCCTTACTCCCATCCACCCTACTACAGTGCTTTACACCAAGAACTCAGTACTGAGATGAAGAAAGAAAGTAATATAATACTTTGGTACAAAAACAGCTGTAGGAAGAGGGGGTCTGTTAATCATGTTTCCCTCCTGGAGGGAAAACTCAGGCTCCCAGCCGTGTGGGCCATGTGGGGGCAAGAGGACTGCAGGCACTTGGGCACGGAGTCTGGTGGCAGGAGTACTCTTTGGTTAGTCTTCAGGAATGGGAAAGGCATGGCCCAACAAGAGCATCTGTCTCAGAGCTCCACACAGGGTCCCCCCTCTCCAGAGGCCGGTATGGAGTGGCTTCAGACTTCCACTGCACGACCTGGAGCACCAAGACCACGCACCACAATACCAGATTCACCCAAGAAGAGGTCTGTGGGAGACAGGAACAGGAGTGTGAGGAGTGGGCCCATCTCGAATCCAGTTCCACCCACACACCACTCTTAGATGTTCACTGTCAGGCCGTCAAGCCTTCAGCTCCTCTCAGCCCCTCACTGGTGGGCCAAGCTCAGAGTACACTGGTGAGCACTCCTACACCTGCAGATTGTGTTATATGACTCATTGTGTGAATCTGTGTATCCCGCAATCGCCACCCAGTCTTTCATATCCCAGGACCTCACTTCAGCATTGTGTAGGTTGGAGTAAAACTGCAGAGCGGTTCCAGGGGGTATCCATGGAGTTTTCTGGGCATCAGAGCAGCTGTGAGGTCAAAGAGACAGTTGTGAGAAAGGGGAGACATACCCTAAATACCCTTGTGCTCCAGTGCCCCTTTGAGAACTGATGGGGATATAAAGCGGGGTGTATAGGATCCCCTCTACAGAGGGAAGGTAGTCAGTCAGCCCCAGCCAGGCTTCCCTCCCCCTCCCATTACCTAGTTATGTTCAGGGAGATGATGGATTTGCAGAGGGAACTGGTGCCAAATCGAAGGATGCAGGCAGACACTAAGACCAGGAAGATGGCTATAGCTGAGATGGCCAGTGCAATGCGGAGCCCTATCGGGCCTCTATAAGGAGGGAGAGAATAAACCTTGTGGTTGAGGTGGGACTCCTCCCATCTCAGCCCCCGGCCCTCGGAGTGGGCAGTCACCTGTGGGAATCCTCGATGCAGCTGCTGTAGACCCAGAAGAGCAGAAGCAGGAGACAGTAGAGGGCCAGCAGGCCAGAGGCCCCAGCCACAAAGTAGCAGAGAGATGGGGCCGAGGGTCGGGACAAGGCCAGGGAGGAGCCATTCAGGGCAGCCACACCATACAGGGGACAGCTGCCACTGAAGGAGCCCTGTGGAAAGAAGCTGCTGAGTCCTAGAATGCAGGCTGGTGCCTCTGGATGCAGGCTCATGGCAGGTGTTGGGGATAATCTAGACCAGGGCCGCTCTAGGGAGTTATTTGTGCACTGTCAGTTCCTGTTTCTGGGCCAGCAGATTAATGAGTCCTCTGGGGAAATCAGACCTGCAGTGAGTGGCCAGAAGGATCAGGAAGTAGGCGGTAGGTATGAAATACAAAGAGCTTCAGAGTTGCCTCACAAGTTCTGGTCTCCCCTCGTGCAGAAATCCTAGAGTAGAACCAGAACTGTGTGACCTTCAGCTATCTCCGATGTTTTCTGATCTGTAAAACAGGCGTAATAGCGCCTACTTATAGGGATTAAATGAACCTGTTTATTAACATGATTGCCTGGCTGCGATAAACACTCGGCCTAAACGTTTGGCTTCTGCTACATCACTATTTTGCCATTTAACACATTCTGTTGCAACCATTTGCTAGTGTGGTCATCTCCACTACGCTAAGCTTTATTTCTTGGAGTAGCTCAGCACAACAGTGTCTGATTTAGGGGGCCCTGCACCAACTTGTTTCACAGCCAGGGTGACGTTATGCAGAGGGAGTCACCAGGCCGGGCTATATCTCATGCTGTTAAGACTCTCCTGAGGACTCGTTCCTTTGGCCAGAGTATGACCTGGGCGGACGGATCGACAGAGCGCGTTTACCGCCGATGCAACTCCGCCGCCGACCAGCCCCACCCGGCCCACAGGCTGAGAGGAGCAGCGCGCCAGAACCCGCCCCCCCCCCGCCACCGGCCCGGACAGCAGCGGACTCTCCGTGTCAGGATCGGCCTGCCCGCCCCCGCTGACCCGGCCCGACGGCCGGCCCCGTCCCACAGCCCCACCTGGGTCCGAGTCAGTGCCGCGGCCGCCACGGCTCCGCACACGAAGGCGGTAGCAAAGAACACGAGCTCGACGCGCTGCAGCCAAGAGAGAGCCATGGCTC
Organism: Monodon monoceros; assembly: GCF_005190385.1. NCBI lineage: Eukaryota > Metazoa > Chordata > Mammalia > Artiodactyla > Monodontidae > Monodon > Monodon monoceros. The sequence goes on along the minus strand of NW_021703784.1, from coordinate 98,583,662 downwards.
CCTCGCCACCAGGAAGCGCCGCCGTGGGAGCCAACCGCCCAAGCCCCGCCTCATCCGGCGCGACCCACGAGCGCGGAGACGTCACTTCCGGACGCGGGATTTATTCACAGAGGCCAGCGCCGCCTCACAGCGGCAGGTACAGCGAGTAGTCCGAGAGCGCCCAGCGGCGGGCCGGGCGGCCGGTGCGGCCGATCATGGGCAGCTTCTGCACGTAACGGGAGGCCGGGCTGGGCCCGTACGGCGCGGGAAAGGCAGTCTGGAAGAGGCGCCCGCGGCATCGCCTCCCTGCTTGCCGCCCGGCGATGATGAAACGGAAGTGAGGGGCACCGCGCGGGGCGAAACGGCTCTTCTGGAAGACGTCGCGGGTGCCGGCGCCCGGGCCCTGCTGCCGGGGCGCCCCCCGCGCCCGGTGCACGCGCGGCAGCGGCCTGCTCTCAGAGGCGGTGGGGGCAGAGGCCGACGGGGGGCCTCCGCCCCGGGGGCTCTCGTCACCCTGCGGGCTGACCATGGCGTTGGCGGTCAGCTGCGGCATCTTCCGCACCGAGTCCGGGGCGGCCGCCGGCTCCTTCTTGTCCCCAGGCGGCCGCGGGGCCGTGGGCGCGGGCTGACCCGTGCCAAAGCGGGTGGCCAAGCTGTCACCGAAGAAGGCGTAGAGCTCCCGGTAGATGTCCGCCAGGGTCACCGAAGGGGAAGGAGCCTCCGGCCCCGCGCCTCCTGGCGGCAGCGGGAGACCAGACCCAAAGCCGGGCTCTGCGCTGCCCCCGGAGGGAGACTCCTGCAGGAGAAGGCTGTCCCAGGGCAGGTCGTCTGAGCGGCGGCAGCCCCTGCTGCCTGGCCCACCCTTGTTGGGCTCTGCTGCCTGGGCCTTCATCTTCAGCAGTCGTTCTACGGCCACCTGCAAGAGCAGGGGGACTAGGATAGGAGGAACCTGGGCCTATCAAGTGTTCCAAAGTAAGCCCGCTGAGCTGCTGTGCTCATGCAGGGAGGAGAGGCTGGAAGGGGCTGGCACTCACCAGAATGGCTCCATAGACTTTGTGCCCATCTGCTTTAACCTGGGCATTCGATACTGAATAATCATCTAGCACAGCCTGCAAATTTGTCCAGTAAGTGGACAGGTGTGGGTACAGGACTCGCTCTACTGCCTGGAAGGGAGAGAAGAATGCAGTGAGTGCCTCTTTTTTGCTTATCGCCTCCCAAGTACCATTTCCCCTGAAAGATCTACTTTTATCTCCGGTACTGAATTTAGGGCTCAATCCTAAATTCCCTGCTTGGCATATTCAGCCACCGTTTGGAAGCTCCTGGATGCCCAAGCCTTAATTAATTAAGCCCTGGGAACAAAGATCGGGTACAAAGACATACAAAACCAATACAAATTGACCCCACTATCACTGACGTATGTGCCAAAGGCTAAGAGGGTATAAGTAATGCCCCCTGGTAACAGAGAACTTTAGTGGCCAGCTGCTACCCTATACAGCCAATAATGTCCTGGCATAGATGCAACCTGGAACTCAGTTCAAACCACTTGTGCAAAAACAAACAACTGGGCTTCCCTGGTGGTGCAGTGGTTGAGAGTCCGCCTGCCGATGCAGGGGACGCGGGTTCGTGCCCCGGTCCGGGAAGATCCCACATGACGCGGAGTGGCTGGGCCCATGAGCCATGGCCGCTGAGCCCGCGCGTCCGGAGCCTGTGCTCCGCAACGGGAGAGGCCACAACAGTGAGAGGCCCGCGTACCGCAAAAAACAAACAACTGATCAGAGACCTGGACTCTGATTATATAATTTTAAATCCTATGTTTAATTTAGGGGAAAGCAATTAAGACTTCACAGAGCAGGTGACGTTTGTGACAGGCTTATATGGATAAGTTCTTTGGTTAGCCACAGACTGAGAATTTGAAAATGTTGATAAAATTAACAAATTCCTAGAAAAATAAAACTTAATGCTGATTCAAGAAAGATGAAAGCGGGCTTCCCTGGTGGCGCAGTGGTTGAGAGTCCACCTGCCGATGCAGGGGACACGGGTTTGTGCCCCGGTCCGGGAAGATCCCACATGCCACGGATCGGCTGCGTGCATGAGCCGTGGCCGCTGAGCCTGCGCGTCCGGAACCTGTTGCTCCGCAACGGGAGAGACCACAACAGTGAGAGGCCCGCGTACCGCAAAAAAAAAAAAAAAAAAAAAAAAAAAAGGAAAGATGAAAGCTTGGGACTTCCCTGGTGGTCCAGTGGTACAGAATCTGCCTTACAATGCAGGGGGTGCGGGTTTGATCCCTGGTCAGGGAACTAAGATCCCACATGCTGCGGGGCAACTAAGCCTCTGTGCCACAACTACTGAGCTCACGCGCCTCAACTAGAGCCCACGCGCTCTGGAACCCGTGTGCCACAAGTAGAGAGAAGCCCACACGCCACAACGAAAGATCCCGCCTGCCACAACTAAGACCCGACGCAGCCAAAAATAAATGAAATAAAGAGATCTTTAAAAACAAAATATGAAAGCTCAAATAATTCTGTAACCATAGTAGTTAAAAATATAACCACAAAACACCATGCCAGAATTTACAGTCGACAGACACTCAAGGAAAAGAGCATCTCAATAAAATAAAATTTAATTTAAAAATAAAAAGTATAAAAAATAAATACTCCTTCCCTACCTCATCCCATAAAGCCAGTATAACCCTGATACTAAAACCATGTAAGGACATTACATGAGGAAACTTAATGATTGATTTCACTCATAGAGATAAATCATTTTAAATTTTAGTAAAGGGCTTCTCTGGTTAAGAACCCGCCTGCCAATGCAGGGGACATGGGTTCGAGCCCTGGTCCAGGAAGATCCCACATGCCGTGGAGCAACTAAGCCCACGCGCCACAACTACTGAGCCTGCGCTCCAGAGCCCACGAGCCACAACTACTGAGCCCATGTGCCACAACTACTGAAGCCCATGCACCTAGAGCCCGTGCTCCACAACAAGAGAAGCCACCGCAATGAGAAGACCACGCACCAAAACGAAGAGTAGCCCCTGCTCGCCGCAACTAGAGAAAGCCCATGCACAGCAACAAAGACCCAATGCAAACAAAAATAAATAATAATTTAAAAAATAATAAAATTTTAGTAAAGCCAACAGTATATAAAAAATGTATTATATTCCAATAAAAGTTTTGCATTTTTTTAAAGACTATAGCATGACTAAATTGAGTTTATCCTAGAAATGTAAAGATGGTTTACTATTAGAAAATCTGTATAGGGAATTCCCTGGCAATCCAGTGGTTAGGACTCAGCGCTTTCACGGCTGGGGCTGGGGTTCATTCCCTGGTTGGGGAACTAAGATCCTACAAGCTGTGTGATACAGACAAAAAAAAACAAAAAACAAAAAACCACTATGTATACAATTAATCACATTAACAGATAAAAGCAGGAAAACCTTAGGATCAATTCAAAAGATACAGAAAGAGCATTTGATAAAAGTTAACATAAAGTAATAATAAAACTAAGAATAAAATTTCCTTAACCTGAGGAAGGTATCTATCTATAAACACACAAAGTAAACATCAGACTAAATAGGAAAGGTTACTGTTAACCCTTTTTTTAAAATCGGAAATGAGACAAGGATGCCCATTATCATCATATGTAAAATGATATTAGTGATCCTAACAATAAAATAATAAAAAGAAATTAAAGGCATTAGGTTTGGGAATTCCCTGGTGGCCCAGTGGTTAGGACTCCACACTTTCACTGCCAAGGGCCCAGGTTCGATCCCTGGTCAGGAAACTAAGATCCCACAAGCCGTGTGGTGTGTCCCCACCCCCGCAAAAAAAAGAGAGAATTCAAAAAAATAAAGGCGGGCTTCCCTGGTGGCGCAGTGGTTGAGAGTCCACCTGCCAATGGAGGGGACGCGGGTTCGTGCCCCGGTCCAGGAAGATCCCACATGCCGCGGAGCCGCTAGGCCCGTGAGCCATGGCCGCTGAGCCCGCGCGTCCGGAGCCTGTGCTCCGCAACGGGAGAGACCACAACAGTGAGAGGCCCGTGTACCCCAAAAATAAATAAATAAATAAATAAGTATATATAAAGGCATAAGGTTTAAAAAAGACAAAGCTGTCATTATTTGCACGATATGATCTACCTTAAAAACCCAGCATAATCCACAGTTAAAAATGATAGTTTAATAAAGTAGCTGAATCCATACACAAGTCAATTGTGTTTCTATACACCAGTAAGAAATTAATACCATGAAAAGAAGACACCATTACAACAGTATCAAAAATAGCAGGAGGGCTTCCCTGGTGGCGCAGTGGTTGAGAGTCCGCCTGCCGATGCAGGGGACGCGGGTTCGTGCCCCAGTCCGGGAAGATCCCACATGCCGCGGAGCGGCTGGGCCCGTGAGCCATGGCCGCTGAGCCTGCGCGTCCGGAGCCTGGGCTCCGCAACGGGAGAGGCCGCAGCAGTGAGAGGCTCACATACCGCAAAAAAAATAAATAAATAAAAGCAAGAATCTAGGAATAAACTGAATAAAGTATTTGTAGGTTCTCTTCAGGGAAAATTATGAAAGGATCCTGAAAGACAGTGAAAGACCTAAAAAAATGAAGAGAGATGACAGGTTCTTGGACAAGAAAGACTTTCTAACTACAAATGGGAGCTCTTACAGCTCTGCGAGAAAAGCCAGGGTCCTCACCTTCCAGCCAAGGGCGTGCAGCCCCACCACAGCCCCGTAGTGAGAGCAGAGAGGCCTCACAGGATCTGCCAAGACCTTCTGCAGGGAGAGCAGGATCTGCTGATAGAGGCCACTTACAAGGTCCCCATGAGTCCTGCGGGAGCAACATTCAGTCAGGGGAATGAGGCACAGCACTGCCCAGCTGTACTAAAGTCCCAGCACACAGAGAAAACAGCACCTGTATGGCACGCTTGGGTGAGTGAAAGAGGCGTCTGGGCCGAGAGGCCCAGGACCTGAGGGCTGATGGACCAAACCCCTGGCACGTTCGTCACCCATTTGCAGAATCCCCGGGTTCATGGCACACCAGCTTGGAAGATCGAAGGGAAGAGACTCCCGACCTCTCAACATAGAGCCTCAAAGCCAGAAGTTTCACCCCATCTCCTACCCCAACCCACTCAGCTCTGCAGCAGTCCTGCCCTTTGATCAGCACTGGCCCAGCAGCTACCAGAAGATGTGACTGAGCAGGAGGGCAGCTCCATCCCGCAGAGTCCAGTGGTCATTCAGCGGGTTGATGGAGGCAGCCAGTGGCTCCAGGACACAGTAGAGGACACTGCCTACCAGGGAGCGGACATAGGGCCCCAGGCAGAGGTGTGGGTTCCGAACTAGGCTCCGTGCCACTTGCAAGAGCCGGTGTAGCTGCTCCAGGTCGTGGCTTACAGATTTCACCTGTTGGGAGGAGAGGGGTGCTTAGGGGACACAAGGGCGCACAAGAGCCTGCTCTTCTGGTGGCACCTGCCGTGAGCCCTAGAGGCTGCTGCCTCATCTCCTCCCCACAAAACCACATAAACCCCACTTACCCCACTGACCACATAAACAAAGTACGGCAGGAGCGCTGCAATCTTCGAGTTGGTCTGCAAGTCCTGGAGGGCGACCTGAAGTGGAAGGGGCCACGCTGCACTGTCCACCAGCCCCAAGTATACACTGACATTATTTTTTAAAGAACAATTTAGCACCTATGTAGTAAGATTTTAAACGTTCAAACTCTGTGACTCAGCAATTCTACAGATTTAACCCACTACAAAAGAAACCCACTCACACATACCCACATACAGATAGCACTGTCTGTAATGTAATAATAAAAAACTGAATGCAACCTAAATGTCCAACATATTTCTAACTGAGTAAAGCAATTATTCTAAAACCAGACGTTTAGTATACTACCACTGGTTGATGGTAAACTATGTATAGTTTACACATACAAAAAAGAAGGCTGAGTGGGTGATTCTACAGAATTTCACTTTCTACTTTGCATGATTTTATATTACAGTACTTCTATTATAAACATATGCTGGTATTACTTTTTTTTTTTTTTGGCTGCATTGGGTCTTAGTTGTGGCATAACAGCTCCTCCCTAGTTGTGGCGTGTGAGCTCAGTAGTTGCAGCACATAGGCTTAGTTGCCCCGCGGCATGTGGGACCTTAGTTCCCCGACCAGGTATCGAACCCATGTCCCCTGCATTGGAAGGCGGATTCTCAACCACTGGACCACCAGGGAAGTCCCCTGGTATTACTTTGATAAGCAGAAAAAAGAGAGTAGGTAAATGAGTAAAACCATCTTAGCCCTGAGCCTCCACCACCTGTGCCCTTCCAACTCCTCTGGATAAAGACCTAAGTTCAGGTTCTGGGAAAGCGGACAGCAGCTAGAGAGGAAGGAGCTCAGCTCCCAGGCCCCACATCCAGCCACTGCACTGTTGCCTGGGGACCAGCAGCCAAGTTTCTAAGGCAGGAAGTATAGTAACAACAGTCCTAACTTTGCAAGGCAAACAACGGCAGCAGCGAGACATGGAAGATGTAAAACCCTCAAACAGAGAGAGGCCACATGGCCAAGCAGACCATCAAACTAGTCCTCGTCTGACTCTGGACAGAAGAGGCCTGGCACAGGCGCTGTCCAGCGGGCCCTGTGGAGCCCAAGAGGCTAAAGCAGCAGGGCTGGCATGAGGTCTGGCCAGGCACCCTAACCTGGCTCCCTCTACTTCCTCTTCTTTCCCTCTCAAGTCCAGGCAAATGAAAGCTACCATGTGGATGCCCCATGTGGCTCCAGATCAACATATGCCCCAAAGGGTGGGCTCTGGATTAAGGTGTGGGGAGCTGACCACCTGAGCCCCCCACAGGGCCCTGCTGAGCTGCCCATTCCCTAAGAAACAAGGGTTCCTACTAGAGTAGGAAGAGGAGTCAGCGCTGGCGGAGGGCCAGCCACAGAGCACCACGCCACCACCAAGAGCAGCTTCTGCCCACATCAGTCACTCACTGTTCAGAGGACAGAAGGAGGCATCTGAAGGAATTCCATGAGGATTTGAAAGTTGGACTTTGTGCCCCAGTTCAGGCCCACGTGCTCACCTTCATCAGCTGTGGATCATCCCCCAGCACAGCCCGAGTCACTTGCTGGTAGTACTTGAGAAGGTCATCAGTCAGTGAAGACACAGCACTGGGCACTGCCAGAGGGTGGGCAGAAGGTGGTCAGGGTGGAGCCCTGCCCTCTCCCAGCCTCCCCGCCTCCCCCCAACAACCACCGCCATTCCCACAATCCCACAAGGAGCCCATTCCTACAGGACGCCCAGAGCACAGCGTCGCCAGCCCCTCTGAGCAGCCTGCTCAGCCCTGACCTTGCAAGCTCTCCACACCCAGCTCTGTACGCTGCCTCCCACCTGTCCTCTGCTGGGCAGACTCCTGCTTAGTCCCCAGGTTCCAAGGTCATAAGCCTCAGGCTCTGTGAAGCTCTGTTCAGCAGACCCTGGAAGTGTGACACCTCAGGGACCCCAGCAAGCTGCCTAGACTTCTGTACTAGCACCCAACATGGCATCATGATCGGTCTTAAGTCTGGGACACTATCTCCAACTCTGAGGCCTCTGGGCAGGGAGCAGTGCCCACTCAGGGCAGGCACCCCTTAGGCACGGAAAATTCTTGTCAGGTGAAGACTCAGAGGTGTAGAGGCACCACCCTCTGCTCCTGATGGAGGAACATCCAGGCAGAGGGCCCATTCCCCACACTGCCCCTTACCCGATCCTTGAGGGGCCAGGTTCCCTTTGCCATCTAGGTAGGAGACATGAACTAGAACCAGAGCAGAGAGATGGGTCAGCCTGGGGTTCGGCCCCTTGTAATACCACCCACCCTTCTGAGTTCCGCCCCATCCACCAGCCAGCCCATCACCACTCCTCCGACAACCCAACTCCTGTCCCCACCCCATGCATGACCCCGGCGGTCACCTCTCACAGCTGTCTCGGCGCAGCCTTTGGGGATGTTGGTGGCCAGGGCCAGCTCCACCAGGTTCACCTCTCGGTCCTCGGGGAAGTAGAGCTCACCCTCCCTGGCAGGGCGCAGGGGCAGCGCCTCCTGGGACCCATAACCACACACAGCCTGAGTGAAGAGATGACTGGGCTGAATCCAGGGAGGGAAGAGGTGCTCTACCAACCAGGGCACGAAGCCTATGTTTGAGGGAAGTCCAGAGGTCCTGAGAAGAGGGGGGATGCCCAGGGATCCAGGCCCTTCACTGGGAACTTGGCCGGAGCATCCGGTATTCGCTGAGTCAAGGAGTAGCATGTGGTCCCTCCTCACGGATCCACAGGGACTCAGAACCCCACCCACAGGCCGCTGGTCCTCCACCTCACACTTGCCCAACTTTGAAAACCCTCCTCTCTTCTAACCCTCCCCTCTTCTTCCCTGGACCCACTGCCCCGGAACAACTGTGCAGGACATTCCAACCCCTACACTTGTGCTCAGGCTCCTCCCTCACCCAGAATGCCCTCTTTTCCTTGTGACTTAGTCTAATCCCAGCCTCCCTTTCAGGTTCAGCTCAAGTTCCATCTCTTCCAAGAAACCTTCCCTAACCTCCTGGTCTCCGTGGCCGCCTCTCCCTCTCTGAACTCCTGGCCCTTGGGGGCTGGGCCCAGCACATGTGCTGTGGTGGCTGTGACCTTCCCCCGTGTGTGCACTGGGTCTTCACATCTCACTGCACTGCCAGCCCCGAGCTGGGCGTGCAGGAGGGCTCGTGCCAACCGAGCCTTCTGCAGCCGGCACCCCACTCACCTCCACACTGCTCCATCTGAGGGCCCGGTTGAAATCCTCGACAGTCAGCTTCCGCCGTTTGGTATGTTTCATGAATTGAGAGCTATTCTGGGAGCCGAGGAACAGAGTCAGTCAAGGGACAGGACACAGGGGGCAAACAACTCCCAACGTCACATCCCCTCCCTGTGACTCAGTTTCTCATGTGCAGGATGTGACTATGAACCTGCCTGGCCCACCCAGCAGGCATGTGGTGAGCAGCACACGAGAAGACGCCCAGCAAGCGCTTTGCTCGCTGGAAGCCCAGCGGGCTGGAAGCGGGCTCTGGAGAGGGCGGGGACAGCCTCCACTGCACTCCCTCTGAGCAGGGAGTAGGTACCTGACATATACTTGCTGAATAAACCCCTGGGGGAGGGGGTAGTCAAAGGGAGGGACAAGGAGAGGGGGAGTGTACCTGGGTGGCCTCTCTGAGACGGTAGCACACGTCCTCTGCGAGCAGGGCCGCCACCTCATCACTCAGCTCCAGGCCTGTGCTCTCTGCCATGAGCCGGACGGACTCCCGAGGGATCTCCACGAACCGCCGCTCTTCTCGCTCCGACATGGCCCCGATGGAACTGGGAGTGGGGAGGGAGGTGTGAAAGGCCAGCCCAGGCTCCCTCAGAGCCTGTGAGCCGGACTCAAGGCCCTCGAAACCAGTCTTGCTGCTCTTTGCTCCAGAATCCCTGAACAAGGAGTCACGATGGCTCTGAGTGTCCAGGTGAGGAAACCTGAGGCTCAGAGCAAGAAACGGACTTGAGCTGGACCAGAGGGCAGACAACAGGGCCACCTGAGAAACTGCCTGGCCTTGGGTTGCACAGAACTGGGTCCCAGCCCTGCTCTACCACCTCTGATGTGAACCCGCTGAGACCCTCATCAGTCTGAGCCCTGGGAAAATAGTGGCAATAATCCCTGCCCTCCCTAACTCACAGGGCTGAGGTGAGGATGAAAGGAAATGAGGTAGCGGAAACTCAGGGTCTAGAACGCTACACAAATGGAAAATGTTACGATCACTAATAATAAACAAAAACTTCATGCCTTCTTTCTTCTGATCCTTGCTACAATTGCTACGGACTAAACACTGATGAAAAAACTTTTACCCCCATAGTCCCTTGCTCAAAAGTCTTCAATACTTCTCCACCACTCCTAAAAGGAAAGTCCCAGCTCCCTGGCTCAGCATACCATGTTTGGTCCCAAATCCCCACAGCTGATCAAGCTGACCCGTCCCCCCAGTAAGGCCGCCTCGTGTCTTCCAACCTACCTTGCACCCCACTGCCAGGGCTTGGGCTGGTCTGTCCCCCACCTTACTCCAAGCCCCCACACCCTCCTCTTTCTTTCCTAAGGCAGAAGCAGCCTGTCCTTTGAGGTCTTCCTGCCCCATGTGCCATCTGGGACTGTCAGGCTTTTAGTAGCTGGGCTTTCTGCCCATGTGTCTGGTCGTCCCCAGTTCGGCTATGAGCCCTAAAAGCAGAAACCTGCTCTTCCGTTCACAGGATAGGGCAGAATAAGAAGGCACGAAAACAGCACAGCCCACAATTAGAAGGTTGGCCCTCACGGACCAAAGTGAGGCATCAGCACCATGGGCAGCGACGCCCACCCAGCTTCACGGTGACCCACCCAGGCACTGCCCCACCACTCCTCTCTGACAAGGCTCAGTGGGTCACCAGTGACCTCCAGGTCCCTAAATCCAGTGGGCACCCTACCTGGTCTCCCTGCAGCATTTCTCCCAATGGCTCCTCATTGCCTTTGGAATAAAACACTAACCTGTACCATGGCTCCAAGGCCCTGCATGTGTGGCTACATCTGCAAACACCTCTTTCCACTCTCTCGTGTTCTGCATACCCGTGGCCTCTTTCCATTTCCTCAAAAACACCTTATTTCAGGACACTCATACACTGTTTCCTGGACTTGAAACGCTCTCCTCCCCCACCCCCAATCCCTTTGTCCACTGAGCTCCTAGTCGCTCCTTCAGATGTCAGTCTCAAATGTCGCTTGCTCGGGGAACTCTTCTCAGACCCCCACCATGGGCCTGTACTTTACCTCCCAAAGCAGTTGACAGTTTGTAATTATACACTTGTGTAACTTTCCGATTAACACCTACCTCCCCACTAGATTGTAAGCTCCATGCCAGCAAGGATCATCATGCCTTTTTGCTCACCTTTGCATCCCCCGCGTCAGGCACTGCGTCTGCACATAACACGCCCTCAATAAACACTTGCTGAAAAAACGAATAAAGAATAGCGATTTTTCTAAGCACATGCTATGCCCGAGGCACCGAGCTAAGTGCTTTACATGGCTTACGCCTCATTCCGTCCACATTAACAATGCGATAGGTATTATGTAAGTATTAGGTCTATTTCACAGCCAAGGAAATCAAAGCTCAAAGAGGTTAAATGTTAAATGACTTTCCCAAAATCATCCGGCGAGCACTACCTGGGTAGGGAGCAAGAACTCAACTATCGTTCTAATCATGAGGAGCGACGGGCTGTGTGGGGAACAAGGCCTGGATTCCCAGCCAGGAAACGAGGCGTTGGAAAGCCGCCAACGGAAAATTGTCAAGCTTCTTTCTCCACCTGTAAAATGGGAGCACGAAGTCCTGCCCACACGGAAGGCGCCGAGGGGTTTTCCCTGTTACGTGCCCACATTACAATCCACAAAGTCCGGGCTCCGACCAAGGTCTCCCGCTCTTCAACCTCCTCTCCTCCACATCCTCAGCCACTAGCCATACTGTTAACAAGGCGTGAGAACTGACCTCTACCGGTCTCCGTGATGCGAATCCTCCCACCCGGCCTCGCTTCACGCCAGATCTAGAGGTGGTGGGGTACGGGGGAGGAGGTCAGAGGTTACAGAACTTGGGTCACGTGGTCAGCGAAGGGGGCGGGCCCCCAGCGGAGCTGGCTCCCAGGCCGGTGAGCGCGCGGTCCACAGCAGGACGGGCCTTCGAGGGCCTGCTCACCTGAGGGCTCCGGCACGGCGAAGGCGGTTACCGGGACGGCGGTAGCTGTGACGGCGACGGTGGCGGCGGCGGCGCTGGCGCCCTCTCACTCAGCTCGCGCTAATTCCCTCTCTCGGCGCTCAGACTCCGCCCTCTACAAACACAGCCAATCGACGAGCGCCTTGAGGAGTTCCCGCCCACCAAAAGACTTCCCGCTACCCGATTGGTCACTGTGATGGCGCTGTGAAAGGCTCAGGGCGCCAGAGGTCACGTGATGCTGAAGACTCGCGCTTCTTAAAGCAACAGCTCTTGGGAGCTTTGCGGGGTGGGTATGGTTCGGTGTACGTTTTAATAACCATGTTCTCGAGGAAAGCGTCTGCATTCCCTTGTTTACTCCTGAGTTTCCGAGCACTTGCATTTACACGAATGCATTGATGCTTTAGACTTCGGCGTCTGCGTTAGTTTTGCTGCCCGCTTGGTGGGGATCAGCTTACCTCTCGCACATCACCTGCCACTTCCCCTTCCCGAAGGTTGGGCTCTCAGTAGGTATTCTCTGCCGGCAAAAGGGTTTTCTGACTGGGCCAAACACACCCCGTGCAAGCTCTAGACTCCAGGGCTCTACCCATTCGGGCACCCTACCTCGTATCCTCCCCATTTCTGTCCAATAAGCCAAAAATAAGCCCTCACCTACCTCGCACACTTCCTTGACCGTTTTACACGTACACGCTTTCCCGAACTTGGACAGTTCTCAATTGAAAAGCAGGGGGCTTAGTGAGTCAGACCGACACGGGTTCAAACTCTGATGGTGCTTTTGAGCAAACTACTTAAGCGCATTTCCCCCATCTACAAAATGGAGTGATAATACCCACCTCACAGGGTTATTGTAGATTAAATGAGATAAAATGTAGATTGACAGTTGGTAGTTGAATTTTCACTCACACATCACGGGGCAGACAGTGATTTAATTCCTTTATGTTCATCCAAGATGGGACCATTTAGGGCTTCCCTGGTGGCGCAGTGGTTGGGAGTCCGCCTGCCGATGCAGGGGACGCGGGTTCGTGCCCCGGTCCGGGAAGATCCCACATGCCGCGGAGCGGCTGGGCCTGTGAGCCATGGCCGCTGAGCCTGCGCGTCCGGAGCCTGTGCTCCGCAACGGGAGAGGCCACAACAGTGAGAGGCCCGCGTACCACCAAAAAAAAAAAACAAAAAACAAGATGGGACCATTTGCAATGGGCTATTATAGAAAGGAGCTTTCTGTAGGGGAGCATGAATGTATACATCCTTGCCCTTCCTCCCTCTCAGGGTTAGATGCTGCTGCCTCTAGAAAAGAAGATCCTCTGAGACCAGAGCTGAGAAAGCCAGATGGATGGGACTGGGGTTGCCACAGCAACACCACCTAAGGGGACTGTGACCCTGCTGAGTCTCTTCCAGTCATATTCAGAATGATACTTGGAGTAGTTTCAGGACTGTGCTTGGTCACTGGAGTGTCTGCCCACCTATGCATGAAGGATAGGGGGGGCTCCTCTAAGGTTCTGAGTCTGAGATCAGCTCAGATCTCCTGGCTGCTGGCAGACCTCCTTGCAAAGGTGTTATTGGTAGGGACAGCCATTGGCAACCTTGGCAGCGTGAGACAATGAAGAGAGGATGGCCTGCAGGCCTGTAGGATGCAGTAAAGCTGCATGCGAGCTGTCTGGGGCTGATCTGCCTCCAGCTTGAGTCAAAGCAGTAATGAGACTCACATGGCCATAGATGGGAGAAAGGTGGCTCCCACTCACTCCCCAGCCACCAATGCCTGGCAAGAAAAGCCACGATGGTTTTAGAGTTAGACGATTAAAAAAATTTTTTTTAATAACAGCTCCACTAGTTGTGTGACCTTAGGCATGTTTAGTTCATCCCTCTGACCTGTTTTATCATCTGTCAAGTGGGGTGACAGAATGTTACATGGAACTGTTGTGAAAATTCAATAATGTGTGTAAAGGATTTAACATGTTACCAGGCACATACTCCTGTCACTATTAAGCCTGTGACCTCTTTAAGAGGCTGTAACTTCCTGGGAATTCCCTGGTGGTCCAGTGGTTAAGACTCTGTGCTTTCACTGCTGAGGGTCTGGGTTAAATCCCTGGTCAGGGAACTAAGATCCCAAAGCTGCATGGCCAAAAAAAAAAGAGGCTGTAACTTCCAGACTCCCCTAGTACCAAACCTTAAAAGATCAGAAGAGTCCAGGACTATCTCCAGGCCATCCCCACTTACTCGCTTCCCTATCCAGTGTCAGCCTTCTCAGTGCCACACCCCACATCCTCACCAGCAAGTTCCATGAGCTGCTTCTCTGTCCATCAGTCTCTTCCTTCTGGCCTGGTTTTACTACTGGGGCATCCCCAACACAATTTACAGATGCGTGATTCCATTTGAGAACTTGGGAAGAACTTTACTCTCAGTGAGACACATGTTTAGGGCCTAACTAGGCAAAATCCCTGCAATCTATGTAATCAACTCTGTAATCAACTCAGTGTTGGGAAGTGGTTTCACAACTTGAACATTGTTTCCATGGCAAAATTCATTGCAAATCCAGCACAGAAACTTTCCTGGGTTCAACACACTTGGGAAAACTGGCAGAGTGCTGAGAACTGGAGATACAAAAATCAAAGGGATGCATATGAATCTATAATTATCTCAATAAAATAATTGAAATTTTATGTAATAAAAAAATGGAAAGGGAGACAATAAGGAAATAATGTGTTTTATGACATACTAGAGAGGTATGAATGGAAGAGCCTACCTCTGTCCAGGAGTGGTGAGGCGAGGGGAAGGGAAACACATTCAAATGCCTTTTCCTTACCAGGTTAAAGGCAGTATTCTGGATGCTTCATAACAGGTCTGGACCTTGGCACGGTTGACATTTGGGGCCAGATAATTCTTTGTTGTGGGGTGGCTGTCCTATACATCGTAGGATATTAGCAGCCTGCCTGGCCTCTACTCACTAGAAGGCAGTCACATCCCCACCCAGTTGTGACAACAAAAAATGTCATTGCCAAATGTCCCCGGGGGCCAAGATCACCCCAGCTGATAATCACGGCTTCATATGCACCATATAACAATAATTATAATTACCTGTTGAGTACCTATCATGGGCCAGGCTCTGTGCCAGCCACTTGCACATACAATCTCTGATACTAGCAGCAACCATCCAAAGAGAGTTATATGATCATTTTACAATGAGGAAACATAAGGTCACCCAGCTAGGACTGCAACCCAGCTCTGTATCAACCCAAATACTGTGCTTTCTACGACACAGCTCTGTTTCCCAAGGAAGTCAAGGAAAGCTTTAAAAAAAAAAAAAAAAAAATTGACTGAGATTTGATAGATTCCTAGGCAGCAAGCAGGTAGGTTGGGAAAAGGCATTCCAAGGTAGACAAATAGTACTGCAAAGACAGTGTGAGGGAGGGTAGCATGTCTGCTTCATCTTATTTCATGTATTTCTGTTGTGTTACCCTAAGGAGATTATGAGCCCTTTCATATCTTCAGTTCAGTTTAGTTTAATAATTGATAAGCAAATAAAGGCTGTAGTTTATGTGCCCATCCTAAGAAGGGCTGGGACCCCACAATCTGTATCATTACTGTCCTATTATTCACCTCTTCCTACCTGCTGTCTCCTCTTCCCTCTCCTCAGCTATACTCTTGGTTATTTTTAAGGCTGGGGAAAGGGCAAATACTCTGAAACTAGACTGGGGCTTAGGAATTCTCTGGTAGCACAGGGGTTACGAATCCGCCTGCCAGTGCTGGGGACACGGGTTCGAGCTCTGGTCTGGGAAGATCCCACATGCTGCAGAGCAACTAAGCCCGTGTACCACAACTACTGAGCCTGCGCTCTAGAGCCCACAAACCACAACTACTGAAGCCCGCGCACCTAGAGCCCATGCTCCACAACAAGAGAAGCCACCGCAATGAGAAGCCCATGCACCGCAATGAAGAGTAGCCTCCGTTCTCCGCAACTAGAGAAAGCCCGCACGCAGCAATGAAGACCCAACACAGCCATAAATAAATAAATAAATAGATAGACTGGGGCTTAGAGCGGCTCTAATGATAGTATCATTTGCTGGAAGCCAAAGACCCAACACTAGCGCCTTCCTGTTAGTGAGGTCAACTTTAGACCTTGGCAAAAGGGTTAGTCAGATCCCCTGGTGGATGAAGCTAGTTAAGGCATCAGGCCAAGAAAAGAGGGGCTAGCAAGCATCTGGTCCTCCAGCCTTTTTAAAAAAAGAGTTGTTCTGGGTCTTCCCTGGCGGTCCAGTGGTTAAGACTCTGCGCATCCACTACAAGGGGCGCAGGTTCAATCCCTGGTCAGGCAACTAAGATCGCACATGCCGCGCAGCGTGGCCGAAGAAAAAACAGACTTGTTCTTACCAAAGAAAGAAGGAGATGACACTTCCATGAGAATCAAGAACCTTTTATGGTTAGAACACACAGTCAGAAATCTGGGAGTGGCTGCTAAGCCACAAGAAGAGCCAGATGTCTTCTGAGGACAAGAAACCTTCCGTGCCTCCTCCACAGCAGCCAGACTGGGCCTCTGGACAACACGGGAAGTGTGACAGTCACACCTCCTGGATAAGGACCAAACAAGGTAGGAGGTCATGGTACTCAGCTCACAAGCCCTGCCGAGAACAGGAAAAGCACATTGGTTAGACCCAGAGCTTGGGGCAGCCCTAAACATCGACTTCCCATCCCGAGAGGCACATGTCCTCGGACTTCCAAGCAGACAACAGGAGAGTTTCTGTCATCTGTGGTTCAGGCATTAAATCCCATATCCCACAGACCCCTCCTCCAGGCAATGACCCTGACACTCACCCAAGTAATCATCCATCAGGGAGCCGATAGCAAACTGCAGAAGGAAAGGTAAAAAGCAAATGAAGCCAGGGCAAGCACAGAGCTATGCTCTGACCCTCAGCCTCAGGCCTTCTGCCCGCCCACTTCTTCTTCCAAGCAGAGGAGCACAACCCCCCCAGGAACTCTGGGTAGGCAGAAATCATCAGCTCTGCCTGGTAGAGGCAGGCAAGAGACTCACAATGTCATTCTTGTCCACACGGGTCCCCACAATCTTCAAGCGGATCTCATCGTCCTGCTGAATCACAATGTCCTGGGGAGGAGGGAACAGTACATTCAGACAACCCCAGGCCAGGACTCTCCCTCCGAGTGGCTCATTCTCTTGTCCCTCTCACTGACTTCTTCCTACCCACTTACCTCATCCATTGTCTTGTAACATGGTGGGTTGGAGTTAGGATCAAACTCCATCTCTGACGGGATGGACTGAAAGGAAGGTGAAACTGGGTAAGAGTACTTTAAAAGGATGCTTCAATAGATGCTCACAGTACCTGTCTCCTCCTTAGACCCACCCAGTGTGCCTAGACTTACATGTCGAGAAATGAAGCAGGACATGGGCCCAATTTCTGTGAAGAGTCCAACCTAGAAGGGAAATGAGTGACCTTGCTTTTCCTTTTGTCCCCCAAAGTCTTCTAAGCTTCCTGTCCTTATCTGGTTCCTAATATCAATAATATTCTTCGTGTTTCGAAACCACTCTGAAGTTTGGCATTTGTTTTCATTTCTTTCTTTTTTTCAGGCTTTCGTTTTAAGTTAGGGAAGTGTAGTGGTAAACAGCTGAGGCCTAGAACTTGTCGGAACTTGAGATTTGAACACCTGTTGGCCACAGGTGACCAACTACTTGGCCAGCAGACAACTTCTCCAAGCTTCAGCCTGGAGAAAAAAGCACGAGGATAAAAGCACTCACCTCACAGAGTCACTGTGAGGCTTTGCACACTACCTGTCCCAGGGGAACTACTCAATCAGTGGAGGCTACTATTGTTTTGACTATCAATAATGACTTACATACCCCTGAGTGAGGCAGAGCAAGATCACCATACCATTTGACAGGTGAGGAAGCTTGAAGCACAAAGAAGTGACGTGGCCAAAGACACAGAGTTATTAACAAGTCGAGTTGGGATCCATCCCAGATCTTCTAAGGACCTTTCCACTACCTCCCCTGATGGTCTTACCTTGTTGACCTGAGTGACAACAGCATCCACGACCTCCCCTTTAAAGGGTCGGAAAACAATGGCCTTGTACTTAACTGGATAAAGGACAAAGCCTCGGCCTGGCTGGATCACACCAGCACCAATATTGTCGATGGTGGTGACAGCAATTACAAAGCCATACCTGCAAGGAGGATGAGAAGGAGAAAGGCACTGTGTGTGGAAAAGCCTCTAAAACCATCTGCCACAAGAGACACTGAGCCTGGGGGTAAAGGGGCGGCACAAAGGGGAAGTAGATGGCATCCCTGCCCCACAGAGCTTAATAATCAAGAGAGGAGACAGGACAATGGTCAGCATCTAAAAATGCCAAATGCTGCTCTCATAATTTCACAATAAATGTCCAAAAGGGCTGCAGTCCTTGAGCCAAGAGACCTCAATCTTGGAGATGCCTCAGAATCACCTGGGAGAAACTTATTAAAATGCATATTCCCAGGCCTTCCCCCAGAGAGTCGTGATGCTGTAGGGATGAGTTGAGGCTCAGGAACCTGTATGTTCAAAGAACACCCAAAGTCACTCTGATGCTGTAGGTCCAAGCACCCTATAGCCCTGCTCATCCTCACTCATTTACATCACCATGTGCGAGGCTCCTCTGTGCAGAGCCCAGAGATGGTCAAGTCTCAGTCCTCTTTCTTCCTCCCCCTAACTCTCAATCTGCTTTTTCCTGCTCACTCATTAATTCAACAAACCTTTAGTGAGGCCCAAGATGTGCCATGCCAGGTCCCTGGGACAGAGAAAAGCAGCAGAATCAAAAAAGACTGTGAGCTCCACAAGGGCGGACCTCATTCTATCTTTTTCACTGCATTGTTCCCAGAGCCTGACACAGAGTCTGGCACACAGCTGGAGCTTTAGAAATGTTTGCAGAGTAAATGAATGACCAATCTTGGCTGAAGGAAGGAAGCTCCGTTATCCAGCTTCGCAGAGGGAATCGTGGGAACCCAAAGCAGGAAGCATCTAACTGCCTGGGGCTCCTGGGAGAGTGAGAGGGCTCGCCAGGGTAGGTAGCTGAACCTTTCAGGATGTGTAGGAGTTGGGGAGGGGATGCAGGCACAGGGAGACGTGTGCTCACTGCTTAGGCGGCACGGAGGGCGCGACACTCACTTGCCGGTGCAGGTCCCCTCCACCTCGGTAAAGAGCTTTTGCTTCACCGTGTTGAGCAGGTTGGGGCCGAAGTAGCGTGGGTGCAGCAGGATCTCGTGCTCCAGGGAGATCTGCGGGGAAACGGGGATGGAGACCAGGCTAGGAGCGGCAGGAATGTGAGGCAAGAAGCGGCCCCTAGTCCCGGTCCGCCGCTTCTCTCCTCTCGACCCTGCCCTCGCCGCCACCCCGTGCCCTGCTCACGTGATAGAACATCTTCCCGGGGGAGCCTGGACAACAGCCGGGCCTAAAGCAGCGACGTCAGCGAGCCTCCACACCCACCGGAAACACAGCAACTACCCCAAGCCCGCTTCCGGGACTGCCCCGGAGAAGTGGGAGGGACTCGCCTCCTCCTCGGACCCCATTGAGTCTCGTTGTCGTGGGCGGGGAATCCGTGAAGCTCCTCCCCTCTGTGCAGCCCAACAGTGGTCGAAATGCCAGGCCTTCGCAAAGTATCAGTGTCCGGCGTAGACTATATGCTCAGTAAATCCTTTTAAAAGGAACTAATTGGACTTCCCTGGTGGCGCAGTGGTTGAGAGTCCGCCGGCCGCTGCAGGGGATGCGGGTTCGTGCCCGGGTCCGGGAGGATCCCGCGTGCCGCGGAGCGGCTGGGCGCGTGAGCCATGGCCGCTGAGCCTGCGCGTCCGGAGCCTGTGCTCCGCAACGGGAGAGGCCACAACAGTGAGAGGCCGCGTACAGCAAAAAAATAATAATAATAATAATTAATTAATTAATGAGACATGGCATAAATAAAGCTCTTTAGCAGAATCTATTCATTCAGCAAATAGCTCAAGACTGCTTTCACATAGTAAGAATAGTAAGTAGCTGTTCTTATCTCATTTAATCCATACAGCAACCCCACCAGGCAGGCTTTGTTATTACTCCCATTTACAAAGAAGGTCCCAGGCTCAGAAGGTTGAGGTCACTCAGGGTCGGGATTCAAATTCAGGATGCCTGACTCCAAGACTCTTGCATATTCAGGCATTCATTGCCTGGCTCTGGTAGTTTAGAGATGAAACCATCAAAGTCAGAGCCCAGAAGGTAGCGCCCCCTCCAGGTGTGAAGAGAACCTCAAGTCACTGCGCTCCTCTCAACTCCCTCTCGCCCCTTCGTCCGCCCCCTTACACCCAAGGACCTAGAGAACTGGTGAGCCTTGTCTGTTCCTTCAGCTCTGCTCGCAGTTTTGTAGATTTATTTTTATTAAACTTTATTAAACTCACCTCAGTTAACCAGAGTGAGCATGCAGTCTGTGCCCTGCTGGGACCCTGACTGATAAAAGGGCCATGGGAAGAAAGGCAGAAACACCATGAGACGCGGACCTATGATAAAGGCTCAGCAAGAGCAGCTGTTTCTAAAGCCCAGACAGTCTCTGGGACCTTGAGCAAACTCCCTGTTGCCTAAGTTTTTGTATGTTGTGAGAAAGCCTGACCTTCCCTCCTGCAAGAACAGAGACTTCATGCTTTCTTAGAGCTGTCACACACCAGTTTCCATTGACGCTGCCCATTTCCTAGAATGATCGAGGTCACCAGTCAGCTGCTCAGACTCCTTGGGGATCCCCTGCACCTGCAACTACATAAGGAAGCAGATGGCGGGACGGAGGGCAGGGCGTCAACAGCCGCGACTCCCTCCTTTCCTCTTTTGGAAGCCAGCCTCCCCGCAAAAGCAACCTTACCTGCTGACAGTGGTGTGCTGGAGCCCCCTACAAAAGCCAGCTGTTAATATTTCAGGAATTTTGCAAGCCAGTGGGTAAACACAACCATTATTAAAAAGTTAATTGTCTTGGGACTTCCCTGGTGGCTCCCAATGCTGGGGGTCCGGGTTTGATCCCTGGTAAGGGAACTACATCCCACATGCCTCAACTAAGTCTGCATGCTGCAACTAAAAATCCTGCAAAGACCAGCGCAGCCAAAATAAATAAATAGATATTTTTAAAATGTTAACAATAATTTAATTGTCAACTTACAATGAAATGAATTATACTAAAAAACAAAGGCAGAGGTGTAGATGAAACAAGTTTGGCAATATATTGATAATCGTTGAAGCCAGATGATGGATAACGGTGGTTTCTTACACTTTTCCTACTACTTGTGAGTGTTTGAAATTGTTCATAATAAAAAGTTAGAAAAAAACAAAACTGTGATACTGTAATTTACAATAAATATATATGTACATATATATATATGTACATATATATATATATATATATATATATATTTGGTCTTTTTCCCCGTTTCTGTCACAGAGCTCCTAAACCCTTGGAATTGCCTAAGTGATAAGATGATAAATGTGTCTTGATATTCATAACAAACCCTTTTCAACCACACACGAGTTTATGTTAATGAGGTGACTTTTGGAAAGCACCTAAACCAGGGGAAACAACCAGGTGACTGGAGGATTGGAACTTTCAGTGTCAACTCCTTGACCTGGCTAATGAATTAATCAACCCTGCCTATGTAGTGAAAATCTCCATAAAATCCCAAAAGGATGGAGTTCAGAGAGCTTGGCGTTTGTGAAGACGTATAGAACTGGGGAGAGTGGTGAGCTCAGAGAGAGCATGGAAGCTCCACGCCCTTTCCCCATCCCACACCCTAGGCATCTTTTCTATGTGGCTCTTCCTGAGTTAGGGTCTTTTATAATAAAGTGGTAATCTAGTAAGTGAAATGTTTCTTTGAGTTCTGTGAGCCACTCTAGCAAATTAATTGAACCCAAGGAGGTGGGCGGGGGTGGTCTTTGGAACCTTCAATCTATAGCCAGTCAGATGGACAGATGACAACTGGAACTTACTATTGCCATCTGAAGTGGAAGGCAGTCTTGTAGGACTGAGCCCTTAACCTGTGGAATCTGATGCTATCTCCGTGTCGACGGTGTCAGAATTGAGTTAAATCATAGGACACCCAGCTGGTGTTTGAGAATTGCTTGGAAGTGTGGGGGGGAAAAACACACATTGTAATTAGAGTCAGAATCATTAGTAATAAATACTTAAAACTCATCATTTCCTATTTAACATAGTTTACTATTATCAATGCTCTTGAGGTTATTTACACCTACTGTGTCTGTGTGGTGTAAATGTTATATAATTGTCTATGTAGGTATAAGAGTTCCAGTTGCTCTGATATCCTCACCAGCACTTGGTACTGTCAGCAGGGTTTATTTATTTGTTTGCTATTCTAATAAGTGTGATAGTATCTCATGGTGGTTTTAATTTTCATTCTCCTAATGACTGAGGATGTTGAACATCTTTTCATGTACTTATTTGCCAAGAGTGATCTTTTCAAAACTCACGTCAAATCATGTCAATCCCCTACTTAGGGCCTGATGGCTTCCCAGGGCACTAGAATAAAACCATCACTCTGACCAACCAGGCAGGGGCCAGATTCAGCCAACTCTATTTTCTGCCTCTCTTCCTCTTGCTTTCTCCACTCTAGCCACATTGGCCTCCTCTCCCACCTTGAGACCAATGCGCTTGCTATTTCCTATGCCTACAACGCTATTGGCTCTGATTTTCACCTGATGGGGATGGGGGAGCTCCTTCTCATTTTTCAGTTATAAGCTCAATATCACCACTTCCAAGAGGCCTTCCATGACTACCCTGACTCAAGTAGCCACACCCAATCACTCTCCTATTGTATTGCTTTGTTTTATTTTCTTCATAGAACTTAGCCCTATTTAGCATCATCTTATTAATTTATGTATGTGCAGATTGCCTGTTTCCCCTCAAGAAGGCCAGGGATTCCTGTCTGTTGTGTTCCTAGATGCCTAGAAGAGCCCCTGGCACACAATAGGTGCTTGGGATCTATTTGCATCAGTGATCGAATCTCTAGCACCTAACAGTGTGCTTGGCAAATGATGGAGTTTAACAAATATGGGTTGACTGAACCTCATTCTCATATTGAATCTATTATGATCTCTTCAAGCTCCCCAGGCATGGTTTGGCCCTGATAAATCCTCCCCAAGCCCTGATCTCTTTGCCTCCAAAGCTTCAGAATCAGAGACAAGCTAGAACAGAAAGAAAATAGCAATGGAGAACAATCAGCTGAATTGAGATTCGGAGTACAAAGAAAGTCTACTAAAGGATTGTTTTATTTTACTTTTGTTGCACAACAAACCACCCCAAAACTTTGTGGCTTAAAACAACCACAGTGATTTATTTATCTCATAGTCTACAGTTGGAGCAAAAGACTCAGTGGGGAAGGTGTGCTCCTGCTTCAAGCAAAGTCAGCTGGGCAGCTCAGCTGGGCACTGGAGGGTCCACTTTTTTCTTTGCGGTACGCGGGCCTCTCACTGTTGTGGCCTCTCCCGTTGCGGAGCACAGGCTCCGGACACGCAGGCTCAGCGGTCATGGCTCACGGGCCCAGCCGCTCCGCGGCATGTGGGATCCTCCCGGATCGGGGTACGAACCCGTGTCTTCTGCATCGGCAGGCGGACTCTCAACCGCTGCGCCACCAGGTGAAGCCCTGGAGGATCCGCTTCTGAGATGGTTCAATCACATGGCTGGCTAATTGAAGCTGGCTGTTAGCTGGAAGCCTGGGTGTGGCTCTGGCTGAAACACTTACAGGTGCCCTCTTCGTGTGGCCTGGGATCTTCACAGCATGGTGGCTGGGTCCTAAGAGCAAGCATCCCAAGAGGACCAGGCGGAAGTTCTATCCATTTTTATGACTTAGCCTCAGAAGTCACACAGCATCACGTCTCTCTGAGGGTCACAATCTCTCCTGGACTCAAGGTGAGAGAACTTACCGGATGGAAGGAGCATCAATGTCATATTGTAAAAGGAGCATGTGGGAGGGAAGATCTTGTTAAGGCCACCTTGGAGAACACAATCTGCCACAAGGATAGGTCTTACCAACCTACAGAGCAGTAGAGAGGAGCCCTTGTGATGACGTCTGTCACTTGTCTCCCAAAGATTTATACACAAGCAGCAGGTCCAGCCCCTGGAGGGCAATCTCTGAGCAAGGATCATCCATCCTAGCTGCCCCTCTCACTGGTTCTAGGTTCCTGCTTCTGTGCCACCAGTTCATCCAACAGCTAGGATAATCCTGCCCCCAGTTGAGTCTGAATCCTCTGGCCATGGGTACAACAACCCTGAGGACCACCTGGGGGACACTCCAGGAAGACAAATCTACAAAGTGGTTAAGGGTGTGACTTTGAAGATAGGTAGACCTAGATTCAATTTCAGCTCTGCCTTTTATTAGCTTTGTGACCTTGGCCAAGTTACTTAACCAAGTCTCATAAGAACCTCAGTCTATTCTTCTGTCTAATGGGGATAAGAAAGGCTATAATGGAATTAGAGATCATATGTTTAGCACATTGCTAGCAGTTAACAACTACTAAATATATGGTAGGTATTTTTCTAATTTCTACTAATACAAAAAACGCATAGAAGAAAGCTTTTCAACCTTTTTCCTTGGGGGAAAGTTACTGCAATAAGTATGAAATTTCTTTTGTTTTAGCTTTAAAATTTACATACTTTTTTTTTCATGTGCCATAGTCTATCTATGCCAGTTTAATATGCCTATTCCCCAGGTAAAAACTTTTATCAAAAAAATCTGACTGAATGGTGCTCTAGAAAGATGTTTCCTGGCATCCTGTAGCTCTGTGTACCCCAGGGTGGGGGTATGTATATTCCAGCTTTTTTGTTTGTTTTGTTCTGGGTTTTTTTTGTTTTTTTTTTTAATGAGAAGACTTGTTTAAATTGAAGACACTTTTTTTTTTTTTTTAATTTATGACTGTGTTGGGTCTTCGTTTCTATGCGAGGGCTTTCTCTAGTTGTGGCAGGCGGGGGCCACTCTTCATCGCGATGCGCGGTCCTCTCGCTATCGCGGCCTCTCTTGTTGCGGAGCACAGGCTCCAGACGCACAGGCTCAGTAGTTGTGGCTCACGGACCCAGTTGCTCCGCGGCATGTGGGATCTTCCCAGACCAGGGCTCGAACCCGTGTCCCCTGCACTGGCAGGCAGATTCTCAACCACTGCACCACCAGGGAAGCCCTGTATATTCCAGTTTTGAGAAGCAAAACCAACAAGTTGTGCCCTGCTTAATGGTGCGCCTGGGTGTGAGAGAGGCTAAAATCTAGCACGCACTAGGCTTATTAAGCCACAGTGGCCACTAGTCTGTGTTGACCAAAGGGATTTATACAGAGGTTAAAATAAATGTTATCTTTTTTTTTTGGGCTGTGCCACATGGCATATAGGATCTTAGTTCCCCGACCAGGGATGGAACCTGTGTCCCCTGTAGTGGAAGCGTGGAGTCCTAACCACTGGACCACCAGGGAATTCCCCAAATAACTATAATTTTAAAAACCTAGGTCCAGTATGTTTAGCAACCCCAGAGTGTGTCAAGCACACAGTCTTTGTGCCCAATCTCAGATTCATCTTCATTCTGATCTCTTCTGAACCTGTAGAAACATGATCGCTTAAGCTTCCTGAACAGCCTGTGCTCCTCACTGCTTAGCAGCTCCACAGCCCTCTCTCCTACAAGGGTTTTCCCTCCAGTCCCCTGGCTTTAAATACCATCCATATGACGCTGATGACACTCCCAATGTATATCTCCAGCCCCAGTGTTTCCCCTGATCTTCAAGCTCACAAGTCTAACTGGCTGAGGGGAAGCTCTACCTAAAGCGTCAAAACAGAACTCTCCATTTTCCTATCCCATTGTCCCCATCTCAGAAAATGGCTGCCAGCCACACCATTGCTCATGCAAAGATTTTAGCCATCCTTGACTCCTTTTTCCTCTTGACTCTCATCTCCTATCCTAATTTTAGCAAATTCTGTTGACCCAGCACTTCTCCCCAGCTCCACCATCACTACCTTTGTCTAGCCACCATCATCTCTTGCAGAACAATTTGCACAGCTCTCTCCCTGCCCCCACTTTGATCCCCTATGCTCCTTTCTCCAGACTAGGCAGGATAAGCCTTTAAAAGCAGGAATCGTATCAGAACACTCCCCTGCTTAAAACCTACCAATGGCTCCCGATTATACTCAGAATAGAATACAAACTGCTCACCATGGCCAATGAAATTCCACACCCACCCATTTGTGTGAGGTCAGATTTTAATCTTCATATAATCAAAACAATATCTCATAGTAGTTTGAAAACAGAAACAGATGTGAGACTCCAGCTGTCTCATATTAAGCCAGACATTAAAGAAATTGGGAAAAATGTAAAACAATGCCACTATTTTCACTACATATTTTTTTGACTTTGGAAAACAGAGTTATTTTTCCTAGAAAATGAAAATGTTACTTATGTCGGGTTTTTTTTTAATTAATTAATTATTTTTGGCTGCATTGGGTCTTCGTTGCGGTGCACGGGCTTCTCGTTGCAGAGCACAGGCTCTATGCATGCCGGCTTCAGGAGTTGCAGCACGCGGGCTCAGTAGTTGTGTCTAGACAACTAGCTGTTGTCTAGGAACTCTGGAAGATCTCTTCAGAAGTAGTCACGCTCTTTATTCTCCCGCCCAGGGACATCTTCGGGCCTTGGCCCACTCCCTCCTTTCCTACCAGCTACTGCCCATTACGCTCCAGACAGAGAAGGACACTCATCTCTTCTACTGTAAGTTGGCTATAGAGTTTAGGCTAGGGACACTACGACCGCATTAGCACAAGCTGCTAGTTCTCTGACACCACCACTGCTGAGCCAGGAGCCCAGAACCATCAGACTGGAGGGAGTGAGGCAGCAGGACATCTTGGAGTTTTTGAGAGAGTAAGGGCCCTACAAGAAACAACTGCAGTTCAGAGGTGCAGCTATCGCCCACGGTTACAGCAGAGCCGGGTCTAAGACTCGGGCCTCCTGGGTGCCACACCAGCTTGTAGGTTCTCCTTTTCCCGGTCACCCAGCAGCGAGGGTGACGTGCTGTCCGCTAAGACACAACGCTCTGCGCCGTGGCGGGCCTCGCAGCCCGCCTGGAGGACGTCGCACTCCTACTGCCTCAGGTAGCTGGAAAAGCTCAACCAATCCAGAGGGCTCTGAGGCAAAGAAGGAGGTTAGAAAAGGAAAAGTTTAGGACAGGAGCGCTAACCAATCGGGCGCCCACCTGCCTGAGTGACGGCCACCAGCACCCACTTGGAGACGCCGCCCCGAGCTGGGGGGATGGTTAGTGGAGAGTGAACCAATCCCTGACGAGGGAAGGCAAATTTGAGCCAATGATAACTGAGAAGGTGGGAAGGGGCGGAGCTCTCCCAGTGGCTGGTCGGTGGTGAGTGAAGAGATCAGCTTTCTCTGCTAGTTCCCACCCTCGGACTTCTTAGCCCCTGGAATGCGAGAGAGGTTCAGGGAGTTCCCGGAGTGGGGCGTAGAGGTATCGCCCGCAAAGGCCTGGGGGCGAGACTTCTAGTTGAAGGAGGTGCTGGAAGCTACCGGGTGGGCATCGAGGAAGCGGAGGCTGCTTAGGAGGCGGGACTTCCGGGGAGGGGCTTTGTCGACAGGGCGGGGCCTGCTGCTAAGGTTAGGCCGAAGGGGCGGGGCTAAAAGTAGACCACTGGGTGTGACCTGGGAGAACGAAGGGTAGTAGTTTAAGCGAGCGTCTTGGGGTCAGGACTGTGCTGCCAGAGGCTTTGGGGTGGCAAGTAATAGCTCAGAGGTGACGTTATGGTTTATGGGAGGGTCACCTGCCCTAACCCCCTGTCCTCTTTTCCCAGGGAGCCACTGGTGGCGACCTTCCTAGGGTCCCTTTCCCTCCGTGGGGTGCTATGGAGTTCCCAGAACACAGCCAGCAGCTGCTGCAGAGCCTCCGAGAGCAGCGGTCCCAGGGTTTCCTTTGTGACTGCACGGTGATGGTGGGTAGCACCCAGTTCTTGGCCCATCGGGCTGTGCTGGCCTCCTGCAGCCCATTTTTCCAGCTTTTCTACAAAGAGCGGGAACTGGACAAGAGGGATCTGGTGTGTATCCACAACGAGATTGTCACAGCTCCAGCCTTTGGGCTGCTTCTGGACTTTATGTATGCCGGCCAGCTGGTCCTGAGGGGGGATACCCCTGTGGAGGATGTGCTGGCAGCTGCCAGCTACTTGCACATGAATGATATTGTCAAGGTGTGTAAGCGGCGGCTGCAAGCCCGGGCCCTGGCGGAGGCGGATAGTACCAAGAAGGAGGAAGAAACCAACTCACAGCACTCTAATTTGGAGTTTTTGTCCAGCACTTCCCGTGGTCCCCAACCTTCTTTGGCATCTGCAGAGACATCAGGCCACTGGGGCAAAGGGGAATGGAAAGGCTCAGCAGCTCCCTCACCTACTGTCTGTCCTCCAGATGAGCCACCGATGCCGGCTGGGGCTGATACTACACAGCCTGGCGTGGAGGTTGACTCACCGCATCTGCGGGCACCTCCTCCACCAGTGGCTGATGTCTCTCTTGCCAGCCCCAGTAGCTCCACAGAAACCAACCCTGCAAACTACTTCTCTTCGGGCCTCCCAACGGTTTCAGTGGAGCCACTGGCTCCCCTTGATGTGGTTTCTGAGAATCTGAGGGTGGTGGAACCAAGGGGAACTGGAGGCCCACTGCAAGGCTTCTATCCCCCAGCTTCGGCTGCAGTCCCAGTCCCAGCCCCAGTTCCATCCCAGGCTCCAGCCCCAGCAGAAGCGGAGCTGGTCCAGGTGAAAGTAGAAGCTATCGTGATTTCCGATGAAGAGCCCGATGCCTCGGAGGAACAGCCTCGGGGTCCTGAGGGACTGTTCCCACCTGGAGGAGCAGTGTATGGTGAACAGCCCCCCCAGCCAGAGGCCTTTGAAGAGCCAAGGGCAGCAGGACTGGAGGAGGTGGGGGCCAGTGACCACTTCCTGCCGCCAGATCCTCACCTACCCTACCATTTGCTGCCAGGTCCAGGGCAGTATCATCGAGGACTGGTGACCTCACCCCTGCCTGCTCCGCCCGCCCTGCACGAGCCACTCTACCTGCCTTCCGAGTATGAAGCAGCCCCGGGAAGCTTTGGGGTTTTTACGGAGGATGTTCCCACTTGCAAGACATGCGGGAAGACCTTCTCATGTTCTTACACACTACGGCGTCATGCCACAGTGCACACGCGTGAGCGACCCTACGAGTGCCGCTACTGCCTGCGCAGCTACACGCAGTCAGGGGACCTGTACCGCCACATCCGCAAGGCTCACAATGAGGACCTGGCCAAACGCAGCAAACCGGATCCAGAGGCTGGCCCCCTCCTGGGAGTGCAGCCCATCCCTGGCTCCCCGACAGCAGACAGACAGAACAGCAGTGCTGGAGGGCCACCCAAAGATTTTGTACTTGGCCCCAAAAACTAACACGCCCTGATGCCAGGCCGGCTCTTGCCACCGTTAGGGGGCAGCACGGAAGGTGGGAAGCATCTCATTTCCCCTGCTGGGGACAGAATGAAGATTCTGCCCAGGCTGTAGGTTCCTACCCTTTTCTTTTCCCAGCCAGATAGCAGGACTTTATGGGGCATCGCATCTCAGTCAACTCCTCACCAAGGGCACTGGGAATTTTCCTGAGGTGTAATCGCTTCTCACTCTGCGTTTGGACCCATAAAGCTAGCAGTGAAAAGTATCTCTCTGAACTGGACTTGCCTGGTTTCTTCCACAAAACTGCACCCTGCTGATTCTTTCACAGCTCTCCTCCAGACCTAGGAATCTGATAACTGTACTTGGGGTAGGGGTGGGGGTCAGGTTGTTTATGAGGAAAAAAGTGGGAGAGGCAGAGGGCAGTGTAGACTTTACTTAGGAAAAGTGTACAAATTAGGGAATTTCACACAATTATGGTTTATTGTTGTAGTTGAGCTCCTCCTGTGTCCCGGGCTGTACTGGGGACTTCACATAAATACTCATTTAATCCTCAACAAGTTTATGAGGTATTATCCCTCTCCCCGCTTTTTTCCCCACAGACGAGGAAACTTGAGACTGAACAATCAACGTTAACTTGTTCTGGGTCACAGAGCTAGTTAAGGGGCAAGCCAGAATTTGAACCCTGGCTTATGACTTCAGATACCATGCTGGTTTAAAACACTGTTGAAGATGGTTAACTTTGAACTAGAAGTTGTTTTCTTTTGTGACCTTTTGAGTGTTTGGTTTTGTTGCCTTACCCCTTTCCCTCTGCTTTCCATGTAGAAAGGCCT